>NC_079325.1:49529785-50139785 GCF_029931775.1 Euleptes europaea | reverse complement strand
CTTGCCCGTGTGTGTGTATGTGTGCGTCGGTCATCTGGGGCAGCTGCCTGCTTGGGGCTTGGTCGGCTAATTTTTAAGTTGATAATTTTGTATGGCCCACAAATGTTATAAATATCCAAATGGCCCTTGGCGGAAAAAAGGTTCCCCACCCCTGGTTTACGGGGTGGTTTGCCATTGCCTTCCCCAGTCATCTACACTTTACCCCCAGCAAGCTGGGTACTCATTTTACCAATCTTGGAACGATGAGTCAACCTTGAGTTGGCTACCCGAAAGTGACTTCCATTGGGATCGAACTCAGGTCGTGAGCAGAGCTTTTGACTGCAGTACTGCAGCTTACCACTCTGCGCCACGGGGCCCTTGCTTCTTGCATAGCAACTGCATAATATGCCCCCCCAAGCCCCTTGGAACCAGCAAGGCTTCATACAGGAGACGAACAGGATACCGCCCTGCAGCGTGAGGACTCTTAATAGCCCACAGGGGTAAGGTTGCACAGAATCTGCTAGGGTGAACCACAGTGCCACAGCATGCTTTGGCACTGCGGCTGAATACGCAAACTAAACCTGACCACCGCCAGTATCTTCTTTTTGCTGTCTTCTTGAGCTCTAGAACAGGAAATAAGGAAGTGCACAGGAGAGGCAGCTGCCCTCGTTAAACAGAGATTGTTTAAATTGGTGCCCCAGTTTTTATCAGAAGTGATAAAACAAAGGAAAACATAGAGCTTGCAATGTTTGAAGTACAGCATCGTGATTTTAGCAAACTCCAGAGAACCCTGGTTGCTTGGTCTGATTAATGCAAGCAGGGGAAGAGAAACAGAGAGAAAAGACTAAAATAAAGATAGGGGAAGAAAGCAAGCTTCCCTACAGTCTCTCACAATAATCCTCCAGGGAGCACCGGGAGGTGTCTGCTAAGGCTGTTGATGGCTTTGTGCCAACATGTCAAGAATCCAAGGCAGGGGTCAAGTATCCACCCACCTGCAAAGGGGCATAAGTCGTTAACAAAGTGCTATACTCAAATAAAAGAAGAGTTGGTTTTTTTATGCCAAATTTCTTTACTACTTAAGGAAGAATCAAACCAGTTTACAATCTCCTTCCCTTCCCCTCCCCGCAACAGACACCATGGGAGGCAGGTAGGGCTGAGAGAGTGTGACTTGTCCAAGGTCACCCAGCAGGCTTCATGTGTACGAGTGGGGAAACCAACCCGGTTCACCAGATTACCATCTGCCGCTCATGTGGAGGAGTGGGGAATCAAACCCAGTTCTCCAGATTAGAGTCCACCGCTCTTAACCATTACACCACGCTGGCTCTCATGACAAAGACCTCGAACTCACATGACAAATCTGAAACTATAGAACATATTATCATGGAGTGCCCAATACTTGGCGGCCAGTTCAGTTAATCCTCTATTTAAAAAAATTGGAATTGTTCAATGAGACATCTGGTGGTACAAGGGTGCGGGCGACGTGGCTACTATCGGATATAAATTATTCTGTTACTCTGTGGCAAAATTTATAGGGGCAATAATTAAACGTAAGAAGAGGAGTACTAAGTAAGGAATTTTTTGTTTCTTTGTTTTCTGCTCAAGGGACAGACAGGTTAAAAGTGGCACCAGGGCCTTTATGGGAGGGAGATGTTCAGTGGCTGCAGCTGCACCACAATCCTAGCTGAACCGCCCACATTGCCAGGACAGGGACACAACTCTGTGACTCTGCTATGGGGAAAAGAGGGCGCCAGCAGCTGCAACTCCACCCGTGGTAAACAAGAAGCCTCCCTCATGGGAGGGGCACCTGGTTATACCAGTGGGCAATGCTACTGCTGAAGCTGCTGCTTTGCCACCCGTGTCTCCTCATCTTGCCTCGTCCGTTCAGGATCAGACAACGATAGGGCCAAATAACTGCCAACTGGTCACATCCTTCCCGAAGCCGAGAACACCACTGCGTGCAAGGTGGCAGCTGACTTTCGTTTGGATGTCATCTGTTAGCGACGGCGGGAGATGAAGTCGCCTGCCCATCTCACCTCACCGCAGTCGAAGGACAAACCTAGCAGCCAAGCACAGCCTCTCTGGCTGGCCACCTGCTACAACTCACAGCAGGCAGCTCAGATAATGAGATGGGGCTTCTCCTACCCCCCTCCCCATCTTTCTCTCCTCAATGGATTTCTCTTGCATTAATTGAAGTACAGCGCTGTCAGTGACACCATTAAGGAACACTTTGTTTTTCTGCTGCTTCTCTTACAGCTCTTTTAGACATCTGAGAAGAAGAGTTGGCTTTTATATGCCAATTTCCTCTACCTTTTAAGGAGAATCAAACCGGCTTACAATCTCCTTCCCTCCCTTCCCCACAACAGACACCCTGTGAGGTAGGTGGGGCTGAGAGAGTATGACTTGCTCAAGGTCACCCAGCTGGCTTCATGGGTAGGAGTGGGGAAACCAACCCCGTTCACCAGATTAGTCTGCCACTCATGTGGAGGAGCGGAGAAACAAGAGTTCCCCACTCCTCCCCGTTGAGTTGTTCGACGGCGGAATCAGCTACCTAGGGAGGTGGTGAGCTCCCCCCTCACTGGCAATCTTTAAGCAGAGGCCGGACAAGCACTTGCCAGGGTTGCTCTAGGCTGATCCTGCATTAAGCAGGGGGTTGGCCTGTATGGCCCCTTCCAACTCTATGATTCTACAAACCCAGTTCTCCTGATTAGAGTCCACCGCTCCTAACCACTACACCACACTGGCTCTGCAGTGGTATTTTAAGTCTGAGGATTTCTGACAGCTGTTATCTTGTATTCTGATCATCTTTGGGGTTGTGTTTTAGATCTACCATAAGCCACCCCAAGAGCCAACTAGGCTAACAGTTGCAGGTCAGTAAAAAACAACAACAGCTGCCTCCAAGGCCATTTCAAAAGTTAATTCTGTTCTTTCACAACACAGACAACTACATTGTCATTCTAAAGAGAGAATCTGAACAGTTGATGATTAAAGTATTTTAAAAATTTTCTTCTAATAAAATTAATGCTTTAAAAAAACTTGACCGTAATTTGACAATCCTTGACCAGTCAAAAAACCAAGAATAAGTTATCATGCCAATAAAGGTGACCGAAACTGAAACTGAATAATTTGCAGCTGCAGAGAAAATGTCTTGCTTTTTTGAGTGGTGAGGTCCTGCTAACTTCCCCCTTTCAGCCTTGGAATCATTTTGAAGGTTGGCTACCAGAAAGATCTTTGTCTTTCACGATGCTGGCACCCATCCTACCTTGGACTGTGAGCGCTTGCACTACTGAGAATCAAAGGTGGCACCACCAATGGTTCTCTCGTCTCCCATAAAATTCAGATTCATTGTGTGAATATTCATGAGCTGGAGGTACCTCTGACTACTGCAGGCAACTCCCTCCCTCTACTTTCTCGTGACTTAAGTGTCCTCTATGGAGCATCTAAACCCTCAATTCAAAACTGCCAATTACAAAATCATGGAGAATGGCACTATCTCCATCCAATCCCAAAGCAGATGTGACAATTCTGCAGGGAGGGGGCACCCCCCATATGCCAACGTTCCCCCGAAGCTGTGATGATGCGCCCTGCTGCTGTTTTCATCCCTCCGTCTCAGAGAAGAAAAGGAAACAGGAGTGTTTAAAGAAGTAGGCCAGCAACCCAAAGGAGTCCGAAAAGCCGCACAAACCAGTATGTAGCAGGGACAAAGCCCAGCAAATTGACTGGAGACAAAACGGGGAATTCTACCACCAAAAGCTATGCAGATCTGGCCCTGAGTATTGCCTGGGAATGGAAATGCCTGAGCATCAGATGTCCTGACCTGTTTGGAAAGAGATGATGGTGCTGAAATGAAACAAACACAACAAAATACCTGCTGTTTGAGGCTATGTAAGAAAAAGAGGCGGCTGCTTGTGGCTACTTCTACTCTGCCATTCTCACAAAACAGCAGCTGGCACTCCCCATTTTTTTAAACCGCTTCCCTAGGCAATTGATCCCTGCCAACCACCTTGGTTTTCCCAAACAATGCACTTGTTATCTTGGCTCTGATAATTGCCAAGGCAGACATTGCAAAGTCAGTGAAAGGAGAAGAGGCCACTTGTTGTGACTGGAGCCCTGGGATGAAACGTCCTTGCGGAACAGGGAAGGTCAAACGCTCGTGTTGTTTAAAACAGGGCAAATCAAGGAGGCGTGATGGAGCCAGAGCAGAATTCCAGCAAATGATACACGCAAGCCAGCTCAGGACAACAATGAGCCCAACACCTGTTAGGGAGGAAGGCTGTTCAGGGAGGGAGGGCCTTCCTAGTACCCTGGGGATCAGTGGGATAGGAGGGAAGGCGTACATCAGAACTATTGACCAAGGGAGCTGAAATCCGTCTCCTAGTGACGACGCCTCCCAAGATGCCCTTGAGCAGAACTGAGGGCACCTTGTGTTGTCTTGTGTAGTGAACAGGTCTATTTCCGGCTAACCCCATGCCTGTAAGATAGGTTCTAGAAACCTGATAGGGATGGACCATTCGTGGTCATGGGAAGTATCCCTGCTCAGGGCATCTGCCGTAATGTTGGAACAGCCTGCCACGTGAATGGCCTTGAGGGATATTTGTTGTTCTATAGCCCATTCCCAAATGAGGGACGCCTCCCGGCATAAAGCTAGGGAATTGGTGCCCCCTTGCTCGTTTCTGTAGAACATAGTCGTGGTGTTGTCCGTGGCGATGAGCACAGTTTTTTGAATGAGAATATCTGCAAAAGAAAGAAGGCCAAATCTGATAGCCCTCATTTCCAACAAATTGATATGCAAGGTGGCCTGGTGGGGGGGTCCATCTTCCCTTAGCTATAAGGGTTCCACAATGTGCCCCCCAACCTCCCATGGAGGCATCCGTAAATAGCTGGACATCCTGTGAGGTGACACCGAAACCAACACCCCTGAGAAGGTTCACCTCCTGCATCCACCAAGTCAATGAACGAATAACTGCTCTGGGAATAAATAACATTTTCCCTTGGGGGTCGACATTGATTCTGAAGGCCCTCAAGAACCAATTTTGCAGGGGTCTCATGCGTAACCTTGCATACGGGACCACCGCAGTGGTTGATGAATGAGTCCCAACAATTTTTGAATCACCACCGCCTTCTGATACCTCTGCGATGTGAAGAACCTCACCAATTTCTGAATGGCTCTAAATCTAGGTATTGGCAGGAAGGCAGAATGCCTATCGGCATCTAGGGTCGCTCCGATGAAGTCTGCCACTCTAGACGGAGTGAGACGAGATTTCTCTAGGTTGACAATTAAACCCAGGTGCGCCAAGGTGTTGGTCACCCTAGTCAGAGAGTCGGCTAAGTCCTGACGAGACCTGCCTACCACCAGCCAGTCATCCAGATAGGGGTAGATGGTGCAATTCTGTAGTGCAGGGGTGGGGAAGCTTTTTCCTGCCAAGGGCCATTCGCACATTTATAACATCTTTCGGGGGCCATACCAGGTGTAGATCTCCCGGTGGGGGGGGAGAGGCTAGGGTTGCTAGGTCTCCAGCCACCACCTGGAGGTTGGCAACCCCAGGAGAGGCCACACAGAGAAGGCCTGCAGGGCGCCCCCCGCTCCCCCCTCCCAGGTGGGAGGGCAGCCAGCGGTGAGCCCCAGAAAACGAGGCATCAGGGGGGCGCAGCCCACAGTCGATTGGCAAGGGAGGAAGGGAGGAAGGAAAACAGAGAAAGAGGAAAAGGGAGGAAGAGAGAGAAAGGGAGAAAGAAATGGAGAGAGGGGGAGAAAGAAAGAAAAGAACGGAGGGAAACAAAGAAAGAGACAGAAAAAGAGGGAGAAAGAGAGGGAGAGAAAGGGGAAAGAGTGACAGAAAAAGAGGAAGAAAAGAGAGAAAAGCCTCCCCCCCACACACACACACCCGCGCATGCCAGCCTGCGCGACCGGGCCCCAGCCTCACCACCTCCCCCGCCCACACACACACACGGCGGCACATGGAGCCCCAAGCAACCGGGCCCCAGTCTCCATGCCCTCCCCCCCAGAGTCCATAAAAAAAAAACCAAGCCCAATCAGCTCCCGCATGCATGCTCTGCCACGGGAGCCGCTGGCCTCTCCCCCCCGCCCCGCTGCTCAACAGTCGACAGGCAGCGAGAGGGGCTTACAATGTGCCGCAGCGTTCCTGCATGCCGCTGTAGGGGGCAGCCTTGGGGGAAGCGTCCCTCCCCCTCCCCTCTCGCCGACCAACAACTGACAGTTGGTGAGAGGAGGTCCAAAGGGCGCTACAAGGGCGCTGTAAGCCGTGGCCCCAGGAACACCTTCGGGGAGGGCCACCCTGCGCCCCGCCTCCGCGGCAGGGTTCCTGGAGGTCCCGAGGGCCACAAAAAATGCCCTCGGGGGCCGCATACGGCCCCCGGGCCTGAGGTTCCCCACCCCTGCTGTAGCGTTAAAAACCCTACCACCTCTGCCATGACCTTCATGAAAACTCGCGGGGCAGAGGATAACCCAAACGGTAAGACCGTATACTCATAGGTGAACCCCTGGCATCTAAACCTAAGAAATTTCCTGCATTGCCTATGGATTGCAATCTGGAAGTACGCATCTTTGAGATCCACCACTGCAAACCACATGTCAGTCGAAAGGAGAGGTAAGATCTCATGTAGGGATAGCATTCTGAATCATTTGGTCTGAATGTATTCATTCAGTGCTCTTAGGTCCATAATGGGTCTCTTGCCTCCACCCTTCTTGTTAATCAAGAAGTATCTGGAGTAGAATCCTATTTGTGGTTCAGTGGGCGGGACCACCTGAATCGCTCTTTTCAGAAGCAGAATCTGCACCTCTTGCAGGACCTCTAGTGAGATCCTGTCCGTTCCCTGGCCAGGATAGGTACACGGTGGGGTATCGGAGAATTCTAAGAAGTAACCTGATCTTATGATATTCAAGACCCAGGAGTCATCCGAAATCTGTAACCGGTTACTAAAATAAACAAACAGACGTTCGAAGGGGAGAGGATCAGCAAAGCCCGGATCCAATCTTGGATCAGCCGATGTAGTGGGTTCCCTGTGACGTCAAGGAGGGTTGACGTCAAGCGGTGGGGGTTGGACAGCTGTGCAGTGTCCGTGGCCTGTAACAAGAGTCGCCTTGACGTCAATGGTAAACTTCGGCGTCGATCTGGCGGTAATTCTCGGCGTCGACCTGGCATTGGTAATAGCCGACGTCGTACTTGCGCCGAGGGTCAAAATACCCGAACTGCGGTTACCAGGGGGGAGGACAATATCCCCATGTACCCCAGTCCTGATATGGGACACGATCCCGACGGTACGTCTCCGTCGTCAGGGATTCCTCTGGGTCGGAGATAACGACCTCGGGGACCTCCATGACTTCATCCTCCGATGAGGAGAATTGAACCTCCAACCCCGATGGCGATGGGGTGTGAGGGCGCCTTAAGGCAGGTGCAACAGCACTCTGCAGGCAATGGTGCGGGCTCCGGCCCCGTTCCGCAGGAGGCGTTGAGCCTCTACTCGATGGTGTACGACGTCGTAGCGAGGCGGATGTCTGCCTCGGGGACCCGGATCCCTTCCGAGAAGGAGCTCGATGTCTCGGTGATTTCTCCTCGATGACGAACTCCCTCTCAGGCGCGCTCGGGGTCAATGCACTCGACGCCGACGGGGCAATCCTTGAGGCAGAGGTCTCTGGTGCAGACCGAATAGAATCTCCCCCTTTTTTTGTTTTGGGAGAGGATGGATTCTTCTTCTTGTCCTTGTGCTTTTTTGTTGGTGGTTCGGACATGGCCCTACGTCTCTAGGTATCTGGGAGGGCCCTCTCTTGGACGAGGTAGCAGGGGAATCTAGGAAACTTGGTCTTGGAGTCTGATCCGGACAGAAGGACTTTTCAAACAGAGCCGCCATTAATTTCTTTGCTCTGTGTTGGCGACACTTGTGCGTAAATAAGGCGCAGGCCTTGCAAGCCGCCACCACATGCCCCTCGCCCAAACATAAGAGACAGTCCTGGTGCTCGTCTGACGAAGCCATCTTCATACCGCACGTGCGGCACTTTTTAAATAAGGCCATGTCCATACACTCTTCCTAGGTATTCGAGGTAAAATTGTTTGAAAAGTTTTACCTCAGTTAGTAGATACGCTGAAGCTCAAGTGCTCCCCACCCCCCGGTCATGTGACTCCTGGGCGGGAAAAGCCGTTAAGGCTTGGTCACTGACGGGGGGAGGGGAGCGCTCCTTGGGAGCCGACTCTTCCAGAAGCGTTGCTAATCTTCTCCGTGGCTGGCCTGTGCCTGCACAGTCCCATGTGGGACTGCACAGAAGCCACGAAAACAAACAATATTTGCGACATGTCAGCGCAGCGACATGTCAGCGCAGGGAGGGGCTGTGGATCAGTGTTCCTGACCTGGATGGCCCAGGCTAGCCTGATCTCGTCAGATCTCAGAAGCTAAGCAGGGTCAGCCATGGTTAGTATTTGGATGGGAGACCACCAAGGAATACCAGGGTTGCTGTGCAGAGGAAGGCACTGGCAAACCAACTCTGAATGTCTCTTGCCATGAAAACCCCAAAAAGGGGTCGCCATAGGTCGGCTGTGACTTGAAGGCACTTTACACACACACAATCAATATTTAACTCTTGATCTATCGCAGCATGGGATTATGTGGCAAAGCAGGAGGTGAACATTATTGCCAGATGGCATGAATGCAAAGTCTATGCAGGGCAGAAGAGGAGCTACTAGCGACATGTCAGCGCAGGGAGGGGCTGTGGATCAGTGCTCAATCCCCAGCATTTCCAGTTCAAAAGGACAAGGCAGTAGGTGATGTGAAAGACCTCTGAGGCATTGGAGAGACACTGCTAGCCTGAGTAGACAATATTGACCTTGATGGACTGATGGTCTGATTCAGTATAAGGCATATGTGTGAACACAGGCTTTCAGGGCACATAAAGATGCCTCATACTGAATCAGACCCTTGGTCCATCAAAGTCAGTATTGTCTACTCAGACCGGCAGCGGCTCCCCAGGGTCTCAGACTGAGGTCTTCCACATCACCTACTTGCCTAGTCCCTTTAAATGGAGATGCCGGGGATAGATCCTGGGACCTTCTGCATGCCAAGCAGAGGCTCTACCACTGAGCCACGACCCCTTGACAGCAGAGGGAACGCAGTTATACAGCCAAGACAAAGGAAGATCTTTTGCCAAATGCAAAGAAATTACTTCCCATGTTAAAAAACCAAACACAGGAAAGAGTTTGAGAATGATGTTGAAAGTGTAAAAGGGGCCCACAAGTCAAAATTCAAACCAGTGTATATCCAAATGCCTGTCCACCATTCCTCCCCCTTTAATCTGCACTGGAAGGGGGCAATTAGCAATTTTCATACATGTCGATTTTGTAATGCTATAAATCCAAACTTGTATTTGCCTTAAGCAAATCTGCCATTTATTTGCTAAACAAAGCAACTAAATCCCTTTTCTTTAAAAATTTGACTAGAAGCTTGCTCTCTCTCTTTTTTTAATGAAAGCAGAGTTCGTGGAATACACAGAACCCCTTTCGTCTTTGCTCCTTACGAAACTCCCAAAATTCAGCTGTGTTTTTTTTCCTCCTTCCTGTTTGCAGTTACCGTAAAGTTTAGCCATGGCTAGAGGTTTAAGCCCTTGGGCATCAGCCCAAGGGCTCTTGCTCCTTTGGCACTTAGCTGGTGCCTTTGGATGAGTCAGCTACTCCATCCCAAACCAGCTCAAGACACAGCTGACTATTTTGTAAGTCGCTTTGGGCCTCTCCAAGGACAAAAGTGGGATATAAATATTTAAGTAAAATAAACAAGTAATTCCCTGAAGCGACACCACTGCCCTCTACTGACAGCTAAGCCTTCCTGCAAGTATGGCTAAAACTAACAGGTCACTCAAAAGTCATGGAAGAGTGTTCACCCACCCTGTTACTGTAGCGATGGCAGGGGGAGAGGTGTTATTTTTCAGTTCTCGCACGTTCACCACCTGAGGGACATTCTTCAAGGTAGACTCAGTTAAGGACGTGCTCACAGCTTTTAAGAAAAAGAAAAGGATGTGTTAATTCTTTCAGCAGTGGCTCATCTCCCACTGTGCACACAAGATGTCAAAACAACTCAGCCAGACTTACCATCTATTATGTAACAGGAGCCATCTACGGCCTGGCCCTCTTGGATGGTGGTCCACCTGCAAGTGGCCTGTGTGTGTGGGTGTAAAGTGCTGTCAAATCGCAGCCGACTTATGGCAACCCAGTAGGGTTTTCAAGGCAAGAGATAAACAGAGGTGGTTTGCCATTGCCTGCCTCTGCATAGCTTCCCTGGTCTTCCTTGGCGGTCTCCCATCCAAGTACTAACCAGGGCCGACCCTGCTTAGCTTCTAAGATCTGATGAGATCAGGCTAGCCTGGGCCATCCAGGTCAGCGCAAGTGGCCTGTGCCACTGCCCAATGCTCAGAGGCACCACTAAAAGAGAGATTTATCATGACACTAATTGCGTATGCCCCCAGCATCCTCAGTCAAAAGGATCGTAGGGAAGCAGGAGCTAGGAAAGATCCTTTGCTGCCTGAGACCCTGGTGTGCTGCTGCTAGTCAGAGCACAGAAAATTAAGCTTGATGGCATGACTCAGTATAAGGCAAATTCATACCACAGGTCACATGATCGGATGCTCCTACATATGAAAAAAGAGTAGCTCATAGAAAACTAGCATGCTAGGAAGAAGGGCTCCAGTCTTCTCCCTGACAGACTACTCTACATGTAGGGACTTTTTTTCTCCTATGGAAAAACATTCCATCAATAGGTAGAAAAGCCTCTACCTGCAAATCATTACCTTAGTGAGAACTAGGTGTATGGAGGCACCTTTAAAAGATTGTGGTGAAACGGGCTCTCTCATTGGATAGTTAAGACTCCTAAATCTACTGAACATTGTAGCCCACACATCTGAGTATTTAACCCTCAGCAGCTGCCTGCCCAAACCAGCCAATGGCTGGCCAAAGCTGCTGTTTCCCTTGGGCTTTAACACCACCATTGCTCATCTTCTTCCCCCTTCCCTTCCTTAGCTTAGAAACACTTCGCTGATCTGCACTCAAGCAATATTCAAAATCTGTGCTCTCAGAAGCAAAGTCAAGTCCCTCCCCCCTTAAATTAACAGGGAAGCCAGTATGACAAAGTGTCAGACTTGAACCATGGAGACCCATTTTCCAACGTATACTAAGCAACAAAACTCACTGTGTGATTTTGGGCTGGTTACTATCGCTCAAACTAATCAGATTGTTCTGAGGATAAAATGTGTGCCTGCACACATGTGTGTGTGTTTGTGGGGAGGATGACAAAACCACATAACGCTACCCTGACTTTCTCAAAGAACGGGCTACATAAAAAACGAATAGTTTACAAAGTGTTCAATACTTATTTTACCACTAGGCTCCTGTGCTTCTCAAGGCTCCATTCAATCAGCACACCAAAACCATGGCGCAGAGATGCCTGTTGAATTTTATACTCCACTGCGCTTCCTGTGGGGGCAGGCACCTCTGGAGCCACAGCAGTGGTCACAGCCATGGTTTGTCAATTCAAACATCAAGCCAAGCCATATTTAGTACAACTTACAATTTGCAAATCCATTTCAAACCACGGTTTAAACCATGGTTTAGGGGAGAGCCTGTGGTTCACTGGAAGAACCTCTGCTTGGCACGCAGAAGGTCCCAGGTTCAATCCCTGGCATCCCCAGTTAAAATTACCAGGCAGTAAGAGATGTGAAAGACCTCAGCCTGAGACCTGCTGCCAGTCCGAGTAGACAATACTGATCTTGATGGACCAATGGTCTGATTCAGTATAAGGCAGCTTCATGTGCGTTCGTGTATTTCTGTTTCGCCAATGAATAACAAATCATGACTTACGTCAGACGCAGAGTCAAGCCACAGTTAAACTTCCTTTACTATGGGCTGGCGGACTGTCTATGGAATTTTGCAGGAGGGGGAAGGATTTTAGGGCGGTATGTATGGAATTTGAGAAATTCAATAGGACAGGCTGAGTTTGAACTACAGCAAGGTATAGAGAAGCAGCGGCTAGTCTCCCATTGCAATTCTAAGAGCCAGCAACTGCACAACTCTGTCTCTGGCCCTTGCCAGGCTATGAGTTTCTATAGGACAATTTAAAGAGCTAAGCAATGGGCTGCAGGTTCCGTCAGACAAGAGGCAATTGCATGCATTTGAGATTGGCTCAGTCGTAGACCAAGGGTCCCACATCAGGCAGTCAAAGTACAATCTCACCTGGATTCTGGTTGGCCATCTGTCTCCGCAGAGCAGCTTCTGCCGCTGCCTGAGGCGCCGGGATGGTGACAGAGGGAGCACCATGCTTCACGGTTTTCGTTGCCAGCATGGTGCTGTCTGCCCCTTGAGGTATAATTTTGGGGGTGGATGCTGGAAGGAAAAAGAGATGCCTCATTCAGTTGCTGTGAATGATGAAGCCTGTAGCCTCTGCTGAAACCTCTAAATGGATAAAGGTGGTACTGCAGTAGTCCCGCTTTCATGCAGGTGAAGGAAAGAAGGTCTCCTCCTAGACTGAAGGCCTCCTGAAGTGGAGGTCTCCTCCTAGACTGAAGTGGCACATAGAAAAAGAGCACTCTTACTGGTGGTGCCTAGCCTCTGCAATGCTCTCCTTGAGTCTCACTTGGTGCCCACCCTGCTGTCATTGAGGTGCCAGGTTAAAGAAACACGCAAACTTTTCTCTTTACCCAGGCTTTTAACTGAAGTCTTATTGGATCCTTTTGTTGTTGTTGTTTTCTTGCCTCGATCATGCCTGAGTGCTTTTATATGACTTAGAAAAGGGTAGGAGTCCAGTAGCACCTTGAAGACTAACAAAAGGCAGGGACTTAATCACCATGAGCTTATGACCCACACTTACTGGGAATTCCTTCTTCATGGGGAATAATTGCAATCCCTGATCCCCATCACGAATGGGGTTCAACGGGTTATCCACACCTGTTGGCGTAAGGCAGACACACGCTGAGCCAGTCAGTGTAGCGTGCGTGGAGCCCCGGACATCTTTTATGATTTGTATACCTTTTACCCTATTTCTATTCTGTTTTGCAGTTATTCTGCTGCTGGCGCTTGCTGATAGTGTTAGTTTGCATTATTTTTATGCCAAATTGTTTTCATTTTCCCCCTCCTCAAGTAAGTCTCTAAAGAGGCAGCATATACATTTCCTAAATATAATGAAAAAATATTTGGGTCATAGATGCATGGTAGTAGATGGCTTTTTTAAAAAAACTGATGCAACAATGTTAGTTGCACAGAGTTAGGAGAGTGCAAAATATTTAACTAACATCTTGGATAAATAAGGTATGGGATATGGCAAGATTACAAAAAATTGACTGAATTAGTTAGACTGAGGGATGGATAAACTAATCTGGTTTATTTTTCTGAATGCTGGAAACTTTTTGATTTCTGGAGGAACAAGTTATATCCGTCTATTGATGTATATTCCTGTATCATAGTTTTAGTTTATAATCATATAGGTATTTGGAACATGGAATAGTCGATGACCTTGTAGGTACTCAGTAAGCATTTGTTACTATCAGGTGATCCTTTACTCTCTCTCTCTCTCTCTCTCTGTGTGTGTATATATATATATAAATAAAAATACGTACACACAAATTAAAAGAAAAATATATTATTTGGGTTTAACTGGATTCATAGCACAGAATCTTGACTGAACAAAAAACTAATTCATCACATCTGATATCTGATTTGATATTGACATGTTCTCCAATAATCTATAACAATCAGTGCACATACGCTGTGACAAGGCACAATCTGTACCCACTGCACCCTACATTTGGAGACAAACTACAAAAGGTTAAATATACAGGCTAGTATCCCAAAAGCCACTTCAGATGCTCCCAAGGTCCCGTACATACCTAGCTGGATCTTTGACACCCCCCTTAATCTTCAGGGCCCCAGGTCATACCTCAGCTTGCACTTTAAAGTCTCTGTGGTATCAAATAGTTTTACAGCCAGCACAGGGGGCTGCTGTTTAAACCCCCAAGTCCAAACCACTCTTATCTTCAGCACATGGAGCTGGTTGCATGGTTCTCCATATCCTGGCTCCCTCCTCTGGGCCTTGTGTACTTTCTATTATTATAAACCACAAACTACCAGAGAGAAAATGGGCTCCCCTGAGAACACTTATGGTAATGACTCTAATATACAACAAAAGGGGATCCAGGCACTGCAACGGCTCATTACAATTTCCACTTCCAAAACTGCATTCATCCAGTTTATTTATCTGTTTCAGCTATGGAAAATGCTTTCCTCAAGCATTTCACAGTGTGAAATGATCCATTAGATTTCCCGTGCTTTGCAGCAAACAGCCAATAACAAATTTTCAATAAAGGCCTGATGGCTATGGACATCAGCATTCTTTAAGGAACTCAACAGCATCACAAAAAGCAGCCTGCCTGAATCTGATCCCGGTCACTAATATTTGAACTCCCCTCCCCCAACATCTATACTCGAAGAACACTCCCACTTTGTATGCATGAAAAACAGCATAATTTGCACATAATAGTTAAGAAGTTTGTAAATTCTATGCCACATACTGCTCTTTCCCATAAGGGTCATTATTTGTTCTTTGCCCCACTGCTCCACTTGTTATCAAAACACACTCCCAAACTTCACACCTCAGAAATGCAAGCTCAACAGCAGACTGAATAACAGGGTCCAGAAGCAAACAGCTTGAGCATGTGAAGCAAAAACAAAGTACATGACTTCTGTTTTTAGATTTCGCTTAGGATCAACATGACTACCTGCCTCATGGTAGCCCCCTGACCCACACCATGCAGCTACTAGTCCATGTGGGCCCCATGACCCCAGGAATCAGCCTTCTAGGTGTTGGAGGGAAGAAGGGAAAATGACAAAAGCCTGCATCCCCAAGAGCTCTCCTCTGACAGACAGCTGGGCAAGGGCAAACCCAAGTTTGTCAGTATGGCTGCAAAGGCAAGCTACGGTTTGCTGAAAGCCAGGAAGGATCTGATTTGGTTACCATTTGTATGTGAGCCTGGGTCTCCTTCTTGCCTGTTCACATAAAGCCAAAGCATCACAATATCCATAAGTACGAAAACGAGGAAAATGTAAACTCAACATTACAGAGCCAACAATAAAATCCCCCTGGTATAAATCCCCACAAGAAAAGTTCTACAGTTTACTCACTCAAAGTGTTCATTGGAATGTGGGATTTGCCGACAGGCAAGTGCTGCGACATGAGGCCAGGCTGAACTGAGGAAGTCCGGACAACAGGGGGGTGGCGGGGCATGGAGATCGGGACAGCCAACACTTCCTCTTTCTCTACAGCTTGGGAATCCTCATTCTCCAGGGGCTGGGAAACTGAAGATGTGGAGCTAACATCATCCAAGTCTTCATCATATCTCGAGCACAGGAAAGCCGATTGGGAGAGATTGGCTGCAAAAGTTTGGGGAAACCAAGCAGATTCAAAACCAAGCGAGAGATAAGGGTCACTGGATTGACACCGGCCACTTTAGGGGTTTATGTGACACCACTCAGTGGGAGAAAATTATAAAAGGAAAACACGACAAAGGAAACCACAAGGATGGATGCAGGAATTCTAAAAGGTCTCAAACTTTTCTCTGACAAAGGCCGTTTATGCATGTGAGTTTTACCTGAGGTTCATTGCTTGCATAAAAAAACATTTTAAGAAGAAAGTAAAAAAAGGAGCAACCTGAAAGGGGGGGAGAGAAATCCAAGCCACAGTTTTAAAAAGGCTTACTTCTGTTCAGAAAGAGCTCCGAGGAAGCAGGAAGTATTTGAATCCCTGCATCTTTACACCCTGCTTTGTAATTGGCTGTGATAGAAACCAAGCTTCTGCGTCCCGCGCTTTGCCTTTTGCATGGGGATTTCAAGCAGGCTGAGCTCAGGGGAGAGGGAAGTATCAGGTTAACAGAGGAACGGGAAGCCCCAGGATTTGTGAGGGCTGGCAGCGAGGTCATCTCTAATGGATGGAAAACTCATGCGTAACTCCAAGGAACAACTGAGACAGCCCGGGGGCGAACGTGAAAGTACCCATGTATAAACGACCGAAGTGTTCACAGAACACAAGTGCATACAGAATCCAATCATTGCAGATCAGACCTGATCCCAGCTAGAGACACTAGATATGAACAACTAGATTCGAATCCAGTTATAGACCAGAAAGATTTTTGGGGTATAAGCGTTCGAGAGTGAAAGCTCTCTTCAACAGATTCTCGAAAGCTAATACCCTGAAAAATCTATTTGGTCTCTGAGATGCAGATCTTGCTCTTCTACTGCAAATCAACACAACTACCCTCTCAAACTATTTAGATATGAATAGACAAAGCAAAATCTATAGTCTTCAGAGGAACAATTACCTTTTTTTGTTTGCTAGAAACTTTCAGTATTTGTGGTAGAAATGTCTGGTTTTGTGGGGGACTGTCATAATGTAGGCCAGAGCCACTTGAAAATGAACACGCTTTTGCTGAGTGCTTATTTGATGGACTACTGTGTACCTGGGGCTGTTGACCTGATGGGCGGCATCTTCCGCTTGGACAGGAAATTCCGCAGCTGAGTCTGCTTCACCGGGGACAGTTTCACTGGAAAAGAAGAGGGGGAAAATGATAGGTAAGCAGGAGTCAGCGATTTGTTCAGGATCATGTCTCCGTTGCACCAATAACTCTTCTGTTATTCAGCCTCAATGATCCCACAATGATCCCATAATGGTATGGAAATGGCAAGCAATGGGGAGTAATTTGCAGGCGCACACATGAAGCAAAGGTCAAGTGACACAGCGACACAATCAAGAGCCAGGAAATGAGCTGGAGTTGTAACTTTGGCCATTTATATATGGCCGTTCCTTCGCGGCCACCCCTCCAATGACTTCGGGTCTTTGCGTTGATTATGCATACCGTTTCCGACCGTCAGAGGTTGCCTCACTCCCCCCTGAATTTCCCCATGTTTTGCCTATGTTGTCAAATTCGAGATAAAACAGGTCTCACAAAGCACAGGCAAAACATGGGGAAACATGGGGGAAGAGCAAGGCAACCTCTGAAGGCCCAACACAGCCAGTCAGAAAAGTCCACCCCAAATTTACTTTACTCCTTCAAAACGTTTGCCAGCCACCAAACCCAGGGGATCTCTGTGCTGAATCTCTGGAGCCCTGCACTACAAGAAGCACATGAGGAAACCATCACCAATACACTGTTGATGTGACAGAAACCCCAAAACCTTACTACGGTAAGAGTGCCACCTAAAGTGTCTGGGACCTTGGACCCCTTGGGAGAGTTTACATTAGAATAGCCTGCTCATTTCCATTCCACATTGAACAATCCTGATAAGACTTAATCCCATTCGGACAAAGGACAATCCAGTTTGGGCCAGATCACATATTTGTCACGGAAATTCTGATGCTTTTATTCGGCTGCGGTGGGTAACAGTAGGCTCTGACATCAGAGAAGGGCTTTGCGTGCCATTTGCTGCATCAGCGTGTCACTTTCGGAAAGGAGGCTGGCTCAGGTCAAAGTCCATTGACCACAAATATCTAGACATCTGAGATTTTCCCTTGTCTTCAGCTGTCAGTCTTCACCGGAAACTGAGTCCACAAGTGGCTGGGTAGGGGTTAATGACACCTTCATCTTCTGCTTACTGCAAGGAGCTCTGTACATGATCTCAGGAACCTGCTACAGCTTAGGTAACATGTGCTTAGCTTAGTTCAACTGTATTGCTTTTCATTTCCACATCTCTGTGCTGTGTGCTTTCCCCTATATATTTTTTTTGCCCTTTCCCCACGTTTTTGAATCCAACCGCTTCCCCCCTTTTTCCCTTTCTTTTATAATAAGCCTTTTTAAAAAGACTTTTTTTTTTTTTGGCTTCACTATTTTTCTGGGATATTTCTCTTAATTTTCGCCCTTCGTGCTAGACTGCACAGGAACTACACAGCTGGTTATAAGGTATTTTCAAGGGTTTCTACCCTGTCACTTCATTTTTGCTCTAATACTTCAGAGTCTAGATGTTCTCTGGAGGTCCTGAGTGGTGGCAGCTGGTTACCAGGGTGCTTTCCAGGGAACCTTGGTCTAAGGGGGTTTCCCACCAAAGACAGACACCATTTCCCCTCCCCTCCTACCATAACAGTGGACTTACCGGGCGCTTTGGACAAACTCTTGGGACACGATTCCATAGTAAATTTCATCAAGGCGTTACCCAAGCTCTCCAGTTCGCTGTCAAGGCTGCGTCAGTTGGGAGTTGAAAGAGCAGCACAGGAAAGAAGCCAAGAAGCCATGTCACCATCACAAAGCAGAACATACAGCATCCTTTCCTAACGGCTCAAAGCAATTCACCTGGTTTGTCTCCTTAATGCTGTTGCTGCCCATGGTGCTTTACAGAGTAACAAAAAGAAGGTCCCCACCTGGAGGAATTTACAATCTATAATTCAACATAGACGCGGTTCAGGTAGATGCAGATGAGCTTGGGGAAACCCTCGGGCTCATGTGTTGCCTGCCACAAACGTTCAGGGAGGAAACTGTTGATTTCCTGTTACATCCAAGCCACAAACCATGGTTTGCATTCACCCTGCAAACCAGGATTCTAAGCTCTAGATTAACCCTGGTTTGCATGGAAATTGTGAACTGTTGTGTATTTGCTGGTGATGGCTTCCCAGAAAAACATCGCTGGTCACGCCTGAGGGAAAGGTGGGTGTAGGAGGCAATGTGCAAGTCTGAGCGTTCCCCCCGGATTCTTCACTTGGAGGCAATCCCTGGTTTGACATTACAACTGAACCAAGACATAAGGAAGGGGATGAGGATGGAGGGAAGTGCAAAACAGGAAAAATAAACATTCTCCCTGTGTGCACATTTGTTCAGTAGAGGCTGAACTAAAGATATAACATTCCTGGAAATTTTGAAGTCAAGGAAAACACATCCCCTCCTCAGCAAATAATGGAAATGTGTGTGTGGGGTATTGCATTGTACTTATTTTCCTATCACACCTATTCTGCTGCTTTAATAACAAATACATTATTTTTAACTTAACATATAAAAGGTTGGTTTCAGGTAGCCGGCTCAAGGTTGACTCAGCCTTCCATCCTTCCGAGGTCAGTCAAATGAGTACCCAGCTTGCTGGGGGTAAAGGGAAGATGGCTGGGGAAGGCACTGGCAAACCACCCCATAAACAAAGTCTGCCTAGGAAACGTCGGGATGTGACGTCACCCCGTGGGTCAGGAATGACCCAGTGCTTGCACAGGGGACCTTTACCTTTTTAATACACAATGACATGGATGGGGCTGACATCAGTTGGAGAGAGGTCTCATTCACCAGCCCAGTTTAGCCTCTCTACCCAGCCCCTAGGAGTTTTCATTCACAAGGACTAGAACCTTGCTTTTTGAAAAACGACAGCTGACATTTTTTTTCTCGTACACGGAGCTGTGGAATTTACCCAGCTCTGGCCATCATGGAGACAGTCTTGTGTGCACAGTTTTGCACAGCGGTGTTGGATAGATTTAACACATTACACAGTGTGGACATAAGGCAGCAAGGCAGCGAAGCAAAAGAATGCTTTCCTTGGAATTCCCCAGCGACACGTACCTCTGGACGCTGCTGTGGGTGGAGGAGTCACAAGTGAGGCCCCACGGAGAGGTCTGCTTGTACAAGTGAAGCTGCTCCAGGCTGTCCACCAAGTTTGTCAGCCGTTTCCTCTGCTGGTTAATTATCTCTCGGTTATTCGTGAGGGTGTTGAACAAAGTCTCTCTCTCAGGCACCATTAGACGTCTATTAAGAAAATAAGTCAGGGGAAAGAAGAAAAAAATCAAGACTATTGCAGAAGAAAATTTCGAGAGAGAGGAAGACAGAAGGAGGAATGGGAAAAGGCTCTGGTAACAACAGATGGCAGTGAGGAAGTCAGTAGGTTTGGCTACTGAGCCAGTGTGATGTAGTGGTTAACAGCAGTGGTTCGGAGCAGTGGACTCTGATCTGGAGAACCGGGTTTGATTCCCCACTCTCCCACATGAGCGGCGGACGTTAATCTGGGGAACTGGATTTGTTCCCTCACTCCTACACATGAAGCCAGCTGGGTGACCTTGGGCTAGTCATAGCTCTCTTACAGCCCTCCCAACCCCACCTACCTCACAGGGTGTCTGTTGTGGGGAGGGGAAGGGAAGGTGATTGTGAGCCAGACCGATTCTTCCTTAAGTGGTAGAGAAAGTCGGCATATAAAAACCAACTCTTCTTCTTATCCTACATAATCCCGAGGAAAACCTTGTAAGGCAGGCCGATGCCATCACTATATCTAACATTACCAGCTGGTCTATCTGTAGATAACCAAAGCTGCACACTGGGGCCACCTACGGACAAGGTAGGGGTCTCAACATACTTGGGAGTCTCTCCGAGTAATATGAAAAATATGACTTTGTAAATGACCCCCCCTCCCCCTGAAAAAAAAACACTGGCTTGAGAAGCACTGAGTATTCATCAGAAGAAACAAAATGCTGACTAGCTGCAAACAAGAAAACAAATTGGGGAGGGGGGAGAAATTTACCTTAAGCCTGGGAGAGACTGGATGCCCTTACTGCCCCCCCATGTGATTCCTCACAGGCTCCCACTGTAAAGTGGCTCACATAGAAAACTACAAAGCAGTTTTAATTATTAAGAATCCAGAAAAAAAAGCTATAAATGAGCATGTTATGCAGTTTGCTGTTACAACCCTCTGCTCACTGACGGCAGGTCTATCGACTGCTATTAATCATAGTAGCTAAACTGAACCTCCATTTATACAGGCAATATACCTTGAAGAGCCAGGTGCTGGTAATAAGCTTCACTGCCTTCCTCATGAATTTCCCACAGCCATCAGCTGCTGGAGGGAACGAACCAGATAGACCTTCAGGTTGGTCCAGCAAGCGGATAAACGGATGAAAGTGACTAATCTCAAGTCAAACTGGCAAGTCCATGCAGTCCAGCACAATCTGCCAGCAGCTCTCCAGGTTTCAGGTAGAGAAAGGTCTCTGCTGCCACTTGCTAACTGAGATCCTTTTTAACTGGAGATGCCAGAGACTGAACTGGGACCTTCGGTGTGCAAAACAGGGGCTCTTCCAATAAGCCACAGCCCTTCCTCTACTTCTGCACTTTGTGAACAATTTTATCACTTTTCTCGATGAAAAACATCAACCCCGGCCACAGGCAGACACTTTGATATCGACATCATTGAGATCTGGGGAAAATCTTTGGAGGGGGCCTGCCCCGTGTTCTGTCATTATACAATAAGAGGTGGGTCACCACAAGAGACAGGGTCTTCTCTGTGGTGGTGCCTTTGTGTAACATCCTAACAAACTATTTGTCTGGCACCAAGCCTGTTCATTCTTAGTACCAGCTTAAGACTTGTTTCTTAAATTTATGCAGGCTTTTAGCTGATTATGAGGAAAACTGTTAGTCTGCCTATCATATTATTTTAAACTCCTGGCAATCTATAGAGAAAAGTGGTTCTTGTGTGTTATCCGGGCTGTGCAACCGTGGTCTTGGTATTTTCTTTCCTGACGTTTCGCCAGCAGCTGTGGCATGCCTGCCACAGCTGCATGCCTGCCACAGCTGCTGGCGAAACGTCAGGAAAGAAAATACCAAGACCAGGATTACACAGCCCGGATAACCCACAAGAACCAATGAACTCTGACCGTGAAAGCCTTCGACAATATTATAGAGAAAAGTGTTCTTAAAACTGCTGTCGATTATATATTTTTTTTCTGATTGTCACGTTTTAAGGTTGCTGTTTTAAAATATGGTTTTAATGCTATTTAAGTGCTGCTTTAAATCATTGTTGCTTTTCTTAACTTTTTAATATTTTAATCCTAGTGTCTTTGATATTATATTAAATCATTTTTAAAACATCTCAGCAGCCTCTGGGCTCAGCATGTGGTTTAGAAGTGGATCAAATAAACAACGTATAACCAGTTAAAAAATATTTTAAAACCAGTTCACACACACAAACATAAATGCCAGATTTAAAGGTATATTATGGCTAAAATTGTTCTCTAAAATAGATTTCCAAGATTAACAGTGCCATCCTAAAAAGCATCACACCATTCTAAGCCAGTTGGTTTCAGCTGACGTAGAAGGGTGTAACTCTGCTTAGACTGGGCATTGTAAATCACTCACCTTTGGTTTTTCTGCTGTTCCAGATGCCGGTCCCATTCCAAATCCAGAACGTCGTTCACGTCCTGAACAGCAAACTTCACGTACTGGTGCAAGCGTCGAATTTCCTGCCCCAGAAAGGAAATCAAACAGTCACTTTTCCGACCCATTCAAAATACTCATAACTCAATTTGAACATACAGTTTCAGCACAGATCAGCCGAGGCAGCTCCAGCGAGGGCGGTGACCAGACCTGGGGCTTCTTGGTGGTAGAAACGTCACACTTCTGGACTTCCCTGCCCAGAGAAACTGACCTGGCCAGTTCAGGGGAGTTGCTGGGAAAGATTGTGAAGACTAAACTTCAGGAAGCTATTTTGTGTCTGTGTGATCTAGACCACCCAGAGTCTAATTAAGCACACGTTCCATAATCACTTCTTTATTTTGTTATTAATTTTGGATATTTCTATGCAACCTCTTTGGAGTCCTGCTCAAGGCAGCTTACAATTAAAACCAAGTCACGCTATTATAAACAAGCCATTGGACATAAACAGCATAAAAACCATCCCTAAAAATGAAGCAGACCATTAAAAAAATCTGGTATAATAAAACCACTAATTTAAAAGTCTGGGTAAAAAAAGGTGTGTTTTGGCCTGGCACCAAAAATAAAGTAAAGCAGGCACCAGTTGAGCGTCAAGGGGGAGGGTGGTGTTCTAGAGGTCAGGGGCCACCACAGAAAACGCCCTGTCTGGTCGCCATCCACCTCACCTCTGAAGGCCAGGGCGCAGGGCTAGAGAGACAGATCTTAAATGGCAGGCTGGATAATACGGGAGGAGATGGTCCTTTGGGTATCCAGGCCCCAAGCTGTTTAGGGCCTTGAAGGTAAGAACCAGCACTATGAAATGTGCCTGGAAACAGACAGGTAACCAGTACAGATAGTTCAGCACAGGGATGATATGATCTCAACATTAAGAACTATACATTCCACAACTAACACAGAGAAGAAAAGAATCATAGCGTAGGGATGATTCTTTGCTGTGCGCTATTTGCTGAACATGAGTTTTCTATACTGTAGCATCATGATAGGAACATGCTGTGAGAAACAGCTGTAAAGTATTTTGTACACTGTAAAAGTACTATTTAAATCACAGAAATAACTACTGGGTTATCACCTATGTAGAGTCCCTTGTTTACTGACGGGATGCAGTCTCCCCTTTCTCAACACCCTAATTTATTACATTTATATCCCAGGCTTTCTTCCACTGTGAAATACAAAGTAGCATACTGGGGAGGGGGGCATCCCTCTCACCTGGGCCCTGACCAGATTTGATTCAAACCTGCTGAGCTTCAGCAAAGGGGCTAATTCCTTTTTAAAGTCGCCTACACTAGCGGCCATCAAGCACGACTAGTGAGTTCCACAAGTCAACTGCGTGTTACGTAAAAAAACTTTTTTGTCTGTCCTGAGACAGCACTCAAGGAAATGATCCTCAAGCTGCATGTCAGAGGGGTCAGCAGAACTCCCCTCCTTCCTCCAGGATGACTAGTCCACCAGTATGACCAGAGGGAAAAACTGTTCGAGATTCCGAATACGGCTACCAGTTAAATCCAAATGACGTCCTGTAATACTTCATAATGTAATGGGAGGGTGAATTACAGGGTTTAAGGATCTCCTGTGGAAGGGAGACTCAGTACATACAGAAAGCTAGTTTAATGGTTCTAGCCCAGTTTAGCCCTTTTCATAGATGCTAGTTTTCTTCATGCAGGGTAATATGCATGGATGCTAGTTTTCTTCATGCAGGGTAATATGTATGTGGAGGCCCCTGCAAAAACACAAACTTAGACATACTCCTCTCTAGTATCAGAGCAGCATGCCTATTATATTAGGTGTTGTGGAACACAGGCAGGATGGTGCTGCTGCAGTCGTCTTGTTTGTGGCTTCCTAGAGGCACCTGGTTGGCCACTGTGTGAACAGACTGCTGGACTTGATGGACCTTGGTCTGATCCAGCAGGGCTTTCCTTATGTTTTTATGTTCTTCTTGTATTTTGCTGAATGTGAAGACCATCTTTTAGAGCCTGAATGTGAAACAGCCTTTCCAAAAGGGGGGAAAGTTTGTCAGCAGATTCACAGGTTAACCCCTCTGAAGGCCACAAATTTGTACAGAAGAGGGATCGGCTGCTAAGCTCGGCTTTATTTATGAGCACGCCCCACATTATCCTGGTGCATCCAATTTGGACTCCTCCGGGCAAGACAGGTCAATTACATAAGAGTGCCGAGGCTCAGGCTAGTATTTCACACTCCTGCGTGACAGGGGAGAAAGAACTTGTTTAACTGCAGACCCCTCCAGGAGGAGCAGGAACATGCCCCTCCCCCTGCCCCAGGTTTCACCATCTCACTCCAAAAATCTTAGACATGATTGCGAGAACTTTCCGCTGCCACCCAGCACTTACAAGCCCATTCGGTTTCGAGCCCCGCCATCCGTGAAATTGACTGCAATACCGCAAGTCCTTACAAATCACTGCACTGAACGGAAAAGCGCTTGCTGGAGGTAAAGCAATCTCCGAACGAACAATTTTTCTCCATTAACTTAACAAGATATTAAACTGACAGTTCCTAAAAGATCCCTGCTGTCTCTCCCCACCCCCCGTTAAAAATAACACGAACAGAAAAATTAACGCAAGCAGATGGAATTGGCCTGAAGCAGACACAGGGAACATTCTCCTGGCCCCTGGGCTGAAGAGCTGTTGTGGGCTGGGGATGGGTGGCATTATTCACTGCAGAATACAGACAAGCAACCAGTAACACACAGGCTCCCTCTGGCCCACGGCTTTTGGTTCAGCCTCCTCACTGTGCTCCTTAGCCAGCGTGGTGTTGTGGTTAACAGCGGTGGAGTCTAATATGGAGAACCGGGTTTGATTCCCCATTCCTCCACATGAGTGGCAGAGGCTAATCAGGTGAACTGGATTTGTTTCCCTACTTCTACACATGAAGCCAGCTGGGTTACCTTGGGCTAGTCACAGCTCTCTCAGCCCCACCTACCTCACTCTGTTTACTCTGGGGAAGGGAAGGTGATTGTAAGCCAGTCTGATTCTTCCTTAAGTGGTAGAGAAAGTAGGCATATAAGCACCAATTCTTCTTCTTCGGTAGTATGCCTCAGCCTCATTACATCTAGGCTGGGAAGGCCCCCACCTAGCCCAACTTGACCCATTCTTTCACGCCCATAAATATCTGGGCCCTGCTTAGCTGCTCATTCCAGTTGACATTTAAAGGCTACCACACTAGTAGTCTGCCCTCCTCCCGAGGCAGTGAATATGGAGCCATTTAACCTTCACAACAGTCCCACAATGTAGGCTAAGCTGGCCCATGAACACCAAGCTTGGCAGCTAAGTGGCTTAAGTCTTACACTATCTGCTATGCTACATGGGCTATCTAGGAAGCTAAACTCAGTGGAATTGTATCCCCCCAGACTCTGGCTCAAACTGGTGCACCACAGTGCTAATGCTCGGGAACACCCTCCGCGTGATTCTAGCCACTGAGGCTGCTCACTCCCATGCACAAGACAAGGCACATCTGAGATGCTTAAAGGAAGAACTTCACCTCTGCCACTGTTCCAAACACAGGGAGGGGAGGAGGAGGAAGAGGTTTTTATATGCTGACTTTCTCTACCTTTTAAGGAGAATCAAATCGGCTTACAATCTCCTTCCCTTCCTCTCCTCGTAACAGACCTTGTGAGGCAGGTGGGGCTGAGAGAGTTCAGAGAGAACTGTGACTGTCAAGGTCACCCAGCTGGCTTCATGTGGAGGAGTGGGGAAACCAACCCGGTTCACCAGATTACAATCCGCCACTCATGTGCCGGAGTGGGGAAGCCAACCCTATTCACCAGATTAGCCTCCGCCGTGCATGTGAAGGAGAGGGGAATGAAACTCGGTTCTCCAGATCAGAGTCCACTGCTCCAAACCATCGCTCTTAACCACTATACCACACTGGCTCTAATGTGGCTACCCATTGTGCTCCATGTCCCCTGAAGTCAGGGAGGGCACGTTCATACCTGAAGCTGGGCTTCGCTCTTCGGATCCAGAGGCTTCTTATACAGCAGGTGCAAATACTCGGAGTTGTGGGTTCGCTCCTCTTTCTCTCTCGCTTCCTCCAGACCTGCAAACCCCTCCAGGAGGCTCGTCTTCAGGAGGCTGATGTCTCCGTGAAGGGACTACGCGTAAAAGGCAAAAAAAAGGGGAGGGAGACACGCCGAAAGACTATGAATACCTGTGCCGCCAGCGCACATCGCTTTCCACTGAAAACATTAAGCTGCCAAATATCACCACGCCATTGCTAGTGTGAAGCCACACGATGATGCAACAGATAATGGTTTCCACATGTCGGAAAACAGTTCCTGTAACTTATATGCACCCCGCAGGGTTGGGAGCTCATGGGGACAAAAAGATGACCAAGGTCGTGAGGACCGAGCCCTTTTCAGAATCGTAGCTGATAGCTGATTACTATCAACCTAAATGGCTCAAACGAATCAACCGTAAACTTAAGAAAATGGGAATCCCATTGGAGTCTCTCCATGTATCTGATGAGCAACAAGCTTTCAGATTATTGAAACGAAGGATTCTAGACACTGTGTGGCAAACCTTGTCCTTGTCAGCTCGTGGGGTCTGCTCCCCATTAGAGCTTCTCTGGTTTAACCTCCCCACAACTTCAACGGGCCTTCATGTTAGAGCACCTAAACATCTTTCCGTCTGAAATCCTTTGGGGCAGATTTAAGAAAATCCCTGCCTGTAATCGGACTTTGCTCATGTTCATGGAACCTACCACAGACAATGACCCACAGGCTGCTCCACTGTGTCTATCATGAGTCCTTACGGGAAGTTCATATTGAACCTCTGATAAAAGATATCTTATATCTCTCTGCAAAAGACACAGTGGCTTTCCTTTTGGCTGACGGGCACTCTTGCATTACGGAGAATGTAGCCAAGTTTCTCTTAGCTGCTATGAGGATTCGAGGAACTAAGCGCAACTTACCTGATGGCTACCATGAATGAAATTTTATTCATTTGTTGTATATTTTAGTATTGGATATCCATTTTATAAAATTGCTTTTGTAACTAACATGCCAATAAAGGTACTGATTGATGTCCGAAAAACCACTGCCAACGCAGAGGTTGCTATGGGGCTGCATGTGTCCCACTGCTCCTTGCAAGTATGGGGAAAGGGAATTGCAAACATGGCACTATACATGGAATTCAGGTTTCAATTTCAGGAATTTCAATTGTTTGTTTTAAAAAAACTTAACAGTAAGTTTCTAGTTGTCGTAGTGGCACAGATATGGTGGGGCATGGAGTAGGGGTCACTGGGGGTCTGGGGGGGGAGGTAGTTGTGAATTTCCTGCATTGTGCAGGGGGTTGGACTAGATGACCTTGGTGGTCCCTTCCAACTCTATGATTCTATGGGAACCTCTAGGGAAATATCCTAAATGTGAGAGGAGACCCAAAGACTCTTCTTACCTCAGTGGTCTCCTTGATCTCCAAGAGGAAGGTGTGGAGGTCATTCGAGTCTGTCTTCAGTATCTTCTTCTCCTCATCAGAGCCCACCTGGAAAGAGGCTTTGGATGTCTTGCTTTTCAGTTCTTCCATCTCCTTCTGGAAATGTGCTATCTGTGCAGGAGACAAACCTGGCTTATTGACCCTGAAAAGGTACCCAAGTCCACAACAGATAGAAACTTCTCGACACGATGGACAACCTATCAATACACATCTAAATTAATATGCACACAGCCACCAGTTTCCTCAAATGTTTGAGAGCTGAGACACACATCGTTCATCTGAATTAAAAGTAGAGCTACATGGTACTCTTGTGCAAAGAAAAAAAATAGAATTAGAATTATTTAACATTTTTAATCCCACCTATTCTCAGAGGCATGCTCCCAACGTGGCTCAATGAAACACTCTGCATTCACGCTAAAACAGGGGTCCTCAAACTTTTTGAGCCTGTGGGCACCTTTGGAATTCTGACATGGGGTTGTGGATGCCATCACAAAACAGCTGCATCACTGCAGCCACAGGTGGCAGAGCCACACACACAGAGGCAGCCCAAGCATACAGGAGAAGAGGGCCAATTTAAAAAATACACTGGGAAAGAGGAGTGAGAGAGAATAAAACCAATACTGTGGGGAAGCAGCCGCTGAAATAAAGGTAAAGGTAGTCCCCTGTGCAAGCACCGGGTCATTCCTGACCCATGGGGTGACATCACAACCCGACGTTTACTAGGCAGACTGTTTACGGGGTGGCTTGCCACTGCCTTCCCGAGTCGCCTACACTTTAGCCCCAGCAAGCCGGGTGCTCATTTTACCAACCTCGGATGGATGGAAGGCAGAGTCAACCTTGAGCCGGCTACCTGAAACCAACTTCTGTCAGGATTGAACTCGGGTCGTGAGCAGAGCTTCTGACTGCAGTATTGCAGCTTACCACTCTGCGCCACGGGGCTCTCAGCTGCTGAAATAACACCGTTTTAATCTGTACAGCCGATTCGATCCCGAGTGGCCAGTCAGAAGCCCTGCTGGGCAAGAGCCCACATGGCCCAACCCACTTTCTATGAACACTTGGCGAGTGCCAGGAAAGGTGTCAGTGGGAAACATGACATCCCCAGGCACCACGGTGGGGACCCCAGCACCAAAACATTAACAATATTAATTTCAACATTAAAGCTGAAAAGCCATTTTTAAAAAATCAACCAAAAGCCTGAGTGAATTGAAAGGTCTTCACCTGGTGCCTAAAGTTATTCAAGTGTGCCACTATCAGGGAGTTCCAAAAATGGGGTGCCACCAGCAAGAAAGCCATTTCTGACAGCTGCCCACCTAACCTCTGAAGCTGGGGGCACATAAATGCAGGGCTTCTGAGCAAGATCTTAACTGAAAGGGGAGGAGAATTTCTTTTTATGTACCCTGGTCCCAAACTGTTATAGTGCTGTTATCCAACCCGTGGAAAGTTTAACCCTGATGTGTTTCTGTATGTTTTCTTAGCCCAGAGCAGGGACACAGAGATGCAACATGCAACCTCTTCCAATGAGGGATAATTCTGCTGCATCTTTGCTCTGTAGTCAATCAAATGATTCAAGCACACACATTGAAGTATCACATCATCCACCCACCAGCAAGCTAGATTCAAAAGAAAATTCGCCATATCTGAGACCTCAGATCAGTCAGATGGACAATTAAAGACTCTTCTGAAGCCGGTGTCAAATCTCCAACCGTGATGCAGTTTAGAGCTGTCTCTATTATCCTCCCAATTGTAAAGATAATGCTGTTAATTCAGTTTGTACCTTCCTTTGGATGCTTTACGATTCATATTTACTTTAACATTGTTTTCTGCTTTGAGAATGGAGCTGGAGACTATTCTAAAGCCTCACAATTAACAAAGGTGAGATCAGAGCAGGAAAACAATCTGAGAGACAGCAGGCCATGTCCTCAGTGGGCAGGCAGTTTGCACAGACAAGAGCCTTTAACTATTTAACAGCCTTTATTTCTCAAAGCAAACAAGCTTATGTATGAGATGCTAATCCAGAAACAGCGTCTTGGGTGAACCTCCTCAGGAGATTAAGCATACAGGAGTTCTAAAAAGGACTACTCCAGCCCGAAACTGGGCAGGCAAACAACCCTCGGAAGTCTCACCTCCTCTCTTATCCCTACTATGACAGGATCTGAATCCTTCCACTGATGAACTTGCTTCTCCATCCCAGCACTGCTAGACGTTGACCGGCCCTATAATACATAACTTGATAAATACAGCAGAAAATTCTCCCACACAGTAACAACAGCAACACTTAGCATTGCCAAAGCATGGTACATGCATTTTGCCGGTCCTTACAACAGGAGGGGCTGTGGCTCAGTGATAGAGCATCTGCTTGGTATGCAGAAGGTCCCAAGTTCAATCCCCGGCATCTCCAGTTCAAGGGACTAGGCAGGTAGGTGATGTGAAAGACCCCTGCCTGAGACCCTGGAGAGCCGCTACCAGTCTGAGTAGACAGTACTGACTTTGATGGACCAAGGGTCTGATTCAGTATAAGGCAGCTTCATGTTTTCATGTGTTCAGTGGCCCATCAAATAAGCCAATATTATTATCCCCACATTGCAGGTGGAGGACAAGATTGAGTCAGGCCTGCCCAAGGTCACCTAGGGCCAAATTACATGTTACATTCCCCCCTGGATGTAACACGTAGTTGAGCCCTGAGAGTGGAACTGGGAACATCCCGGATGACAGCTCCTTTCCTGTTTGCAAGAATGAGTCAGGTACACGCTGGGACATAAAGTGTCTCAAGGCAGCTGCTGATTTGCATAGGTGGTTAAGAAGTAAAAACCAGAGGATGAAACAAGCAGAAAGAGTCAGCAAACATTGGCAAGAAGGGAGGGTGATGGATCTGCATGTAGGATTAGGGCTGTGCACCATTTCCAACCCCCAGTATTTTTCAGGTTCAGGTTTAACAGACCCGAAAAATTTCAACAACAAAAAAGGCCAATAGCAATATCGGCTTTTCCCAGACATTTGAAATTTTGAGTTTATTAAACCCGAACCTGAAAAATTCTAGCCTCCCCTCTCCCACCTGCTGGCTGGGTCTGAGCCACCGCCTGCAAAGTCTATGTGGGCTTGGAAGCGGTGGCGCGAGCTGAACGCTGGGCTCGGCTCAGCCCAGCATTCAGCTTGCACCGCCGTCTCTGAGCCCACATGGACTTCGGGGGCGGTGGGGGCACAGACCCAGCCAGCAGGTAAGTGAGGCGGTGGCGGGGCCAAAGCGGCATTATTCAGCATTAAATTAAATTGCCACCATTTTTCGGTATAACCTCCCCCAAAAAATACCGATAAGGTATTGGGGGGGGGGTTTGGTTCAACTTAGCCACATGCACACCCCTACTAGGAATATGGGGAGCCAGCCCTCTAGAGTATCCAACACTCAGCCTACAGCACCCCCAGGATACTTCACATATTTCTATCAGGTTCAGGGCCAAAACAACACAAAGGGGGGTGCTGGTAGTGTTCATCAGGAAGCGGGGACTGGGGAACAACTGACATTAAACTGGCATTTTCATGATGGAGAATTCCGGATTCAGCCTCTTGGTGTTTGGGGTTTGCTGTTTTATTCTTGGATTTAACTGGAAATGTATTTAACTATTATTGTAAGCCGCCCTGATCCACTTGGAAAGGCAGGATATAAGAAGTTTTCATAAATAAATAAACAAACTTGCATCTGGCCTCTAACTCGTTTTTTTTTAGCCCTGATGCAAAATAACGACAGGGTTGTTGGTTGGGTGGATTCTCACATTCTACACGACCCAACAGTGACCTATGAATGAGCACAGATCATCAGCAAAGGAATGCAGCTGGGTCCATGAAGTCCCTTATTTGCGGATTGTTATCTCAGAGCTGATGGCCCAAGCTAGCCAAGGCAAACCCTAGACGCGTTACACAAGCCCCGATCCAGCAAGCATATTACTTATTTTATTAACTAATTTATATCCTGCCTCGGCAGCTTACAATAGATAATTAAAACATCGAGCAATAAAGGCCCAAATCTCCCCATAAATCTAATACAGCCCAAAAACATGGAATACAATGCGACAGAGCATGAGATGGACCTGCACCTTAGGAGGCAGGCATTCCAATTGCAGCAAAATTCTCCTGAATATCATCGCCAGGGAAGTATGCACAATGCATACGCAATAAACTAATTGTGTGATTCTCTCCCTCGGTTTCAGCAGAGGTTGCAATCAGGAGTGGGTGGGGGGGAGGTTTGTTTAACCATTTCCCTTCTTGCAGTCTGCCTGCTCAAAGCCCTCTCCCAAAGATGCTGTCTTACCTAACTGGGGCAAAAAGTTGAAGGGACTCTGTATCATTCTGGGGGTTAACTGGGGGGCACTGAATAAGCAGCAGCAGGATGGGAACGGGTTGAGCAGCGTTTCCCCTCTACTCCCAGTTGCTTTTCAACTCCAGGCAATGACCCCCTCCCAAAAAAAATTAGAGAGAAGTGTCACACACACAACTGACTGGGTCATGTAGCCCAAGCCTCAGACGACAGCACGGGCGCTCCAGAAGCAAAGGACTTGGCTGCTGATGGAGGAAATGGCACAAAAGAACCCAGATTTACTCAAAAGACCACCTCACAGCCAATCAAAGGACGGGTGGCTTGCCTCGTTCCTTCATTCCCAATGGAAGAGACCCCAGAGAACCAGAAGTGCCCTCCTCAAAGTGCCTCTCGGTTGCCATTTCATTCAGGGAGCAAGGTACAAAGCCTCAACTGGATGAGAAAGACGGGGAGAGCAAGAAAGTGCAGATGGAATACCTCCAAGTATACACACACACACACACACACACACACACACACACTGAGATGGGGAGGGATCCTTGCAGCAGCTCAGATTAGGCCTTGTTTTGGTAGAGGACACGACTCCAACTCTAGCCAAAGAATTCCAGCTAGCATACCTTTCACCACAGCGTGACAATGGAGGAGGGAGAGGCTGTGGCTCTTCTGGCATGCAGAAGGTCCCAGGTTCAATCCCTGGCATCTCCAGTTCAAGGGACTAGGCAAGTAGATTATGTGAAAGACCTCTGCCTGAGACCCTGGAGAGCCGCTGCCGGTCTGAGTAGACAGTACTGACTTTGATGGACCAAGGGTCTGATTCGGTATAAGGCAGCTTCATGTCTGTTCATGTGAAGAAGCCACAGCTGTGAAAGGCCTGCCGCCTCTCAAAATGCACACAACCTTGCTTCGTACTGGGGGGGTTTCCACTCAAGGAGACAGACTGCACAAGTTCTCCTTACCTGTGAAGAGCTTGGCTTTGATGGAGAAATCTTGGCTGCTTTCTGAAGCCCAGGAACAGCCGAAGCACCCTGAGCGGGACGCGCTGCTGGTGTGGAAAAGAAACAATCACACTGCATGAGTGATAGCAAAAAGTTCTCCAATGAGAGAAGCTTCGGGGGGGGGGGGGACTCAGCTGCCACACAGTAGAAAGACACCCTAGCATATTAACACCAGTGTGATATAGTGGTTAAGAGCGGTGGTTTGGAGCAGTGGGCTCTAATCTGGAGAACAGAGTTTGATTCCCCACTCCTTCACATGAGTGGCAGACGCTAATCTGGTGAACCGGGTTGGTTTCCCCACTCCTACACATGAAGCCAGCTGGGTGTCCTTGGGCTAGTCACACCTCTCTCAGCCCCACCTACCTCACAGGGGGTCTGCTGTGGGGAGGGGAAGGAAAGGTGATTGTAAGACAGTTTGATTCTTCCTTAAGTGGTAGAGAGTCAGCATATAAAAACCAACTCTTCTTCTTCTAACAGGCAAACTCACAAATACTAATGCGACAGTGGAAGGAAAATTTACCAGAAGTAGGATAGTGCAGGACATATTTTTATTTACCTAGAAGTCTGCATGGAAGCTGAGAGTCTGTTTAGAGGGATCTCGCTTTCCCCGATAAGTTCCGATCCCCTCCCCATCAACCAACGGGCAGTTATTTTCGCTATAAAGGGCTGAGGCTCAAGCCCATGCGGAAGACGCAGGCCATCGGTAGCCAAGGGCTAACTGCCACTGATGGGACTACCCTTCCATGATTTCACTTTAGCCCCTTTTAAAACCATCCAAGCTGGTGGCCATCCCTACACCATGTGGCAGTGAATGCCACAAAATTAATCTATTATGTGGAGAAATACTTCCTTTTTCTCTGCCATGAATCTACTGCTTATCAAATTTACTGGATGGCCACACGTTTTTAGCATTATAGAACAGGAAGAAAATGCCCTTTTTATTGTGCATCACACTTAATTTCAGCTCACCCGCGTGTTTTAAGACCACCTCATTCAAGTTTGTTTCCTATGATTGGGGCCAAGGAGACATAGCAGTTTCCATCCAAGTAAAATATGTTTTTGTTATTTTATACAGGGTCATTAATGTACACCCTGGCCTGGATGGCCCAGGCTAGCCCGATCTCGTCAGATCTCAGAAGCTAAGCAGGGTTGGGAGACCACCAAGGAAGGCCAGGGTCACGACACAGAGGCAGGTGATGGCGAACTGCCTCTGAACGTCGCTTGTCTTGGAAACCCTACAGGGCCACCATAAATCGGCTGTGACTTGACAACACTTTCCACCTCTCCGCCGCCATTTATGTATGGAGAACGTTTGAATAACATTAATTTTTAAAAGAAGAGGGATTCAACCCTAAGCCTCAAGGAAACCCCATTCTCAGCTTCGACAGGAGGGGAAACAGGTGAGAGAAAGGAAGGAAGGGCCGTACCTGCAGCAGACACAGGGGTCGAAGCCTTGACTGAGGATGAAGGAGCAGCAGAGAAGGGAGTGGACTGGCTTACAGGCCCCACAGGCTTCGGGGTGAAGGAAAACATGGGGGAGCCTTGGCCACTGCCGGCAGAGGGAGTGGAAGATTCCACAGCTGTGAACCTGGAGGGGGGGAAATCCAAACAAGACACACGTCACTCTCTAGGTCTGGGGAGTTTCCTAATATTTAAGACACTTCTATCCCACCGCTACATCCAACGTGGTCTCCAGAGCAGCTCACAAGCAGCATTTAAAGTAACATGAATGAACCTTCCTTCTCACTGAGGTTCCTTCACATAGGGCTAACAGCTCTCATCCTGTATTCTCCTTCATCCTCCAAAGACCCCAAACTACCACCACCAGGGACCATCAACACTCCCCTCGACTGAGAAGCAGAGCTGAGCAGGGCACCCTGGTTTTAAAGTGCCACCACAGCAAATACTTAATACTGATATAGCCCTTTCAAGTGTTCCAAAGCACTGCACGCATGTTAAGAACATAAGAAAGGCCATGCTGGATCAGACCAAGGCCAATCAAGTCCAGCAGTCTGTTCACACAGTGACCAACCAGGTGCCTCTAGGAAGCCCACAAACAAGATGACTGCAGCAGCAGTATCCTGCCTGTGTTCCACAGCAACCAATATAATAGGCATGCTCCTCTGATCCTGGAGAGAATAGGTATGCATCATGACTAGTAGCTATTTTTACTAGTAGCCATCAACTCCCCTCTTTTTCATGAACATGGCCACTCCCCTCTTAAAGCCTTCCAAGCTGGCAGCCATCACCACTTCCTGGGGCAGGGAGTTCCACAATTTAATGTTCTTTTCTTGCAATCCTTATAACCCTGTAAAGTAGATCAGTATCAGCCTTGTATTGCAGACTGGAGGGACAGGAGGTGGCAGAGTGGCTTGTCTAACACTACGCTGTGAGTTGAAGAAAGGGAAGATTTGAACTGGGGATGTCCTGATCAAGAACTCAGCCTGTTAGCTGCTGCACTGTGCAAAGCCAACTTCGGTCAAAGTTGGTCAAAGGAAACTTACTTCTCGGCGAGGTTAACCTTGACAGAGGAAGCCACAGAGGAAAAACTTTGCTTCGGCCCAACGGGGGAGGCGGCGAGAGGAATCCCGGTTGAGCCATCCGCACCAGCTTTAAAAGACACCGAGCCAAAAGAGAAAGAGCTGGCAGAGGCCGGAGCCAGATTGGCTGACGGGGGTGGATTTGAGGCTGCTTTGGTGGAGGAGGCAGACGTGAAAGAGAACCCAGCTGCTCCGCTCAGGCTGGGACAAGATGAATGCTTGGAGGTCTCCGACGGGAAGGGATACTGCAGGGGGGCGTTAGGAGCCGGCCCAGTTGGTTTTAAAGCCGAGGATGCAAAAGAGAAAGCGGGCACCCCGCTGCTAGTGGCTGAAGAGACGGCTGGGGCGAGGACAACAGCTCCTGCTGGGGCCGCTTCGACCTTGGGAGGAGAAAAAGGAGTTGTCGATGAAGGAGTAGTACTTCCTGGAGGAGAGAAAACAAGAGAGGCAAATTTAGGTTATGCCAAGATGACAGGACCATGAATCTAAGCAGAACACATGCAGTTAGCATGACATTGGGTGCCAAGAGACTTGTGAAGAAGAGTTGGTTTTTATATGCCGACATTCTCTACCAATTAAGAATCAAACCGGCTTACAATCGCCTTCCCTTCCCCTCCCCACAACAGACACCTTGTGAGGCAGGAGGGGCTAAGAGAGTTCAGAGAACTGTGACTGGCCCAAGGTCACCCAGCTGACTTCATGTGGAGGAGTGGGGAAACCAACCCGGTTAACCAGATTAGCGTCCACCGCTCAGGTGAAGGAGTGTGGAATCAAACCCGATTCTGCAGATTAGACTCCACCGCTCCAAACCACCGCTCTTAACCACTACACCATGCTGGCTTGAAGCTGAAGCGGAGCATTAAGCTGAAGCAGAGCAGATGCAACATGGGCAAGGAAGTGAAGTGTGCATCTGATTTAGCTGGGCCATGATGCTATGCAAGGGATGCTAGAGCCAGTGTTGGCCTTGGGACCAGGGAACCCAACAGGCTGCCTCTTTTCACACAAATATGCCTGCCAACTGAGCCGTCAGAGGTAGGGCTGTCAATTCGGTTCGGCCAGAACTGAAAATCAGCCGAATTTCCCCTGATTCGGTGGTTTTTAGTTCGGGAGGAACCGAACTCAAAACTGGCGGGCAACCGGGGGGGCTGAATTCAGCGAGTTCGCGAATAAATTCAGCAAATTCGGCGGTCAGTAAGCAGCATAACCGTCAGTAAGCAGCATTCTCCTTCCCCGGCCAATCGGTGGGCAAGCTGGGTCTTCTTCTGGCCAATCAGTCAGGATTGAGTACTGGAGGAATCAGCTGATGTGCGGCCCGCCCAGGGAGAGAGAGAGAGAGAGCGAAATCCTCGTGTGTGTGTGTGGGGGGGTGCTTGTGCACATTCGCTCCTTTCTGTGGCTGCAGGGGGCGTCTTTTTTGGGGTATAGACACAAAACTTTCACTGGAGCTTCAGATGAAGCTTAAGGTACCCCCCAAGTTTTGTAAACATTGGGTCAGGGGGTCCCGAGATATGGGCTCCCCCCCTTTTTCTTTCCATGGCTGCAGGGGGCGCATTTTTGGGGATACAGATCCCAAACTTTGAGCGGAGTTTCAGACCAGTGTTCTTAAGATACCCCCCAAGTTTTGTAAACATTGGGTCAGGGGGTCTCGAGATATGGGCTCTCCCCCTTTTCCCTCCCCCCTTTTTCCATTTATGTGGCTGCAGGGGGCACTTTTTTGGGGATATAGCCCCAAACTTTTAGCATAGCTTCAGTCAATTATTCTTAAGATACTACCCAAGTTTTGTAAAGATGGGTTCAGTGGGGACAGAAATATCACCTCCCCCCCCCTTTCTCTTTCCATGGCTGCTGGGGGCGCATTTTTGGGGGTGCAGATCCCAAACTTTGAGCGGAGTTTCAGACCAGTGTTCTTAAGATACCCCCCAAGTTTTGTGAACATTGGGTCAGGGGGTCCCGAAATATGGGCTTTCCCCTTTCCCCTATTGGGATGAATGGATCAGCCGATCCTGTGCATCTCCAGAGCAAAACGTTCCGTGCCTAATTGGAATCATCTTGGATTATTTAGAAGTCCTCTTCAGCCCCTCTTGATGGAACAGAAGACAGCCACAGTAAGACCCCTTTGGGGGCTTTAATCTATAATTTTTCTCCTGTGTATGTGTGTGTGTGTGGGGGAAAGCAGAGTCTGTGTGTGTGGGGGGGGAGGGAGCAGTTTCTGTGGGTGGGGGGGAAGCCAAAGGGGGCTTTCGTCGGTTCTGCCTGGGGTGTGTGTTCCCCCTCGAGTCTCTCGGTCCCTGGTTTGAGGGGGGAGGTTTCAGTTGTGTGTTGCAAAGGTGTTGTTTAACAAGGTTGTGTTGTTTTGCAAATTTCTCAGCTGTTGTCGGGGCTGGGAGCTTTGTGCGTGGGCGGCAAGCTCTGCTGAGAGATGCACATTAAGGGTGGGGGGGATCCCTTTCAGGGCCCATATCTCAGCCCCCCCTGACCCAATCTTTACAAAACTTGGGGAGTCTTTCAATAAACGTCCTTTGAAGCTCTGCCGAAAGTTTGGGACCTCTAACCCCAAAAATGTCCCCCCCCAGAGCCGCGGAAAGGCGCGATTGTGTTTTTAATGGCTTTATTCGGCCGAATTTTTTTCCAAACTTTGAATTCCCGCCGAATTGAACGGATCCGAAGTGGGGGAGTTCGGACTTTGGCACGAACCGAACCCACAAGGGCCAAATTCGGCCGAATCCGAACTGTACCGAATTTTTTTTTTTTTGACAGCCCTAGTCAGAGGTCCATCTCGACAAGTACCCACCACTGGTTAGGCAGGTATATACCAGACACTAGGATAGCTTTCTGGTAAAGCCTCGTTTATGAATGCCCTCCCAAGAAAGGTCTGCTTGGAACCATCACTATCATGTTTAAGGCAATGCATGAAGCTTTCAGTGATAAATTCCCACCCCTGTCATACTGATGTTATCTGCAGGCTAACTGATGCTGCAGCTGGAATTTGGGGTACTAGCCTGCTCGGTTTTTTATGGTGGTTTGAATTGCTTATTGCCCTGATCTGGATGGCCCAGGCTAGCCTGATCTCGTGAGATCTCAGAAGCTAAGCAGGATCGGCCCTGGTTAATACTTGGATGGGAGACCACCAAGGAAGTCTGGGGTCACTGTGCAGAAGCAGGCAATGACAAACGACCTTTCTTCCTCTCTTGCCTTGAAAACCATACAGGCTCACCATAAGTTGGCAGCAACTTCAGCACTTTCCACCACCAAACTGCTTATTTCCCCCTCTTCTAATGATGTTTTTTTTCCTTTTAATGAACTTTGTAACCTGCCTTGAATGTCATACCCCAGCAAAAATGTAGCACAGATTTATTTTTAAAATCCATGTAAGAATTTTGACGAGAAAGAACTAAACTGGGTGGCAGGAGGATTTAAGGCCTCTATGTTTTTTTTGGAGGGGGGGGGAAGCAGAGCACAGAGTGAAGCACAGCATTTAGCTTCCTGAGAATCTCTGCTTAAAAAAATACACCCCACCCCCGTTTGTAATGGATGCAAAGAATTGCTTCAAAATGAGAAATCTCAGGAGCTAGCAAAGCTGCTGAACCCATCCATTAGCTGAGGGCAGGGATTCAGTGCCCTTTCTAGCTTCTCGGCACAATTAGGAAACCAAATATAACATTCCACAAAATACCAAATGCTGCAGGATGCATTATGGACATTTCCTCAGCCTGTACAAAGCACAAGTCAGAACTTAGTTTTTCTTGATGCAGAATTTGGATGGCCTAGATTTAAGCATTTATTACATTAATGTGTGCGTGATGAGTGCCTTCAAGTCGCTTCCGAATTATGCCAACACTACGAATTAATGACCGCCAAAATGTCCTATCGGTAACAGCCTTGCTCAGGTCCTGCAAACTGAGGGCCGTGGCTTCCTTGACTGAATCAATCCACGGCATTCATACATCATACTACACATGTCATATATTACCCTGTTGCGAATGCAACCTGGAGTATGAATGGGGAATTTTGCGCACTGCTGGCAAACATACAGTCTCTGAATGATGTTGGGGAAGGCACAGAAATCTGACTGTTAGCTTATTTCAGCATTAGCCCAGTCAAAATGTGTATGCTATGATTGTCATTGTGTACAGTGTGACTTGTGAATTTAAGTAGAATGACCGGACGTTTCTCCCTCCTCTTTTTTTCTGGTGTCACTGGACAGAACATTCCACAAGGCTGGAGCCAGGGCCAAAAAGGACAGCCACACATTCTGAGGGGACCACCAGTAGATTGTTGTCAGCAGATCATTCCCCCGGGGTCACTAGAAGAGGTTAACTTCTTTCCCTTTCATGTCTTTCAGTATCCAGATATTTCTAGAATGTTCTGTTTTGTATTCCGCTGCAGCCTGATTTTTATAGGGGGCACGTTACCATCTGACAGCAAGGAGCATATAATTTGTAAACCATTGCTGAAATTTTTTTAAAGCTTAAAAAAAAATTATGGTACTGGAAAACACAAAAAGGACAGAGGGGTTGTATGTTTTGTAGAAACATTGGAAGAGTCAAAGGATATGTTGCAAGATGCATCTTCCAGGCTTTTCATTTGTAGGAGGCTGAGACCTCCCTGGCTGTCTTTAAGCAGAGGCTGAACAAGCACTTGTCAGGGATGCTCTAAGATGATCCTGCATTAAGCAGGGGGTTGGACTAGATGGTCTGTATGGCCCCTTCCAACTCTACTCTAAATGATTCTGGGCTGCAGGGCCCCATATCAGTCCTTGTTCCTTCTGTTGATAGCAGAACAAGAGTTGTGCAGGTTGGCTTAATTTACAGAGGTCCTGGGATCTGGGGGTTACCTTGGTTGGTGCTGAATTTTGGACTTGGATTTTTTTAAAAATGTGCACAGTGCTGATTTTAAGATTTAGATGGCAGTTTTCTTGAGGGTAGGGAGATACTTTTGCCAAAATATAAGGTACCACATCTGGCAGTGGCACTGTATCAGTTATAAACTGGAGGTACATTATTCAGCTCAGCAGGTCCTAAACACCCAGCCTAAAACCTTAAAACTTGGAGTGTGCATCCGGCATTGCTGAAAATGCACTGTCTCCATTTAATTTCTCTTCGGCATACCCTATACTGAAGGCTTAGGATGAGTAAACATCATTTAGAAGTTAAAAATGATTTTAAAAACCCATAAGACTACAATATAAAATTTCAGTTAGGACTGCCAATGAATAAAGACTAAATTAGTAAAATGCAGTCCTAAATAAAATTGTGTTCAGGTGTATCTCCCTGGGGCTGCCACCAAAAAGGCCCTCTCTCGTGTGCCCACCAGGAGAGCTTCTTTAAATGGTGGGACAGTCAGGAGGGCCAGTCTCTGTGATTTTAATCCCTGGGCAGGCTTATATGGGAGAAGACGGTCCTTCAGATACACCAGTCCCAAGCCAGGGGCTTTAGAAGACAAAATCAACACTCTGAATTGGGCTCGGGAGCGGATCAGTAGCCTGTGTAATTGCTGTAGTATCGGGGTCATATGCTTCTGGTAGCTGGCCCTAACCAGCAATCAAGCTGCAGCAATCTGCATTAGCTGTAGCTTCTGAACATTCTTCAAGGGTAGCCCCAAGGAGAGCTCATTGCAATGGTGTTGTGTAACTAACATCACTGAGTTAATAATAAAAAGGATTATGTCTGCCTCATGGCCCTAAGGGGGCAAAAATAACATTATTTTTTACCTCCATAGCACCTGTGAATTACCCATACCGGAGGGTTTACTGCAAAGCTCTTTTGACTTTCTGTCTGCATAAGTATCCCTCCTGTTCAATATGGGGACAGTTTCATTCGGTGCAAGTTCTTCCTCCTGCCAGCACTAGAAGGCATTTATATTGGCAGGACACTTCATGTAGGCTGACACAATCCCTGCCAAAATCAATGGAGGAAGCAGGAGACCCTTTTGCTGTCAATTCCAAGTTCAATTAAATCAGGCCGACTTGGGAAATTGTAGTATCGATCGGGGCTTGGCCTTTGGGCAGGCGGAATCTCAGAGGCCCAACTTGCGGAATCAAAACCATCTCCCTGCTAGGTATGTGTTAGATTACTTTACATTCCTAGCCTGCGCTATCCTCAGAGCTCGGCACTGGTAACAGCATTTGAAAGGCATCTGGGTTGGATGCCACAAATTCATTCCACAGATGCCTCATAACGGGGGAAAGCAAAATCATTGGGGCAATGGATCTGTGGGATCCAGCGCTATGTGGATAGTGTGTGTGTGTGTGTGTAACTAACATTCTCTTGAATACAAACACAGATTGTATTTGTTTTATATACATAAACTCAAGGCATGGTACAAAATATTTGAATAAAAATATTTTAGTGTGCACATTCATCGTGTTTATATATTTATTTTTATTAAATATTCGTACCCTGCCTTTTCATTTGGCGAATCAATACTGTGAAGAGCAGCTTTCTAAGAGATGCAAACTAGAACTAAAAGAGGTCTAATGTAAAGCCATTGAACAAACAAAAGAGCAGCCACAGAAGAAAACAGCGTATTGCTTAAGAAGGTATACCATAGTCAGAGCACCCCAAGCATGTTTCTAAAGACCTTTGCTTTTGCCTGTCGCCTGCACTCAGACAGCATAATGCTCTGGGGGCGGGTGTACCAGGAGAGACGGTCCCGAAGATATGATGGTCCCAGACCATGTAAGGCTTTAAAGGTCAAAACCAGCACCTTGAACTTGATCTGGTACTCCACAGTTGTTGGGAGCACTGGCTGAATATGAGCCGCATTCTGTACCAGCTGTATTTTCTGGATCAGTCTCAGGGGCAGCACTACGTAGAGCGACTTACAGTGACAGATTTTCCACCCAAACCCTGGCTCATTATAATGCGCATGGGATTGTGCAGCGTGGTCAGTGCAAGTCCATTTGGAGAAGCTGGCACTTTATTTCTTTTCCCAATTTCTTGCCTGCCCTCCCCGACGAAGGCCTGGCTCAGGGCAGGTCACATCATTTAAAATACACACTCCAGTACACATCAGTTATCAAAATTTAAAACAATAAAAGCGGTAACATTCCAGTTAAAACAAGCAAGTCCAAGAGGGTGCTCCACTTTCTACTGACTTGACTGAGCAATCAGGCCGGCCACCCCTCAGATGGATTCGCAGCATATAATAAGACGGGGCGGGAGGGATAGGGAGGCCTGCAGCTGCCCTCAACTATAGGCCTGGCAGAACAGCTGTGTCTTACAGGCTCTGCGGGACCTTAAGGAGATATAGCTTTGGTTAAGTGAGGAGGAGTTGCTGATGTAGAGCTGTAAAGTATTTTATGTGATTTTGCGACTATCTGTTTTTAGTTTATGTATATTATCTACTGTTGGTTGTCCATTGAAGAAATTAAAAATAAATAAATAAATAAATGAAGGGAATGAATAAATCAACACCCAAAATATCCACAAAAAAATTGAACCAATTTTCATGCACCTACCTGGCAATTTTGGGGTTCTGTCCCCTTCCATGGGCAAAAGCTCTGGTGTCACGAGGAGCGATCTGACACCGGGGTTTTGATTGACCATATAAAAGGGGCACAACACTCCGTCGGTTGAGAGCAGCAGCAGGGCTGGAGCTGGGTCCATGGTCTTCTCCTCACCTGCAAGAATGCCACAGAAACCCATCAGGACCCTCACTCATAAACTAGCCACCTTGAATGCCCTGTATATGTGGAACCCAGGGCGAAATTTCTTGCCAGGTTGGTTTCTGGCCTAAACACTTGTCCCAGTGTTAAGAAATTAGTATTTTGTTAAAAGATCCTCATGACAGAGCAATAATGACTAAAAATTGCAGCGGAGTCCCAATTGGCCAATGACACCTAGCAACCATTAAAATCAACTCGAAGGTTCAGCAATCTTAGCAGCCATATTGGACCATATTTGTTTTGCCGCCAGAGAATGCAGGGAGGTCCTATACGATACAATCACTCTGTATGCATCAATTTAGCATAGTTTCATTATGTATATTTATTAATTCTAGCATTTTATTAACCTAGTATTTTTCCTTTTACTATGCATTTGTGGCATTGTTGATATGTTTGTAATGGCCTAAGGCTATATGCAAATCAACGATTCATTCATTCTCTCTCATAAACCAGCCACGAAGACAGTTTCGGTAAGAGACAAGGAAGCCATGTTACAGGCCATGCGTTGCCAGCCTTGCACTCCTCTCCTGATGCACATGCATACATACAGGTCGGTAGTCTGGGGGTGCTCCTGAACCCGGTCCTCCTGCTGGATAAGCAGATGGCAGCTATGGCCAGGAGTGCTTTTTACCAGCTTTGATTGGTTAGCCAGCTGCAGGCATTCCTGGGCATAAAAGATCTGGCCACTGTGGTGCATGCCCCGGTTACAGCTAGATTAGATTACTGCCTCACACTCTATGTGGGGCTGCCCTTGAGAAGAGTTTGGCAACTTCAATTAGTACAGAATGCTGCAGCTAGGATGTTGACTGGAGTGGGTCTTAGGGACCGTATCACTCTAGTCCTGGCCCACCTACACTGGCTCCCAATTTGCTTCTGGGGACAATTCAAGGTCCTGGTCGTGTCCTTCAAAGCCCTGTATGGTTTGGGACAAACATAACTGAAAGACCCTTATGAACCTACATGACCACTATGGACAATTTTGGAGGCCCTGCTTTGGGTGCCCTCGCCTTCTGAGATTAGGCCGGCAGCAACCCAGGATAGGAACTTCTCGGTTGTGGCACCAAAGCTTTGGAACTTTCTCCCCAGGAAGATTCATCTCTCCCCTTTTGTTGCCATCTTCCACCAGCAGGTGAAGACTTTTTTTTGTTTCATTTGGCATTTCCTCAAACTGGGAATTAAACCCGGTTCTCCAGATTAGAGTCCTCCACTCTTAACCACTACACCACACTGGCTCCCAGGGAGAAAACACACAACTACAACAACACTTTGGTTTTGCTTCAGCAGAGGACGAGCTGAATGCTTTACAGAAGTGAGCATCACTGGCATAAATCTGGGCACAGATCATTTAATTCTGAACCTTGGTCTTCATACATACCAAGATAAGGCAGAAATGCAGTGACAGAATTTCTTTGGTGTTCCCTCTAAGTGAAAACTAGCACACCACACAAAGGGCCAGCCTAGAACTTCTCCCCAAGGTGCTGCTTTTTTTTTTTTAATATAGAGAATTTTTAATGTAAGGGTGCATTAAAAAAACAACAACCCCAGTAATCCCTCACCTACAGACTTAAATTATTCGCTTGATTTTACCACTTATGTATTCTGCTACTTTAGTTGGATGCATGCGTAGACCAGACTTAAGTATTTGGTTTTTCATAGATTTTTTAAAAAATCCTAGCAGGAATGGAGTCTACAAGTGGGGAGACGCTTCCAGACAGGACAGCTGTTCATATCACCACAAGCAGCCCATTCCTGAGCCTTCGGCGGCCGAGGACGGTGCGCCCGAGGTATCTCCAAAGCCATTCCCAGGCCTTCAAAAGGCTTTAAAAAGCGTTTCAAAGCCTTTTTGTTTTTTTAAATGGGGCATTTTGCTCCACTGAGAACAGCAATGCTGCGCTAGCAAAAAGCTGGCGTACCCAGGGTAAAGGAGACAGCCCCTCCCCCTGGCGCGCCCCAGGGATGCCCCCCGGGACGCTGGTGCAGGGTTTTGTGCCAATGGGACGCTGGGGGAAGGTCCAGCCAGCATCCCCGGGCGGCGCTGCAGTGCCAGCAGACCGGTGTCTGGATCCCCCCACCGGTGTCCGTACCAACCTGGACAGCGTAAGTGGCACGGCTGCCGGCAGTCAAGCCACTTACGCTGGCACAGTCCTTCCCTGGCCTTTAAAGGACTTTTGTCTTTTCAGGTCAGGAATGGGCTGTCAATCTCCCTCCAAAGAGCTCCACTGGTAGCTTGGCAGGAGAACTTACTAATAGCTATGGGTGTGCTGCTGGTGTAATCTATGGCCACACCCACAGGCAAGGTGTCATCGCTCTTGTCCGTTACAGGAAGCTCTGCCCGGCTGGAGTCTTCCAGAACCCACAGCTCCCAGTTGTTCTGCAAAGGAAAGGAAATGTCATTTGGCTCATTCCGTGGCTACCTGCAGCATCTTCAGTATAAGGTAGCCAATTTCAGGACAGCCCACGGTGACCTGGCCACCCATTCAGCTCTTTAGAGGTCCTTTGCAATGTTGGTGCCCTCCCACCCCATCTCTGGAAGTTTATGCCGCAACCCATCATCCCTTTAAGATTCCACAAGATTCTCCTTTGCAGATTAATAAGGCCTCCCCTCTCGAGTTACCTGGTCTCCTTGCCTTGAGAGGATACTGACTTCTGTGGAAGCGGCAGAAGCTGCTAGGACCAGATCCCTTTAAATACAAGGGGAAAGACAGCGTTAAGTGCAAGTCATGAGCTGAGGATTCTATTCAGGTTTGCTCCAAGCAGAATTACTGTTGTGTCCCATTCAAGCTTCACAGAACATGTTTTAACTCCAGCAAGACTTAACGCAAAGGGAAGAATACACTGAAAAAATAATATTAACCTGTTGCCTTTCCCGGCATACATTACAGACCTTTTGTTGAAAGACTGCAAAAAGATTCAAAAGGATTGAAGCTTTGTACTGGGCAAGTTGATTGGGGAACACTCCATAAGACATAAAAGGTACACCCTGACTAGTCTTGTCCCTCTAGTTTCCAAAATTTGGGGGGGGGGGTTCCATAGGGAGATGAGGGAGGGCACAAAATCCCAACTGCTCTTTGAGAACAGTTCATATAGCCCAAAAAGGCAAGGATGGGCTGCTTCATGCTCACCTAGCTGAGGAATTATTGCACGAACCTACTTTATATAAAGTTGGGCTATCTAACTCTGCTCTGACTGGTAGCAACTCTTGAAGAGCCAGGACCTTCTGCATGCAAAGCATTCACTCTGCAGCTTGGACATGGCCATCCTAGCATTCGGAGAAAGCACCCATCCCTTCCCAGTCACTCCGGCCCAGAAGATTGATTTTGCAATCTTTATGAAAGAAAGGGGGAGATGGTGCACATCAAGCTGATGCCAACCAGATCCTGTACATGTGCATACAAACTCACACAACTACCTTGCAGGCACAGTGGAAAGGTGAGCATGGGAACCAGCCTTACAACTGCATTAGATCTCTCTCTAAGAAGGTTGCCTAATCATCCTGTGACACAATGTTCTGCCTTCCATGAGTCTTTCTGGTTGTGACTGATCCATCTTCACGTTTTCATCCACTCTGACAGATTTAGCTGCTTCATGTTGCTTCCTTCTAGGGTCACTTCACACCTGTGGTTTGTACAGTAAGCTCTGGATGGCCAATGAGATGTTAAGTAACAAATCCAAGTTTTATATAAACTCTGGTTTTGTCAAAGGCTTTCACGGTCAGAGTTCATTAGTTCTTGTGGGTTATCCGGGCTGTGTAACCGTGGTCTTGGTATTTTCTTTCCTGACGTTTCGCCAGCAGCTGTGGCAGGCATCTTCAGAGGAGTAACACTGTCCTTCAGTGTTACTCCTCTGAAGATGCCTGCCACAGCTGCTGGCGAAACGTCAGGAAAGAAAATACCAAGACCACGGTTACACAGCCTGGATAACCCACAAGAACCAACAAACTCTGGTTTGTTTGTTTCTTCTCTCTCTCTTCCCTGCCTCCCAGCAAGGACAGCTTCCCTGTCCTTGTAGACAAGCAGAGTAGTGCTACTCAAAAACCACAATCACTATAAACCGTGGCTAACAAACCAGCCGCAAACCGTGGTTTGTCACTCTCTGCGTTCAGCCATCACAACTAACTTGGGCTTAATTAAAAAGGTAAAGGTCCCCTGTGCAAGCACCGGGTCATTCCTGACCCATGGGGTGACGTCACATCCCCACGTTTCCAAGGCAGACTTTGTTTACGGGGTGGTTTGCCAGTGCCTTCCCCAGTCATCTTCCCTTTACCCCCAGCAAGCTGGGCTTAATTAGGCCACAATTTATACATGAATATAGTCAAGACACACAATTTTAAATGGTAACAGGCACAAGCAGGTGCCATACCAAACAGTACCAATGTGTCTGTGGCTAAGTTGCATAACCAAGGGCATGCTGCTTTCCCAGACTTGCTTCTATGCTTACCATGGGGGAAAGCTGACCCTGTGAACACACAATGTGTTGTTCACAACTGATGTACTTTCATTTAAACTTGGCTCCTTTCCACACCAGAGTTCAAAATGTAGAGCATGAATTTCCCTGGAGACTTCGAGGACTTTCATAAAGGGCCACTGTTACATGGAAGAGCGCATGCTTTGCCCAGAGAAGGTCCCAGGTTTCATTTCTGCCATCTCCATTTCAAAGGGAAGGATCTTTCTCTGTCTGACACAAAGGGAAAGATCTCTCTCTCTCTGCCTGAGACAACAGAGAACCACTGCCAGAGCGGAAGTAGATAGTACTCTGGACTGACTTAGAGAAGGTTACTATACTTAGTTCTTGGGTGGTGCATGCAGAGGTCACAGGTAGCAAATGTGGGGAAAGGCCTGAACAGATCCCAAAGAGGCATCACCAATCAAAAATAGGCAATATTGTGCTAGACAGACCCATGGCCTGAGAATAAAGCAGCTTCATCGGTTGATGAGATCACGGAGATTAAATTTATACCTTTGCCAGATCCTAGCTTTGGCCTCATACATTCAAATCCCCTTGTGTAAGACTGGGCCCTGTTACACCACAACAGTGTGGCAGCCTCTTATAGCTCTATGTAGCAATGAAAGCAGATCAGAAAAAATTACTTCTAATATCAGAGTAATTCAAGGTTGTAAGGTGAAGGAAGAATTCAATAAGGTGTGGGGGTAATTTGCTACTTTATTTCGGGAAAACCTCTGACTGTAATATAAGTAATTTAATTAGGTAAACCAATATTTTATGTCTTAATGAGCAGAGAATTTAATTGAATGTATCGGTGTCCCCATTGGGGTTAGCAAATGAAGTTCATGCAGGGCTTCTCTCTTTGGTCTTTGTAGTCTTGTTTCTAGTTTTTTTCTTGGTCTATGTAATGTATGTATTGTTTTGTTTTTTCATGTTTAAATGTGATGTTGTTTTTCTTTGTATTTTCTAACAATAAAACCGTTTAAAAGGGAAAAAAAGAATCCTCCCTCTGCTCCATCAACATGCCCTCCCAACCCAAAAACACACGCTATCTGGGCAGTGCAGGAAAAGGTGACCATGACCATGGCCTGGAGTTAACTGGTCCTCCATCATGCAATGAAGAGTAAGCTGCCCAAAACTGACGGAGCATTACACCCAGAATATCAGAATGTTACACAGGCATACTTTGGCAGGAGATGAGGAGCATCATTTCATGACTTACCAGTCCTCAACATAGTTAAGGAAGTAGTGATGTTGTCTCTCGGTGCAGCTGCTGTAACAGGGTTCCATGAAGTTGACAAACCTCTCTGGTCTTTTTTCTTCTTTTTTCTGGATGGGCGGAAAGAAGAGCAGGTTTTTATATGCCGACTTTCTCTACCACTTAACGAAGACTCAAACCGGCTTACATTCATCTTTCCTTCCCCTCCCCACAACAGACACCCTGTGAGGTAGGTAGGGCTGAGAGCTCTAAGAGAGCCCAAGGTCACTCAGCTAGCTTCATGTGGATGAGTGGGGAATCAAACCCGGTCCTCCAGATTAGAGTCCACCATTCCAAACCACTGCTCTTAATCTTAATTACTACACCAGGCTGGCTCCAACAGGATGCTGAATTTAAAGGGCTCCTCACAAACTTGACAGACGCGCCACAGGCTAATAGCAGTACAGTCCCAAGATACACGTTATTAAAATTGCTGTAAAAATGCCATATAACCCAATGATGAATTTGTATTTTTTTTCCCTTCCTGCAAGGAGCTTGGAGCAGCATCCTCGTGACAACCATGTGAGGGATGTTAGGCTGAGAAGGACTAGCCGGCCCAAAGTCATCCTGTGAGCGTCATGGTAGAATGAGGATTTGGACCCACGTCTCCCTAACACTAGTGTGACTGTGGGTGTCCAGGGGAGTTTGGCGTCCACCTTGTTCTGTACGAGTTCTTTTGTATCTCTGCAACATGTACCGGAAGCACAACCATCACCACTTCAGGGGGAGTCTCCAAGGTCCCGTCTGCAGCCGCATACACAATCGTGAAGACGTAAGTGCCAACCCACAACACATCCAGGACTGGAAAGAAGAGCAAACAGAACACGCACTTTAGAGAGTTGACCACTTACAAACTGCACATAAGCACAAGGGCACCTACAACACTAGAAAACATTCCTACCCAGCCTGCGTACCTCCAAAAGACAAGACAAAATGGAAAGCAATGACCACAAATTACAGACACTGCCCTTGAATTCAGCCTGGTTTGCAACAATATATTCATTTAGTACATTTTTATCCTTCCCATCCTCTAGTCTAAGGAGCACTGGCAACAGATGAGCAACCTGATCTGCAACTGTGCTGTACTACTGTGCTGTATCAGCTGACTGACTGAATAGTCTTTGTCATACTGCTAATCCACCCAGTCCCAATCCATGATTCTTTTTGAACTGAAATCTTTGCGTTAGATTTAAAAGTTTTTATCATATTTTGTAACTTGCTTGCTGGCTGAGTGAATATTTTAATCTGCCTTGAGCCCCAGTGAGAAAGGCAAACTATTAAATGAAGCTAACAATACTACTTCAGGTGTCATAATAAAACAAGTTTTATACTGGGGTGTATGCAACAAACTGTGGTTAGCCTACCAGACTAAGGAACAACCCTGGTCTGTACATAAACCCTGGGTTGTCTGCGTCTTAACCTCTCTCCACCTCTGTGTAATTTACATAGCCTCACTTACGAAGTGAGTGGGAAGAGGACTAAAGCTCAATAAGATACCCTTCACCACTAAGAGGTTTTGTCCATTAAAATGAAAAGTATTACAACTTCCACTATGAAACCATAGGGTTATTTTTTTTTTTAAAGAAAACACTCTAGCACTAAAATGTACCAGAGATTAAAAATTAATGTGAGCCACAAACTGTGACTATTATAATGCCCAGTGTAATTAAGGGACTCTGGCCTCAATCCTACAATTTTTTTCTGCTAACGGCGGTGCTCTCCTCCGGTGCAAGAACGTAGGCAGAAAGCTCCTTGCTCCAGTAGAAAGCACTGCTATTAGCAAAACAGATTCACAGGACTCCACTCCCTATATAGTACTGATGCCTTCACGCTCCAATTACCATCTTCTTTCTCATGATTCCATTTCCTGGATCATCAGAGAGTGTTGGACTGACTGCAGCAAGGCTACTCAGGTGTTCTCATTTGCGTGAACAAAGAATCCAAGCAGAACACCTGGTAGGGTTCTCGCAACATGGCATACGCATCAGCTGCATTCTGGGATACGCCTACAGTTTGGTGTATTTAATGGATAAGTTATATGACTCAATTCACCTACAAAGCATGACCAGCCAGTCTCCTACAAGCCCAAAGCTGAAGAAATACCATACCTTTAACAGGATTATCAGCCTCATAGAATGGGGGGCAGGGAATGGTTTTCTTTTCCTGCAGGTTCTGAAACACAGAATGGAGTGCTTAGAGTACCCTGCAACCTACAATTGCCAATGCAAGTTTTATCACAAAACAATAATGGACCTATGCAATGCATCCTAGTTTTATGAATTTTCCATAAGGCTTGGCTTCCTGCCCTGAAAAACCTCCAGACTACAGTCAACAATAGCCATGCAGATTAGCTTTGGATTTCACACATTACCAGATCATTCCAGGATACAATGCTTCCATATTAACATACCACACTCTCATTAATACATTATCTTGATACTTACAGGACAATGATTAGCACATTACGTCTGCAGGACAGTACTCAGCTCAAACCCAACCCCTCTCTGACTCTTCCTACACACTTGACACTGAGAGACACTGTCCTTCAGTGTTACTACTCTGAAGATGACTGCCACAGCTGCTGGCGAAACGTCAGGAAAGAAAATTCCAAGACCACGGTTACACAGCCCGGATAACCTACAAGAACCAATTTCCATATACTATTTTTTTTAAAATGTTCTTTTAACTGCATCCCCTATGTGTGGATCAATGCCTTTAGATGTTGTAGCAACATCTGTAACGGTTAATAACGAATTTGCTCTAGCTTTAAGGGGGACTGATCTAGAAAAGGCAATTATCTAGTTACCTAGACGTTTACAAACAAGTCTCGTATGACTTGACGGGGGGGGGGGAGCCAACAAGGGAGCTCATGGCACATGTGAGATTTCAACTAGAGACTTCCTGGCTCACAGGATATACAGCAAACCAAGGTTAGAGTTCTGCCATACAGCATTTTGCCCTGGATGCATATACACTTGTTTTCAAGTCTGGGTACTGAAACACATTTTTACCTAGTGCCAGAAACTGATTGCATGTGCCACTATGCCTGTGTCCTGTGACTGTAGCTTGCAGGGACATCCACCTTATATCATCTAAGGGGTTGCATGGAGTATAACTTCAGATGAAGAGGCCGTAATCAGGCAGGTTTACGTGGGAGCAGGAAGGCTCCCTATCCTATCCAAATAACTTGAATCCAGATCATGTAGCCCTTGAAAGGTCGTAACTAGAATTTGTGCGCCATTTCTGGGTTTTAATAATTCTAGACAACTGTGGTTATTACGGTTTTGTTGTTTTAAATTTTTTCTCATATTTATATTGTTTGATGTATGAGTTTAATTTTTGCCAGCTGGATGCCCAATGCTCCACTCCCTTAAACATGACTGGGACAAAAGGGAAGTGGTTCATTGCAGACAGATACTTACAGGCAGATACTGGACCACAGTGCCATTCAGCTTGCCCACAGCCAGCTGCTTCCCTTTGGGGCTCCAGCACACTAGGAGAAAAACAAGAGTGGTTTTTTTAGCCCTGGCAGCTGGCAAGAGTGATGACAACAAGCCAGTCGTGGTGTTGGGATGGATTCCCCTTAAGAGCACTCTTCAACTTTGCGTTCAAATGTCATGGTCAGCAAGAAAAGGTGGGGCAACAGACCTCTCAGGTGCCTGATACAGTGGGCTGGCCAATCTTCACCCCCAACACTGTGAAAATATGAAGCTCCCCAATAAAGAGTGACCCATTGGGGCATCTAGCTCAGTGCTGTCCACTGTGACAGGAAAAAGCTCACCAGGGTTTGGGGCTGAGCTCTTGTGACCGTTTCACATGTAACACAGAAACAGATTTGGGAGACACATACAGCCCAGGTAAGTGGATTATACATTGGTACATTTAAGATACATATAAAAGTAATTATTCCAGATAGATTAATAATGAATTGAGTTTGCCAACCTGTTGTTTAATTATGTTTTACAGTATAACAACTTGAGACAATCTTACCAGATGTTTGTATAACTGGTAATATATTATGTAAGTAATTCCAAACATCTCTTTTAAGATTTATACAATTGGCTTCTTAATAGGGAGAGACTATTTTTTTGACAACCTATATACATGCCTGGCCTGATATTCATAGCGCCTTAAACAAATATTTTCATTGTCTATATATTTTATTTATCCCACCCAACCTTGGGTACCCAGCTTCTGTTTTCTAGGCTAGGTTTTATTCCCTTCTTTTTTCTTCTATACATACACACACACACACCAGGAAACTGCTGCGGATGACAGTTTTCTGTCACAGACAACTGAATGAAGCATACCACTTCCACATATTTTTTGCAGGGGAGGTATACTTTTTTTTAAAGCAGCCCTTTATTCAACAGGTGTCTACGCCAAACAAAAACCCGGCTACCCACCTGATGTTGCACCCACTGAGGCAGGAAGGGCAGCGTGCACCTTCACAATGTCTGTGACCTGCAGGACGCAGACGCTGCCGTCAGAGACACAGAGGGCCAGCATGGAAGGGTTCACAGGGTTCCACTTCAGGTCGCTGACCAGAGCCATGCTGCCTGCTTCTTTGGGCAGCTTATGAAAAGCAATGGGACGCTTCTGCTTAGCCTGCTCGAAGGAAGCACACATTCCCATCAGACTCCAGCCAAAGCCTGCCTCCTCTTGCAGCCTACCAGCACATCTATCCACCTATCTACATTTCTATTCTGTCATTATTCCCAGGAGCCCAGGACAGTGTAAGTACATAAGAACAAGAGAAAGGCCAAGCTGGGTTAGACCAAGGACCATCATGTCCAGCAGTCTGTTCACACAGTGGCCAATCAGGTGCCTCCAGGAAGCCCACAAACAAGATGACAGCAGCAGCATTATCCTGCCTGTGTTCTACAGCACCTAATATAATAGGCATGCTCCTCTGGTCCTGGAGAGAATAAGTATGCATCATGACTAGTATCCATTTTGACTAGTAGCCATGGATAGCCCTCTCCTCCATAAACATGTTCACTCCCCTCTTAAAGCCTTCCAAGTTGGCAGCCATCACCACATCCTGGGGCAGGGAGTTCCGCCATTTAACTATGCGTTGTGTGAAGAAATGCTTTCTTTTATCTGTTTTGTAAGTTCACCCACTTCCATTTTATCCTCACAACCACCTTGAGTGATGGGTTACGCTGTGTGAAAGAATGACCGACTATTGATCCCTTCAGGGCTGAGTGGGGATTTGAGCTACGGTCTCCCCAATCGTACTCCAACACATTAATCTCCAGAGCATGCTGGCTCTAGGCCAGCAAAGCCTACTCCAACTAGCAGCGAGCATCCGTAATCCAAAGCAGAGGTCTCTTCCAGCCATGCTACTTGAAATCCTTTGAAGTTAAATTGCCATGGATTGAACTGGGGACCTGCTAGGAACAGAGTGCATGCTTTACCACTCAGCTACAAGGATAAGTTAAGATCCGCAGACAGCCCATTTCACCTGATTAGCAAAGGTACGGACATCAAAAAAGCCAATGAAGGACCCGCAGTCACTGGAGGCCATGCAGATGGAAATGATGAGGTTATCACAACTGAGCGCCAAGTGATGCACTGGAAACTTCATGGGGACAAGAACACTCTGGACATTCTCCACTGTAAAACAAACCCAGAGAATAAAGTAGTAGATAATTTTGAAGAGACTCTCTAATCCCGTTATTCAAGCATAACCCCCAACTCTCTGCCAAGCTGGGGTTGTGGCCTACCAGGTGAGATCAGGGTATGTGTGTCTGATGGATTATTGGTATCCATTCAAAGACAAAGCAATACAGAACTGTAAGCAAACCTGTTAGGGATTCTAGCAGCTCTTGAGCTTGTATAGGCATAATCACAAACAGCTAATCAGCAATTAACTATGGTTGCTCAATGAAACCTCCCATGTTTGAAGGGAGTTTATCTCCAAGTATTGAGAATGCACAACGGGGGATGGCCTTTACCACTGTGTTCTACTTAAGGCTTTCATGGGGCACCCAGCTGGCTAGCGTTGGAAATTAAATATTAGACTGCACAGATTTTGGTCCGGTCCTTACATTATATTATTAATCCGCTCAATGTTTGTTTATGAATTAAACGTTGAATTAAAATTTCATTGCAAAGTTGTGAAGAGAGAACAATCTGGCACTCCACTTCCAAAATCTCCCCTCCAGGATTCTCTAAGTTCTCAGGGGCTTGAACAACCTTACCAGCCTCCTCCTTCAACTGACTCTCAACAATGCATGCCTCCTGGAATACATTCATTTCTCAGCAGGTCTTTTTTGGGGGGTGTCATAATTTGACACCACAAGGAGAGGATAGAGAGGGGCAGCAGAGCATATAAGAGAACAAAATTTATTCACTCAGCAACAAATCATAGCTCAGGAATATGTCTTAAGAAACCCCTGTCTGAAGCAAACCCCCCAACTAATCACAGTACCAGTCCCTCTTGCATAAGCCTTCCAGGGACAAGAATAACGGTGCTGGATGCAGTATAGTAGGACTGCATTTTGTAGTTGGCTGCTAGGAAGTGACAGATGAGCAGCAAACCCACTGTGGACCTCGGTGACCCAAGAGGCATTAACAGTAAAGTCAGTCTGGGGAGGGACCGTGGCTCAGTGATAGAGCATCTGCTTGGCATGCAAAAGGTCCCAGGTTCAATTCCCGGCATCTTCAGTTAAAGGGACTAGGCAAGTAGGTGATGTGAAAGACCTCAGCCTGAAACCCTGGAAAGCCACTGCCTGTCTGAGTAGACTATACTGACTTTGATGGACCAAGAGTCTGATTCAGTATAAGGCAACTTCATGTGTTCATGTGTGTTCAAAGAAGCTTATTTCTAAGTAAGGCACATAGAATTTCAGTTTTAAACCTTTTGACATTGGACAGGGGGTGCGATAAAGGGGATTGGAGGAAGTCTATATGAAAACATGCTTAGGAATCTGGACTTTTAACTTAATCTGCCCTGGTTTTATGATACTCTCCCACTTTAAATGGAAATTTTACCAAAGAAATTCTAGATTTTATTTTATTGTTTTTGTTGATAGAACATAAGCTGCCTTACATTCCATATGGGTAACAAAGCAGCAAACAAATGTTGCAACCTGTTCACAAAATCGTGTTGTAAATGTAACGTCAAAGTTTAGGCACCAATGAAAATCTGAAAGGGGGTTCCAGGTTGGAGGTTAAACATGGGTCTCTAGATTTAACAGTTTGAAGAGCATGACCCCATGCTCCATTGACTGATACATGCTAAGTATATATAAATCAAATCAGCAAGTGGGCCTCGTTGCGCTAAGGTTCGCAGGAGACAGTCGCAGCAGAAACCACACAGCCTTCTCTTTACTGGCCTACACAAATGTGAAGAAAAACTTACCAATTTTATTGGGAGACTCCCCTGGTTCATTCTGCAGAAGAAGGTCTTTCGTCTGAAAGACCTGCACCTCGGTTCCACGGCCAACAAAGACTAATCCATATTTGTTTGATACGACAAGAAGACTGGAACGGTCTTTGGGAAGCTCATCTGGGGCATCAAAGATCCGGACTTTCTTCAGGGCTCTGAATTGAAAATCCTGTGGTATAGCCAAAAATATTAAAAATTTGTTCTTCAAAAGGTCAGTTGTAAATGCACCGCAAGTTATGTTGATGTGCCACAGAATTTGCCTTGATGCTCTGAAAAGCCTACATAGCCAAACCCATCCTTATGTTTCTTAAATTCCAGATGGATTAAATTTACAAAGAAAATCTAGTTTTTACCGGTGAAATAAAGATTGGTCATGCAACATTTAGTAGTAGCACAGAGGTCACAAGGAGTTCATACAAACTTTCATGGGTTATACCGCTCTATAGCATGAAAGCTACTTCTGAGTAATGAGAAATATTCAGAGCTACTCCTCTCCCCCTCCATGTTACCAAGTTTTTTTCTGTTCTAGAAACAGATCATGGACTAGGAAGAGCACCAGAAATGAAGTTATCTGCTAAGCAGAACAAGGAAAAAGCCTATGAAATAAAATATTTATAAAAGCCTTCTCTTTTTTGCAGTCTTTTCCTAGGTGTTCCCAGAATTCACAAGCTACAGCAGCCAGCAAGTTACCAGTTGTGGGCTACCTGCTGGAGATCACACCCCCAACAATACCCACTGTGGCTCAGTGGCAGAGCATCTGTTTGGCATGCAAAAGGTCCCAGGTTCAATCCCCATCCTCTCTAGTTCAAGAGACTAGGCAAGTAGGTGATGTGAATGACCTCTGCCTGAGACCCTGGAGAGCCGCTGCTCTTTGATGGACCATGGGTCTGATTCAGTATAAGGCAGCTTCAAGTATTCAATAATCTGAACATACAAACTCCCGATTAATTATGCTACATCTAATTGTCAGGGATCAACTGCATAGTTAGTTTACTTGCTCTTTTGGGTAAAACTGTTAATTATTGCATCTCTGGCAACAATTCTTGAGGAGCAGCAGGGTTAATCTATGGCAGTAGAGCAACAATCTCATGGTACCTTAGAGAGATTTATTGTGGAAGGTGCTTTCATGGACTACTAAGGTCTACAAAAGCATATACCTCAAAAAACCTTTATGATGACATCATAAGATTTTTGGTTGCTCTTCCTAAAACATTTACAGGTTTCAAAGAGATGGGTGAAGTCTTAGTAAGCACCTCTCCAGGGCACAAGGTAAAAGCCACGAGCAGGGTCAGAGGGCCCCAGGCTCCTCTCACCAGCACCTGGTATTCAGAGGCATACTATCTCTGACAATGGAGATTTCATGAAATCACTACAGACAGACCCCATCCTCTTCAACGAACATCTCCAGCCCCCCTTTAAAGCCACCTGCGCAAGTGGCCATGGCTACCTCCTGCGGCAGCGAGTTCCACACACAAAAAGAAGGGGGAGAAACCTCTGATAGAAGACAGGAAAAATGTGCACAGCGCCAGAGGTTACAAGGCGTTTATCTAATAGCTTGTAGCTACTCCAAATTTTTACAAAATAGTAGTAACAACAAAGATTCAAATAAATTGCAAAACATGTACTACAGTATACAAATATTGAGCAAACGCAAAAAGCAAAAGTGTTGATAATATAACACAGAACCACAACATTGACAGGTCTGCCGGCTAATATCCCGTTTCCATATCCTTCTTCGGACTGTAACTGTAGCTATCATCAGAAATGAAGTAATTATCACTTACGACACATATGTAATATGAGACAGCGAAGCCATGAATTAGATTAGATTTATTATTAATACAGCATAAACCAGTAAAACACATGCATCATTTATACAAAAGGTAAAAAATTATAGCAGTTCAACCAAAAACATTCCTAATTAAAATTTCCATTAGTCAAAAAGGGCAAGAGTCCAGTAGCACCTTAAAGACTAACAAAAATATTTTCTGGTAGGGTATGAGCTTGTTAGGGTATGAGCTTTGTTAGTCTTTAAGGTGTTACTGGACTCTTGCCCTTTTTGACTACTGCAAACAGACTAACACGGCTACCCACTGTGAATTAAAATTTCCAAATAATTTATAAGACTAAAATTGACCAAATTATGATTTAATCTAATTGCAATGGCCCAACATTAGGGGTCGAACTTTATATGCTATTGCACAAAATTTGGCTACCTGTTTTGCCATCAAGGCATTCCCTTCCCAGAGGAGACTCTTAATTCTCCCTTCATCTGAGCTGACTGTGATTTGGCTGAGCAGGAGAATGATTAGCAAAACATGCTCTATAGACTCCAATGGGCAGGACAATGCTGCTGCAGTCGTCTTGCTTGTGGGCTTCCTAGAGGCCCCTAGTTGGCCGCTGTGTGAACAGACTGCTGGACTTGATAGGCCTGGGTCTGATTCAGCAGGGCCTTTCTTATGTTCAATTCCCCCGACTTACAAGGGCACACCCATTCTGTTATTGGAAGCCATAAATTCAATTAACACATACAGCGTAGACGGATTCTGTTCTGTAAAAATTTGGAGTGCCCTGACCTGGATGGCCCAGGCTAGCCTGATCTCGTCAGATCTCAGAAGCTAAGCAGGGTCAGCCCTGGTTAGTATTTGGATGGGAGACCTCCAGGGAATACCAGGGCTGCTGTGCAGAGGAAGGCACTGGCAAACCACCTCTGTTAGTCTCTTGCCATGAAAACCCCCCAAAAAGGGGTCACCATAAGTCGGTTGCAACTTGACGGCACTTTACACACACACACAAGCGAGTTCCACAAGTTAACCACCTATTGTGTCAGGAAGGGCTTCCTTCTTTCTGTCCCGAATGTCAGCGTTTCTGAGCCAGTTCCTAGCAATACAAGAGAAGGAAAAGGGGGGAATTCTCTCTGGCTTCTTCTCTTCTTCCTTCCATCTGTGTTTTTATCAACCTCGATCACATGTCGCACCCCCCACATACATACACAACCGGTGGCCTTTTTCTGGTTACCCCCCGGACAAGACGGACTGGATAAACAAAATGCTGGAACTAGCAGAAATGGCTAAACTTACGGCATTAGTAAATCTAAAGGAGAACACAGAATTTGTGGGAGAATGGGAGGCATGGACAATATATTGTCAAAATGAATTTAAATTGGGAAGTATTGAAGGTTATGTTTTGATCTAATTCAAACGAGAGAAGCAGAAATATTATTAAGGATATTGATTTAAATTAAAAGAATTGTAATTAGATTGATATAAGAAACATATTACAATGAATTAGAATTTAAATGCGAAGGGGATAATTATAAGTTATCAAATAGATAGAGGAGGGGAGAGGGGAAGTCAATGAAATACCAGCATTAATTAGTTATTTGGTTAAGAAAAATAATGTTTATATCATAGAACAATGTTATTGAATGATGCATGTTATTGTGATATATAAAAAAACAATAAAAAAATTAAAAAGTCAATGAAATACCAGCATTAATTAGTCAAAAAGGGCCAGAGTCCAGTAGCAACTTAAAGACTAACAAAAATATTTTCTGGTAGGGTAGGAGCTTTCGTGAGCCACAGCTCACTTCTTCAGCATTAATTAGTTATTTGGTTAAGAAAAACAATGTTTATATCATAGAACAATGTTATTGAATGATGCATATTATTGTGATATATATAAAAATAAAAAAATATATACAAATATATTAAAATAAATAAAAAAATAAATAAAAAAGGCCGGGGCCGTCCCTCTCGGAGGGCGCTCCTCGCCGGCGGCCGCTCACCTTCATCTCCCGCTCGGGGATGAGGTCCATGTCGTCGCCCATGGCGGCCCCGCAGCCGGGACCCGACGCCACCGCTGACAAGTCTCCGCCGCGCGCGCCGCCACACACCCGCCCCGGGCGGAAGAGCGAGGCCGCTTCCGCCGGCGGCGCTCTAGGCGTCTCTTTCCCTCCAACGGTGACGGAACTCTATGGCGACCCTCGAGCTCGCTTTAGAACCCTGACCGCCTGAGCCCACGCGGGTCAGAGCGCGGGACGATCAGTCCTTCGCGCTCGCTCTACCCTGGGGGAGGAAACCGCCTACTTCCGGCAGCTCGCGCCTTCTCTATGGTGGAAACCTTTCTACGGCAGGCGTCGTTGAGACGGGGGGGGGGGGAAGTCTAAAGACGCTGTAAAGGATGAGGAACGGCTAGAATGACGAACTTCCGGTATGAATGGCAAGCCGTCGTGAGACATGGCGCTCATGGGGAGCCGACAGGTGTCGCTCTAGGCCACGGCATCTCTATGGTTAACAGACTTATTTTTGTTGTTGTTGTTAAGTCTTCATGGTGCTGCTGCACTCTTGCTCTTTTCTACAGCATAAACTTTGTATTGAAAGTTAGGGCGGAAGTGCTAACGTGTCTTCCTGATCTGTTCCTTTCTCTGTCATAATTAGGGTTGCCAATCTCCAGGTGGTGGGGGAGAAATAGACACCGCTGTACTAATATCTGTACTAATACCACTGATGAGGAACTCAGTACAGGAGCGAAGTGTATACAAAGTGCAAAAAAACTTTATAAGCTACCAAAATGACATGACAATACAGCTATACACACTATATACACTACTAAGCTGAAACACACAAGCTAAGACAAACACACGTGACTGTACAAGGTGGAAAAGAGCGTCAAAATGACACAGCAAATGTTCATAAAGTCTCTCAATTGTAGGAGGAGTGGTGTCCAAAGGATTTTCAACGAGGTTCCCAATGAGGAGACGATCGTTTCGAGTTCACAATGCACAAATCTTCATCAGTCCTTCAACGTCCTTTTGTACATTCATTCATTCAACTATTCTCCCATAATGGGTAAGATTTCAAAAAATGCCAAATCATTATTATTTCCCACAAAGGGTAACAGACATCACTTCCCACTTGGGGTAAGGATTATAGTGTAGCTACTGAGTTCCTCAACCTCCAAGTGGTGGCTGGAGTTCTGCTATTACAACTGATCTCCAGCCGACAGAGATTAGTTCACCTGCAGAAAATGGCCGCTTTGGCCATTGGACCCTATGGTATTGAAGCCCCTCCCCTCTCCAAACCCCACCCTCCTTAGGCTCCACCCCAAAAATATCCTGGTAATTCCCAGCCTGGAGCTGGCAATCCTAATCATAATTGAGGGACTTTCAATCGAAGGTTTCTGGTATTCCCAAGCAAAGGGGATGAGTTGCAAACAATTGTGTTAGAAAAAAGCAAGAGTCCAGTAGCACCTTAAAGACTAACAAAATTTCTGGCAGGGTGTGAGCTTTTGTGAGCCACAGCTCACTTCTTCAGATACAGCTGTCATTCTAGTTATATCTGAAGAAGTGAGCTGTGGCTCACAACAGCTCACACCCAGAAATTTTGTTAGTCTTTAAGGTGCTACTGGACTCTTGCTCTTTTCTACTGCTAGTGACAGACTAACACAGCTACCTATCATAAGCAATTGCGTGTGAAGTGATGGAGTACTGACATCCACAACTTTTCTATGGCTAGGAAAAAGTGACAAAAAACAGTTCTTTTCTGAGAATGATCTAGGCTCAGTTTCTCTGTGATTAAGAGTTTTATGGAGAGAACAGGGATGCACTTAGTAAAATACCCAAATATTGTATGTTTAGGAGGAAAAACATTACGACACTTTTTTGGATTTTGCTTTTTAATATTTTTTAAGTAACTAGTATGGGAAAGCTTTTTGGTAGAAACAACATTTCCATAGTGAAATCTATGGGTTCTCTTTGCCACCCTGCTCTGAAAACTGAACCTGTGCATGATCATGCTGGGCTTTTACTACTTAGGCATTAGTAGGACCAGGCTGTCCTGATCATGTCAGATCTCGGAAGCCAGGCAGGGTCAGCCCCTGTTAGGGTTTGGATAGGAGACCTTGGAGGAATATCAGGGTCATGAAGCGGAGGCAGGCAATGGCAAAACACCTCTGAACATCTCTTGTCTTGAAACCCCAATGAGGTTGCCATAAGTCACTGTGACTTGACATCAAAAAAAGGGGGAGTTACCAGTCTAAGGGGGGGTATCTTTTGGAATTACAACTGATCCCCGGAATGCAGAGATCAGTTCCCCTGGAGGAAATGCCCTCTTCAGAGGGGAACATAACTGAATAGTGGCCAGTTATAGCAAACATTTTGGATGAAAGGGTTAGTAGGGACATAAGAAGCCTACAAGACAGGGGGCCCCCAACTGTTCCTGGTGCCCACTAAGTTTTTAGAAAGTTGGGCCAGGCTGGGCTTTTGCCCAGTAGAACGTTTGATTGACTGTGGGTTTTTTTAAAAACATTGGTTTGGCAGCAGCTGCCACCACAACACAGGGTGCAGGGAAGCTGTGGCAGCTTTTTTGTGGCTGGCTCCAACTCCTGTGGCAGCAATTTTGTGGATGTGCCTACCACAGTGTCAGAAAGGTGCCCTCTGGCTCAAAAAGGTTGGGGACCCCTGCTATAAGTGAGGTGAGGTGGGGAGAATGATATGAGGTGGGAACGTTAAATAAGAATTTTGGTGGGCAAAAGTTACCTAACGGGAAGGGGGGGTTGGGGGAGCTGACTTTTGACCGGTATTTGCTAGCAGTGGGTGTGCGATCCCATCCAGGCTGACTTCCCTCCCCAAATTTCACCCTCCGCGGGCACCACCCTCAGATCTCCAGGAATTTCCCAGTCTGGAGTTAGCGACCCCAGATGCCAGTGACCTAGATTTAAGAATTAAAGTAAAACCACGCTGCTAGAAATCTACAAGTTTATTTGTTCCAGCCAGCTGCTGCTGTTTTGCCCCACTGAAGAGATGACAAATTGGCCATCATTTGCTACATTAAAAACTGACAACTCTGCTAATACTTTACTAACACTAGTCAAACTTGATGAGATCACAGAGGAAGGAGGGAGCAGGACACATTTTCGTTGGCTGCCTTATTGATCTGTTTAGCCCAGCATCATCTATTTTGACTCTCAGCATCTCTCTCAAATCTAGCTTTGCTACCTGAGCCACTTTAAGTGGACGTGCTGGAAACTGAACTTGAGAACTTCTGCATCCAAAACAGGTAACTGTATGTCTGCGATGCTCTGTATATCTAAATTTCTATCTATGTATTTTTAAAAAATCTATGTGCAGTTGAGGATGAGCACACAGCATCTCTAAACGAAAACAAAAGGGATGTGTTGGCAATTCCAAATAGTGCAGGCAGACGAGAGAGAGGTCTCATGTCTGCTGATAATGTCACAGGCACCATCCAGTCGGTGCTGGTTAAACCACAGTATGGTCAAATGCTCCATTTCTTGGAAGAAGAGGAAGTGGCTAGGAAGGAGAGGAGAAAAAGCCGTGATTTTCTGGTTGCAAGGTGGCTACCCTTAGAAGAATTGATGTTCAGCGGAGCCTTCAAAGGCTTTCAATAAAAACAATGACTCGGAATAACTTTTTTCCCCCCACGAGCTTTATTTCCGTTCTGTACAAACACAGCCACGTCAACTCATCCGTCATTTCTCTTTTCCATATGGTTCTAAGGGGCCCTTATACAAACAAGGTTTTTGTTTCAAAAGCAACTGGATTGTTATAAGCATGAGATAAAAAGTTGCAGAGGACTGTGGAGAGATGGGGGTGGGGGACAGCAGCAGTGACTCCTCCAGGGCAAAAGTAACTGGCTTGCAAATGCTGTAAACATACAAAAATACTTCAATATTTGGAATGTCCTGAGTACCCTCCCACTTAAAATTCCTTCTTCGCCTGATTAAGGAAAATAAAAGACAGCCTGATTCTGCAAACACATTCCAGTCTGTGTTTCCCACTGAAGCCAACGTGGTAGAGCATCTACTTTGCATGCAGAAGGTCCCTCGCATTTCCATCTAAAACGATCTGGCAGTAGGTGATGTGAAAGACCTCTGACTGAGACCCTGGAGATCTGCTGCCAGTCTGGGTAGACCGTACTGACTTTGATGGACCAAGGGTCTGATTCCATATAGGGCAGATTCATGTGTTGATTCCCGCACAAATAAATTACTTACTGAATGCTTGTCTTCAGGAATAGCTCTGATTTCAAGTGCTTTGGAATATGGAGAAACAAGGGGGGAAATGCATTCATTCTTTCTTAAGAAAAGAAGTTATGCAAAGGAGAGCCAGCATGGTGTAGTGGTTAAGAGTGGTGGACTCTAATCTGGAGAACTGGGTTTGATTCCCCGCTCTTCCTCATGAGCGACGGACTAATCTGGTGAACTGAGTTGGTTTCCCCACTCCTCCACATGAAGCCAGCTGGGTGACTTTGGGCCAGTCACAGTTCTCTCAGAACTCTCTCAGCCCCACCTACCTCACAACGTGTCTGTTGTGCAGAGAGGAAGAGAAGGCGACCGTAAGCCGCTTTGAGACTCCTTAAAGGTAAAGAAAGTTGGCATATAAAAACCAACTCTTCTTCTAGTCTTGGGGTACCAAGCTGCTTGACAGCCAAAAAGCAGAAGGTGGCTGTAAAATACACACAAGGACACCCAACAGCTCAGAAGCCGCTGACTTGCTGTTGCAGTGTGCTAGAGTTAGCTGGGCAGCCCAGTCACCTTCATATAGCAGCCCCCCCCCCCAACTATATGACTGCTCTGTTAAGTAGCTAGTGTGAGCTGCTATTAATACTCCTGTGGCCCACCCTACCCTCTGAGTTGTTCATTGGGAGAGAAGGCAATCTGCTCTTAACACCACCAACATGCAGAGTGGGTGCTGCCTTCAGGTGGTCACTACATGATTCATGCAAACCCTCCTCAAACCAAGCCATCTCCAAATGGACTGAGCGTTGCTCCTGCCTAGATTCGGCCTTGGGTGTGGGGAATGGAATTCAGCAGCTGGGTAGGCTAGTCCCCATATTGCTGTTTTTGATTTTCTGCAGACCACAGACAGCCCCTTGTCTTTGCCGCAAAGGCAGGTGTTGACCAACAGGATGATACAAAGTAAATTAATGTTGTGTGTCTTCCAGTATATGATGAAGGCAGCTTCGACTCTTGAAAGCTCATACCCCCAACATCTTTTGTTGGTCTCTAGGGTGGTTTCGGACTCATATCTAGCTGTTCTACTGCAGACCAACGCGGCTACCCTGTAAGACTTCTGACAACCAGCATCCTGTGCGTTGTTCGCAGACACAAATCTAGAGACAAATATAGCAAAACCATCCTTAAATCAATGGCAGTTGAGCGCATCTAATGTTCTCTCTATTGTACCTCTAGTGCAAGCAGGCGGGCGTTGGAGAGGACAATAAGGAACGATGAATTGGTTCTAGCAAATAAATAAATTCATCCAAGAGGATTGATAATGTAGGCGTAAAGAGATTGTACTGGCGATGAGATGGAGGGTCCTTGGGGGTTGCAACAAAGCAGGCTGGCACAGTGGGAACGCAGCCAGACAGGAGAGTGGCGAGGAAAGGCACTCAGGTGCTCAGGATTCTGGAAGTGAACAAGCTGCAACAGCATTCAAACGGGCGGCAGGCGGGGCCTTCATTTGGGGAGAAGGCCACTTGAAGAACGTTTGATTTGGCTGGACAGTTTTCAGTGGCTGGAGATTTGGCATTTGAGTCACCCCTGTTCCATAGTGCCTGGGGAAACCATCCATGACATTTCTCTTCCGAAAAAAATACCTCGTGGGATTTGGGTTTTTGGTTTCACATGTTTTTGTTCTTCGCTACTGACAGGTCTCTGGGAGAGACAGAGCTGGCTATTCAGATGCAGTCTGTAAAAAAACAATGGCTACATAGGGACTCTTCTGGGAAAGGTCCCTGGAACTTCCCTTGTCATTTCCTTTTTGCTAAGGCAGGTTAGTGATGGCTTTCTAAGACTGTCCGACGTAGAAGCAAGAAAGCAGGAAGCCCTGGGTACAGCCCAAGGGAATCATGGGCAATGGACCAGTTTGGCTTTTCAAGGAAGACTGGCAATATCTCTCTCAGGAGGGGGACCCGAAGGCTTTGGGCTGCTTTCGTTGGCTTTCCCTTCAAACATCATCACTCTAAAAGACAAATGACAGAAGAATACAAATTAATCCCAGGCATGTGTGTGTGTAAAGTGCCTTCAAGTTGCAGCCGACTTATGATGACCCCTTATGGGGTTTTCAAGGAAAGAGACAAACAGAGGTGGTTTGCCAGTGCCTTCCTCTGCATATCAGCCCTGGTATTCCTTGGTGGTCCCCCTTCCAAATACTAACCAGGGCTGACCCTGCTTAGCTTCTGAGATCTGACGAGATCAGGCTATACCATGCTGCCTTCCGTCCCAATCCCAGGCATACATTCCTATTTTCCCCACCATCATTAAGAATCATTATTTCTTGTTAGTAACAACTTTATGAGCAAGTAGGGTGAATAGTCACAATGGAAGGCAGGCTTTCATGTTATCTAGAATGACAATCCTGTAATTATTTGATTTTTTAAATGTGGCCAGGGAGTTAATGAGAGGTGAATGCAAGCTGAAAGCAAGGAAAGAGACTCCTGATTAAGAAGAAGAGTTGGTTTTTATATGCCAACTTTCTCCACTACTTAAGGAAGAATCAAACCGGCTTACAATCACCTTCCTTTCCCCTCCCCACAGTGGACACCTTGTGAGGTAGGTGGGGCTGAGAGGGCTCAAAGAGAGCTGTGACTAGCCCAAAGTCACCCAGTTGGCTTCATGTGGATTGTGGAGGAGTGGGGAAACCAACCCAGTTCACCAGATTAGAGTCTGCCACTCAGGTAGAGGAATGGGGACTCAAACCCGGTTCTCCAGATTAGAGTCCACTGCTCCAAACCACCGCTCTTAACCACTAGACCACGCAAGCTCTCCTCTAATTAGGGGCTCTTGATTCATTTCTGTTTTCTTTGGGGACAGGACGAATGGACGCATTGATTTTGGAAATTTGCAACCAAGTCACTCAAGTCATGTGGAAGCTGCTGTTGGGCCCGGGCAAGTTGTGTGTCATCAGGTCATCGGGTGGCCACCCCTGCACCTGGGTGAGTTGTGCAAATTGCAAGGTTGCAAGTTGCCGGGTGGTTGCTGCAGGGACTGGCCCTGATGAGTCCTCCCTCAAGGGTAGGAGGGAGAAGAATGGAGTCCACTGGGAGTCAAAAATAGCCCTGGGCCTTTTACTGACAGGAACCAAGGTTTGAAGGCTGGCAGGTTTGTTGTGGTTGCCTAGAAACCCCCACAGATCTCAGAGGGCATCAATTTCTTAAAGGTACAGGCAATCCTCTTATTTCGGGGGATTTCAAAGTTTGCAATGTGGGCATTTCTTCATTTAGAGAGCTAGCAAGCAAAGCACATTGACTAGGTATGGTGAGAAGCCAGCTTCAAATCCCAGTTCAGTCAGGAAGGTCACTTAGGCTGGTCACTGTCTCAGCCTAGCCTACCTCACAGGGTGCCTGTAAGGATAAAATGAGGGGAACCCTCACTTTGTGTACTGTTCTAAGCACCTTGGAGGAACGGTGGAATACAAATTTAAGAATAAATAAATGTGCCCTTTAGCAATTTTAACACTGGGTCTTCCAAACCTTGTCCTTTTATCTCCGGCCAGGACAGAACAGTGTTTGCCAATACCCAGAATCCCTCATTCCAAAATGGCAGAAAATTAATTTGCGTATGCAAAGTGAGCAACCATAAGCTGGCGGCTGAGGGGAATCAGTAAACTACACAATGAGTAAAAAGCAAAACAGTTGACATTCTTATCCTCTGTTTCCTCTTTGCCATGTGGTTGCAAGTAATTTACGGGGTAGGTTTTGCTCTGCATAACTTTGGGCAGCAACTATTTTTATGGGAAAGCGTTTGCAAGGGTATCATGGAGGGCCACTGGCTGTGGTTACCCAGCCCACCCCCTAAGTCCCATGGTCCCCTCCGTTTGATGGCATTCTGGAAAACGGATGTCCGCTCAGTATGACAGCCATCAGTCAACAGTGCTGAGGGTGGATGGTTGTAGAAGGAGAGACTCCTTGCATGGGGGAAACAATCCCAAATGTCTATGGGACCCCCACCAAGTCACGCATACTCGGCCACAAGCACTTCGACAGTTACCTCAGAATTTAGTGCCTATTGTTTGCATCCGGGGAGTCATTTAGGACGGCAGCGGAAACCGAATCGCAGCCGGAAGGACAATGAACAGCTTGTTCATCAGTTGATTTGTCAAAGGGACCCGTGTCTAGCAAAAACTATTCGCGATGGGGCAGGGAACCGGCTTGGCACCTTTCCTCGGCACAGTGGCCGACTTGGGAAGCGGCGTAACATAAGAACACATGCTGAGCCCTGCCAGATCAGACCAAGGATCCTTCTAATCCAGAACCCCTGTTTTTAACAAGGGCCGGCCTGATGCCTCTGGGAAGGTCACGTATAGGGCATGACCACCCATGGTCCCCCCTCATAAGAACATAAGAAAAGCCATGCTGGATCAGACCAAGGCCCATCAAGTCCATCAGTCTGTTCACACAGTAGCCAACCAGGTGCCTCTAGGAAGCCCACAGACAAGACAACTGCAGCAGCATTATCCTGCCTGTGTTCCAAAGCACCTCATATAATAGGCATGCTCATCTGATCCCTGGAAAGAATAGGAATGCATCATGAGTAGTATCCGTTTTAACTAGTAGCCATGAATACTCCTCCATGAACATGTCCACTCCCTTCTTACAGCCTTCCAAGTTGGCAGCCATCATCACATCCTGGGGCAGGGAGTTCCACAATTTAAGTATGCGTTGTGTGAAGAAATACTGCCTTTGATCTGTTTTGAATCTCTCTCTCTCTTTCCAGCTTCAGCAGATGACCCCGCATTCTAGTATTATGAGAGAGGGAGAAAAGCTTCTCCCTGTCCGTTCTCTCCAAACCATGCATAATTTTATAGACCCCTGTCAGGCCTGCTCTCTGCTGAGACAGCCAGACTGTGTGTGTTTTGGCTCCACAGGTGCATCCCAAGGCCAGGCCTGTTAACTGTCAAATTCCTTTCGCTAACTCTGTGGGAACTGCCCTCGTAGGGAGGGTGGTTGCCATGGCTGCCACCACTATCTGATATGACCAATGCTCTTCCATATAGGCCTTAGGCTGTGCCTTTAGTTCTCATTCGTGCCAACTTACCTGTTAGCTCTGTATACCTGTAGGTTTTCTAATAAATCAACTCTCTTTTGGACTACTCGTCTGTGGATGTTGTTTATGGGATTACCACGGGGACAAGTGCTCACAACCCCCTCCGTTGTACCCAGAGATATATGGTATCTGAACATGGTGGTTTCATTTAGCTATTATGGCTAACAGCCATTTCACAGATTTATCCACTTTTGTAAGAGCCCCCAGGGTCTTCCCCAGGCCACGTGGAAATGTCTCCTCCTTTGGCTCTGAAGGTGTTGTTGCTTCCCAGTGACACATACAGAGTCAGAGAATCTCATCTCCTCTGGAAAAAGCCCAAGAAGAGTCTGGAAATGGTTTTCATGTTTGAAAGTTAAAATGGGGGGGGGGGATCATGCCCAGTGATCCCTCCATGACAGCAATGCACAGGATTTACTCCAGTTAAGCTAAGACATGTACGGGCAGGTACTTGCTCACAAGCGAATGCGCATGGAGTGGGCGCAGGGTCAGTGGGCGTAATTCTGCTCCCTCTTATCTCCTCGGATTCCTTTTTCTTTTCAAGCTCCCATGACCCAAAGGTCTTGAGCCATAGTTGGGGAGCCTTTATTTCTTTAAGGAAAATATGGTGGAGAGATACTTGGCCACCGCCAATGTTGCTCTTAGATCTGTATCCACCAGCAAAAAGGGGGCTATTTTATCTTTTGTTATAGTGGCAGGTAATTTGATTAAATTTATTAAATTTGATTAAATTAGGGGAAATCCATTGATCGTAATAAGAATTGTATTGGGGACATTCCAACATCATATGAAAAGTGTGTCAACTCTCTTCAGATCACATGGACAAAGTCTATCTGAATTAGGTAAGTTATCGTATCTTCCATTTACCACTGCCGAATCGGCTCAGATTGTAATTTGAGAACTGTCCTGGTGTAAAGCAGGTAGTTTAGCAAAACAGTTCTGAAAGGGGCAGTTGGCTTGCTTAGGGGGAAAAGTCAAAGGCAGAATTCCAGCTTCAGGTGCAAATATTAACGTATATGTATTAAAAAGAAGAAGAAGAACAGTTGGTTTTTATATACCTACTTTCTCTACCACTTAAGCAAGAATCAAACCGGCTTACAATCATCTTCCCTTCCCCTGTGAGGTAGGTGGGGCTGAGAGAGCTCTAAGAACTGTGACTAGCCCAAGGCCACCTAGCTGGCTTCATGTGTAGGAGTGGGGAAACAAATCCAGTTCACCAGATTAGCATCCACCGCTCATGTGGAGGAGCGGGGAATCAAACCTGGTTCTCCAGGTCAGAGTCCACTGCTCCAAGCCACCGTTCTTAACCACTACACCACGCAGTTTAGTGCCACAAGGGTCTGACCATTGTGTGGGAGTGTGGGAGTGTCCAGAAGGCACAGACCCCATCCTATATGCTAAATACCCCTATTCTGGACAACTACAGAGGGTTCAAGCCTGGCTTAGATAAGGCAGGAAGGCTAGGATTGCCAACTCTGGGTTGGGAAATTCCTGGACACTTGGGGGGTGGAGCCTGGGAAAGGACCTTAGTGGGGTCTAATGCCCCGGAGTCCTCTCTCCAAAGCAGCCATTTCCTCCAGTGGACCTGATTGCTGCCGCCTGAAGATTAGTTGTAATTCCAGAAGATCTCCAGCCACCACCTGGAGGTTAGGAACAAGAGGGGAGTCACAAGACCTGGCTTGCAGACACCCGAGGCAGGCCACACAGCTCAAACTTAGTTTGGTCAGGATCCTTGTCGGGGCCGAGGGCCCTGGAGCCTCAGGCCAACCCCCCCTTCCTCCCCCCTCGAGATACTCACAGCTTGAGAACAGCTGACCGTTTCCCAAGCATCACATTGACAAAGTCCTGGTAAGAGATGGTATCGCTGACCCCTCCGGTCACTTCAGAAATCATCCTTTTCAGCTCCAGGTGGGTCTTTGGGGCTCCCAGTTTCTCCATCATCCTTTTCACAGACATGAGATCTGCAAGGAGCCAGAGCGAGGGGTTACTCTTTTGTGGGGAGCAGTGTGGGTAACGGGGGAACACATAAATGGGTCATGGGGGAAGAACAGCTTCCCCTCTCCTGTAATTATTCCTCTGAAGCATCTCTATTTCCAGACAAGTTACTAGCCCTGATCTTAGCCCAAGGGCTAGCAAGGAAAAGTCACTTTCCCCTCTTCCTCCCATAACAATTTACAGTGAACACATGTACAATCCATGTAGAGTTTACACTTGATTTTTCTTTATACATGCATTGAGTAGTTCTCATGTACATGCAAGTACAGCTGGATGTGTGATTGAAGCCCCACATTTACGCAAGTACTGGTCTCGGGTTTCATTTGTAAACCGAATGTGCGTTGGCTGTTTCTTACAAACAGATGTACCCATGTTGATGCAGAACTTACATGCGCTCACTGTAACATAAACAGGGCTAGTGAGTCTACAAAAAATGAAGTGATGCACCACAGATGCATCATGCACTCCTTCTTGATTTGAGATTCGGTAGCAGAGGTTTCAGAGCAGAGGCATAATTTTCAGACAAGGGAAGTTTAAACAAAACAGGCTTTAAAGAAATAAGTTTATGACATAAATATAAAACCTACTGTTGCCAAGAATATGCATCAGCTACCTCTTCCGTAATCTTTGTTCCGAATTAGCAACATTCTCATGTGCACAAGAGAGGTTCAAATGGATGTCCCACAGAAAGACCAGACACAAAATAGAGGTTCCCCGAGAATCTGAGATTCCCTTTCTTTCATTTTAAAAAGACAGAGTAAGTTTCTAGCTATCATAGAGGCAAAGATCTTCTTGAAATCGTGTGGGCACTGCCTGCTAGATTCTCAGACTCAAGATGATTGCCTGAACAAGATTTCTGTTCCTTAGGGGAGGTGCTTGCTCCTATGACTGTGAAATAGAATAAAACAATGCCAATGAATTATGCAAAATAAGAAGAAACAGGCAATTACTCTGTATACATCGCAGAATTTACACAGGTTGCAGAATTAACTTTTCCGTGGAGCAGAATGGTAATCTTTTTTTCATCGTACCCAGGGAATCCTGATAATGTACAACCTGCCTGTAAAAGTAATCCGGTTGCACTTCATTCTCTTTGCCATTGGATAGCACTCAACATTGCATGGGAAGGATGCTAGAAGATTCTGCAGAAAGCCACTCACCAATTTCACCTTGGTTATTCAGGTCAAACTCCATGTACTTTTCTGGGGGAGAAAAAAAATACAAGCAGCAGCCACAAGTTAGTAAAATCAAAATGTCCTCCTGAGCTAGACCACACAGAGGTAGCATGGTCTACTGGTGAAGAAGAAGAGTTGGTTTTTATATGCCGATTTTCTCTACCTTTTTAAAGAGAATCAAACTGGTTTACAATCTCCTTCTTTTCCCCTCCCCACAGCAGACACCCTGTGAGGTAGGTGAGGCTGAGAGAGCTCAAAGAGAAATGTGACTGGCCCAAGGTCACCCAGCTTGCTTCATGTGTAGGAGTGGGGAAACCAACCTGGTTCACCAGATTAGAGTCTGCCGCTCATGTGGAGGAGTGGGGAATCAAACCCAGTTCTCCAGATTAGAGTCCGCCGCTCCTAACACCACGCTAGTAAGATGGTAAGTCCCACATGTAAATCTCACTCTAATATGAACTAATTGAACAGCCATAGACAAGTCACTCTCCCCAATCTGTAAAGTGGGTTTAAGACTGCTGACCTGCCACTGCAGGAGCCTCTGACCCTTTGGAGCCTCTGCTGCAGTGGTTTTGAGATTCTGAACAACTCCTTGTGAATTTGAATCATATTTGGACTGAGGTCCCCACCGCACAATTTACATTGCCCTTTTAAGGGATTCACTTCGACCTTAGGACCGTGAGTGAAACTAAGGGAGGGTTTCTCTGCTCCCAATTGAACCTGTGACTGTTGCCTTACTCCGAGTCGATAAGAGATTTTTTCCCTACAGATTTTGCATAAGTGAACTGTGGGACCACATTTGCTTTTTCATTGTACATATTGTATATATTTCTAGTAATTGTGTTGTTCAGCATCTGTTGTATTTTGTATTCTGTAATTGTACGCTTGCATGCTCTAGGTAGTGAATTATTCTTTTCATTCTTGTTATTTCGTTATTAATACACTGTACTTGATTAATATTGAGCGTGCTGTTGTTTTGATTGAGTATCTCTCAATACAGCACCAGGTGATTGTTATTTTGGTTTGTTTACCTTCAGGTACTAGCTGGAGATCTCCTTTGGCAATTGGACTCCATGGCATTGAAGTCCCTCCCCTCCCCAAACTCTGCCCTCCTCAGGCTCCACCCCAAAAATCTCCAGGAATTTCCCAACCCGGAGCTGGCAACCCTAGTTCCTGGTGGTGGTGAGAGAGGAGCCCACGGGGGTTCCTCTTCTGGGGACCTATGGTGGTCCTTGATAAAAAAAGGTATACCCTTTTTCTTTTCAATAATTTTAAGGGATATTCAACTTCTCTTCATGCAAAATCTGGATTGCATTGATGGAGTTTTAAAAATACCACATTTAGTATCAGCATGTATTCCGTCCCTATTTACCAGGGACAGTCTCTATTTTCATACCTAGACTGAAGTCCAATAGCACCAGATTTGAGCGGGGGTTATGAGCTTTCGAGAGTCACAGTTCCCTTCGTCAGATACAAGCTGACTCTCGAAAGCTTGTACCCCACCCCCAAATTTTAGTCTCTAAGATCCTACTGGACTCAAATCTAGCTGTTCTGCAGCAGAACAACACTGAAACCCACTGAAATTGCTTCCTTAACTGTTCCTGATAACTCACGTTCCGTATTTTTGTATTTTGGGGATGGAGATGCTTTGTTAAACTTGAGTCAGTGTGAGCTGTCCTTATTCAGCTCCCTTCCCCAATACTGTAAACGGAGAAATGGCTGGGCTGCATCTTCTCCCTAGCATACATGTGAGTCAGTTCCTGCACATGAACACTATTGCACTGTGCAATGCACAGCCTGTGTGTTTCACACTGTGGGTGCCCCTCCTTAGTAAAACTGCAGTCAGATCCGAAGGAGAAAGAATTAAGAACCTTTTATGGAATGGGAACTCCCAGAGGTTAAAGCAGGTAGCTAAATTTTGTTCAATGGCGATCAAAGTCCGCCTTGCGAGGTTGAGTATTGTTAATAGTTCCTAACTTTAAAGTGTCACAATTAATGTTTTATCTTAAGATAGGAACTGTTTTATTTTTGATACAGTTAAGTGTCTATTGCTTTTATCACAAATCTATGTATTGTTGTTTTACTGGCATATGCCGTATTGATAAATCTGATCTGATCAGTGTAGGTGTGAGGTGTGCTGTGGATAACACAACGTAGAACGAACCAGTAGGTTTGTTCTTATATATCTTTAACTCAAAGAACTTTGTGCCTCTTGGTTTTGCAGTCAATAGAAGGATGGGGGTATTTGCAGAGTGAATAAATGGAACATTCAGTTAATGGGGAAGAGCATAGGTGTAAACTATGGGGGGCTGAGGGGCTCGAGCCCCTCCCAACTTGGCCAGGGGGGCTGAGCCCCCACCTCCGGGAACCAGTGCCCACATGAGGGGCTTAGTTACAATGGCAGCTGAAGCATAGTCCTGTCCTACCTTCCTTTTGTATCATATTATTTCCCCCCATGCTTCTTTGGGGCTTTGTTCTTGTTTCCTAGTATGTATTTGTGTGCATATTGAGAAAGGCACTGCTGACAATTTTAGCATCAGTAAGGGACCTTGCCTGTCAGGGCATTGTACTGTACAGTGGGGAGGGGCCGAGGCTCAGTGGTAGAGCATCTGCTTTGGCATGCAGAAGGTCCCAGGTTCAATCCCCAGCATCTCCAGTTAAAGGGACTAGGCAAGTAGGTGATGTGAAGAGGGGACGTTAACTAGACCGGGATCTTTGGCATGTGGGGTTGCTGTAACCCTAATAACAAATGGTCGTGCACAATAATCCCTTGCAGGTTGCCTGTGAAAGCAGTTCCAAAGAGTTCACAAGAATTTACTCCAGTTAAGTGTGCACAGAAATACAGCCTTACAGTTAGGGTTGCCAGCTCCGGGTTGGGAAATACCTCAAGATTTTGGGGGCGGGGCCCGAGGAGGGTGGGGTTTGGGAAGGGGAGGGACTTCAATGCCATAGAGTCCGATTGCCAAGGCGGCCATTTTCTCCAGGTTAACGGATCTCGATTGGCTGGAGATCAGTTGTAATAGCAGGAGATCTCCAGCTAGTGGTGTAGTGGTTAAGAGCGGTGGTTTGGAGCAGCGGAGTCTGATCTGGAGAACCGGGTTTGATTCCCCACTCCTCCACATGAGCAGCGGAGGCTAATCTGGTGAACTGGATTTGTTTACCCGCTCCTACACACGAAGCCGTCTGGGTGACCTTGGGCTAGTCACAGCTGTCTCAGCCCCACCTACCTCACAGGGTGTCTGTTATGGGGAGGAGAAGGGGAGGTGATTGTGAGCCAGTTTGATTCTCCCTTAAGTGGCAGAGAAAGTCGGCATATAAAAACCAACTCTTCTTCTTCTAGTACCTAAAGGTTGGCACCCTACTTACAGTACAACCTAATACATGCATGCTCAGAAGTTGTCCGCTATGCATGCACAGGATCACAGCCTCAAGCCCTCTCCCCCAGTTTTGCTTTTCTCCCAACTTTGTTTTCCAAGTTAAAGAACCAGAAGAACCCAACAGAACTATACACCATTATGTCGGAAAATGCCCGGGGCAGATTTCCAGTCACTGTTGCTTATTCAAAAAGCTGGCTTTTTCCAAAAGCTGCATGCTGAAACTCCAGTGTTCGAAATCCACCAGTCCCTAGTGGGTATCACAAATGAGAAGCTGGCACACAAAGGCTGTAACCAGACCTGAAAGGACCTTGCTCCACCCTCCCCCTTCCGCAGAGGACGGGCTTGCCAATGACAAAGAGCCTTTAGAGAGACCCAAGCCAACAGCCACCCCCAATTAGGCCAAATGCCAATTAGTGACTTGGGCCCCTTTCAGGGAGACGCCAGTGGGGACATAGAACTCATTAGCGGCGAGCGCTCTGGAAGGATCGGGTCCTTTTCCCTTTCCAAGGGAGTAGCCATATTGATTATGAGGCTGGACAGAGCATAAAAGGGGCAGGGTGTCCCATGGTATAAGAGACTGAGCGAAATGGGATGTGGCAGGGGGGGATGTCATCCCACCGCTGCATTATTTTAGGCTCTTCAGCTGGTGCTTCTCTGTGTGGGAACACATGAAGCTGCTTTATACTGATCAGACCCTTGGTTCATCAAAGTCAGTATTGTCTACTCAGACTGGCAGCGGCTCTCCAGGGTCTCAGGCAGAAGCTCTACTATAGGGTTGCCAGGTCCCTCTTTGCCATCAGCGGGAGGTTTTGGGGGCAGAGCCTGAGGAGGGTGAGGTTTGGGGAGGGGAGGGACTTCAATGCCAGAGAGTCCAATTGCCAAAGCAGCCATTTTCTCCAGGTGAACTGATCTCTATCGGCTGGAGATCAGTTGTATTAGCAGGAGATCTTCTGCTATTACCTGGAGGTTGGCAACCCTATCCTACTACCTGGTCCTTACTGGAGATGCTGGGGATTGAACCTGGGACCATCTACATGCCAAGCAGATGCTCTACCACTGAGCCATGGCCCCTCCCCTTGGCAGAAGAAGACTGTCCACTTCCCCATGTGCACACCTCTGTGCATATAACATCACCTGATGCAGAATCAGTAGGGTTACCAGCTCCAGGTTGGGAAATACCTGGAGATTTTGGGGGTGGAGCCAGAGGGGGCAGGGTTTGGGGAGGGACTTCAATGCCATAGAGTCCCATTCCAAAGCGGGCATTTTCTCCAGGGGAACTGATCTCTGTCGCCTGGAGATCAGTTGTAATAGCAGGAGATCTCCAGCCACCAACTGGAGGTTAGTCAAGCAGATGTAGTCACTATGGCAAAAATATATATCTTAAAGAAAACCAACAACAAAATTATTTTCCCAAGTGTATAATAGTAATTTCTTTCAGGTTTTTTTTGTTTATGTTACTTCACATAAACCATTTTAGGGGAGGGATTTCAATGCCATAGAGTCCAATTGCCGAAGTGGCCATTTTCTCCAGGGGAACTGATCTCTATCGCCTGGAGATCGGTGTAATATCGGGAGATCTCCAGCTAGTACCTGGAGGTTGGCAACCCTATCTCCAAGGGAGCTGATCTCTGTAGTCTGGAAAACAGCTATATTTCTGGGAGATCTCTAGGCCCCACTTGGAAGCTGTCAAAAATAAACAGCACTATGGCCTTAACCTAATGACTGAAGGTCATGTATATATGTATATACTATGTATGTATGTATATACTACAGTGAGGGTACAGTATCCAAATCATTTTAATATCCAATGTATTAGAATATACTATACATTACATACAGAAATCATAATCCTATCTAACTATGAACTGCATGATTGCATGCTAAATTATATGGCTAGCAGATTTTTGTTCATTTATTGCTCCTGTTTTTGGAATGTGGATTGTCACTTTAAAAATTAAATAACGCGGCTATACAGTTGGGCGTCATAGACCTCTTGGCATGATCGTTCTAACCTACTTGCGGTTCATAGTTAGATAGGATTAGGATTTTTGTATGTAATGTCTAATATATTCTGGTACGTTGGCTATTAAAATGTTGATTTGTATACTGAGCCCTCACTGTAGTATATACATTGTGATTCAGTAGGACCTTCAGTCATTAGGTTAAGGCCATAGTGCTGTTTATTTTTGACAACCTATATAATTCACAGCATGATTGCATTTTCAGATTCAGACACCTTTATTGGCATAGTAAAATAGCAACAAGGGAGCATAAATACAGGCAACCGCAAGGATTCACAAACAACAACTGACCAAAACTCAGCCATCAAGTTAAAACACTTCAATCTAAAAACCATAACAATACATTCATCCAGCCAGCGGATATGAACTGCAGCAAACGCCGGCACCCTTCCAGTTGATGTTGCCCAATGCCTACAGATTACCTCGGTTGGTTTTAAACTGTTTATTTATTCTTTGCCCTCTTATTTTTATTTTTGATGACAATCATCAGAAACTCTGCCACATGTTCGGTGACAGCAGGCGTCTTGTCCTCTAATAATGCAATCGCATCACATTTTTATTAGATTGCATTTTGCATATTTTGTTAGCCCACTTGGAGGTTGGCAAATATACATCGCGATTACGACACTTTAAAAAAAAAATCTGACCTCCCCCAACACCCCATTGGCTAGCACTCTGGACTTTAGTCTCCCGGGGTCCAAACGTCCCTTTTGCCCGTCCCCGGTTCAATGGGGCGAAATCCTGCCCCGCACACACTGCTTTCGTACAAATGCCAGTTCCGCAGAGGGACTTCTGAGTCTCTCGTGCCCAGTGGGGGAGAAGGAGGGTGGAACAATGGCCTGATTGTTGGCAGACCCGCAGGAGGTGTTTGGCGGTGGCGACAGGGGACTCCGGCTGAACGGGGTTTTGCATCGCCGGGGCATGCTCGCGAGGCCAGGGATTGTTGGAAAAGGGCAGGTGGCGGGCTCTCGTTGTGGGGGTTTTTTTTTTGCCATCGTGACCCACAGTCACAATGTTTGAAGAGACCCTGGCCCAGAGGGAAAATAGTCCTGGGTTTCTGCTTTGAAAAAAACAAAAACAACACACAAGCACATGGTGGGAGACAGAAATGACAGGCATTCAGAGAACCTCTTTGGAAAATCTGTAACTAGCAAGCCTGGAATCCCAAATATCAAAGCCTACGCTAAAGGGCTAAGCTCCGGGATTTCAAAATGGAAACACGTCCACGACCGTGACTTCTAGAAGTAGGAGAAGAGTTGGTTTTTATACCCTGATTTTCTCTACCTTTAGAAGAAGAAGCGTTGGTTTTTATATGCTGGCTTTCTCTACCACTTAAGGGAGACTCAAACCGGCTTACAATCACCTTCCTTTCCCCTCCCCACAACAGACACCCTGTGAGGTAGGTGGGGCTGAGAGCTCTAACAGAGCTGTGACTAGCCCAAGGCCACCCAGCTGGCTTCGTGTGTAGGAGTAGGGAAACAAATCCAGTTCACCAGATTAGCCTCCGCCGCTCATGTGGAGGAGTGGGGAACCAAACCCGGTTCTCCAGATCAGACTCCACAGCTCCAAACCAGGAGTCTCAAACTGGCTTACAATCACCTTCCCTCCCTCTCCCCACAAGCGGCACCTTGTGAGGTAGGTGGGGCTGAGAGAGTTCTGAGATAACTGTGACTAGTCCACTGTCACCCAGGAGGCTTCATGTGGAGGAGTGGGGAATCAAACCCAGTTCTCAAGATTAGAGTCCGCCGCTCATGTGGAGGAGTGGGGAATCGAACCCAGCTCTCCAGATTAAACCCTGCCGCTCATGTGGAGGAATGGGGAATCGAACCCGGCTCTCCAGATTAGAGTCCGCCGCTCATGTGGGGGAGTGGGGAATCGAACCCGGTTCTCCAGATTAGAGTCCGCCGCTTTTAACACTACACTACTCCTGCTTTCGTTAAGAGCAAACCAGGCACCATCTTGACCAGGCTCAGTTGGGCCTCGCCCCATCTCCCCAGGCTCTACCCTCTGGCCTGCCTAGCTAGCATCTGCCCTCTAGCATCAGGATCTGAACCTCTGGATGCCCACAAGCCGACTGAGGCCTGCATGCCAACGTTTCCATAAACCAATAAAAAAGGGTTGCCAAACTCCAGGTAGGGCCTGGAGATCTCCCAGAATCACAAGTGATCTCCCAGCGGCAGTGAACAGCTCCACTGGCTGCTTTGGAGGGTGGTCTCTATAGTATTATACCCTGCTGAGTTCCTTGCCCTCCCCAAACCCTGCCCTCCTCAAGACTCCACTCCCAAATCTCCAGGGATTTCCTAACCTGGTGCTGGCAACCCTACCAAGAGATGGTAACCGTAGTCAGGCCGCCAGACTTCGGCAAGCTTACAGGAAGTGCACTGGGTATTATGAGGATAGATTTCCTTTTTGGGAAAGCGTTTCCAGATCGATCCCACCTGGTAGCCATCGCAAAATCCATAGAAAGTGAGGAAGGGAAAGGGGATCCTTTGAATTCGCCCTAAGACGGAGTCGTAAACATCAATGCATCTGTGTCCTCCCTAAATCCCCCAGGAAAGGAAACGGTAGGGCCAAAAATCAGATTGCACAATCACATCTGTTTCTCAGGACGGTTGGTGTCAAACAACATAAGACACGAGAACTCCAGAACCCTCTCCTCGGAGGACCGTTCTGCCTACACCCTGACACCAGAGCCAAGGAACGTTCTTCCTGGGCTCTCCCCAGCAGGGGAACCGGCGATCTAAGCCAGCAATTCAGAACGGAATGGCTGTCCAGAATTGTGAAGGGTTCGCCAAAGCAAGGCTAGCCCCAGGATTTTAGTCGCTTGCCGGTGGGTTCCCTTAACCAGTAAAGAGGATGGAACCAGCACACGAATCGAGAATGCTTGAAGGAGCTCCCGTCCCACCCAGTACTAACCCTGTTCTCTCTTCCTCCCCCCACCCAGTTCCCAGAAGTCCAATAAAATTTTAATATGCCAGCCCAGATAGCTCAGTGGTAGGGTTGCCAACCTCCAGGTGAAGCCTGGAGCTCTCCTGGAATTATTACTGTACTAAGCGACAGGGACCCCAAGGCTACATTGTCAGTGGCAAGATTTGTTTCAGTCCTTATATCCCTCCAACACTAGATATATGCTGCTCAAGATCAATTGATCAAGGAGCTTCTAAGGGATAAAAGGAAAAAGGAAAGGAATTATTACTGATCTCCAGACTACAAACAGCAGCTCTGGAGGGTCACCTCTATGGTATCACATCCCTGCTGATTTCTCTCTCTTCTCCAAACTCTGCCCTCTCAGGCACCCACCCCTCCCCCAAACCTCCAGGAACTTCTCAAGACACAGTTGGCAAGCCTTCTCAGCATTTGTCTGCCAATCCCTGGCACCACCCACTTCCCCCAAGGAAATGTTCTACACAGAATCCAAGCAATTATAAATTGTGTCAACTGCCTGGAACAAACTTCAGGTTTTTGACTGTTTCATGGACTTGCCTAAAACATAAGCAGCTTTTCTCCCTAGCACTTCCCACTCGGTCAAAACCACATGGATTGGTACCTTTAAAAACTGCAAGCTTTTCCTCCAAATTCTCTTCATCACTAAACTTCGGGTCACAGAGAAACTCCTGAGGAAGGAATAGAGAGAGAGAAAAAAAAGTCCCAAGACATAAGTACGTAAGAAGAGCCCTGCTGGATCAAACCAAGGGTCCATCTAGACCTGCATCCTATATCATACTTAGCCAAGCAATTGTCTGGGAGGGCCAACAAGCAGGGCACAGCAGCCAACACCTTCCCCAGATGTTGTCTTATAGCACTGGATTCAGAGGTTGACTGCCTCTGGATATGGAGGTTCCCTTCAGAAATCATGGCTAATAGTCATTGATGGACCTCTCCTCCATGAATCTGTCTTTCAACGCCATCTATACAAGTGGCTGTCACAACGTCCGCCGGCAGTGAATCCCACAGGTAAATTACTCATTGAATTAGGTAATATTATGGGGGAAAGCACCCTCCAATAATCAAAACAAGCAATGCAAGAACATACCCCACAAAGACCACTGCCAATCCACCCCACTCTGCATCTCTCAAACCCCCCTCCCCCCGGTTTCAGATAGGGATGCTGTCCTCCAGGTGGAACATGGAGATTCCCTGGAATTACAGCTCATCTCCAGACTACAGAGTTCAGTTGCCCTGCAGAAAATTAATGTTTTGGAAGGTAGACTATATGGCATTGTACCTCACTAAGGTCCCTGTCCTCCCCAGGCTCCATCCCCCAATTTCCAGGAGTTTCCCAACCTAGATCTGACAACCTCATAACATAACAAAAGCCATGCTTGTCCAAGGTCCATCAAGTCCAGCAGTCTGTTCACACAGTGGCCAACCAGGTGCCTCTAGGAAGCCCACAAATAAGAGGGCAGAAGCAACATTATCTTTCCTGTGTTCCACAGCACCTAATATAATAGGCATGCTCCTCTGATCCTGCAGAGAATAGGTATGCATCATGACTAGTATTCATTTTGACTAGTAGCCATAAATAGCCACTCCATGAACATGTCCACTCCCCTCTTAAAGCCTTCCAAGTTGGCAGCCATCACCACATCCTGGGAAAGGGAGTTCCGCAATTTAACCATTTAACCCTACACCCCATCCTCCGCTGGTGGCTGGGGGACCTGCCAACCCTCGCTTCAGAGCAATTAAAATTAATCCCAGGGCAATCAATCTGGAATCTAAGGCACAAGCTGCATGTTTCAAATAACAATACTTGGCATTTGTGTAGTGGTTGGAAGTCTCCAAAGCGTTTCATTATCTCAGTCACCTTTACAACAACCTAGCAAGGAAGGCAAGCATTATTATGCTAACATTACAGATGGGCAGCTATCAAGGGCTGTCATTGCTGAAATGAGATTCACACCTCCCAGTTCCGCCACTGGACTACACCAATTCTGTGTGGTGACCACTTTTTCTAGTCCTTGATCCCCATGGCAGTTTTTTGTTGTGGTTGATCAGGTCAGGTGGTCCCCCTACATCTCAAAGTGTTGGGCCAATCACTGTCTCTCAACCTAACTTACCTCACAGGGTTGATGTAAATTGCTTAACCCCTACTTTAGGGCATTTGGAAAAGGGAGGAATGAAGTACATAACTGATAAACCAATTATTGAACTCATGAAGCTGCCTTATACTGAATCAGACCATCAGTCCATCAAAGTCAGTATTTTCTACTCAGACTGGCAGCGGCTCTCCAGGGTCATGCAGAGGTCTTGCACATCACCTTACTGCCAGATCCTTTTAACTGGAGATGCCAGGGATTCATTAATTTCATTTATTACTGTCACTTGACCAGCATTATAAAAATACAGTGATGCATACCATAAACCTTACCAACAAAAACAAGGCAGATTTAAGGACAAACCAAATAACACTATTAGAATAATGCCAGGGATTGAACCAGGGGCCTTCTGCATGCCAAGCAGATGCTCCACCACTGAACCACGGCCCCTCCCCATTATTATGTTTATTAAAACATCCCTAAAACTATCAGCAGTTTTAATGGAGTGGTAATAGGGCAGGAGGGAAGGCAGCATGATACAGCCCGATCTCATCAGGGTCAGTACTTGGAAGGGAGACCACCAAGGAAAGCTATGCAGAAGAAGGCAATGGCAAACCATCTCTGCTTCTCACTTGCCTTGAAAGCCCCTTGCTGGGGTCGCCAGAAGTCGGCTGCGACTTGACGGCACTTTATACACACACAATATGGCAGAAGAATGTGGGTAGCCAGAGCCTGGTTCCCCGGTTACCATGAATGCATTTTAAGAAAGAGAAGACATGCATTCATTTTACAAATGGAACCTGGGACCAGTACATGTTCAACTGTACATGCATTGAATGTAACATGCAACTTAAACCACGTAAAAAGAAAAACCAAGTGTATGTTGTAAATTTGTAGCTTGTGAACAGGGCTTCTAGAGGCGAACAGGGGAATGGTGCCCTCCCCTCACATGCATGCCCAACACATGCATGCCACCTCTGTCCTGCAGCTGCATCTTAGAGAGTCTTTCTCTGCATTTCCTGCATCTTCCCAACAGTGAGAAGAAGAAGGATAAGAAGAAGAAGAGTTGGTTTTTATATGCCGACTTTCTCTACCACTTAAGGAAAAATCAAACCTGCTTACAATCACCTTCCCTTCCCCACAACAGATACCCTGTGAGGTAGGTGGGGCTGAGAGAGTTCTTAGAGAACTGTGACTAGCCGAAGGTCACCCAGCTGGCTTCATGTGGAGGAGTGAGGAAGGCAACCCGGTCCACCAGATTAGCGTCCGCAGCTCATGTGGAGGAGTAGGGAATCAAACCCGGTTCTCCAGATCAGAGTCCACCGCTCCAAACTACCGCTCTTAACCACTACGCCACTCTTGACTCCCTGGGAGCCCAAGGGGATATGCACACACCAGCAGCACATTCCTCACTGCAGAAATCACCGGCATCCGCTCTGCATTTGGCTTGCGTTTTGTCCTCCTCCCCGCGAAGGGAACACGGATCCTCTGAGGAATGACAGCAGACATGCAGGATGTTTCTGGTCTCCATGCGCCACGCACATGTTTTGAAACGCAAGCTTCACAGCCCTAAGCCAGCCGTGGAGGCAGGCAAACTGACTGGCTTTTGCAGAACAAGATATCTTCCCACCCTCCCTTTTTATCAGGGACAGTGTTGATTTTTTGATACTCATCACTGGTAAATTACGATCCTTGTTTTAATTAGAACTCATAGAATTACAGAGCTGGAAGGGGCCAGATAGGCCATCTAGTCCAACCCTCTGCTCAATGCAGGATCAGCCTAGAGCATCCCTGACAAGTGCTTGTCCAGCCTCTGCTTAAAGACCGCCAGTGAGGGTGAAGATTTGAGAGTTGCCTTAAAAAAAAAATAGCATGCCACCTTCCCTTCTGTTGCTGCGACTGCAGATAGCAAATGTTGACAAATATTGTCGTTGCAGCTATAAGTACAACCAGATCCATCAGAAGGATAAGCATTCCTGTGTTTTAAAAATGCAAATGGATCGATTCAGATTTAAGTGTGGATATCAGGGGTACTGAGCTGCCTGATAGCCCAGCCTAGCCTGATCCTGTAAGAGCTTGGAAACTAAGCAGGGTTGGCCATCGTTAGTACTTGGATGGGAGACCACCAAGGAAGACTGGGGTTGCTATGCAGAGGAAGGAAATGCCAAACCACCTCTGTTCATCTCTTGCCTTGAAAAACCCATGGTCCTGGGGTCCCCATCAGTCAGTTACAACTTGGCAGCAGGCAATTATTATTATCAGGAGCAGCAGCACAAGAGAGGAATGGCTTTCTAAACCTGATGCAAGCGTCACATTAGAAGGCACCCTTCCCAGAAATGGTGCCAGAAACTCCTCCACTGGAGACACTGGATCCCACCTGGCAACTTCTGCAGGCTGTGAACTTCAGGGATAGGTGGACTTAAGCAGCCCTTCCAATCGCCCTGTTGGGAGAGCAGAGACCTTTGATTTTAGGTGTTTGGATGGGACAGGTTGTGAACAAGGGCAGGAGACAGCATTTCTGTTTAATGTGATGATGGCTGCCAACTTGGAACTCCAGTATGGGCCCATTATATTAGGTGCTGTGGATCATAGGTGGGATAATGCTGTTGCAGTCGTCTTGTTTGTGGGCTTCCTAGAGGCACCTGGTTGGCCTTGTGAACAGACTGCTGGACCTGATGGGCCTTGGTCTGATCCACCATGGCTGTTCTTATGTTCAGGATCCCTGGCTGCTGCCAGGAGCCCTGGGTAGTCTAAGAAACTACAGGCAATCCCTTGGCAGGGTCATTCCAACCTCAGGAAGCCTAAGGAAGTTCCTGCTGTTCCATGTAAGGCCCCCGTTGCCTCCCGGGGTGTGTGCCTTTACCACGCCATCCCAATAAGGTTGGTATGTCAAATATGCTGTAGTGATTTTGGAGGCCTGGCAGGGGTCAGCTGGGAGCTGTCTATGCAGCTGGTGAGATAATAAAGCTCAACGGAAGCCCTACTGGCTCCCACTCTCCTCGATCCCGGCAGAGAGGCTGTGGGGGAGGACGGGGACAGTCACGGACTGTACAGCACACAACGCGGCATCACTGTGCTGGTTTACTGCATATTCCACGGCCCATCCTCCATGGATTTGAAAGCACAGGCTGTGTTTGCTCTCTTGGCTACAAGTATGAGAGCGGAACGGACCCAAAGAGTTTGCAGCTGACCTCCTCAGCTGCTTCATGCGCAGTGGCCTTCTGCAGCGCAGCACAGCACATGGGTGTTCATGCACCGAGATGCCTTACGCACGACAGTCAAGATACTGCAGAGCTTGAGAAGGTGCAGAAAAGAGCAACCAAAATAATCAGGGGACTTGAGCAACGGCCCTATGAAGAGCGGTTGAAACACTTAGGGCTGTTTAGCTTGGAAAGAAGGCGGTCAAGGGGAGACATGATAGAAGTCTATAAAATCATGCATGGTATGGAGTGGACAGGGAGAAGCTTTTCTCCCTCTCTCGTAATACTAGAATGCGGGGTCATCTGTTGAAGCTGGAGGGTGAGAGATTCAAAACAGATAAAAGGAAGTATTTCTTCACACAACGCATAGTTAAATGGTGGAACTCCCTGCCCCAGGATGTGGTGATGGCTGCCAACTTGGAAGGCTTTAAGAGGGGAGTGGACATGTTCATGGAGGAGAGGGGTATTCATGGCTACTAGTAAAAATGGATACTAGTCATGATGCATACTTATTCTCTCCAGGATCAGAGTTCTTTCCTTTTCAGGCATGCTGGTTGGGTCAGTCGAATGGCAGGAGCCTGCCCTTGGTCTCCAACCTTGACTCTTCCCTCCAAGAAGCTGTCAGCCTATCTTATCATATTCCCGGCACTTCCTTTGTGGGCTTCACAGAGGAACCTGGTTGGCCACTGTGTGAACAGAATGCTGGACTTGATGGGCCTGGGTCTGATCCAGCAGGGCCTTTCTTATGTTCTTATGTTGCTCAAGATGGCTATGTAGTCGTCAACCACTAAGCCAGTTATAATACAGAAGAAGAAGAAGAAGAAGAAGAAGAAGAAGAAGAAGAAGAAGGAGGAGGAGGAGGAGGAGGAGGAGGAGGAGGAGAAGAGTTGGTTTTTATATGCCGACTTTCTCTACCACTTAAGGGAGACTCAAACTGGCTTTCCTTCCCCTCCCCACAACAGACACCTTGTGAGGTAGGTGGGGCTGAGAGAGTGTGACTTTCCCAAGGTCACCCAGCTGGCTTCGTGTGCAGGATTGGGGAAACAAATCCAGTTCACCAGATCAGCCTCCGCCGCTCATGTGGAGGAGTGGGGAATCAAACCAGGTTCTCCAGATCAGACTCCCCTGCTCCAAATCACCGCTCTTAACCACTGCACCACTACACAGGGCTGGTGTGATGTTTTAAGGACTGGTAAGGGTGCAGATCTGCTGTAGTCCCTACTGTACCCTGTTTTGTGAGCTGAGGGGGGGGGGTTAGTCACCAAAGCATATGCTGTCATGAACGTGTTAGGAGTCACAACATTCCTCCGAGGGAAGATGCGCCCATCCTTTGGGAGGGGCACAGAGGATTTTCTTGATATGTGGCTGGGCTGGCACCCGATGAGCCATTCACCAGGCCTGCGGAAGCCCTGCCCTTCCACCCTCTTCTTCCGAACGGGGCATCACCGCCCCAGCTTGTTCCTGCCACACGGCCAACTCCACACTCTGTGACTAGGGTTGCCAACCTCCAGGTACTAGCTGGAGATCTCCCGCTGTTACAACTGATCTCCAGGCGACAGAGACCAGTTCCCCTGGGGGAAATGGCCGCTTTGGCAATTGGACTCTATGGCATTGAAGTCCCTCCCCTCCCTCCTCAGGCCCCGCCCCCCCATCTCCCGCTGGTGGCGAAGAGGGACCTAGCAACCCTATCTGTGACAGAATGACAGAGTGACACCTTTCTAAGCCCTTTGACCTCGATGGACTTAGAAGGGTGTCACTCCGATTAGGGCGGCACTGTTACACAGCCGCCCCTCTGGAATCTGGAAACTCCGAGGAAAGGCTTCGCGAGTCATCGGCCGGATTTCTCCCCCACCTATTTCGTCCTCCCCCAGTCACCGCACAGACCTATGATTAATGGTTAGAAGTGTAACATCCTCCCTCGTGCAAGAAACACTCGTACCTTTTAATTCCCCCCCATTAGACATACGTACATTTTAAGATGATGAAAAGCAGCAACGCTTTGAGCTAAAAAAAAGTTACAGTTCAAAGCACTCAACATCTTAAGAGATTTTCGCCATCACAAAACTATCCAGTGTGTTAAAAGGAGAATCGATGGAAGACTTTCAGAAGAAATGGGCGTCATATTACGAATATGCAAAACTCAAGGTGTAATACAGTAATGTAGAAGTTAGTTAATATTAGTATTTCGATGCATAAAAGGTAAAGGTCCCCTGTGCAAGCACCGGGTCATTTCTGACCCATGGGGTGACGTCACACCCCGATGTTTCCTAGGCAGACTTTGTTTTTACTGGGTGGTTTGCCAGTTCCTTCCTCAGTCGTCTTCCTTTTACCCCCAGCAAGCTGGGTACTCATTTTACCGACCTCAGAAGGATGGAAGGCTGAGTCAACCTTGAGACGGCTACCTGAGACCGACTTTCGTCGGGATCGAACTCAGGTTGCGAGCAGAGCTTGGACTGCAGTACTGCAGCTTACCACTCTGTGCCACGGGGCTCTATTTAGATGCATAGAAACATGTATATCCTAAATGGTATAAGCTGAGATGATTTGATAATGGATTTCATATGCAATAAAAAGTAGAAATAACGGGTGCAGCAAAGCCAGAGTGGGAGAATAACTCAACCAAGAACAGCCGTAATAAATATTGTATAATTTTTATGTGGAGAATGGGGAAATAGTTGGAATGGTCATGAATGCAATTATAGTCATGAATTATAGTCCTGAAAGCAGATATAATGGCAATGGTTATAGAACAGTATATTAAGAAGATTAACTTTTTGTAAAGATATAAAATGCGAATTTTTAAAAAGGCAATTTTTTAACCCTAGAAGGCTTAAAAAAAAAAAGACGGTGTGAATGTGTATGTTTGTTCTTGTTTTGTCTGTTTTATAACATTTTAAAATAAAATATGTTTTAAAGAAATCTTAGAAATTTTAAAATTAGCAATCTTATGTACACTTACTTGGGACTAAGCCCCACAGTCGGAAAAACTTCCAGGATGAGCCAGTGTGGTGTCGTGGTTAGAGTTGGGCTAAGATCAGGGAGACCCTGGTTTGAATCTCCACTGTCAGAGAAGCTTGGTGGGTGACCCCATTCTCAGCCTAACCCCACCTCACAGGGTTGTTGTTGGGATAAAATGGAAGCGGGGAGAATGGTATTATAAGCTGCTTTAGGTCTCTGTTGGTGGGAAAGGCAGGATTCAAATGAAATAAATAAATAAAAACTTCCAAGGAAAATTTTGGAAGATCACCACTTTTTTAACGTTAAAATCATCTCTTACCATAAATGATAATAGTTACAGCAACCTTGTGAGGTAGGCTGGTGTGATTATTGTCATGTTGCAGATGGGGAGGAGAGAGAGAGTACAGGGATTTGCCTTATGATGGTCAGAGGACATGGCAGAGGCAAAATTTGAACTGGGGACTCTCTGATTCACAACGCAGTCTGTAATACTACTGCTACTAAGCATTTATAAGACAGCTCATGCAGTGTTCTAAGCACTTCAAATGCACAAAGCCGGCTCTTCCATGACCAAGGCAGTGGCCTCCTCTCCATCACCAAAAATGGTGGCCAAGCGCTTAAAAGAGGAAGGAACCTCAGCTAGGGTTGCCAAGTCCGGGTTGGGAAATTCATGGAGGTGGCGGGTGGAGCCTGGGGAGGGCAGGGTTTGGGGGAGGGACCTCTTCAATAAGGTTGCCAACCTCCAGGTACTAGCTGGAGGTCTCCTGCTATTACAACTGACCTTCAGCCGATAGAGATCAGTTCCCCTGGAGAAAATGGCCGCTTTGGCAATTAGACTCTATGGCATTGAAGTCCCTCCCCTCTCCAAATCCTGCCCTCCTCAGGCTCCGCCACAAAAACCTCCTGCCAGTGGCAAAGAGGAACCTGGCAACCCTACTCTGCAAGGTATAATGCTATACAGCCTACTCTCCAAAGCAGCTGTTTTCTCCAGGGGAACTGATTTCTGCTGTCTGGAGATCCGTTGGAATTCCAGGTCCTACCTGGAGGTTGGCAACCCTAAGCCTAACGAATGTTCAGGAGGTCCTATAGCTGTGTTGGTGAACCTATGGCACGCGTGCTGGACTTGGCACGTCGAGCCCTCTCTGTGGGCACGCGCAGCCATCGCGTCTGCCTTCCCTGGACTCCCGCCGCCCAGCTGGGCGGTGGGGCTTTGCACTGCTCCACGCTGCCTGCAGGCAGCGCGGAGCAGTTCAAAGCGCCCCCCCTTCCCTGGACTCCCCGCCGCCCAGCTGGGAGGAAACCTCAGTATTCAAGTTAAGTTGCTGTGTTGGCACTATGCGATAAATAAGTGGGTTTTGGGTTGCAATTTGGGCACTTGGTCTCTAAAAGGTTCACCATCACTGTCCTATAGGGTGAGCACAGCTTGGTGTGCTGATTTTAAAGAGGATGGGGCAAGGAAGATCTGCTGCTCTGGATCTTCTGGCAAGAGGACGGAGGTGGCAGTGAGTACCCTCAGGTGGTGCCAACTCTTAAGCACTGCAAAGAAATTAATTTGCACTCCTTACAACAGCCCTGTCTGGTGGGCCAGCAGTAGGGTTCCCAACATCCAGGTTGCAGCTGGAGATCTCCCGCTATTACAACTGACCTTCAGCCGATAGAGATCAGTTCCCCTGGAGAAAATGGCTGCTTTGGCAGTTGGACTCTATGGCCTTGAAGTCCCTCCCCTCCCCAAACCCCGCCCTCCTCCGGCTCTGCCCCAAAAACCTCCCACCGATGGCAAAGAGGGACCCGGCAACCTTAGGACCGAGGCAGGCCAAAAATGAAAGTGGGTTGCCTAAGACCACCCAGTGATTTTATGGCAGAGGTGAGATTTGAACCAGGGACTTCCAGGGCCACACCACCTCCTCTTAGCCCCCCTCCAAAGCCTGCCTTCTCATTTGTGAGTCAAGCCAACGAGCAGCGGTTTTGTCTGGGGTTAAGCCTCTGCTCAATTTGGCAACTACCCTTTTCTTGCTAAACAGCCCTAAGGGATACGTCATTAAAAATAAATCGCATTTGGCAGCTTTCAAGCCTTTTGCTTGGCCTCCAGGTGGCAACTCTACCCCAAAGAGGTTAGGGGCCATCTCTGCCCAGATCAGCTCCTGCTTCTCAAGTTGCAGGCAGGCTTTGAAGCAACAAGTTTCATCAGGACTCAGAATGAGGTTTACTTAGCCCCTGACCTACTTCGGAGATTCCAGGGCCACACAGCCCAGATTACTCAGGGTAGGTTTGATATTCCCCCGTTTTAACCCTTCCTTTGCACACACAATCAAGGTGGTTTTCAAGACCGCTTTCCTGCATCCTCTCTTCCAGTTACAGAACCGGGAGGCGGTGATCATTCTAGGTCTGTCCCCCTCCAAGTGCCTAGATCGGATTCCCCAATAGGGTGGCCAACCTCCAGAGGGTGGCTGGAGATCTCCTGCTATTACAACTGATCTCCAGCCGATAGAAATCAGTTCACCTGGAGAAAATGGCCGTTTTGGCAATTGGACTCTATGGCATTGAAGTCCCTCCACTCCCCAAACCCTGCCCTCCTTCAAAGGTGATTTGCCATTGCCTTCCACTGCATAGCGACCCTGGAATTCCTTGGTGGTCTCCCATCCAAATGCTAACCAGGGCCAACCCTGTTTAGCTTCTGAGATCTGACGAGATTGGGCTACCCTGGGGGATTAGCCAAATTTGCTCTAAAAAGAGGTACATTTTTTTCAAGCTCCATTTGTGATTTATCAGAGCCAGGTCCTGTCAAGCAGCTAGGGTTGCCAACCTCCAGGTAGTAGCTGGAGATCTCCCACTATTACAACTGATCTCCAACCAATAGAGATCAGTTCCCCTGGAGAAAACGGCCGCTTTGGAAACTGGACTCTATGGCATTGAAGTCCCTCCACTCCCCAAACTCGGTGCTCCTAAGGCTCCACCCCAAAAACCTCCTGCTGATGGCAAAGAGGCACTTGGCAACCCTGAGAGTTTGAGTGGTAAATGGCCCCTTGCAATGCATTTACATCCAGATGTGCGGCATCACAAAGGGCCTTTTACCACTCAAACTCCCAGTTTGAGTGGTAAAAGGCCCATTGCGATGTGGCACTTCTGGGTGTAAACTGGAAGTGACGTGTTGTGGCATGCGGGCGCACGTGCACGCTTGCCCGCCGACCCTCAGCTGGTTGGCGGGCACCCGGGTGGATTGGCGGGGGTTTGCCCGCCACCACCGGGCACTTGGCAACCGTATGCCCTTGGCCACCATGGCGCCCGCTGATACCTTTTGTGGGGCCCACCAAGTGTTTTTAGAAAGCAGGTGGGGCCCAGGTGGGGCTTCTGCCCAGCAAGGCTACTGGTTGGCCACTGGAGATGTGATGGCCTATGCAGATTTTTGAAAAATGTTGCTTTGGCGGCAGCTGCCACCACAGCACAAGGATCTCCATTGTGTGACTGAAGGTACACCGCGGCAGCCATGTTGTGGCTGCGCCCCCCCTGCTGTGTCAAAATGCCACAGCTGAGGGACCCCTGACCTAGATCCAGCTCTTGGCAAAGTTTCCCGTAGCGTGTAGAGATAAGAGAGCTGGAGCCTCATCTTCTCTCCCCCCTTCCCTTATCTGGGAGGAGCCTTTATCTCCATTCTGATGGCCACAGGCAGGAAGCAGGTGGTTAAGCCTTTCTGAATGAGGATGGCTGGGGTGGGGGAGAAGAAGGGCCAGGGGGGAGGAAGTGGTGGGGGGGGAGCAAAGGGCCTTGAAGTGCCACGTGCAGGACGACATCCCCCCCCCCAATCAGTGTCTTGCACAGAGCTGCGTTTTTGCCTGCCGTGCAGCTGTTGGAGCACAGAGCTTCTTTAAGGAGAAGGGGGCAGCTCGACCCCCTCCTAATCTATGCATACACAGTTGGAGAGAGGGTCCTTTGCCAACAGGGCTGCCAACTGTCCTGCCGCCCACCCTGCTCTCGTGGATCTAGCAGCGGCTCGGGGCAGAAATCATTGGTGGACCTCCAGACGGCACATTAAGGAGCCTCATGGCCTGCTAATATCTGCTAATACGTATTAGAGCAGTGGTTCTCAAAGTGTGCTCCACGGAGCACTTGGTGCTCCGCGAAACATCTCCGAGTGCTTCATGAATAGACTGGAAAGAAAAAGACTACTGTTGTTCGGTTTAGTATATAGGTTAGGGATGCCAGGGGAGGGACTTCATAGAGTCCAATGGCCAAAGCGGCCACTTTCTCTAGGTGAACTGATCTTTGTCAGCTGGAGATCTCCAGCTAGTACCAGGAGGTTGGCAACCCTAATATAGGTGCTAGGTGAAAGTTAGTGCTCCGTGACAAATTTATCTCCTGAAAAGTGCTCCATGACTCAAAAAGTTTGGGAATAGGGTTGCCAGGTCCCTCTTTGCCACCGGTGGGATATTTTGGGGGCGGAGCCTGAGGAGGGCAGGGTTTGGAGAGGGGAAGGACTTCAGTGCCATAGAGTCCGATTGCCAAAGCGGTCATTTTCTCCAGGTGAACTGATCTCTATCGGCTGAAGGTCAGTTGTAATAGCAGGAGATCTCCAGGTAGTACCTGGAGGTTGGCAACCCTAATAAAGGTGCTAGGTGAAAATTAGTGCTCCGTGACGAATTTCTCTCTTGAAAAGTGCTTTATTGAAGCAGAATCTTTTGTGGGCTACAGGCCACACAATCAAATTATAGATTCATAGCGATGGAAGGGACCACCAGGGTCATTTAGTCCAACCCCCTGCACAATGCAGGAAATTCACAACTAACTTCCCCCACACCCCAATGTCCCCTACTCCGTGCCTGGAAGATGGACCCAAAAAATCTTCCAGGATCCCTTGCCAATCTGGCCTGGAGGAAAATTGCTTCCTGACCCCAAAGTGGCAATCGGCATTTCCCTGGGCATGCAAGAAAGGGCCACGGGGCCACGAGAGCCAAACACTGTCACAACCCTTCCTGCCCTCCCCCTCATGAATCTGTGATATGAATTCACAGCAGAAATATACATACGTCCCACAGAGGGGAAATAAGTGTGAAAAGTGACGTTGGAAGGTCAAGAAAAGCAGGAGGCATCAGTTGTGACATTCAGATTAAAAATGCACAGATATACCAGATGACGATGACCAGATATACCAGATATACAGCAATGACGGCTCCCTAACAATAGCAGAAACTGGTGATAGCAGCCTACATCAGGGGTGTCGAACTCAATTGTTACGAGGGCCGGATATGACATAAATGTCACTTGGTTGGGCTGGGCCATGCCTCACCAGCCCAGATTGAGGGGTGGGGGGTGACTGCCTGAGCTGACTCATGGGCCGGATAAGAGCTCTCAATGGGCCGGATCAGGCCCTCGGGCCTTATGTTCGACACCCCTGGTCTACATCTTAAGCAACTGAATCCCTGTATTGACTAAGAAAAGTTTCTGTTCTGTTAAGATCAACTCAAGCCTGAACTGACCCTAGAAGCTAAAATGACTAAACCGAGGCTGTCATACTTTGGTCACATTATGAGAAGACAGGAGTCACTGGAAAAGGCAACCATGCCAGGAAAAGGTGAAGGCAGCAGGAAAAGAGGAAGACCCAACAAGAGATGGGTTGACTCTATTAAGGAAGCCACGGCCCTCAGTTTGCAAGACCTGAGCAAGGCTGTTAGAGATAGGACATTTTGGAGGATATTGATTCACAGGGTGGCCATGAGTCAGGGGCACCTTGATGGCACTTAACACATACAATAGAAGAAGAAGAGTTGGTTTTTATATGCCGACTTTCTCTACCACTTAAGGGAGACTCAAACCGGCTTACAATCACCTTCCCCTGCCCACAACAGACACCCTGTGGGGTAGGTGGGGCTAAGCGAGCTGTGACTGGCCCAAGATCACCCAGCTGGCTTTGTGTGTAGGAGTGGGGAAACCAATCCAGTTCCCCCAGATTAGCGTCCGCCGCTCATGTGGAGGAGTGGGGAATGAAACCCGGTTCTCCAGATCAGACTCCACCACTCCAAACCACCGCTCTTAACCACTACACCATGCTGGCCTGCGGGCAAATTCCTATCCAGCAGATCCTCACTGAAGTCTCCCTTTGAACTTCATTTGCTGAAGGAAGGTGAATTTCAGGCCAGCAACAGGTGTCTGTTTTGATAGATGGTTATGGTAATTTTTAGAGGGATGTTTGAAGGAAGAAAAATGGTGGAAAGAAGGGAGAGTGCTGAATCTTCCCTCTCCCCAATCTCTAGAGTTGCCAACCTCCAGGTGGCACCTGGAGATCTCCCGCTATTACTACTGATCTCTAAAAAAGGTAAAGGTCCCCTGTGCAAGCACCGGGTCATTCCTGACCCATGGGGAGACGTCACATCCCGACTGATCTCTAGATGACCAAGATCAATTCCCCTGGGGGAAATGGCTGCTTTGGACGGGGGACTCTATAGTATTATACCCTGCTGAGGTCCCTCCCCATCCCAAACCCTGCCCTCCACAGGCTCCACCCCCAAAATCTCCAGGTATTTCTCAACCCAGAGCTGGCAACCCTACCAACCTCCCCTTATCACCCACCCCCCAAAACAAACTAGCTTTATTTCCAGTCTCTATACATTTTTAGTCTGCCTCATCTCCAAAGCCTTTTATCCCTATAAAAATCCTCTAAGGTAGGTGAGGGGGAGAGGTGGTGACTAGCCTGAAGTCAGAAAAGTTGTAGCCAGTTATCTTGGGCCACGTAAAACGAAACTCAGCATCCGTGTCCCACCTTCATGAGGCCCAGCCAAAATGACAAAAAATCTTGCAAAAGGTTTCAGTTGGGCCTCATAAAGGTATGACAACATGCATGTTGTGTTCTGTTTTGGCCCAGAGTCAGCCCATGAACTAGGCTTGAGTACAAATTTGAACCTGGACCTCCCAGGTAGGGTTGCCAGGTGCCCGGTGGTGGCGGGCAAGCCCCCGGCAATTCGCCCCTCTGCCCGCCGACCACCTGAGGGTCGGCGGGCAAATGTGCACACGTGCGCCAAAGCGTGCGCGCAGCACTTCCAGTTTACAACTAGGCTTACCAGGTCCCTCCTCTGCTCTGGCGGGAGGCTATGGGGCTGTGAGTGCGATTGTGCGCGTGCGTGCGCCCTTTACCGCGAGGGGCCTTTTCCTCTTAGTTTGAGCGGTAAAGGGCGCACGCACGCGCACAATCGCACTCACAGCCCCATAGCCTCCCGCCGGAGCAGAGGAGGGACCTGGTAAGCCTACTCTCAGGTCCTTTGCCAGCACTCTAGCCACTAGCCCACACTGGCTTTCTCATAACCTGCCTGGGGCATGCACATTGGCTGCAGGTCAATGCTGAAGGGGAGAAATGAAACCGCCCTGGCTTCTCCCACCAATTCCACCCCTTGCTGTCACATGGCACGCCAGGACTCAAACTGGCTACTATGCAAAGGAGGCTGAATGGATAGAAGCAGCTATGGCTGTCTCATAGGGTTGCCAACCTCCAGGTACTAGCTGGAGATCTCCTGCTGTTACAACTGATCTCCAGCAGATCGAGATCAGTTCGCCTGGAGAAAAATGGCCACTTTGGCAATTGGACTCTATGGCATTGAAGGCCCTCCCACCCCAAACCACACCCTCCTCAGGCTCCGCCCCCAAAATCTCCCACTGGTGGCGAAGAGGGACCTGGCAACCCTACTGTCTCATCTCCCAGTTTAGGGGTCCACTTCAAATCTTGGCCACATCCTGCCAACACTTCCTGCTTTCCTGTGTCCTTCAGTTCCACTGTCTACATGGGGATCTAGGATATGGTTGCCGACTCTGGGAGGAGGAGGAAGAAGAAGAAAAGTTGTTTTTTTATATGCCAACTTTCTCTACCACTTAAGGAAGAATCAAACCGGCTTACAATCACCTTCCCTTCCCCACAACAGAAGAAATACTTCATTTTATCTGTTTTGAATCTCTCACATGAACACATGAAGCTGCCTTATACTGAATCAGACCCTTGGTCCATCCAAGTCAGTATTGTCTGGCAGCGGCTCTCCGGGGTCTCAGGAAGATGTCTTTTACATCACCTACTTGCCTGGTCCGTTTAACTGAAGATTGAACCTGGGACCTTCTGCATGCCAAGCAGATGCTCTACCACTTAGCCATGGGCTCTCCCCTCCCTCCAGCTTCAGCAGATGACCACACGGTCTAATATTATGAGAGAGGGAGAAAAGCTTCTCCCTCTCCATTCTCTCCATACCATGCATCATTTTATAGACCTCTATCATGTCTGGTAGATGAAGGTCCAACTCCCAGTGTCCACTGCTGGCCATCTACAATTAATCCTGCTCACCTGGTGTTGCAGAGCGGCCCCATGCAACTTCCCCAGGGACCCCACGCTGACCAAACCCATCCTTCAACCTGACCCAGTTGCCTGGACTCCTCCCCCATGACCTTGCTAGAGGTAAACAGCAGCCCTTCCAGAAAAGCAGAGCAAAAGATTTATGAAGCCCCAGATCTCTCGAAATTATCTTTCCTTTTAAAAATCCCCCTTCCGCAACATTTTGTGCTTTCAAAGCAGGTTTTTCCACCCCTTGTGAGTTGACTCCAAAGTTAAATCTGCTGATTATGTAACTTTGAAAGGCAGCTGAGCGAAGGGGGTTTGGAAACCTGCTCATTGCATCATTGAAGTCTGCAAAATTTCATGAGCTGCTGTTGTGGACATAAATTGAAGAAGGTAGACAGCGTGGTGTAGTGGTTAAGAGCGGTGGTTTGGAGCAGTGGATTCTGATGCCGCTAAGGTGGCCCTTATGGGGAAAGGAAGGGAAGGTGATTGTAAGCCAGTTTGAGACTCCTGGTTCGGAGCGGTGGAGTCTGATCTGGAGAACCGGGTTTGATACCCAACTCCTCCACGAGTGGCGGAGGCTAATCTGGTGAACTGGATTTGTTTCCCCACTCTTACACACAAAGCCAACTGGGTGACCTTGGGCAAGTCACAGCTCTGTTTGAGCTCTCTCAGCCCTGCCTATCTCACCGGGTGTCTGTTGTAGAGAGGGGAAGGGAAGGTGACTGAAGCCGGTTTGAGTCTCCCTTAAGTGGTAGAGGGGGTTACCGCACTTTGTATTCCCAGCGAGGTACTGAGAGTTTGAAAATGTTATAAAAAGCATCTCTTTAAAAGGGTTTTTGGATACCACGGCTTATAAATGGTTGGAAGACGTCTTCACAGCTAAAGGGGCCAAACAAAGTGCAAACAGTATTTTTTATAATGTTTTCAAACTCTTAATACATCGCTGGGAATACAAGTGCGGTAACCCCGGGCTACCGCACTTGTATTCCCAGCGATGTATTAAAAGTTTGAAAACGTTATAAAAAATACTGTTCGCACTTTCTATGTATTCCCACCAATGTATTGAAAACGTCATAAAAAATACTGTTTGCACTTTGTTTGGCCCCTTTAGCTGTGAAGACGTTTTCCAACCATTTATAAGCCGTAGTATCCAAAAACCCTTTTAAAGCGAAGTTTTTTTATAACATTTTTAAACTCTTAATACATCGCTGGGAATACAAAGTGCAGTAAAAGTTGGCATATAAAAACCAACTCTTCTTCCTCTTCTTACTATTCTCTCCCAATTTTCTTCCCTAACTTGCTTCTCCTCAAAAACATTCTCTCTTTGGAAGTGACACCAGAGACTGAAACGGAGCCCCAAATAGGATTGCCAGGTGGGAGGTTTTTGGGGTGGAGCCTGAGGAGGGCGGGATTTGGGGAGGGGAGGGACTTCAATGCCATAGAGTCCAATTGCCAAGGCAGCCATTTTCTCCAGGGGAACTGATCTCTATCGGCTGGAGATCAGTTGTAATAGCAGGAAATCTCCAGCTAGTACCTGGAGGTTGGCATCCCTAGCCCAAAGTAAGAGCCATCTCAAACCTGAGACACAGGCTCAAAGTCACCCCCTCATCTTCTTTATTAGTGGAGGCAACTATCATTTTTCTGGCCCTCCTATGTAAGAGTTGTGATCCCTGGGTTATAATCTTGCCTCTGCCCATTAAAGTTACGGAAGCCCTCTCTTTAAACTTAGCCTCATCTACAGTACAGCACTGACCTACCTTGCAAGATTGTCTTCAAGACTGCAGAAATAATATACACAAAGCACTGCATTCGAAATCTCACGTGCACCATATAGAAGTTAATTATTACTCCTCATTCCCTGCCAAGAACAGATTAGGATCTTTCCACTACGACCACAAGATCACAGCTTTGTATTATACATTCAATAAACCGGTCACTTCTGACCCCTAGCCTGGTAATCTCAACAAGATCTCCTTTTTATTTTTATAAACCAGGCTCTTGTGACGTGAACAACAAAGCCGATCCAGCAGTTCAGCTATCCTCGGTAAGTACATGTAGGACGGGGTGGAGCATCACCTGTTGAGTGTCTGTCTGTCATACCCCAGACAAAGTCGCAGCCAGGGAACAAAAGGGAGAAACCTAATCAAACTATTTGTCATACTAGAATATCCTCCAGGGCCACATTAATTAAAAGTGGCAGAATTGTCCTGTTACTCCCCTGTAAGCAGAAGAGCAAGCAGGCGTTCACCTGCAATGCAAAGCAGAAGGTGCTTTCGCACATGCCGAATAATGCACTTTCAATCCACTTTCAATGCACTTTGCAGATGTACTGTACTTTGGCCATTTATTCATGGTAATTAGCAGTGCGTTCCAGGCTAAATTGCCCTGCATTTTTTTTTAATTTTACATGCTTAACCATCATTCCGGAAGTGACTGTGAAGCCGGCGCATACCTGCTTCGCATTACTAAAGAGCTCACTTAACGCAATCTTTGGCGTTTTCCTTGAAGAATCCTCCTCAAGGAACCATGCAAAACAACAGCGGCGCGTTAGCTATGCACATGCTAATGACTATGCTTCAGGAACAAAGGAGCAGGCGAGTGGTGGGGGTGGAATTTCTCCTTTTGCATTGGGATCGAGAATAGGCATTTTTAAAGTCGCATTTTTAAAAAGAGCTTTGAGTGAGCATCAAAATTGACCATGAATAAATGGCTTTTGTGAAAAGTATCATGAAGTGCATTGAAAGTGCATTATTCGGCATGTGTGAAAGTGCACAGAGCCCTAGGGCACCTGAAAGGCTATTAGGTTTATTGTGGAGGACCATTGGTGGACTAGAGCCCACTTCTTCAGAAGCATAAAGTTGGCAGATATAATTGCACGCCCACCTTTGCACTCATACACGCAGGGCTAAAGGAAAACAAAATAACCAGAGGTAGGATCCAAAGGCAAGAAAATGCGAGAGATGCAGTCCACACCCTTGGGATTGTCCAGAAAGTACGTCACTCTTTTGGAGGCTTTTTAGCTCCCTCTCTCTGCCCTGTTTCAGCCAGGGATCTAATACTAGGGTTGCCAGGTTACCCCTGTGGCAGGGGATGGGGGAAGAAGAAGAAGAAGAGGAGGAGGAGGAGGAGTAGTTTGTTTTTATATGCTGACTTTCTCCCCCAGTTAAGGAAGAATCAAACTGTCTAACAATTGCCTTCCCATCCCCTCCCTACAACGGATATCTGTGAGGTAGGTGGGCTGAGAGAGCTCTAAGAGAGCTGTGACTAGCCCTAGGTTACCCAGCTGGCTTCATGTGTAGGAGTGGGGAAACCAACCCAGCTCACCAGATTAGCCTCCACCACTCATGTGGAGGAGTGGGGAATCAAACTCGGTTCTCCAGATTAGAGTCCACCGCTCCAAACCACCGCTCTTTACCACTACACCACACTGCCAAAGAGCCCACCCTCCAAAGCATCCATTTTCTCCAGGGGAACTGATCTTTGTAGTCTGGAGATTAAATATAATTCTGGGGGTTCCGCCTGCAGACTGGCATCCCTACCCAGCTCTCCTTATTCCAACTCCCCACAACTCCCCCTGCCCATGACATACATTATGGATGGTCCCTGGAGAGCAAAACAAGGGTTAAATAGTGTCGAAGCCTTCTTGAACTCCCTTCCTCATTCTCCCTTGCTACCCCTGATGCCTCAAACTCCCTCCCCCATGCTCAACATTGTGGTGTCCCCCCTTTGCCTCCTTTGAATCACTTTTCAAACCCCACCTTTCCCATGAACGTAAGAATATAAGAAAGGCCATGCTGGATCAGACCAAGGTCCATCAAGTCCAGCAGTCTGTTCACACGGTGGCCGACCAGGTGCCTCTAGGAAGCCACAAACAAGACGACTGCAGCAGCATCGTCCTGCCTGTGCTCCACAGCACCTAATATAACAGGCATGCTCCTCTGATCCTGGGTAAGCATCATAACTAGTATTCATTTTGACTAGTTAGCCATGAATAGCCCTCTCCTCCACGAACATGTCCACTCCCCTCTTGAAGCCTTCCTAGTTGGCAGCCATCACCACATCCTGGGGCAGGGAGTTCCACAATTTAACTGTGCGTTATGTGAAGAAATACTTCCTTTTATCTGTTTTGAATCTCTCAAAGACCCTCAGTCATAACTCCAACTGAGCAGAAGCCTAAGTATGTATCACTGTGCTGGTTCCTTTCTCTCCCCACACACACATCTCTGTTTCCACTGACTGTAAGTTTCCCAGGGCAGAGACTCAGATTTTCATTTATCCAATATGATCTTTGCAGGGGTGTAGTAGTTGGACTGGGACTTCAGTGACCTGGGTTCAAATTCAGCACTTGGCCCCAGAAACTCACCGAGGGACTTTGGACTACTTGTACATTCTCTGCGTAACCTACCTTGCAGGGTTCTCATGTGGGTGGAATGGAGGGTGGTAGAACCATGCCCACAGCCCCAAGCTGCTTGGAGGAGGGCAGGGTAAAAATATACTGGATATGTTTGTTTATTTATTGCTTTTGAAGCCCTCCCTCATTCCCAGCAAGCCGGGCTCACAGCGGGTCACAACATTAAAATTCAGAAAACATCCGTTAAAACATACTATAAAACATACTTTAAAATTATAAACTCCAAACCAATACAATAAATAGAGTAAAGCAAGGCGGCACTAATGTGTCAGCAATGCTGATTCTATGACCTTAAGCAGATGATGAAAAGGAGGGCATCTTGGCCTTCTTCTGGGCATGGAGTGGGGGTCACTGGGTGTGTGTGGGGGAAGTTAGTTGTGAAATTCCTGCATTGTGCAGAGGGTTGGACTAGATGACCTTGGTGGTCCCTTCCAACTCTATGATTCTATGATTCTAATATAAGATACAATCACAGGCACTGGAGAAACCTGGCCAGGCAGTGGACCCCCCCCCCCAAAAAAAAACAGGTTGGGGGGAGGATGTGGAGGCCAGCAAGGATAGTAATGGAGAAGAACTTGTTAATGTTAATCTGTAGCGTACCAGGTATGATAGAAATCACGGCATTTTATAGGGCTGCCAGCTGGCCAGGTAAGAAGAACCCCCTCCCGAGGCGCTGGAAGGATATGCAGAAGTTAGCAGGTGGCATCTTTGAGGGCACGGACTCAACTCCCAGGATCTAATTGCTGCCGGTCAGAGAGAGATTAAAGCCACAGGGGCAGGCTTGGAAGACAGCAAGGCTAACTTGCGGGGCAAGCAAACATAAATAGCCGACCGGGCGGCTGGCACGCACCTTGTTGATCTCCTCCAGCCGCCCTTCCTGCTTGGCTTTCAGTAATCCGTAGGCTTTCCCTCCTGCGGAAAGAGGGCAAAAGAAGAGAGTAAGAAAGAGGATTACCCTCTCTGCCCATCGCCGAAGTGGGCCAAGGCGCCAGGGGCGCCCCGTCCGGTCTCATGCGCAGGGCTGCGGACCTTGATAGGCGTTGTTGAGCATCAGGGACATGGTAGCAGGGACCCTGATGGGTTTGCGGAGCCTTCTTTTCCCCTGGGCTGGGACCGCTTCTCTCTGCCCGAAGAAGTGGAGAGCGCAACAGGCAGGCAGGCGCTCGAGGAGGACTCAGGCTCTCCGCCCAGCCCCGGCGGTGCTCTTGAATGAAGCCATTCATGAAACTGGGACTTGCAGGCGACTGGATGCCTCACGCTTCCCTCTGCTGGAAGAGAAGGCATCCAGCCAGATGAATGGCCAATGGCTGCTAAATCCAGGGAAAGGGACCTGTTCCAACAGCTGACACCGTTAACCCCTTCCTTGCATAGGGGACCCAAAGGGGCTGGCTTGGATTAGCGTTGCCAACTGCCCGGGGGGAGCGGAGGAGGAGGGCTTAGTGTTAGAATCGTGAACTCACTGAATTAATCTGCTACCATTCAGAGTGATGGATCTCGCCATCTAAGACCCAACTCTTAGGCAGCTGCAACCAACTGGCAGTTGCAACCAGCATGGGGATTATTGGCTGCAAGAGGAGCCACTGTGAAAGGCATCGGGTTGCCAGGTCCCTCTTTGCAACCAGCGGGAGGTTTTGGGGGCGGGGTTTGGGGAGGGGAGGGACTTCAATGCCATAGAGTCCAATTATTGAGGAGGGGGGGTTTGGGGAGGGGAGGGACTTCAATGCCATAGAGTCCAATTATTGGGGTTTGTTAGGAGGCCCAATGAATCGTGATTGCGGTTAGAAAGAATTCAGGTCAAGCACACAATAAGCAGAGTCAAGACTTGTTTCTTAATCAGACAAAAATCCTTTACTGTACTAAAATTAGGAAGGGTGACAGGTTAACCCTTTAACTGCCCTGACTGAAATGGAACTCGCACTGAATCCCTAACACCAATTCCCACAGCGGCCATTTTCTCCAGGGGAACTGATCTCTATCGGCTGGAGATCAGTTGTAATGGCAGATCTCCAGCTAGTACCTGGAGGTTGGCAACCCACATAGAAGAGGGGCTGGGTTGGAAAGCTGGCAACCCTACTGGCTCGGGCAGCTGAATCTCAGCATGGTGGTATAAGGATGCAGGCTTCCGTTCGGGTTGCAAACCAACCCCGCTGCCTGAGCCCACAAGTAGGGCTGCCAACCTCCAGGTGGGGCCTGGAGATTCCCCCCACCCCAGAATTACAGCTGATCTTCAGGCTGGATTTACGTATAAGCTAAACAAGCTTTAGCTTAGGGCCCCACTCTCTTGCCCCCCCCAAAATTAAAGGAAATAATAATTATTTCACTATTAATATACTTCTTCTTAATTGTATTTCAGTTCAACAATTACTTTGATAAAATACATATTTTGTTATGTGCAAATGGCTTTAGATACCTATTATATTCAACACAAAAAACAGGGATAATTTGTTGTTGACAAAGGACAGCTAGACATATAAAGGGCCCCATTACCTTCAATAGCTTAGGGCCTCATCAAACCTAAATCCGGCCCTGCTACAGACATCAGGTCACCTGGCGAAAATGGCAGCTCCAGAGGGGAGACTCTATGGCATCTTACCCCCACTGCGCTCCCTCCCACCCCCAAACTCTGCCTTCCCAGGCTCCATCCCCAAATCTCCAGGAACATCCTAATCTGGAGTTGGCAACCCTACCCACAAGGGTTTACTCGAAAACAATGCCTGCAGAATTAAGTATCCAGCTGCATAGTCTGATCCTATGTATGTTTTCCCAGAAATAAATCCCACTGATTTCAGTACAGTTTACACACATGTCAGTGCCCTGCAGTTCTAAACGTGCTCAGCATGAAGCAAGTTGCCTTGACCATAGTGACGCTTACTTCTGAGTAAACCTGCATAGAACTAGGATGCTGGGGTGAAATTTAAAACACTAATTTGATCCCGTGTGACTAGAGCAAACAAGATGGTGATTAAGATGCCTTTTCCCAGTATTGGGGGGGGGGGCGTTTCTACAAGGTGGAGCATTTTATAGCATTTGGACGGGATGGAATATGCTATATTCCGAAAGAGGTGAAAAGGAAGATTAAAATGGCTTTTCTCCCATAATGATGTGGTGGCATTAGCTTATTAAACAGTAAGATTCCTGGCACAAAATTAACCTTATAAAAGTTTGAGGAATATTTCAAAGTTACTTAATTAAGCCATTAATCAACTACATTGGGACAATTATTTAATTAGATTTTACATATAGAAGAGAGAAACCCCTCTTCGTTCTTTCTTAGATTCAGGGCACTTCAGTCCTAGAATTAGTCAGCCGTGGAACATGTGACAATTAAAAATGGAACACGAGGGCTCTGGGCATGTTCAGAGTTCATTGCTCCTCTCCACTGAACAACCTAGCACATCTGAAGTTTAGTGATAGCTGAATTTCTAGGTCAGAAGATATGGTTTGCAGGAAGCTCTGAGACTTTAAAAAAGGAAAATGATAAAGTATTTTATTTGAGAATTTAAGCAGCAGCTTGCCAGTATGGGCTCTGGATCCTGGAGATTTGTGTATGAGGGTGGGGAGGCTAGCTTTATAGCTGTGCTTTTTAATCCTCATAGGGTTGCCATCTCTGGATTGGGAAATTATTGGAGATTTGGGAGTGAAACCTGGGGAGGGCACGGTTTGGGGATGGGAGGGACCTAAGCAAGGCATAATGCCAGAGTCCACCCTCCAAAGCAGTCATTTTCTCCAGGGGAAACTGATCTCTGTAGTCTGGAGGTCAGTTGTAATTCTTGGAGAGACCCTATGTTGGCAACCCTATGTTTATGTGAAGGACTGCCAGTCAGATGAGAGAAATCCACTCTGCACATGCCCAGGTACACTTCTGCCATCTCATGTGGCTCAGGGCCTGGAGCCATAGCGTTCTGCACCCTGGCATTGATTGAGCTGTGGGGGCAGCATTGGATTGGGGAGGGGGCAACATGGATCTGCGAAGCAGCATAACTCAGACCGGTGTATCAGGGCGAACGTTGGCCTTTTATGCAGGGACGTTTCCCCACGGTCCCCCCCGCCGACTGCTTCGGGGCTTCGTTTTGAATATGCATGCCTTATCCGCCCGTCAGAGGTCGTCTTGCTTTCCCTGCACGTTTTGCCCGCATTTTCCAGATTCTGGCTAAAACAGCATCTGGAAAACATGGGCAAAATATGCGGGGAGAGCGCGGCGACCTCTGATGGGCGGAAAAAGACGCGCATAATCAAAAAGAAGCCCCGAAGCACTCGGCGGGGGTGACTGCGGGGAAATGTCCCGGTATAAAAGGCCTTTCAGATCTGTTGTGTTTTCTGGACGACATTTCTGTGTCACTCTGGATTTCGGGGGGGAAGTGAAAAGATGGAGACATTTTCTTAGGGGTTGGTTTTCACCCCTGGAACTCCCTTCCCCTGGAGATTCATGAATGGGGTTGAGCCTGAGGGTTTTATGTCATAGGAGCTTCTAGCTTGGGCTGGCTTGTACAGGCTGAGATTCTGGAGGCATGAGGTCATCTGTTTGGAGGGTCAGGTATTTTGCATTGAAATAGGGATTTGTGCATGGCTTCCCCTGAAACTCTGGAGGAAGGAGAGGGAGGGGCCTTTGTTTCATCCCCTCCCTCCTTGCTAACTCCCTGGGGCAGGGACCCGGCTGTGTTTGGCTTATGCACCTCTTTAAAGGCCCTTCTGTGGGGCTACATTTAAAACCCCTTAAAAAGTAAAAAGTCCAAAGTCTTCAAACCGACTTGGCCTCTTGTTATTTTTTATTATTATTATTATTATTGTTCCCCAAAGCCCTGGAATAGATTCTGCTACAAACCATCTTGTTGTTGTTAGAGTTGGGTGTTGTTGGGTGTTTTTGGTCAACGCAAAGAAACAATTCAAGTTGGGCGAGTCGTTCCAGCAGTCCCCACCCAGCTGAGCCGGACCGAGGCTGTGAATCAGAGCTTGGAAGCCCCAAAGCACCCATTAGAACGGACTTTCCCCCGGATATCTTAGCCAGGAACAAGCGGCTGAGACGGCTCTCCACCCCGCATGTATTTCAGTACAGCCCTGGAAGGGGGATGTACTAAAACTAAGGACAACGATTGCCCTTAGGAAATAATAGGCCCATCTCTATACCCTGTTCATTTTATAGCGATGGGAAAAAGACCCCCTTTTAAAAATCAAATGCTCTAGAAGTTTTCTAAGAGTTGGTTTTTATATGCCGACTCCCCATTTAAGGAAGAACTGAAACGGCTTACAATCCCCTTCCCTTCCCCTCCCCGCAACAGGCACCCTGTGAGGTAGGTGAGGCCGAGAGAGTGTGACTAGCCCAAGGTCACCCGGCTGGCTTCATGGGGAGGAGTGGGGAAACCAATCCAGTTCACCAGATTAGCCTCCGCCGCTCATGTGGAAGAGTGGGGATCCAAACCCGGCTGTCCAGATCAGAGTAAGCCGCTCCAAACCACCGCTCTTAACCACTACACCACAGCTGTATATGGCTCTCACCACCACGTGGCAAGGGAACCACACAGCGGCGTGTGCCCATGTGGGATCCCAGGTTTGCCACTCCACAGTTTACCCCCAACAGTTAGGGTTGCCAACCTCCAGGTGGTGCAATGCAATTACACACAGACCGGCAAACTACAGCAAACCGTATGCATATATATTAAGCACAAATTCAAAATTCACAAAAATTCAAACAAAAAGGGTTACCGCACTTTGTATTCCCAGCGATGTATTAAGAGTTTGAAAATGTTATAAAAAAAACATCGCTTTAAAAGGGTTTTTGGATACTACGGCTTATAAGTGGTTGGAAAATGTCTTCACAGCTAAAGTGGCCAAACAAAGTGCAAACAGTATTTTTTATAACGTTTTCAAACTCTTAATACATCGTCGAAGGCTTTCACAGTCAGAGTTCATTGGTTCTTGTAGGTTATCCGGGCTGTGTGAATGTGGTCTTGGTATTTTCTTTCCTGACGTTTCGCCAGCAGCTGTGGCAGGCATCTTCAGAGGAGTAACCGTGAGAGACACTGTCCTTCAGTGTTACTCCTCTGAAGATGCCTGCCACAGCTGCTGGTGAAACGTCAGGAAAGAAAATACCAAGACCACATTCACACAGCCCGGATAACCTACAAGAACCAATGAACTCTTAATACATCGGTGGGAATACATAGAAAGTGCAAACAGTATTTTTTATAACGTTTTCAAACTCTTAATACATCGCTGGGAATACAAGTGCGGTAACCCCCAAAGTGTACAAAACAAAGAATCAATGCTATCAATATCACATCAAAGAGTCCATATAAATCCTCTATGAGTATAATGTTTCTTCCTTCCTTACAGGAGAGTGTGCAAGTCGTCCTGGAAGACTATGTCTTTTCTCGAGAAATCATCGTTTCAAATGCCAAATTTCTTCCTCAGGAAGTATTTTTTATATACTATACATCCATTTTATATGATTGTCATTGTAACCAATATGCCAATAAAGGTAGATTGATTGATGTCCCCCACACATTCCTAGTGTGTGTCAGTCTGCAGTCCCCAGCCAGGGGGATGGATGCCCTTAAGGAGACCCGCTCACTGCCCAGCTCGAGCATTCCTCAGGTGAGATGTGCAGAACGGCCTCCAGGTTGTGTCTGTCACCATGGATCTCCTCCAGGTCCTTCTCAGAGGCCTCGGTCCTCTGCTGCTGCTTGGCCTCCTGCTGCAAGGCACTCAGCTTCTGCCCCAGGGCACTGGGCCCAGCCAGTTGGAACTCATTTGTGTTCAATGTAGGCTTGCCAAACTCCAGATACTAGCTGGAGATCTCCTGCTATTACAGCTGATCTCCATCCGATAGAGATCAGTTCCCCTGGAGAAAATGGCCACTTTGGCCATTGGGCTCTATGGCATTGAAGTCCCTCCTCAAACCCCGCCCTCCTCAGGCTCCACCCCCAAAAACCTCCTGCTGGTGACGAAGAGCGACCTGGCAACCCTAGTTCAGTGCCATTTCCATCTGGCTGATATGATTAGAGTTGCCAACCACCAGGTGGTTAAACCAAAATTCACAAATATTCGAAGCAATTTCAATATAATTTCAATACCATCGTAATGCAAAAGTCATATCCAAGCACAGGTCATAAATTGCAAAGTCACATGTATTGTTCACCAGTAGGTGCATACAAACAGGTAAATGTATAATCCTGGTTTTAAATATAGGTAAGTAAACACATCACCATGTATATAATAATTCTAACAATATTTTTTCTTCTTCTTGAGCAACAATATATTCATCAGAAGTCAGACAGGTGAGGAAGACGGCCGTTTCGTTCTTCATCAGTTCCTCAATCTTAATCTTTTCACTTGGTATGTATTTCTTTTTTTATCTTATAAGTACAAGTTTAAACTCCCCATGGGTAGAAGACTGATCCTTCTGCCTAACCAGGCTAGTATCAGTGCCGGATTTACGTATAAGCTAAACAAGCTATTGCTTAGGGCCCCACTCTCTCCCCCCCCCAAATTTTTTTAAAAGGAAATAATAATTTTTTCACTATTAATATACTTCTTCTTAATTGTATTTCAGTTCAACAATTATTTTGATAAAATACATATTTTGTTATGTGCAAATGGCTTTAGATACCTATTAGGTCCATAAATTCCCATTTAGCATATATTCAACACAAAAAACAGCGACAATTTGTTGTTGACAAATTGGACATATAAAGGGCCCCATTACCTTCAATAGCTTAGGGCCTCATCAAACCTAAATCCGGCCCTGGCTAGTATATTCAGTCCATTTCAGAGGTTCCCAGAAAGGATACCTCCAGGAGGTGGCTGGACATCTCCCGCTACTACAACTGATCTCCAGCTGAAAGAGATCAGTCCCCCTGGAGAAAATGGCCACTTTGGCAATTGGACTCTATGGCATTGAAGGCCCTCCCATCCCCAAACCCCTCCCTCCTCAGGCTCCGCCCCCAAAATCTCCAGGTATTTCCCAATCCGGAGCTGGCATCCCTAGATGTGATCCAGGCTGCTTGCACGAAGGAGAATGATGCTGTTACAGTTTACACAGGGCTGCCTCTAGAAATGGCATCCCTGCATCCAAGCCCCCCTCCCTCCATGTCTCTCCCCATGAAGGGTGAGCATTTTCCATCTTGTTCCATTTTCATCCTGCTGGGCATTTTCCTGGCTCTGCCCTTGCTGTGGTTGGTGAGGAAATGAATGATTCTTTGTGAGCTGCAGCAACATCCAGCCCTATGGCGTTTGCCTTTCTAAGAAGGCCACCACCCCCCGCCAAAGTCTAGAACAGTGGTTCCCAAACTTTTCAGGCCACCGCCCCCTACCCTATCCTATAAAAAGCATTATTGAAAACAGGAGTTTGCAAGACTCACTAAAGAAGATAATAACAATAAAATTTCAAAACAGTTACAATTAATTGCACATCTATTCAAAATCAAATTAAAACTTGAAATTTATTGTTGAAATTTATTCAACAAAACTGATTAACTTGATCCAGCTCTTCAAAATCCGGAAAAAATCCTGATAGTTTCCACCAAATTTGCCAGAATGGTGCCGTAGCTTGATCTATTGTAAATCAGTGAACAACACAGTTGAAGGGACCCACTTCTAGCGCTCCCCCTGCCTCTTAGTGCCCCCCTAGGTAATCCCTCCGTCCCCCAGGGGGTGGAACTGCCCATTTTGGGAACCACTGGTCTAGAATGTGTCGCAGCTCTGGATAAGGATCGGGCAACCGGCATCAGCCCTCGAATCATGTAACAGCAGCCTCGCAGTCAGAAATCAAGCTTGTTGAGGCTTCTTACTCCATGGTCTTTTATGCATGGCTGTTTCCCTCACAGTCACCCCTCTGACAATTTTGTGTCTTTGATTTGATTATGCCTGCCGTTTCCGACCATCACAAGTCACCTCGTCCCCGCCCCCCACATTTCCCCGCGTTTTGCAGCGTTTTCAGTGACCTGTTTTATCTCGAATTTGAAAACATGGGCAAAACGCGAGGAAACGCAGGGGGGAGAGCGAGGCGACCTCTGATAGTCGAAAACAGCATGCGTGATCAAAACAAAGACCCAAAGTCGCCGCTAGGGGTGACCCCAAGGGAAACCGCCATGCATGAAAGGCCCATGCCAGGGGAAATGCCTCCCTCTTGATTTCTCCATGCCAAGCAAAGTCAAAGGGAGACGGCAGGTTAAAAGGGGGGAATGCCACTTGAGTAGCCTCAAAGGTTTCCGGCTGCATCACTGGTATGAACGTTCATTCAGATCTAAGCCCAGCACCGGTCTCCAGAAGAATGTGCTCTTTCTGGAAAGACGCCACTGGCGCCTAATGGACATGCCTGGAAGTGCTGAACGTTCTGCGAGAGAGAATAAGGTGTCCAGACTAGCTAGCTAAAGGCCAAACTTCATATTAAGTGCTATTGGTGCAACTTTTTGCATTTTCTTTTCCTTGTTTGAAAAAGCAACCATAAAAGACTGCAAATGTTACCGGGCATTTCAGAGAGGCTGCTTGGCTCGGGTCGTTTTTTTGCATTCAAAATTCTCCCCAGCACGTGCCCAAATCTTCCTCTTTGTGGGTGGGAAAGCAGCCTGCTGTTAAACTGGTTGCCAGCTAGGAACCGTCCTGATGGACTCCTAGAATCCTAAGTAATCTGGCCTTGCTTTATTTTGATTTTTTGAATTGCTGGGGACCTTCCTTTGGGCTGACCATCAACGGGAATGAAAGCGGCAAGATCAGTGGCTCACCCAGACTGAGGAGCAGATTGTTCAGGCTGTCAGTGTCCCTCTCCAAGGAGCTCTGGGTTTCTCTGAGGCTCTTGTTATGATCGCTTGTTTCCATTCCGACCTTGAAGCAAGATGCACTTACTGCAATGATGCTCAGCTCCATTTCAGGAGTTTCCCATCACCAAACCCAGCCAGCTTAATCCCATAAACAATATCTTGGCTCTATCCATGCTTGGAGGGCTTTAAGAGGGGAGTGGACTTATTCATGGAGGAAAGGGGTATTCATGGCTATTAGTTAGAATGGATACTAGTCATGCTGCATACCTATTCTCTCTAGTATCAGAGGAGCATGCCTATTATTTTGGGTGCGGTGGAACACAGGCAGGATGGTGCTGCTGCAGTTGTCTTGTTTGTGGCTTCCTAGAGGCACCTGGTTGGCCACTGTGTGAACAGACTGTGTGAACAGACTTGATGGGCCTTGGTCTGATCCAGCAGGGCCTTTCTTATGTTCTTATGAGAAGATCACTGGTGGTGGGACCCATGACCTGAAACAGTGGCCATTCATGCAGGGTCGATTCTGCTCCTCTCTCAATGCTGATTTTTTAAATCTGACCTTTAAAATGACTATTCACTGACCCGATGCAAGAAGAGAAAGTCAAATAAATTCCACCCCCACTCGCCGGCTCCTTCGTTCCTTTGTTTGCATAGCCATTTGCAATAGTCATTTGCATAGCTAAGCCTCGGCTGGGCTTCTGCATGCTTCCTTCAGTGAATGCTTCAATGCAGGGGCGGAGCAAATACAAAAGACCGCTTTCAAGGGGCTCTTAAGAAATGTGAAGCAGGTATGCGCCGGCTCCGCAGTGACGTCTGGAATGACCGTTCAGCATGAAGAAATATAAAAAATATGCGGGGCAGTTCAGCCTGGAAATGCTGCTAATTACCAAGCATAAATGGCCAGTGGCATTTCTGAACTCCAAAAGGTGCATATGTTACCATTAGGGATAAGAGAATGTTTACTTACATGCCTTTCTATTTAAATGCATTTAAAAACAGTTAAAAGATTTCATTTAAGAAACAAAAACAATAGGTCTGAGATAAATCACTTTTTCAACATAATTTACCAGCAAGCTCTCTGCCTCTAGCTGAGAGGCAGAGAGGGAAACACAGGCAAAGGGAACAGTAAAGTTATTATTTAAAAATCCATAACGTATCTTGCCAACCCTACTTTAAAGTTGGACTTTATTCCTTTTTAAAAGCTACTTACTATGATTTTTGGAAATTAAACAATGTGACATCTCTGCCCAGCTGATGTGGAACTGGTGAAATAGATGTTCTGAATAAAGAACTGACATAACTTTCTAGTCCTTTGTGTTTTTCCAATGTCTCTCATTCCTTTGGGTAAATTCCTCTGTATTAATTTGGACAAATTCTTAATCTTGGTTCCTCTTTTATGAAGAAAGCAGATGGGGCTGGATAGCCACTGAAAATCCCATGATAAAAATGTATGCATGGAATGGAGAAGGTAAGCAAAGCGAACTATTTCTCCCTCACCTGACAAAATCACTGGATATTTGACTTCAAGACAGTTAAAAATGAACACTGCTTTGCATGTTACTTCTTGAATACATTTCCATAGGAAACCGTGCTGGCCTCTGGCTCAGACAGTGTTGAAAGGGGATTGGGCAAATCCACGGAGCAAAGGTCTATCGAAAGCTATTAGCCATGGTAGCTAAATGGAGCCTCCGTGTTCAGAGGCAATATATCTTTATCAGTGGCTGAATGGCAGGGGTAGTGGGGCTGTTGCCTTCATCCTCTGCTTCCTGGATGTGGCTGGCTGGCCACTGTGGGAAACAGGATGTTAAACCCAATGAGCCTTTGGATCTGGCTCCATCAGGGCATTTTCAATGGGAAACGATGTGGGGAGGGACCAGTTAACATTAGTGGGGGGGGGGAGGTCATCAGAGCCACAGCCTTCATCCAGATTGTGTTCCTCTCCCCCCACTTTTTCTTAGGACCAAAGGACATATGTACAATCCCAGCCATAAAACATACTTTGGTCCTTAGTGTCGCACCTGCCCAGCAGTTTGACACTTGCAGTGTTTTGATACGTCACTAGGTGGCAGCGTCACACTATTTGTGTGCACTCTAATAGCACATTAGACCATGGGTTCTCAACAAGGGGGGAATTCCCCCTGGGGGGTGGATTTTAGGGTTGGGGGGGAATTGGGACCACTGTTCAGCAAAGTCCTGTAGATTATGTACAATCTGTAAAATTGTAGTTTGTTTTTAATTTAATCTGTGACATTCAGTAAAGTTTATGACTATCTTGGGAAGGGGGGGAGTTATATTCTGAACAGTGGTGAAAGGGGGGAATGGAGCAAAAAAAGAGGTTGAGACAAAAAAGAGTGTTTAAAAAAAATGTATATCCCCCACTCTTCCAGGCTCATGACACACCTCACAATTGTGTAAACTGGGGAAAAAAGTGTGGGGGCAGGGAATTATTTCCAAAACAGCTATTGAAAATGGACTTTCTTCCATTCTCTGTGATACGGATGGAGAAACCATCCAAAATCTGTGGAAGGAGGAGAGTGGGATTTGTGCAGAGATGGTGGAAGTGCTCAGTTGAGAGAGAGAGAGAGACTGGTCTTACACCACAAGAGAGCCAGCGTGGTGCAGTGGTTAAGAGCGGTGGTTTGGAGCGGTGGACTCTGATCTGGAGGAGCGGGTTTGATTCCCCACTCCTCCACATGAGGGGCGGAGGCTAATCTGGAGAACCGGGTTGGTGTCCCTACTCCTCCACCTGAAGCCTGCTGGGTGACCTTGGGCTAGTCTCAGCTCTCTTAGAGCTCTCTCAGCCCCACCTACCTCACAGGGTGTCTGTTGTGGGGAGGGGAAGGTGATTGTAAGACGGTTTAATTCTTCCTTAAGTGGTAGAGAAAGTCGGCATATAAAAACCAACTCCTCCTCCTCTTCTTCCCGAAGCAGATGTCAAGACAGAAGGACCATTTTGCATCTCTGCTACTTCTGCTTCATCCATTTTGTCTCCCTTCGATGCGGTGTCCAGTAACTTTCCACTCATGCGCTGACCATTTCTCTCATAACACCAGGTGCAGCTGGTACCGTCAACAAGGCCAAGTCATCAAGGTCACCTGCTCACGCCACCCTTCATTAACTCAATGAAAACATCTGTGGGAGATCACTCATTTCAAGTGTTGCCAACCTCCAGGTACTAGCTGGAGATCTCCTGCTATTACAACTGATCTCCAGCCGGTAGAGATCAGTTCGCCTGAAGAAAATGGCCCCTTTGGCAGTTGGACTCTATGGCACTGAAGTCCCTCCCCTCCCCAAACCCTGCCCTCCCCAGGCTCCCCCCCAAAAACCTCCCGCCGGTGGTGAAGAGGGGCCTGGCAACCCTACTCATTTCCCTTGAGAACCTTATTCTGGTTTGATCCAGCCTGAAGCCCCTAAAGAGTTTTCCCCAAAAATCATCATGTTTGGGAGCGTAGGGTCACCTGCTCCCTCTTCATTTTCACATACGTTTGAGTAGGCAGAAATGCCGCCATTCCTTCTTCATTCTCGCTTGTCACTTTGTCACTCTGAGTATGGTTAGCTGACCAAGAACTATAGCTTTACCATTCAGCATTTATCATGTAATATCTTAGTTAAGTATATAGTTAGCTAGGCTTCTTTGTTTTATCAGTGCTATTGCCTCTGACTATGTAACGGCATTTTATAACCTTTTTGAAACTTTTCTATCAATAAAGCTTTTAAAGCTATTACTGTGAGTTACTGGCCTAATCTAGGACCACTCAGTTACGTTACCGGTACAAAGAGGCAGGGTCTCTGTCTTCATAGTAGATTTATAACTGTCGCGCCCAATGGACATTAAATTAGTTGCTTAATATTGCTTCAATGGAGAGCAAGCGCTAATTTGCAGTGCTGACAAAACCTGACTTGGTATTCCGAAATAATAACACCCTTCCTGAAATTTTTTATAATAACAAATAATTTGGAGATGGTAAAGTTTCTTTCTTTCTTTCTTTCTTTCTTTCTTTCTTTCTTTCTTTCTTTCTTTCTTTCTTTCTTTCTTTCTTTCTTTCTTTCTTTCTTTTCTTTCTTTTCTTTCTTTCTTTCTTTTTCTTTCTTTCTTTCTTTCTTTCATTGTCTGTATCTATCTATCTATCTATCTATCTATCTATCTATCTATCTATCTATCTATCTATCTATCTCTGCCTATTTTAGATATTAAATATTTTGGCCATCCTGTTCTCATAGCCGGTTGATGCCGTGGTTTCAAGGTATACGTACCTTGTTCAAATTGACCCCTCTCACTTTGGGCATGGTTGAATTCTCTCTAAGGGAATTCAGAGACTGAGTGCAAACAATGGCGGGAGCAGCAGGTGTTTGGCATTTAAAAAGTATGCAACATTTGGCAGTCAGAGTGGTTTAAATTTTAATCTCAACCGGCACAGATAAAATCCAACACGTTATACAACATTATGGTTACAACTGGTTCTGCAAACAAATATTTACAATACAAGTAGAAATGAGGGGTGGGTTTGGTGTCTCTTGGCGCCTTCCATGCTAGGGAAAAAGGGGCTTCTCTGTGTACCCCCAAGAAGGGCCCACGCTGGGTGATTCTGTGCTCTGAACAGTGACAGGGGCGTCCCTATTGCTGCAGAGAGTTTGCCAATTCCCTGGATTCTGGCTATTCAACAGCTGATTTCTTCACTACGGATTTGCTGCTCCAGCCCAATTCAATCTGCTTTTGTGTCGGCGTCCTGTTGCTCAGGTGAAAAGACCAGCTGACTTCCTGTGGTCGCAGATCCACAACCACCAACACAAATGATGTAATCTATGCCGTTGGTTCCATATTCAAGGCCCTCAATAAGCATGAATAAAGACAAGAGGCTAGCTCAGGGTAACCCTTAAATACACTTGTACGGTCCTGTCACATGGGCAACCAAGTGTGTATAACCGGGCTCAATCCAAAATGCAGGGTATTTCATTTGTAATAAATAACTGAATCCACATTGGTCTTTTATGCATGGCTGTTTCACTCGCCGCCACCCCTCCGATGACTTCGGGTCTTTGTGTTGATCATGCGTGCCGTTGCTGATGGTCAGAGGTCGCCTCACTCTCCCCCTGCCTTTCCCTGCGTTTTGCCCACATTTGCAAACTTACGTTTTATCTCAAATTTGAAAACAGAAACAAAACGTGGGGAAAGGCAGGGGGAGAGCGAGGTGACCTCTGACGGGTGAAAACGGCATGCATAATCAACACATTCACGAGTAATGGCGAGTGAAACAGCCATGCATAAAAGACCGTTGTCTGGGACTGCTTAGAACTGGATTAAATCCTACCATGTATAATGGCAACATTACATGAACACTTTGATTTTCTTTGACGGGAAACTGGGCAATTTCCGAAACGCAACTCAAACAGATGCTTTGCAGTTTTCTGCAAGCAGTTTTCTCCCTAAACATCTTAAACCCCTTAACAGGGATCAGCCTGGATGAAATGGCCATTGGGGGACTGGCTGTTTCCCAGCTATGTGGATTTACATGCCCAGATATCTGTATTCTGTGGACAGCGGAGGAGCTGGGCTTGCCAGCTGCTTGGTGGAGGGCAGGTTCATCGGGGGCCGTTAGCCGCGAGGGCTAAGGGGCATTTCCATAAGTCCAGGGGCAGTCTACTTCCATAAGTCCAGGGGCAGTATGCCAGTTGCTGAAGGGTAGGGGTGCCAACCTGGAGATCTCCTGCTATTACAACTGATCTCCAGCCGATAGAGATCAGATCACCTGGAGAAAGTGGCTGCTTTGGCAATTGGACTCTATGGCACTGAAGCCCTCCCCAAACCCGCCCTCCTCAGGCTCTACCCCAAAAACCTCCCACCGGTGGCAAAGAGAGACCTGGCAACCTTACTGAGGGAAGCAAGGGGCATGCATTGGCCTTCCCGGGTATTTGCTTGGGCACTGTGGGAGGAGGCAGGACGTGGGACTGGACGGACCCTCGGTCTGACCCAGCAGGGCTCTTCTGCTATTCTTTCTCAGGTGCCACCTTTGCACAAAACCTCCCTGAGCTGGTACATCAGTCTGAATGTACCATTTCCTCTCAGGGGCTGGCGCAGGCGCTTCCTGCCAAGCGAGCGCCACAGCAGCAGTTTCCCCTCCCCAAAAGTCGCGTTATTTCTCTGTAAATACACTGTGATAAAATAGATAACTATGTAGAACTATTTATATACGTACAGTAAGAAGAAATATTTGAAACTGAAACAGGCCCCAAATTCCCTGCTCTTTGTTCGCAAGTGGAAGAACAAAGCGTTACCCGGAAAACTGTCTGGCCCTGCCTGGGGGTTTTGCATACCACCAAGGAAAGAGAAAATGTCCCTGGCTTATACTCTCTAGAGCCTTCCTGGGATATTCTTCCTGCTGGGTGTGGGGGTGACTGAATTAATACCCTCAAAGAGCACCCCAAGAATTACGAGTTTCTAAATACACACGCCTGACCTGGATGGCCCAGGCTAGCCTGATTTCGTCAGATCTCAGAAGCTCAGCAGGGTCAGCCCTGGTTAGTATTTGGATGGGAGACCACCAAGGAATACCAGGGTTGATGTGCAGAGGAAGGCGCTGGCAAACCACCTCTGCTAGTCTCTTGCCATGAAAACCCCAAAAAGGGGTCGCCATAAGTCGGCTGCAACTTGACGGCACTTTACACACACACAAATACACACGCACGCCTTGCCTACTCTCTGCATGCACTGGCTCAGGAGTCAATTTACAGGCTGATGCACCATGCCATCATTTGTAGGGTTGCCAACCTCCAGGTACTAAGTACAGACTATGGCTATATATAACTTTATGATAAGTGTATTTGAATGATCCACAAAGGCTACAAGGCCAATGTTACATGAAAATTACACTGGTACTACAAAAAGTACGAAAAGTACAGTCACATTCATTCCAAAAATACAATCTTTGAAGGATGGTGCACAGTGACGATGCCTAGGGTGACGATCGTTTCACAGTTCTTCATCAGTCCCGTTCCTGTACTTTTTGTGAAACCAGTGTAATTTTCATGTAACATTGGCCTTGTAGCCTTTGTGGATCATTCAAATACACTTATCATAGAGTTATATATAGCCATAGTCTGTGCTTAGTTACTAACCTTAGGTATTGGTACAGAGGTGTCCTTTTGGATTGCTAATCTCCAGGTACTAGCTGGAGATCTCCTGCTATTACAACTGATCTCCAGTTGATAAAGATCAGCTCACCTGGAGAAAATGGACCCCATGGCATTGAAGTCCCTCACCTCCCCAAACCCCGCCCTCCTCAGGCTCTGCCCCCCAAATCTCCACCTATTACCCAACATGTCGGTAGTGCTGAAACAGATTTTTCTAGCACACGCTCCCTCATCTGAACTTCCGCTGCACTGGGCAAAGGAAGGTAAGCAGCTGTGGCACCACAGGAAGACCAAATTTTCCTATTGCGGTTGGGTAGCATGAGACCTGAAGTCCAGGACATAGACCCAAACGAATACTTTATCTTCACCCCCACCCCCACTTTCCATTGCTTCAAGACTCTCCTCCCTCTGATGCATTCATGTCCTCATGAATTTGAATAATTTGAGCAGCCAAGGAGGTGTCTGTGCGTTTGTGTTCCTTAGCCTAAAGATATGCTCAAAAAATAACACTGAGGCCATTTTTGCATGGTAATTAGCAGCGTGTTCCAGACTGAATTGCCCCGCAGATTTTTTTTAAATTTTGCGCGCTGAACCGTCATTCCGGAAGTGACTGCGAAGCCGGAGACCTGCTTCGCATTACAAAAGAGCCCACTTAACGTGACCTTTTGTCTTTGCTTGCCACTGCTGTGAAGAATAACCAGAGGGAACCATGCAAAACAACAGCCATGCGTTAGCTATGCACATGCTAATAGCTATGCACATGCTAATAGCTATGCAAACGAACAAAGGAGCAGGCGAGTGGGGGGTGGGGGGAATTTCTCCTTTTGTGCCGGGATTATGAATAGGCATTTTTAAAGTCGCATTTTTAAAAAGAGCTTTGAACGAGCTTCAAAACTGACCATGCATAAATGGCCTGAAACAGTTGGAGAGAGTTTGAAAAGAGGCTTGCCAGCATGCAAAGGGACAGGCTGTGCTCTACTGGGCATCGTCCTCTTCATGCATGCGTATTGGAGACATCTACTTTGAGGACTAGAGACGCTGGAGCAGGAGCGGAACCTCAAATGAGGAAAACTGATGCTAGTAAAAAGTTCAGAGGGCCATTTATGCATGGATGGTTTTGCCTTGGATTTGCCACTTTCTATATGCACATTTCCGCCATCTGAAAATCTGCATGAGGGTTTATTTTTGAGTGTTGACAATTCGGATGGGGAAAATGCGCATCTACAGAGGAGCAAATCCAAGGCAAAACCTCCCAGGCATAAACGGCCTTAAGGCAACCCCTCCCAGGCCAAAGAAGGCTCCATGATTTAGCAGGGACAGACAACAGGGATGGTAAATGACGCCACAGGTCACCATGTGCTTCTCATGCCTGCAGCCTGTAAACTGAGGACCGTAACTGAGAAGGAAGTCCCTTCCTTAATGCCCACTTGTGATGTTGTTTCTTTCCTACGGGAGCTGATTATGTTTTAGTCACAACAGTATCTATCTACTACACTTCCCTAACCCATCCTCCAAGAAGCAATGGTTCTTACTCCCTTATTTTAAACCTCACAACAACCCTGGGAGAGGGAGGGAGGGAGTGGTCCAAAACCACCCATGGCAGAATGGGAAACATAAATCGGGTCTCCCACACCTGAGCGCGACCAGTCGAACCATGTGGGCTTTTTTTGCTACAAACGGTGGTCAGAACACAGATCGATGGCTCCAGCAGCTTCCCTGGTGGTTGCCGGAGAGGTATCCTCAAACTTCAGTTCCTGTGATCGGTGTGCGAACAAATAACTGACTTTAAATAAAAAGGCATGTTGTGTTCTGTTATTAATCAGCTTGAACCATCCAGTCCTGGGCTAAATGCCGGGCTTGCCAGGATTGCAACAGTGCCCTTGTGAGCCAAAGGTTGGCCACGCTTTCCCCACAGAAAGAACCGGCTAGGGTCCCAGCATGGTGGACGGTGCTGAAACTGGTTGGCAGAATGATCCCTGCTTGGCTGGAGGGTCTCGATGGCTGTCCAGGGAGTCGCCTTAAAGTGCTGGCTCTGAAATTGGTCACTCCCCTGTTAGGGGCTTTGAAAACAACAACACAGCCTCTCTTCTGCCCTCTCCGGTATAAGGGTTTCCAGTTCCTGGCTTGGAGAAGGTCCCACCATCCACAATTCCGACACCACCCCCTAAGGAGGGGCAGGCAGTCCTGTCCGGCCCCTGGCCTGATGCTGCTATGCCATGCTGCTGGTGGAGCAGGGGGTGCTCTGCGTACTGCCAATGCTGTGGTTGGTGCTGCTGCTCTCGGAGGCCGGGGGGTTCGCCGAGACGGGCTGCATCTTGGCCAGTGGACCTGGAGTTTGTCGCAAGGCAGAAAAAGGGAAACGCGTTAGGGCAAGGGAGAAGAAAGGCAGGATTACAACCTGCCCTAATCAGACGGTACCAAAGGATGTGAAAGCGCATGGAACTGCTTCCGGAATGCGGCCGATCGACGCCCCGAGCGGTGCAACGTTAAGTACAGATTTCCCCCACCCCAGTTCCTGTCAGCATCTGCCAATTATTTTGTCATTTATCAAGACAGAGAGAGAAAAACCAGCCCTCTCTTTCTTCCTGGTGGGAAGAGGACTCTGGCCAAGGCAATCAGGATGGAAGATAAAATGGTGCGATAGTCTTTTTGGCTACGGCCTGTGGATTGATAGTGACACCATTTGGGGGTTGTGGCGGATACAAGATGATGTTGGAGGAATGGGTGGCTGATTCTCTATGGAGAGAGTGAAAGATTGTGGATCAGCGTGAGAACAGAGTAGGAGGAAGAAGGGGTGAGGGACCCTTTTGGGCCTTTGATACAGAGATGTTCCCCCGCAGTCACCCCGTCAACTGCTTCAAGGCTTCCTTTTGATTATGCATGCCTTTTCTTCCCATCAGAGGTTGCCTCGCTCTCCTAGCACATTTTGCCCATGTTTTCCGGATGCTGTTTTAGCAAGAATCTGGAAAGTGTGGGCAAAACACGCAGGGAGAGCGAGGCAACCTCTGACTGTCGGAAAAGGCATGCATAATCAAAAGGAAGCCCTAAAGCAGTCGGTGGAGGTGACCATGGGGGAGGGGGACAGGGAACGTCCCTATACAAAAGCCCACATTGTCTTCAACAACTGTGAATTGCACCACTGGCAATCCCACCATTTCCCTTTTTAAAAAAAAAAAGAGAAGAGAAAGAAACATCCAGGGTGTGGCAGAAAGAAGGCTGAAAGGAAGGCAGAAGGAAAGAGGAATGTGAATGATAAAATATTTAAAAGTAGGTCCCACATCTCCAGTTGGGGCCTCAAAGAAAATTGACAGCTGCCACTTTATCTGGATGAGGCCCTGACACAATATGGAAAGAGAAGTACTAGTAGATTCTCTTCCCAACTTCAAAAAACTGTCTGATAGACAGCCATACCGACCCACCAATCTCTGATTCAGGTGTCAGTCATGCCCCGCCTGTTGTGTTTCAGGGGAGCTGTCTGCCTCTCAAAAACCACTTTGAAATTGCCCCCTGCCTTATTTAAAACCAACGCACTTTAAACAGATTTTTTAAAAAGAATGGCAAAACTATTCTGAAGAGGTGTGTGATGGGCCCATGACATCCCTGGCTCCAGCCAATATGGTCCCATCGCAAGCAGATTTTCCTCATTCAGGCTCTACCACATTAAAAAAAAACAACACACAACCACCTTTCCAAAAACACACACAAAAAGAGATACTCGTTGGTTTGAAAAAGCAACAAAATCCTTTGTCAAAGGAAGGGACCGTATGAAAGAGTTTCGACAAAAGTAACTGGCACATTAAAAAAATGCTTTTGTCATTTTCAATAGCATTTTTACCCATCCTTTAACTCCAACTTGACAGTGCCAATGGGGCAAACAATTGCTGTGTCAGGCCATTTCAGGTCAGAAAAATGGTGCCGGTGGAAAGGGTTAAATTGTAACACACATACACCATGATCTGAATTGATGCCCTGATGCCGCTTGTATTAAAAAAAACAAGCACTTACAATCATAGAGTTGGAAGGGGCCATACAGGCCATCTAGTCCAACCCCCTGCTCAATGCAGGATCCGTCTAGAGCACTGGTTCCCAACCGGGGGTCCATGGACCCCCAGGGGTCTGCGAGAACTAAATTAAGGTTCGCGAAACAAAGTTATAAACCCATAATAAATTAATATTTTCAATTAAAAGTTCTCTATTATAAAAATATATATTCAAATATTATTCTAAGTTTAATGTTTAACTAACAGTTATGATTAAAGTTTATTTTCAAATTCTCAGAATTTTTATTTTGAACCTTGGGGTCCCTGCACCGAAAAAAAAAGTCCTAGTGGTCCCTGGTAAAAAAAAAGGTTGGGAACCACTGGTCTAGAGCATCCCTGACGAGTGTTTGTCCAGCCTCTGCTTAAAGACTGCCAGTGAGGGGGAGCTCACCACCTCCCTCGGTAGCTGATTCCACTGTTGAACAACTCTTACTGTAAAACATTTTCCCTAATATCCAGCCGGTACCTTTCCGCCTGCAATTTAAACCCATTATTGCAAGTCCTATCCTCTGCTGAAGAGCCCTGTGGCGCAGAGTGGTAAGCTGCAGTACTGCAGTCCAAGCTCTGCTCACGACCTGAGTTCGATCCCGACGGAAGTCGGTTTCAGGTAGCCGGCTCAAGGTCGACTCAGCCTTCCATCCTTCCGAGGTCGGTAAAATGAGGACCCAGCTTGCTGGGGGTAAAGGGAAGATGACTGGGGAAGGCACTGGCAAACCACCCCGCAAACAAAGTCTGCCTAGTAAACATCGGGATGTGATGTCACTCCATGGGTCAGGAATGACCCGGTGCTTGCACAGGGGACCTTTGCCTTTACCTTTTACTATCCTCTGCTGCCAGCAGGAACAGCTCCCTGCCCTCCTCTAAATGACAGCCCTTCAAATACTTAAAGAGAGAAATCATGTCCCCCCTCAACCTCCTCTTCTCCAGACTAAACATTCCCAGCTCCCCCAGCCTTTCCTCATAGAATCACAGAGTTGGAAGGGGCCATAAAGGCCATCTAGCCCAGCCCCCTACTCAATGCAGGATCAGCCTAGAGCATCCCTGACGAGTGTTTGTCTAGCCTCTGCTTAAAGATCGCTACTCAGGATCTCTGGCCCTCAGCAACGCTGCTACTTACGTGTGTGGGAATAGATGTACCACAATGCTGCCGTGAGCAGGACTCCGATCAGAAAGGCCCCAAAAGTGATTCCCCCAACAGTGCCGAGCCCCAGGCCTTGATCTACATAGGAGAAAAAAAGGGGCAGTTAGTATTTGCATAATAAAGGGGCTTGGTATTATATAGCGCTCTCTGTATTCAAAGCATTTCACGCTTTATCTTCTTGTAAGCCTCACAACAGCCCTGTAAGGTTGGCCAGTATTATCCATATACTGCACATGGGGAGAAGGAGGACGGAAGAGGGCAGCTTGCCTAAGGCTGGCTGAGGAAACATTTCAGCTGGGAACTCTTGGAGCTCCCTTAGCCACTAGGCTAGGACGGTGCCCTACATACCACCCTTTCACGGATTGAGATCAGGACAGGGCACCTGTATTCGCACACCCGGCATCCCTGTGCAAAACCACCTCCTGCCTCCGATAACGACATACGGCTCAAGGTTTTATCTGCCGTATCTATTTATGCTGCCACAGCTCGCCCTGTTCTCACTTTAAAAGCAAAAATGGCATTTTCTTCTTTTGGTTAAAGCAGACTGGAAAAACATCCCTGTGCTCCAGCATGTCCTCTAGCAGCAGTTTAGAACACATTTTACTTTTATACAGTGGCAAGCTGTATGTGGCAAGGGGTGTCTGTGCTCATGCAGCATCCATTTACATGCTTGTGCACCAGAGATGAGCTGCATCTCTCTACCCCCATGACTCCCAGAGATTTAACTTCTTAGACACTTAGGAAATGAGAACATATGTTTCAAAAGCTGTCAAGTTTGCCTGTTTCACATTTTCTTCTCGTAGGGGGTAAATAAGCATTTATGATTATCAAACTTACCTCATCCCAATACAAGTAAATGGCCATAGCTAGCTGGGTTTAAGGGGGCTTTAAGTTGACACTTCACTATAAGGTCAGTTGATACAAGGATGCCCAGCCCACCCTTAAGCCTTCCCGGCCCTGGTCTGCGAACAGCCCAGGAAATGAGTACACTACCAACTTAAATTGCACATGTGTAAATTGCCCTCAAGTTGCAGCCAACTTATAGAGACCCAATAGTTGTAGTGGTTAAGAGTGGTGGACTCTAATCTGGAGAACCGGGTTGGTTTCCCTGCTCCTCCACATGAAGCCAGCTGGGTGACCTTGAGCTAGTCACAGTTCTCTCAGAACTCTCTCAGCCCCACCTACCTCCCAAGGTGTCTGTTGTGGGGAGGGGAAGGGAAGGCGATTGTAATCTGGTTTGAGACTCCTTAAAAGGTAGAGAAAATCAGGGTATAAAAACCAACTTCTTATTCTACACATCTGCTGGAAACACAGATGGCAGCTACAAGGACTTTACAACGTGGAAATCAGCCCTGAGACTGAGTGAGAAATGACTGGCCCGAGGTCACACATGACCTTTCTGGCAGAGTAGGGATTTAAACCCAGGCCTCTGAGATCATAGTTCAGCACTCTAATCACGATATACACCGACCTAAGAGCTGAATTATTCTTTGTGGGACTCCTCTTACCCTAAAGATTGTGCCACTGTTATCAATCAAGGTTAGACACACTGCAGGAGTCGAGGAAAGTGATGTGAGACTCATCGAGGAAAGTGATGTGAGACTCATAGCATACAAACAAATTTGTACATGAAGTATCGAGGAAAGTGATGTGAGACTCATAGCATACAAACAAATTTGTACATGAAGTGTTTTGCCAATGTTTGATGACTTGGATAGGGACTTCTCAGTGGTGATACCAACGCTGTGGAATTCACTCACTTATGAATTATATTTACCACTTTCCATAATTTGTGAAGACCATTTTGTTTAGGAAGGCTTTGATCTTCAGTTACTTGGACCTTTTGGAAAAAAATGTCAATACAAACTGTCCTCCTGTGATCAGAAGGCTTTTTAATACTTTGAAATTGCTGGATTTTTAAAATTATGGTTTGATATGTGATGCATTTTAAATTGATTTTATCTTGGCAGCGACTTTGTGGCCAGAAAGCTGGGTAGAAATCATGACACACCTTTTGTGTTATCTTTTGAGACGCTGCAGGAATTGCACTGAATCCTGTGTGGCTGGACTTGATGGACCTTGGTCTGATCCAGCAGGGCTTTTCTTATGTTCTTAGCCGGAGGTAAACTCTGAATCAGGAAACTCCCTGATCACAGCTTGTTCTGTTAGCTACTTCCATATTTATTTCATTTATACTCCCCTTTCCCCCCAGTGAAAACCTAAAGCAGCTTATGTTGTTCTCCTCTCCTCCATTTTATCATCATAACAACTTTGTGAGGAAGGTTAGGTTGAGAGTGTGTGACGGGCCCAAGGTCACCCAGCAAGCTGAGTGAACACATGAACACATGAAGCTGCCTTCTACTGAATCAGACCCTTGGTCCATCAAAGTCAGCATCGTCCACTCAGACCGGCAGCAGCTCTCCAGGGTCTCAGGCAGAGGTATCTCACATCACCTACTTGCCTAGTTCCTTGAACTGGAGATGCCGAGGATTGAACCTGGGACCTTCTGCATGCCAAGCAGATGCTCTACCACTGAGCCACAGCCCCTCTCCAAGGCTCTCCAGGGTTTCAAGCAGAGGTCTTTCACATCACCTACTTGCCTAGTCCCTTTAACTGGAGATGCTGGGGATTGAAACTGGGACTTCTGCATGCCAAGCAGATGTTCTACCGCTGAGCCACGGCCTCTCCCCAAGAATCAAACCAGCTTACAATCACTTTCATGGGGATTCGAAGCTGGCTTTCCCAGATCCTGGTCTGATATTCTAACCCAGGGGTGTCGAACTCAATTGTCACGAGGGCCAGATATGAAATAAATGTCACTTGGTCGGGCCGTGCCGTGCCTCGCCAGCCCAGATTGAGAGTGGGTGGGGTGGGGGGTGGCTGCCTCGGCTGGCTCGCAGGTCAGATAAGAGCTCTCAAGGGGCTGGATCTTATGTTTGACACCCCTGTTCTAACAATTACCCCACACTGGCTCTCAGTACCACTTCCTAAGAGCTGTCTTCACACATGAATGTACATTGGGTGTCTATCAGCGATGCGAACCGTGTCCGCAATATCACCAAAGTCACATCTTTTCAGCCCCTCTCTCACTGGCGGTGTGGAAAAAAGAAAGGCGCGTGATATGCTTTTCGCTCCGCAGACGTGTCCGATGTGCTGGGTGAATCCCCACCGGGGCTGGGCTTGTGTCAAAAGTCTTTCCGTGCTTTGTTATTTTGCCGTCCGGAGGGAGCCGTGCAAAACAGAAGCAGGAAGGAGGAGAGCAAGGTAGGAGGGAGGCCGGAAGCCATCCATTCTGGGCTGAAGCCAGGGCTGCCTGGCAGAGGGCTTGCAGCCACGCTTAACGCCTGTCGTGGAACTGTTAGCATGCATGACCCCGGGGAGGCCAACACTGGCAAAACGCTGCTGCTACCATCGGAGAGAGAAGCGACCGGGAGAATTTATGGCAGGAATAGCGAGGGCCTGTCCACAGAATGAGCAAAGAGAGGAAGTTTAACCCTCCGGCTATTTTGGGTACTATAAATCCATTGCTAGGACGAGGAAAAGAGGTTGGGAGGGGGGAATCTAGGTGCGTCAGAGATATTTCGAGCCCCCTCCCTGTATTGTCAGCTTCAAAAAAAAAGAGAAGAGGGAAAAGGTACAAGGGTAAACACGCAGGCGAGCTCCCGACCGGAAGAAAAGATGCTCCCGCCTTCCAGATTTTGGCGCAATGAATGTAAAGTGCTGAGACGACTGGTGGGCACTTGACACTTTGATTTGTAAGCTCTAGGAAGCTGTGATTTTATTTTATTGCAATATGAGATATTGAATGTATTCTCCCAAGCTCAGTTCCCGGGATCTGCAGTTCAAGAATCTCAGGTACCAGGACTTAAGATTCCAGAGATGCCACCGCCAGTCTGAGTACCTTGTACTGAGCTAGGTAGATCCATCATCCGAGTCAGCAGAAGGCAACTTGTATGATTTTTTTAATTTACTTTATTTATACCCTGTCTTTCTCCCCAATGGGGACCCAAAGTGGCTCACACTGTTCTCCTCTCCTCCATTTTATTCGACAACAACCCCACGAGGTAGGTTAGGCGGAGAGTGTGTGACTGGCCCAAGGTCACCAAGCAAGCTTCCATGGCAGCACTGGGGATTCAAAATTGGGTCTCCCAAATCCTAGTCCGACGCTCTAACCACTATGCCATGCTGACTTGTTAATGCAGAGGTGTCGAACTCAATTGTTACGAGGGCGGGATATGACATAAACGACACTTGGTCGGGCAGGGCCATACCTCGCCAGTCCAGATGGAGAGTGGGGTAGGGTGGCTGCCTTGGCTAGTTTGCGGGCCGGAGAAGAGTTCTCAAAGGACTGGATCCAGCACTCGGGCTGTATGTTTGACACTCCTGCTCTAATGTTATCAGTATAAGGCACATGATAATTTAATACGTGAAGGTGCCTTGTACTGAGTCAGTCCCTTGATCTGTTCTTCTTTTTTTTTAATTGATTTTTTTTTTAATTCCATGTCTCTTGGTCTGTTCTGACCAGCAGTGGCTCTCCAGGGTCTCAGGCAGAGGTCTTTCCCATCACCTACTACTTGTTAAAGGAGCCCCGTGGGGCAGAGTGGTAAGCTGCAGTACTGCAGTCCAAGCTCTGCTCACGACCTGAGTTCGATCCCGATGGAAGTCGGTTTCAGGTAGCCGGCTCGAGGTTGACTCAGCCTTCCATCCTTCCGAGGTCGGTGAAATTAGTACCCAGCTTTCTGGGGGTAAAGGGAAGATGGCTGGGGAAGGCACTGGCAAACCACCCCGTAAACAAAAGTCTGCCTAGTAAACGTCGGGATGTGACGTCACCCCATGGGTCAGGAATGACCCGGTGCTTGCACAGGGGACCTTTACCTTTACTACTTGCTAACTGGAGATACAGGGGTTTGGACCTGGGAACTTCTGCATGCACAGTTGATCTTCTACCACTGAGCCACAGACCCTTGTTTTTGGGTATCCATATTTTAATAAAAACTCTGACCCCCTTTGCCATCTTCCTCTCACATAGAAGGCCTCTGTCCAGTGGGGAGGCAATGGGGAATTGCTGCCAGGCAGTTTGTGGGCTTATTCAGACTAGATGACATCTTTATGACTGAGATACCTTGATCAGTGTACCATAGTAGGCAAGAAATCCAACATCTCCCCATTCAAGAGAGTTTTATAAAAGAAATTAAAGTTTCAGATTTTTGAAGCCTAAAATTGAAAAGGAAAATCTGGATGATGTTTATATAAGTAAATTTTATATTTCATAAATACCATTTTTACTCAGTCATAAAGACTGTGATACTGATATATTTGTATTGTAATGGTACAATTGCATTCTGGATTTTAACGGATTTAGACCACTGAAGAAGGCCACATGGCCGAAATGCGTTTGGTCTTAGCTTTGCTCTAACCATCTGGCTGTAATTTTGTTTTATGTCCATATTTATAATAGAAATACAGAGGCTACAGCAGGGCTGTATACAAGTAGTTGATTTTTGTCTGTAATAAATTCATTATATATGACTACAGAAGATCATTTGCACTTAAGGCCAAAATTAATACTGTGTATGGTTGTTCTTGACCTTAGGGTACTTAATTCTGTGGAGAGAGACCACTGGCCCGGCTCTGAATGAGGCAATTTCTTGTCTCTCCTACATCCTGATATCCAGCTCCTTCTTCCTCTCCCTGTTATCGCTTGCCTGTCTTTATCAGTTAAATGTGACAGGCTTTTGGGATCAAAACCTTATATTGTACTGAGGGAGCCTGTGGTGTTTCAGACAGCCAAGAGTCAACACAGCTGGCACTTGTATGTCAAGGACAGGAAGGGGGAGAGGATGTACTTTGTCTGGTCCCGTCTTGTGTCAAAACAAGTTACTGTCCCCCACAATCTCTATCATGCCAAGGCTGTTTACACTGGCTCCAGCTCCTGTTCTAGCTTCACTTCCTTTAGCCACATGTCTCTGCCCCCTCCCTGCCCCCTCAGTCTTACTACATCACAGGCTCGGGCTAAGAGGGGGTCATGGTGCACAGCTTCCTGAAGGTCAGCCCTAGTCCTCGGCCCCCCAAGCCATCCCCATGGAGATGCAACCGCCACACTGCTGCCGGCTGTGGCAGAAGGCCATCGTTTGGGGGCGGGTGGGGCAGAATGAAAGGAAACACGACCTAAGAGAGGAGATGGGGACTGGAAGGAAGTGCCGGGAATATGATAAGATAGGCTGACAGCTTCTTGGAGGGAAGAGTCAAGATTGGAGACCAAGGGCATTCGACTGACCCAACCAGCATGCCTGAAAAGGAAAGAACCCAGACGGTCCTCTTTTCCACACAGGGGATAAGAACATAAGAGCATAAGAAAAGCCATGCTGGATCAGACCGAGGTTCATCAAGTCCAGCAGTCTGTTCACACAGTGGCCAACCAGGGGCCTGTAGAAAGCCCACAAGCAAGACGACTGCAGCAGCAGCATCCTGCATGTGTTCCAAAGCACCAGGTATGCATCATGACTAGTATTCATTTTGACTAGTAGCCATGAATACCCATCTCCTCTATGAACATGTCCACTCCATTCTTAAAGCCTTCCAAGTTGGCAGCCATCACCACATCCTGGGGCAGGGAGTTCCACAATTTAACTATGCGTTGTGGGATGAAAATCAAAAGGCAAAAGTGTTTGGTTCAGAAGGGCCCAGACTTAGCTTTAAATCTACCATGGTTTTGATTTTTTAAAACCCCTGGCATGGGGGGGACGACCTTTGAGCAAAAGCAGAGAGACTTCCACCTCCTTGGGGACAAAGATTTATTTGGGGGGGGGAGGAGATCTAAAGTGTCCGTGCCTCTGAGCACATGCAGTGGATGTGCCATTGTAGGGTAGTGTTTGGACTGGGAAGATCTAGCTTTGAAGAAGATACTTCATGGGAATTATCCCATATGTTTGAAGAAAAGTGAGTAAAAGCCGATCGTGATATATTGGTCCCTGGATTCTTTCTACTTTTTTAAAATCAATATTTGATATATTGAACAAAAAAGCTAGATGCTGCTTGGCATGCCATTTTGGAAGCCAATTTATATATTGACCCCAGTAGGGATGAACATCCAACAGAACCTGACAAAACTCTTTGTGTGGGCCTGAGAAGTGAGCTGAATCAGAGGGATGAGATCTAGCTTCAAGTCCCCACCCAATCTTGAAATCCACTGGGCAAACCTTGGAACAACCACTTCTTTCAGTCTTAACCTATCCCAGAGGGTTGTTTGTGGGAACAAAAGGCAAGGAGGGAGACCTATGTATGCCAACCTCAAGGAAAGATGGGGTTAAAACATAACAGAAAACCTCCCCCTATGATAATATTACAGCTGAGCAAAGAAGCCCCAACTTCTAGAAGGATTCTGGCCATAGTGTTCTCCTACCTATTCCCCCTTCAAAACCAGTGCTTTTCAGTGGGCTGGGTTCAAATGATTGGTAGTCAAGCCACAATGAATATGAACACATAAAGCTGCCTTATACTGAATCAGACCTTTTGGCCCATCAAGGTCAGTACTGCCTACTCGGACTGGCAGCGGCTCTCCATGGTCTCAGGTAGAAGAAGAAGAGTTGGTTTTTATACCCTGTTTTCTCTACCTTAAGGAGTCTCAAAGCGGCTTACAAGCACCTTCCCTTCCCCTCCCCACAAGAGACACATTGTGAAGTAGGTGGGTCTGAGAGAGTTCTGAGAAAACTGTGACTAGCCCAAGGTCACCCATCAGGTTTCATGTGTAGGAGTGAGGAATCAAACCTGGTTCTCCAGATTAGAGTCCACCGCTCTTAACCACGACACCATGCTGGCAGGGGTCTTTCTCATCACAGTTACGCATGTGTCTCTCTGACGGACTCAAATATACTTCATGTAGCATGGTGAATCTTATGTGTGAACTGAAGAGTCCTTGAAAGAACTGAGAGGTTTAACAGGGCCAGAGATATCTTTCTTGCTTTTTTAAAATAGACATGTTACAAGCAAAAGTGAGCAGCTGAAGCTTAAAAGCCTCCCTCTAAGTTGGTATAAAGAAGGTCCTTTGTACTTTACATAGATAAAAGAAACTGGAAACTCACTGTGTGGTAGAGAGTTGGGGTTCTTCAACTTCACTTCCAAAGAGCTTTCAAAGGAGCTGGGATCCTGAATAAAAAAAGTGGAAAATGAGATGAACACACAACTCTACTAAATCTTGGCTATCAAGGAGCAAAAACTATAGCTAAACAGAGGCTATGGGACACTGCCCTTCAAGTTGACAGATCAAGGGCTCACTCGGTTCCAGCAGTGGAGAACCGTATTAATTTTTTTGGTCCCGCAAACTATCTCCATGCCTTAGATTACCCCAAATATCGGAGAGCCTTTACTCTGGCCCGCTTTAATGCCCTCCCATCTGCTCTTCTTGAAGGGAGATATGCCCATCTCCCTTATGAACTCCGCCTCTGTCCTTGTCAATCTGGAATGGAGGAAACGGTTGAACATGTTCTTTTACACTGCCCATTTTATCAAGACATTCGTAAAATGTTCATCAATCCAATTTTGTCTAGCTTCCCAGATAGAGATAGAGATAGCCATACTACTTTGTTATTAGATGATCGTGTTAAAGATATTACCTATCAGGTTGTGAGATTCTGTGCCAGGGCATGTGTAATACGGCAGAAGAAGCGGTCATAATGTCTTTTATGTTACAGACTATTTTACCAAGAGTTATTGCAATTAAATTTTTGTTTTACCTGCTCAAATATTAGATATTTTAAAATTATTTATGATATTTCTTTTTGTGTAAGCTGGTCTTTGACCGTTAATAAATGATGAAAGAGATGAACACCTTGGGTTTTTGTTTTTAATGCCCTTGGCATTCATCACAGCCACGAACAGTATTATCTCCCTGCAGTCCCTCTCCACAAGTGCTAGTCGCAGTGCAAATGTCACTTACGCTACTAATGTTTAGCTGGCGAGAAAAGCCCTTGGGGAGGGAAACTGTGAGGAGGTAAGCTGAGTGCGGGGAAAGATTTAGCACGCTTTACCCATGCACCCTTTTTGCTGCTAAAACGGGGGTGGGGGATTTCCCCTTTCTAAGGGACATGAGTAGTTTCAGGTTTAAATACACAGAATTGCTGCCATCCTGTCTAGTGTGACCCTCTGGCAGGCCAAGAAGGGTGCAGGAACAGTCCTCCGTGGGTAGGGTTGCCAATCTCCAGGTGGTGGCTGGAGATCTCTTGCTATATACTGATTTCCAAGAGACAGAAATCAGTTCCCCTGGAGAAAATGGCCACTTTGGAAGGTGTACTCTATGGTATTATACCCCACTGAAGTCCTTCCCCTCCCCAAACCCCACGCTCCTCGGGCTCCACCCCCAAAATCTCCAGGTATTTAGCAACCCGGAGCTGGCAACCCTAAGGCAGGGGTTTCCCCAGAATTACACTAGATCTCCAGACTACAGAGATGAAGAAGAGTTGGTATTTATATACCAACTTTCTCTACCACTTAAGGAAGAATCAAACCAGCTTACAATCACCTTCCCTTCCTCCCCACATGGGAATAAGATGAGTTACCATAGAGCAAATGGCAACTTCAGAGGGCAGCCTCTGTGGCATCACTGTGGTTGCCAACCTCCAGGTGGTGGCTGTAGATCTCCTGCTACTACAACTGATCTCCAGCTGACAGAGAACAGTTCACTTGGAGAAAATGGCTGCTTTGGCAATTGGACTCTATGGCATTGAGGTCCCTCCCCTCCCCAAACCCCGTCTTCCTCAGGCTCCGACCCCAAAATCTCCAGGTATTTCCCAACCCTAGCTGCGCCAACTATAGTTTTGAGATATGTATTGCCAAATAGAGAAAATGGCTGCTTCAGAAGGCGGACTCTATGGAATTATACCCCACTGAAGTCCCTCCCTGCCCCAAACCACACCTTCCCCAGTCTCCACCCCCAATATCTCCAGGTATTTCCCAACCCAGAGCTGGCAACCCCATCCATGGGGCATAGTGTGCAGCTGTTGATATGCACAGCATATGATTGAATCACAGCTTGTGAGAAATGGCTCTAATTGCAGGGAATATTATTTTTAACATTCATCGCCTACTTTTCTTCCATCATAGCAGGACGTGTGGAATTTCCATGAGATCTCCAGGCCAGGCACTTACCAGCCCCTGACCCCTGCTTAGCTTCAAGCAAGGTAGCTGGGCCTCATGCCTTCTGGCCAGCATCAATAGGACACGGGCCAAGCAACTGTGCAAACTCACGTGGCCATTCAGAGACACCCGGCAGACAAGAGTGGCGGATGAACTGGACCACCCTCCGTCTTCAGCCTCGTAGATGAATCGGAAACGATGAATCCTCGTGCCGGGAGGGTTGTAGGGAGTGTCCAAGATCTCCACAGAGGAACTGGTTGAGGCGCCATTGCGGATCAGCGGCACAGATGTTTTGCCAGTGGTTTTTAGGGAACATTCTTGGAGTTGCAGAGATGACTCCTCGTCGGCAGTCCTGAGCGACACCTGTCCAGGAGGGAAACGGAGGGAAAGAGAGTTCGCTGTCAGACGCTGACTCGCTTGCCCCATTGCAGGAGAAAACTACATGCAATGTGCTGTACCATTTGTACCTGGAGAACTGAGCTCTGTCTCACGAAAACTCATACTGGTATAAATGTTGTTAGTCTTTAAGATGAGCATGCCTATTCTCTCCAGGATCATTTGAGCATGCCTACTATATTATGTGCTATGGAACAAAGGCAGGACAATGCTGCTGCAGTTGTCTTGCTTGTGGGCTTCCTAGAGGCACCTGGTTGGTCACTGTGTGACCAGACTGCCTGACTTGATGAACTTTGGTCTGATCCAGCATGGTCTTTCTTATGCTCTTATGCCATTTGACTATATTTGCCTGTTGGATGGAAGGAGGAGTTGAACCTAAACTTACCTGGCGGTGCAGAATTCTTGGCCAAGGGTTCTTGACTGCAGTACTCAGTCAGAGGTTAAGGTGGTTAAATGCCACACAGATATTCTTCTCCTCTCAGGTTTAGTTCCAGGCACCCTGCCAACCCCCTCACACTTAGGGATCGGCTGTGGGTCAATTTTAGAGCACCTGCTTGGCATGCTGAAGGTCCCAGGTGCAATCCCTGGCATCTCCAGGTAAAAGGGCCAGGCAATAGGTGATGGAAAACCTCTGCCTGAGACCCTGGAGAGTCGCTGCGAGTCAGAGCAGACAATGCTGATTTTGATGGACCAATGCTCTGATATCAGTAGAAGGCAGAATCATATGTGTTCATATGTGACCTCAGTTCCAGTTGGGACATTCAGATAACAACTCTGGGAAATCAGCAGATGCTGGCAGATACATAAAGACTCAGCTGCCTTCCTTTTCCTGGTCCTACCTCTGTACCCCCAGATTACTATCCTTCAAGTCCAGCCTGACTTCTTCTTGCCTGTCACTGTAGTTATTTGCCCACCCTAAGGCCCAAATGCTGACAATTTAAGAGGTAGGCAAAGAGAAGGTGGTGAAAACCACCTAATCTGAATTGTAACCTACCATGAATCCCAGAAAATATCTGGCAAATCAAAAACTGAGAATAGACACAAACATTTTGCTCTCCACATTCATCTCAGCACTATTTAAAATATTGGAGCACCTAATGAATCACACTTGAAATAATTAGCCCCACTCTACCTTATCTGCAAGAAAGGCATTTTAATATTGTTGTCGGTTTACTATCAGATTACTCTGAATATCAGATTACTCTGAACAGGATTACTCCTGAATACGTGGGACAATAGACCCTGGCTGTTACTGCACTAGATATTCCCAGCGATGTATTAAGAGTTTGAAAATGTTATAAAAAACATCGCTTTAAAAGGGTTTTTGGATGCCATGGCAAAAAAATGGTTGGAGGACGCCTTCACAGCTAAAGGGGCCAAACAAAGCGCGAACAGTATTTTTTATAACATTTTCAAACTCTTAATACATCGCTGGGAATACCTAGTGTGGTAACAGCCACTCTCTCAAAAAAAATGCTAATGTTCCTTCATAGCTGTGGACGTTTCTTAGGCAGGAATTAATTGTTTGGAGGTCTCACACAGTCCGTGAACAGATGAAGCTGACATACTGACTCAGACTACTGGGCCATCCAGCTCAGCGCTGTCTAATCCAGAGGGAATCTCTGGGGTCTCAGGCACAGGAAGGTCTTCTCCTGATACCTGAGATTCTGCAGATGCCAGGAACTGAACCTGAAAACATGTGCATGCCGAACATAGAATCATAGAGTTGGAAGGGACCCTACAGACCATCTAGTCCCACCCCCTGCTCAATGCAGGATCAGCCTAGAGCATCCCTGACAAGTGCTTGTCCAGCCTCTGCTTAAAGGCTGCCAGTGAGGGGGAGCTCACCACCTCCCTAGGTAGCTGATTCCACTATCGACCAACTCTTATTGTAAATTTTTTTCCCTAATATCCAGCCAGTACCTTTCCGCCTGCAATTTAAACCCATTATTGTGAGTCCTGTCCTCTGCTGCCAGCAGGAATAGCTCCCTCTAAGTGACAGCCCTTCAAATACTTAAAGAGAGCAATCGTGTCCCCCCTCAACCTCCTCTTCTCCAGACCTAACATTCCCGACTCCCTCAGCCTTTCCACGTAGGGCTTGGTCTCCAGGCCCCGGATCATCCTCGTCGTTCTCCTCTGCACCCGCTCCATTCTGTCCACATCTTTTTTGAAGGGAGGCCTTCAGCAATGCACACAATAGTGTGCCAGTAAGCCATGACCCCAGAGAGTGTTGACTACTGGTCAGAAATACTTAAGGAGAAGTTCAAGAAGGGTGGGCGTTTCTTAAAAATAAAATACTGAAGGCGCAATCCCAAATCATTCCTATGAGAAGGAAAAATGGGAGGAGCCTAAAGAGGCCAGGGTGGCTCCATAAACAGCTTTTTAAAGAGAAATAAACAAAACTCATTTGGGAAGTGGAAGGAGGGCCTTGTAACCAAAGAGGAATATAAACAAATAACTAGTGCTTGTAGGGAGAGTGTTAGGAAAGCTAAAGCTCAGTATGAACTTAGGCTAGCAAGAGATGCTAAACACAACAAAAAAGGGTTCTTTTCCTATGTACAGTGTAAGAGTAAGAACAAGGACAAGATAAGCCCATTGTGTGAAATTGAAATTGCAACAGGAGATGAAGAGAGGGCAGAACTCCTCAATTCCTAGTTTTCCTCACTTTTCTCGTGAGGGAAGTGGTGCTCAACATGGCATAAACAGAACATGTGATGAGGGAAAGGATTTGCAGCCTAGAATTGGCATCGGGGTGGTGCACAAACACCTGGTTTCTTTAAACGAAACAAAATCCTCTGGGCCAGATGAATTGCACCCAAGGGTACTCAAAGAACTCGCAGATGTAATTTCGGAACCTCTGTCCATTATTTTTGAAAAGTCTTGGCAAACAGGTGAGGTGCCAGAAGACTGGAGGTGGGCAAATGTTGTCCCCATCTTCAAGAAGGGAAAAAAGGAGGATCCAGGTAACTACCGACCCATCAGCTTGACTTCTATAGCAGGAAAAGTGTTCGAACAACTCATCAAACAGTCAGTCCTTGAGCATTTAGAAAGGATGGATCTGATTACTAAGAGCCAGCACGAGTTTCTCAAGAATAAGTCATGTCAGACTAATCTTATCTCCTTTTTTGAGAAAGTTACTACCTTGCTGGATCAGGGGAATGCTGTAGACATAGTTTATCTAGATTTCAGTAAGGCTTTTGATAAGGTTCCACATAGTATTCTAGTTGACAAATTGGGAAAATGTGGATTAGATCCTATTATTGTTAGGTGGATCTGCAACTGGTTGACAGATCATACCCGAAGAGTGCTAGTTAATGGTTCCTCATCCACTTGGAGAGAAGTGACTAGTGGAGTTCCTCAGGGATCTGTGCTGAGCCCTGTGTTGTTCAACATCTTTATAAATGATTTGGATGAAGGAATAGAGGGGATGCTTATTAAATTTGCAGATGATATTAAATTGGGAGGGGTAGAAAATACAGTAGAAGACAGAGCCAAGATGCAGGATGATCTTAACAGGCTGGAGAAAAGGGCTAGAACTAATAAAATGCACTTCAACAAAGACAAATGTAAAGTTCTGCATTTAGGTAGGAAAAATCAAATGCATAATTATAGGATGGGGGAGACTTGTTTGAGCAGTAGTGTGTGTGAAAAGGATCTTGGGGTCTTAGTAGACCAAACACTGAACATGAGTCAGCAGTGTGATGCGGTAACTAAAAAGGCGAATGCAGTCTTGGGCTGCATCAACAGAAGTATAGTGTCCAGATCACGCGAAGTGATGGTATCGCTTTACTCCACTCTGGTTAGACCTCAACTAGAGTACTGTGTTCAGTTTTGGGCACCACAATTTAAGAAAGATGTAGACAAGCTGGAACGTGTCCAGAGGAGGGCAACAAAGATGGTGAGGGGTCTGGAGACCAAGTCCTATGAGGAAAGGCTGAAAGAGCTGGGTATGTTTAGCCTGAAGAGGAGAAGACTGAGAGGGGATATGATAACCATGTTCAAGTACTTGAAGGGCTGTCAAATAGAGGAGGGTGCCGAGTTGTTTTCTGTTGCCCAAGAAGGTCGGACCAGAACCAACGGGTTGAAATTAAATCAAAAGAGTTTCCGTCTAGACATTAGGAAGAATTTTCTAACAGTTAGAGCGGTTCCTCAGTGGAACAGGCTTCCTCGGGAAGTGGTAAGCTCTCCTTCCCTGGAGGTTTTTAAGAAGAGGTTAGATGGCCATCTGTCAGCAATGCTGATTCTGTGACCTGAGAAATATGCAGATGATGAGAGGGAGGGCATCTTGGCCATATTCTGGTCACTAGGGGTGTGGGGGGGGAGGTAGTTGTAAATTTCCTGCATTGTGCAGGGGGTTGGACTTGATGGCCCTGGTGGTCCCTTCCAACTCTATGATTCTATGACTACATGCGTGGAGGCAGGCGGGTCAGGGTGAGATTTCCAACGGACAGGCTGCCCTACCCTGATTCTCTCTTCTCTCTACACAGGCTCTCTGGTCTGTGCCTTCCTCTCCACCCGTCTTCCCACGCAAGAGATGGGCAATACCTGGACATAGGCCACTTTGTTGACTTCCACAGTTGTGGATGGCAATCCAAATTCTGGTGTTGGATAAAGCTGGACGGAAAGTTTCTCTGGAAGATCACATTCAAATGGCACCTGCGGCAGGAGATAAAAGGGGTGGTAGAGAAGTGTTAAATTAGACAAGGCCCTCTGGACCGTTTGAGTTAGTTCTGTGGCCTGTTTTAAAGATGTGGCTTTCGGTAGATTATTAGACTTACTTTCTTATAGACCCTCATTATAAATAATAAATAAATAAATTTATTTGCGGCTAGCATGCCAGATAAAACAGGCGAAACAGAAACTGACCATACAGAGTAGATGTTTACAACCAAAGCCAACGAAAATTTGGAATCACCCAATTTTACATTTTCACAGATCAGGTAGCTTCAGGTTGAGAATCTGCCTCTGCCTCTGTTTCCTCTTCTGCATTACAGCATGTGTGAAAACAATATTTCCTTGAGGTGATGTACCTTCATTGCTACTGCGCAGTATTTTGCAACCTGGGTGGTAATTGGGGAGTTATCCCCTGGCAAAAACCTTTGGGTCCATTCACCCTCATCACCCACACCCATTTCCCTAATCAAAGGGTCAATAATATTGGAGCGGGCTGACTTATAGATGGGACATCTAAAAAATACATGCTCGGTGGTTTCCAGCTCCCCTGCGTTGCAAGGGCAAAGTCTCTCCACCCTGGGGATCTTCTTAAATCTTTCTTCTAATATGGTGGGGCTGCCTTCTGGTCAGTGTATAGGCCCTCCTATGCATGTTCCTTTCCAGGGTGTAGAAATATGCAGCTGGTGAAAGACCCCATTCGAATTTTATTTAGTAAAGATCCCCATGGTTATATGCTGATAAGCAGACAAACCCTGCTTGTCCATTAAGGCAGGGGTCGGCAAACTCATTAGTTAAAAGAGCCAAATATCAACAGTACAACGATTGAGATTTCTTTTGAGAGCCAAATTTCTTAAACTTAAACTATATAGGTTGGTACACTGTTTATTAACTTAATAAACTTTAATTAAAGTTTTAAGTCTTAATTAAACTATAGGTACACTGAATAAAACTTGATATCATACTTAATAGTGATCTTATTTATTGATAAAAATTAAATTGTAAGTCCCTGCCATTTCCCCCTCCCCGTCTGGAGTCCTCATCTGGAGGCCTGGTCTACCGCCCTAAAAACCTATTGGTAGACCTGGCCTCTGGCTGAGTCCCATTGGGAGGCCAGGTCTACCCATTGGCTTTCTTGGCAGTAGAATATACTGATTAAATCGGTATACCTTTGCATCTGAATGAAGCAACAGCTCAGGGAGGGGGGGAAGCACTCTTTTTTTTAGTTTTTCAAATACATGTCACAGAAGGGTCAATTTTAGAAGAAGAATTTTCTCTTGGATGAGAGAGGAGAACTGTCTCTTCTAAGATGGCACTGGAAGAGGCGTTCCCTCTTTTGCAAGAAAAGGGATGCTTCATCGATGAGAGGTTCTGCCACTGATTGTTTTTGTAAGTGGTGACGGTGGGGTAAAGTGCCGTCGAGTCGCAGCCAACTTTTGGTGACCACCTTGGGGGTTTTGAGGCAAGAGACATTCAGAGGTGGTTTGCAATTACCTGCCTCTGCATAGCAACCCTGGACTTCCTTAATGGTCTCCCATCCAAATACTAACCAGGGCCAACCCTGCTTATCTTCCGAAATCTAACGAGATTGGACTAACCTGGGCCATCCAGGTCAGGGCATTAAAAATAATTGAACCTATTATGTTTTTCTATATATATATATATTTGCTGTTGTTAATTTTATTGAATAAATATAATTTTTAAAAACCATTATTTTAAAATCTGCTGTCCAATAATCAAGGCAGCCTTTTAGTCAAGTAAAAAGTTTTTAACTTAATTGTCACCCTAATTGATTGTCTACATAGTCTGCTACTAGTCATAGCTACTGGCCATGATGCATGCCTATTTTCTCCAATACCAGAGGAGCATGCCTATTACATTAGGTGCTGTGGAAGAAGAAGAAGAGTTGGTTTTTATATGCCGACTTTCTCTACCACTTAAGGAAGAATCAAGCCAGCTTACAATCACCTTCCCTTTCCCTCCCAACAGACACACCATGAGGTAGGTGGAGCCGAGAGAGTGTGACTAGCCCAAGGTCACTGAAATGGTTTCATGTGGAGGAGTGGGGAAACAAATCGAGTTCACCAGACTAGCCTCCGCCGCTCATGTGGAGGTAGGGTTGCCAGGTCTCTCTTCGCCACCAGCGGGAGGTTTTGGGGACGGAGCCTGATGAGGGCGGGGTTTGGGGAGGGGAGGGACTTCAATGCCATAGAGGCCAATGGCCAAAGTGGCCGTTTTCTCCAGGGGAACCGATCTCTATCGGCTGGAGATCAGTTGTAATAGCAGGAGATCTCCAGCTAGTACCTGGAGGTTGGGGGAGAAAATAGACACCACTGTACTATTATCAACCGATGAGGAAACTAGTACAGGAGCGAACCAGTATAATGAAGTGCAAAAAATATTTTTATGAGCTACTGTGTCTAACAATTACGCACAAACAATTACACATACATATTAACAAGAAATCTTATACATCAACTATACAACCCATCTCATGGACGGTAAGACAAGGAATATATCTGAACAAGAGTGCAATGTCTCTCACTGTATGTACATCAATCTGTATGTACCTGGAGGTTGGCAACCCTATGTGGAGGAGTGGGGAATCATACCCAGTTCTCCAGGTCCACTGCTCCAAACCACCGCTCTTAACCACTACACCATGCTGGAACACAGGTAGGATAATGCTGCTGCAGTCATCTTGTTTGTGGGCTTCCTAGAGGCACCACGTTGGCCACTGTGTGAACAGACTGGTGGACTTGATGGGCCTGGGTCTGATCCAGCATGGTTTTTCTTACGTTCTTATTCAAATTAAAATGAGCAAAACAGGTGAAGAGTTTGCAGGGGGGGAGTCTCTCTTTCTGCTTACCGTGACTTGCTGCAGAGAAGCCAGGGTCATGATGAGCTGGAGTGACAAATAGAGAGAAGAAGGAACAGAAGTGAGCCACAGAGCACACGTGCATGGCTGTTGTACATAGCGATGGCTCGTGTGATGGTTTGTTGGCAGGCTATTTATGTATTTATTTATTTTTCAGACTTATAACCCGCCCTCCCCAGCAAGATGGCCCCATGCATAAACGACCCAAGAAATACAAAAGGGGACAAGTCATGCCAAGGCCTGTTTGAAGCACACAAGCTACAGTACTGACCTCATTCTTGACAACAATTCCCCTCTCCACCTGAGTGAAACAATCTTCCAAGAAGCTTCTCACAACAAAATGCGTCTTATTATCTTGCGCCATGCAGTGAGGGTCCCGGAGAGTCATACTACTGATGGGGTCCTTTAAAACCTAAAGGAAAAACCAACATCATATTAACATCTTATCTGGGCTGACGTCTCCCCTCCACCAATATCACAACAGTCTCTCCCTGGATCTATTTATATATGACCGCTAATGCTGGGAAAGGAGCCCCGTGGCGCAGAGTGGTAAGCTGCAGTACTGCGGTCAAAAGCTCTGCTCACGACCTGAGTTTGATCCTGACGGAAGTCGGTTTCAGGTAGCCGGTTCAAGGTTGACTCAGCCTTCCATCCTCCTGAGGTCGCTAAAATGTGTACCCTGGGGGTAAAGTGTAGATGACTGGGGAAGGCAACGCCAAACCACCCCGTAAACAAAGTCTGCCTAGTAAATGTCGAGATGTGACGTGACCCCATGGGTCAGGAATGACCTGGTGCTTGCACAGGGGACCTTTACCTTTACCTTTTACACTATAAATGTGTTAAAAACACAGGGCTTGGAATGCAGGCTACATATAAAAACATCTGTTACAAAAATCTCATACACAGTTGATATACATTCAATATGCATTCAATATACATTCAATGACCGATACTGGACCGGTACTGCAGCTACACCTTGTAATAAATATAATTATTTGGTTATAGTTTATCGTTTCTAGCTCAACTGAAGCTCCCTATGTGTACTTGTTGAAGGGCCTCGTGGCACAGAGTGGTAAGCTGCAGTACTGCAGTCCAAGTTCTGCTCACGACCCAAGTTCAATCCCGACAGAAGTCGGTTTCAGGTAGCTGGCTCAAGGTTGACTCAGCCTTCCATCCTTCTGAGGTCGGTAAAATGAGTACCCAGCTTGCTGGGGGTGAAGAGAAGATGACTGGGGAAGGCACTGGCAAGCCATCCCATAAGCAAAGTCTGCCTAGTAAATGTCGGGATGTGACATCACCCCATGGGTCAGGAATGACCCAGTGCTTGCACAGGGGACCTTTACGTGTACTTGTGCCCCAAATCTATACCTTCCAGTGCGGCTGAGCTGCTTACGTGAAAGTATTGGTTGTCCAAGGCAACTTCGATGGTGTTCTCCAGGCACCTCCACGGCTTCACAATGCTCAGCAGGCCTTCGATCTCTCTGGTCATGCTGTGTGGAACACTACTGGCCTGTGGGGTTGTGGCCACCTCCGTCAGCTGTTCTGCTAAATTGAGCATCACAAGGCATGTTGAGAAGGGGAAACCTCCCCAGCACAGCCATGTAAGGTTTACTACTGCAGACGTTTAGGAGACTGAGGTGTGGAATGGGCCAAGTTTACTGAATGCTGCACAGATCCTGTTTGTCCTCAGCTGTTGCCACAGCTTCCAACTCTCTGCTGAAGAGTTCCCTGTTCACCAAAGATTTGGCTCCTACTATTTTTAACAGCCCTGACCTGGATGGCCCAGGCTAGCATAATCTCATCAGATCTCAGAAGCTAAGCAGGGTCAGCCCTGGTTAGTATTTGGATGGGAGACCGCCAAGGAATACCAGGGTTGTGACACAGAGGCAGGCCGTGGCAAACCACCTCTGACCGTCTCTTGCCTTGAAAACCCTACGAGGTCACCATATCTCAGCTGTGACTTGAGGACGTTTTCCACCACCACCACATCTTTTACAGCAAGGGGAATGGATAAAACCAACTTCTGCATTGATTGTACAGTGACTTACCGTGCATTCCTGGGGAATGCCTGTGCCGGGCTTAGGAGGCAGCACAGTGATTTTGCATGGATTTTTGGAACCGGGTGGAGATTTCGGCAGGACTAAAACTTCCTTAGGAGACAGCACAACGGCGCTGCCTCCTAAGGAAGTTTTAGTCCCGCCGAAATCTCCCTGGTGCTAAAAATCCATGCAACAACAACAAAAAGGGGGTGTTCCCAAGCTGTAATGGCTTAGGAGTCTGCCTAATGGCGGCCCCACCGCCAGGCTGGCACCATGACATCCTGGGAACGCCTCCCGGGCCACCGCAGCGGCCTTTGCTGGCATCAGGACGCCGGTGGAAGGCTCCGTCGGTGGCCTGGCCAGGCGCTGCTGCGGCCGGCGTCTGGGCCTGCACGCCGGTATTGGGGCCACAAACGCCGGTGTACGCTGCCCGGACACCGGCGCTGTGGGCCGTTGCGCCGGCGCTGTGGGCCCTTGCACCGGCGCTGTGGGCCCTTGCGCCAGCGCAGGCCTTCGCCAGCCTCCAGAGGCCTTTAGTCCTGGCTGCCGGCACAGCTCAGGAATGTGCGGTTAGTAACAGGTATTGTTTTCGCCAACTCTTCCACTGCTAGGGTCACCAAGCTCCTGGTAGAGCTTGGCATTCTCCTGGAATTAAAACTGATCTCCAGACTACAGAGATCAGTTCCCCTGAGAAAATGGCAGCTTCAGAGGGCAAACACTATGGCATACCAGAGACTTCAGGTGAAATCCCTCCCCAAATTCCCCCCTCCACTGACACAGCCCCCAAATCTCCAGGAATTTCCCAGTCCAGAGTCAGCATGGTGTAGTGGTTAAGAGCGGTGGTTTGGAGCGGTGGACTCTGATCTGGAGAACCGGGTTTGATTCCCCACTCGTACACATGAGCGGCGGAGGCTAATCTGGTGAACTGGATGTTTCCCCAGCCCTACACAAGAACCCAGCTGGGTGACCTTGGGCAAGTTACAGTTCTATCAAGAGCTCTCTCAGCCCCACCTACTACACAGGGTGTCTGTTGTGGGGAAGGGAAGGGAAGGTGATTGTAAGCCGGTTTGAGCATCCCTTAAGTGGTAGAGAAAGCCAGCCTATAAAAACCAACTTCTTCTTCTTCCTATCCACGGTCCTTATTGCTGCACAACAAATGTCTGTGGTGGTGTCTCATCTGTTGTGCTTTTGTTGCATGAAAGTTGTAGCTCTTGCTTAGACCTCAATGGTCCTGGACACATCTAAGAAGTTAGGGTAGTGCAGTGTCTAAAAGACCAACCGCACCATCCAAAGCAGAGCTACACCCTTCTTGGTCCATTGAAGGCAATGGGTTTAAAACATTTTTCTGGGGAAATGCATGGGGAGAGCGAGGCGACCTCTTACAGTCGGAAAATGCAAGCATAATTAAAGCAAAGCCCCAAAGTGGTTGGTGGGGTGACTGCGAGGAAACAGCCATGCATAAATGGCCAATGGCATCACATCCATGCTGAACTTTTTCCCTTTGCCATATTCTGCACTTCCCAGGTTCTGCCCCCAAATCTCCAGAAATTTCCCATCCCAGACTTGGCAACCTTAGGAACTCACTGCATCGGACTACTTCCAGGGTGATGCGGTTGGCAGACGGTATCTCTGTATAGGAAGCAATGAAATCAAAGCCTCTGTCTTGAGCCACTCTGACCAGGCCTTCTTTGCTTTCTGGGAGGGTTTTGCCTTCGATCTCCCCAGTGTTCATTTGCTTTAAGATGTACTTGCCAGACACCTGCCAGAGAGAAGAAGCAGAAGTTTTAAAGTCATGGACTTTGCCATCTACAGGTCCTCCTCCAGGTGGCCCTCTTGTTTTCCTGGCAGAAGGCACACTACTTCCCAGAGCTTTGGGAAAGACAGAAGTTGTACTGAATCTCCATCCTGGGGGATGATGTGCCAGTCTGATTTCTACCATTCATGAAGCACAGAGACTCCATCAGTCGGGGTGGGTGGTTGGGGGGAATCAATCAGGAGGGGGTAACTGCAGCTTCCTTTGGAGAAGCCAGTGGAGACTTTTAGCATCTTGGTGAAAATACGTTCTCATGTTTAGTTTGCAAAAGAGCTACAGAAAAACCGCTCAAGTTGATATAAAAGCAGAATTAGCAAAAAAAATATCCCAGAATCCCGTCTGCTTTACATCTTTGTAGGAAAAATCTCAAGTACAGTACGGTTCCTATATTTTTTGAGTGCGTACTGGGGCTCAGATAAGGTTGCAACCCCCTCGGGGGGGGGGGTGAAGTTCTCCCAGAGTTACAACTGATCTCCAGACTGCAAAGAAAGGGCAGCTCCAGAGGGTGGACTGTACTGCATCACATTCCCACTGAGCTCCATTTGCTCTCCAAATGCTGCCTTCCCCAGGTTCCACCCCTAAATCTTCAGGAATTTCCCAGCCCAGAGCTGGTTCAAAGCAGCCATGCGGGTTGTGTGCATTTTTGATTGGGGAAGTGGGGCATAAGTGGGTGGGGGGAATGTGAATTTCCCTCTTCCCCAAAACTGTGACCCTCCTTCATATTGCCTCCCCCCACCATTTGCATTCTACGGACAAATTACATGTCATGAGTTCCAGTGATAGAACTCCAGTGTCAGATAATTTAGCCCAAGAATATTAAACCCATGGAGCAATATGCTTGTGGCTTCAGTTCAGACACCAGGCAAATTTAAGCTAAGAACATAAGAAAAAGCCATGCTGGATCAGACCCAGGCCCATCAAGTCCAGCAATCTGTTCACACAGTGGCCAACCAGGTGCCTCTAGGAAGCCCACAAACAAGACGACTGCAGTAGCATTGTCCTGCCTATGTTCCACAGCACATAATGTATTAGGCATAAGCACATAAGAAAAGCCATGCTGGATCAGACCAAGGTTCATCAAGTCCAGCAGTCTGTTCACACAGTGGCCAACCAGGTGCCACTAGGAAGCCCACAAACAAGATGACTGCAGCAGCATCCTGCCTGTGTTCCACCGCACCTATATAATAGGCATGCTCCTCTGATCCTGGAGAGAATAGGAATGTATCATGACTAGTACTCATTTTGACTAGTAGCCATGGATATCCCTATCCTCCATGAACATGTCTACTTCCATCTTCCAAGTTGGCAGCCATCACTACATCCTGGGGCAGAGAGTTCCACAATTTAATGATGCATTGTGTGAAGAAATACTTCCTTTTGTCTGTTTTAAATCTCTCACTCTTCAGCTTCAGCAGATGACCCCGCATTCAGGTATTATGAGAGAGGTCCCTGTCCACTATCTCCACACTATGCATAATTTTGTAGACTATCATGTCTCCCCTTACTCAGATTTTTTTCTAAACTAAACAGCCTTAAGAGTTTTAATCGCTCCTCATAGGACAGTTGCTCTAGCCCCCTGATAATTTTGGTTGCTTTTTTCTGCACCTTCTCAAGCTCTACAATATCCTTTTGGTGACCAGAACTGTATACAGTATTCCAATCTTTGTCTCACCATAGATTTATACAAGGGCAGTATGATAGCAGCAATTTTATTCTCCATTCCTTGTCTAATTATGGCCAGCATGAAATTTGCCTTTTTCATATCAGCTGCACATTGGGTTGACATCCCTCTCTTAGTCTTTCACTGCCAGCACAGATCCCATCAGTGTATATGTGAAGTTGGGATTTTTTGCCCCAATATGCATCACTTTACATTTGTTCACATTGAATCTCATTTGCCATTTTATTGCCCATTCCTCCAGTTTGGAGAGATCCTTTTGGAGCTCTTCACAATCTGTTTTTGTTTTAACTACCCTAAATAATGTGGTGACATCTGCAAACTTGACCATCTTACTGTTCCCCCCCCAGCTCCAGGTCACTGATCAACAACTAACTGCTGCAGTTAGTATGAATAAAATACAGGCCACTCCACTAACCGGTTAGTTAGGGTCTGTCAAACCAAGATTTGAAGCCAGAATATAAAGTTGGTTTGTTAGCTATAGTTAGTTTTAAATATGATAACTTAATGCAGATATCCTGGCTTGTTCTCTGGTGACGCCTTCCCAGGCTATAGAGAAAAGAAAATGAAACCAATACTTGTTGAGGCCAACCAGGGTTTAAGTACTGTAATTATCTGCGAGCTGGTTTTAGAAACTAACCGCAATTAGAACAAATCATTGTTTGGTGTTATGTCTAAACTGAGCCTGTGAGTGAATGAATGCACAAAAATAATATCTGGGAGCATTTGTAGGGTTGCCAGTCTCCAGGTACTAGCTGGAGATCTCCTGATATTACAACTAGTCTACAGCTCATAGAGATCAGTCCACTTGAAGAAAATGGACGCTTTGGCAATTGGAAGTTCCTCCCCTCCCCAAACCCTGCCCTCCTCAGTAGGGTTGCCATGTCCCTCTTTGCCACCAGTGGGAGGTTTTGGGGGCGGAGCCTGAGGAGGGCAGGGTTTGGGGAGAGGAGGGACTTCAGTGCCATACAGTCCAAATGCCAAGGTGGCCATTTTGTCCAGGTGAACTTATCTCTACTGCCTGGAGATCAGATGTAATAGCAGGAGATTTCCAGCAATACCTGGAGGTTGGCAACCCTACTCCTCAGGCTCCGCCCCCAAAACCTCCCAATGGTGGTGAAGAAGGACCTGGCAACCCTAGGCATTTGCAATCTCAAATATAAGCTAATGCAGTAAATCAGACTGGATACCAGAAAGGCAGAACCAATTCTGGTCAAGTAACGAAGGGATTGACACACCTCAGCCTTTTCTTCCCCCACTTCCCTACCCCACACGTTAAGCATGAACTTTCAGCAACAAGAGATTACTGGTGGTTCTGAGAATGCCTTACCAAGAATCCCACAGAATGGGGTGTCGAACCAATGTTCCATAGCAGACTGTGCTGGCTTTTAAGCACCAGTAACACACTGAGGTCCTTGAAAGGGTCTCCTTTGTCACAAGTCACATTCATGTTCAGCTCCACAGCCTGCATGCTGAAAAATAAAATCCAGGATGAATGGCAAGTGTGAGATTAGGGCAGCAATTTCCTTTTAATCACCCACGCACCACTCACACAGATTCCACTTGGAGCCGTGGTCTCCTGGACGAGCACCAACTAAGAGCATCAACCACACTATCCAAATGACTATTTAACCTTTATTTATTATCAGCATTGCGCTAGGTGCTGTAGGACAGAGGTTCACTAACTTTAGACTTATCTGATCTTTTTTTTTTTTTAAAGTAGGCTTTGCCAAAGCGATTTAAATATACAAAATTGCTAAACCGGTTTCCTTAAAAAGCAGGCTATATCGACTCTTTCTTGGATGCAGAACAGGAAATTATTAATAGACACTTATTATTTATGATTTCCTTCAGGAGTGTCCTTTCATTTTTAAGGAGGTATAGGTCTATAAAATATACTGCTTCATTAAAAAAAATTAGAAGCCAGTATCTTGAATGGAATAATAAGTAGAATTTAAAATTTGATGAATCATCAGAAAAGTTTTTTGGGGAAAAGGTTTATGGAAAAAACAAGAGAAGGGTTTTTGTGTCTTCTCTGCAAGGCTGTTTCACTCGCGGTCACCCCTCCGACGACTTCGGGTCTTTCTTTGGGTTATGCATGCCGTTTCCAACCATCAGAGGTCACCTCGCTCTTCCTCTGCGATTCCCAGCATTTTGCCTGCATTTTGAGGAACCTGTTTTATTTCAAATTTGAAAACACAGGCAAACGCGGGGAAACGCAGGGGGAGAGTGAGGTGACCTCTGATGGTCGGTAACGGCATACATAATCCAGACAAAGACCCGAAGTTGTCAGAGGGGTGACCGCGAGTGAAACAGCCATGCATAAAAGACCGGGTTATACTGTTCCTAGGGAACACTTGAATTGGATCTAGATTAAGGTAAATTCTTTGCTCCTCTTCATACACCATACGCTGTTACTCATTTAACCAGATTTAACAGCGCCAGCGTGGAGTAGTGGTTAAGAGCGACGGACTCCAATCTGGAGAACTGGGTTTGATTCCCCACTCCTCCACACGAAGCCAGCTGGGTGACTTTGGGCCAGTCACAGTTCTCTCAGAACTCTCTCAGCCCACACAGAGGTAGACAATGGCAAACCACCGCCGAACATCTCTGACCTTGAAAACCCTGCACAGGGTCACCATATGTCAGCTGTGACTTGACGGCCCTTTCCACCACAACAGAAAAAAGGGTGCTTGTTCTTTAGGTTACATAGAGTTTGGGAAAACACAGTTGGGAAAAATCCACTGTCACGCATGCAACTATGTGCTATGTGGGGCCTTGATGCTCTTATGCCTGCATTCACACATACACACACACGTATACTAAGGAACAATCCAGCAACGAGTTAGGTATCTTAGGTCGAAAACGCACGGTCGTTTTATCATCCTTTAATCCCCATTTTAGCCAGGATCGAACGCACATTAAGTGAAACACATGCATTCGATCCAGGCTGAATCCTAGCTGAAACAGGGATTAAAGGAGGATAAAGTGACCATGCGTTTTCGCCCTTAATCTCATTGAAATAAATGTGCTTAAGTGTTCTTAAACTTGTTGAACCTGGATAACCCCCAAATTACCTGTCCGGAGGGCCCTGCTGGAGCCACACAATATGCGCTTCTTTCCCGGGATGCTCGCTGGGGTGAGGACAGCTTTCAGTCTCTGAGGAGACGACATCCACCTCAAGGTACTGCCCAGCATCGAAATCCGTCTCAGGGAGGCAGTCCTCGGATGTGCCAATCTCTGAAGAACGCAGAAAGAAAATCAGTCTTTTTGGGACACTCAAGCATGAGGGGTCCATTCTTGATCAGGCCAGGAGGTGCAAGGCAGCATTTGACTAACTTTGTTCAGGAACAGAAGAGCAAATGGAAACTTCCCCACTTGCCAGGTCTCCAGGAAGGCAATGGCCCCATCTCAGATTTAGGGGAAGGGGAGGAAGAATCAGTAGGATCCAAAAACTGACTCCAAAATAAATTATATACTTAGATCCGATATGGTGCTTAGGGCCACACTACATGATATATGTGAATGACCTGGGTTGGGACTCGCCTGATTTGACTTGCAGTCACATGTATGATCAGGGAACTAACATTCCCAAGCGTTCCAGGGCCTGATTCAGTTTGGAAGCATAGCATTGGGGGTGAAAGGCTTCAGCCTTCCCCCTCGCCCCCAGCATTGATTTTCATGAGCTAGGGAATCTCTGCACCAGAAGTCCCCATGCTCAAATCAAGTCTCCGCCCCTTTAAATGCTGCTTTGTAATTGGCTTACTTATAGTGCTCACTGTGAGAAAAAATACCCCCCAAACCCAATTGCCACATAAAAAATAATTTTAAGAACAAAAAAATATATATATATGGAAGGAGCGGGGCAGAGAAATCCAAGACTCGGTTTTAAAAAGTTTTTCTTCTGCTCAGAAAGAGTTCCCAGGAAGCAGGAAGTATTTGAAGTCCCACCTCTGGACATGCTGCTTTGTAATTGGCTGTGAGAGAAACCAAGTTTGCGTGTCCCACACTTTGCCTTCTGCATGGGGATTTCAGCCAGGCTTTGCTCAGGGAAGATGGAAGAGTCGGGTTAGCAGAGGAATGGGAAGACCCGAACATTGCAAGGGCTGGCAGTGAGGTCATCTCTAATGGAGGGAAAACGCATGCATAACTCCAAGGAACAACCGAAACAGACCGGGGGCGAACGTGAGTGAAAATACTTATGCATAAACAACCTTAGTTAAGTTTATTGAGTTTTTATCCTACCTATCTTCAGTACTGTATTTGCATTTTCAAATTTTACCTGCCCTCTTGTTCTTATTTACAGTTATTGAACTTGCTTCATTCGTTACAGATTTTGATGCTGCTTTAGCTCCATGCTGCCACTATGCATGTCTTTATCATGCTGGTTTGATTGGTGAATTCCTGGTGATTTATCAGCGTTTTATAAAGGTCTTGTATGTCAGCTCCTTTGTGTGTTTTTTATTATTCCTTCCATAGTTGTCATTTTGTTTAATTTTAATTCTACTGGCTTTAGTTTTGCATTGGCATAAGTTTCCTCCAGCAATTTTCTCAAGAGTTTGCCAAGAAATTAATTTACCAACTATATCATCCATCTATCTATTCTTGGGCCACCTTTCTGGTGAGAAACGGCTCAAAACGGCATATGAAAGGTAAATAGGCAATAACAATAAATGCAACAAAAACACCTAAAAGGTGGAGTAGAAATAAATGGGGAAAAAACTGATCACATTTCTGGCTATCCTGTTACACTTTGATCAAGATCTCAATGGGACTCACCTTTGCCTACTTGGAAGTGGATCCGGTGAGGGCTTTCTACATTGGTGAAGGAAGAAACACCCCCGTATTTTAATTTGGCCCACTTCAAGAGCTCCTCACCACTGGCAATGAAAGGCAGTTTGGTTTCGTTGGTTTCTTTGCTGTCCACGCTGAGCATGATGTTTCCAGAGTTCTAGAAAAGAAAGGCAGAGTTGGCTTCACAAGAGATGAAGAGATGAGAGAGGACTAGGTCTTCTCACTGAAGAGATCCACCTCTGTCTGGCCTGTATCACTTCGGATTGGAGGGACGGGAGGTTCATTAGACTATGGCCATTTATGCCGGGCTGTTTCTCCGCGGTCACCTCCATTGACTGCTCGGGGGCTTCGTTTTGATTATGCATGCCTTTCCCGACTGTCAGAGGTCGCCTCTATCTCCCTGCGCGTTTCTGCACGTTCTGTCAGCGTTTTCCAGATTCTCGCTAAGAGAGAGCGAGGCAACCTCTGACGGTCAGGAAATGCATGCATAATCAAAACGAAGCACTGGAGCAGTCGGTGGGGTGACCGCGAGAGAAACAGCCCTGCAGAAATGGCCTGAAAGTCCAAAAAAAAATCCTTACAGATAGAAAACTAGCAAGTCTGGAATGATCTATCCTCGCCTTTTTTCATGACATGCTAGCTTTGTATGACTAGGAATCTTCTTTACATTCTAGTTTTGTATGTACAGGAATCTTTTTTACATCCTATCTTAAAAATTTAAGAAGAGCTCTGCTGGATCAAATCATAGTTTATTTAAAGTTGAGCTACGGATAGCGTTGGGTGGTCTTGTATAAATCTTGGAGGATCTCCCAGCATTTCATGCAGTATGGTCCTTATTGTTGGATGGCGGCATCTTGAGTAGTACACATGGGCATGAAGCACTCAGACTCACAAAATATCAGTGAGCTGCTTCATAAAAAAAGCCTTGCACGGATATGCCATTAAAGGTTTATGAATGAATGAATGTAAGCCTTGCACGATCCAGCCGATGGTCCATCCTGTCCAGCATCCTGTTTCCCACAGTGGCCAGCCAAGTGCCCTGGAAGAACACAGCCGAGGAACAGAGGCCAAAGCCTCCACCTCCCCACATCCCTCCCCAGCAACTGGCATTGATGTATTCCCTCTGAACACCAAAGCCTCATTGAGCCACCATAGCCCATAGCCACGAAGGGCCTTTTCCTCCATGTCTTTGTTTAATCTCCTTTTAAAGCCTTCAGAGTCAGTGGCAGTCACTTCGTCCTGTGGCAATGAGTTCCACAAGTTAATTGTGCGTTTTGTGTGTGTGTGAAGAAGGCATTCCTTTTGTCTGTCCTGAATCTACTGCACATCAAGTTCACTGAGTGCCCCGAGTTCTTCGAGTAGGGTTGACAGCTATGTTGTTCACAACACAGAACCTTTTTGCTTGGAAACGTTTTGACCTTTACTCAAGGCGACGGCGAAATACCTCTGAGACATGCAAGGCTGACGAAGCCTCAGTTGGCGAAACGCAATTAAATACCTGGGATTCGCGTCCCTTTATGCGGTCCTGAACAAATCTTTCCTGTGGGTCACACTAGACGCCTGACGTGACCCTTTTAAGGGATCCATGTTGGCTTCGATACTACAAGTGGAACTGAAGATATTACCGTGCTTTTGAAGGCTTGTATAGTCTGCACGCGGCTTATTATCGTTTGTACCTACCACTATTGGCAGCGTAACGTGGGACAATATAGTCAATTTGGTTCACTGTATATAGTTGTAAATATTTTTGTTCAGTACCATCGCGCGCTTGTTTACATATTGCACGTTATTAGATAGTTAGTTAGGTAGTTCCTTTGCTATTGTCATTGATGTAAATACACTTGTGTTTGCATAAGATACCGTGTGTGCTGTTGATTTGGTTGAGTACCTGGAGGTTGGCAACCCTAACTTGGAGAGATGGAGAAAAAAAATCTCTCTCTCTCTCTTTGTCCTTTCGGCACTCCAGGGATAGGAGACAATAAACCTGAACACCCAGGAACCCAGCTTGTTTCTCACATGGAGAGCGAGGAATGAATCGTGGTATGAAACTAACTTGGTTACCCACAATGTATGAATGGAGAGTTTGATTCACACTTAGAATCCTGCTTTGTGGTGTTGCTGTCTTACCAGGAAAGTTTCCCACGGGCCGCTGGCCTAGAGAACCAATGGTGGCCAGGAGCCAGCTGAACAAAGTAGCCCCTGCGAGGATGGCAGTGCAGCTCAAACCCATCCATATTATGGATAGGGTTGCCAACCTCCAGGTGGTAACTAAGCACAGACTATGGCTATATATAACTCTATGATAAGTGTATTTGAATGATCCACAAAGGCTACAAGGCCAATGTTACATGAAAATTACACTGTTAGTACAAAAAGTACAGTCACATTCATTCCAAAATTACAATCTTCTCTGAAGGATGGTGCACAGTGACGATGACTAGGGAGACAATCGTTTCACAGTTCTTCATCAGTCCCGTTCAGTCATCATATTTGCACACTTATTCCCTAATTTTAGCCTCAGTAGCTCCAGTACTGTCTCCAATGATGATTAATCTTCTTATTAAGTATAACAGCAACCATATACAATTTTTTAGTTCCAATATTTCCACAATGGATATCTATCCATAGGTTGCACCAACAGATCACCTTTCCTCTGTTCCCAACCGGGATACAAGCTGTTGGTGCAACCTATGAATGGATATCCATTGTGGAAATATTGTATGTGGTTGCTGTTACACTTAATAAGAAGATTAATCATCATTGTCCCCCATCTTTGGATTTATATTCACTGGATTCACACCAGATGAACATATTATACAATTGGAACTAACCAACTTTGATAGACTTAAGAAGAGGACTTTTTTGCCTGGTTATTCTATAATCCATGTATATATTGTACATTGTGTAGTCACTGCTGTTAGTGTACATTGTATAGTCACTACTGTTAGGTCTATTTGTCTCACACTGCTGTCTTTGATGTTTTGCACTTATTAACATTTGCATTTTTGCTACTTGGCTCTGTGCATTTGTGTACCTTTTACCCGTGCTAATTTCCAAACCATATGGTATAGGCACGGGAGTGCTTTTGTTTTGTTTATATTGTTTATATTGAACCTCCAGGTACTAGCTGGAGATCTCTTGCTATTACAACTGATCTCCAGCCGACAGAGATCAGTTCACCTGGAGAAAATGGCTGCTTTGGCAATTGGACTCTATGGCAATTGGACTCTATGGCATGGAAGTCCCTCCCCTCCCCAAACCCCACCCTCCTCAGGCTCCACCCTAAAAACCTCCCACCGGTGGCGAAGAGGGACATGGCAAGCCTTTGTCTCGTAAACCCTACGGGTAGGCTGACCATACATATTGTTTTGAATGGGACAGTCCCGTTTTTATCATATTTCCCAGCCGTTCTGTCTTTTTAATTAAAATGTCAATTTTGTCCCATTTGGCATCTCATTACACTTCCAACGTTTGTTTCCTTCACTTCTGACATTTCTTATGCTGCATGCAGGCATGGCTGGGTAAGTTATCATAGAAAAAGTGCTCTGATCGGGTTACACTAATATCACATAACCCTATGTGATAGGGTTGGCAACCTCCAGGTACTAGCTGGAGATCTCCTGCTATTAAAACTGATCTCCAGCTGATAGAGATCAGTTCACCTGGAGAAAATGGCCGCTTTGGCCATTGGACTCTATGGCATTGAAGCCCCTCCCCAAACCCTGCCCTCCTCAGGCTCTGCCCCAAAAACCTCCTGCCGGTGGCGAAGAGGGACCTGGCAACCCTACATAACCCCTGTCCCGTTTTTGCCGTCCCAATGTCCCGTTTTTGTCTCAAGGAAATATGGTCAGCCTACCTACGGGTCATCATGTTGGCTGCGATGTGATGGCATTTTCCACCACCAAACTAGGAAAATGCTCAGCAGGGGGAGATGATATAACTAAAGGAGGAGGGATCTGAGCAATGGTTCGCCATTTGAGGCAGGGAGCAGGGTGTGCCTGGGTGCTAGACTGCCTCCCCCTCATCTTGATCTGCAACTGGGCCCTTCCCTGTGTGTTAGTGCTGACCGGAGGGGGGTTAGAGCCAAAGGGCTCCTCATGCTTCCAAGGCGGAAACGGGAAACGGCTATTGGCATGAGAATGAGCATACTTGGACACGTAGCTTCTTCTGTCACTTAATCATTTTCCAAGTTTATTTTTACACCTTGCGTCTCACAAATTCTGGAAAAGGAAGGACGACTCTCGCCCTGCCCCCCCTCCCCATAACCTTTGTAGCATGGAAAGAGGAGAACGACAGAGAGAGAAGTCAGAAGGAAAAAAAATGTGACAGCTAATCTCACGCCATGATCAAAGCCATTTTAAGACCTATTGTTGTCTGCTTTGGAATCTGGAAAAAGGCAAGGCGTCAACAATCGGGGTGGGCGCCGGGGGTCAAACGACTTATTTTGAAGGATTAAACTGGGGAGGGGGGGAAGTGTAATAAACAGCAACATCGGTCCAATTTCAGAAACTTGAAAAATTGTAAAAAAAATGTTTAAATCTGCTTTGTTAAGGATGATGCTAACGTTACATTGATTAATTGAAAATATACCGACCCCACCAATTAACCCACAGATTTCTCAAGGCTAATAATGGGGGTGGGGTAGGAGTCAACATATTTTTTAAAAATCATCTTAATTTATTTCCCCTGCCCCCACTGAACCAAACAAACCAAACAAATATGCACAATTTACATTAGATTTGAGTCCAGTAGCACCTTAGAGACCAACACGATTTTCGGGGTATAAGCTTTAAGCTTTCAAGAATCATAGAATCATAGAGTTGGAAGGGACCACCAGGGTCATCTAGTCCAACTCCCTGCATAATGCAGGAAATTCACAACTACCTCCCCCCCACACCCCCAGTGATTCCTACTCCATGCCCAGAAGATGGCCACGGTGCCCTCCCTCTCATGATCTGCCTAAGGTCATCAGCATTGCTGACAGGTGGCCGTCTAGCCTCTACTTAAAAAGAGTCAAAGCTCTCTTTGCAAGACTTGAATCTAGCTGTTCTCCTGCAGACCAACATCGCTACCCTCTGAAATGTTTTACGTTGTTGGCTTTAATTGCGAAAGAAGATCAAAGTTCCTTGATGATAGCATCATCACTTCTGACTTATAGCGACCCTATGACTCAATGACCCCCACAATGTCCTATTGTTAACAGCGTTGCTCAGGTCTTGCAAACTGAGGGCCTTGGCTTCCTTGATTTAGTCAATCCGTCTCGTGTTGGGTCTTCCTCTTTTCCTGCTGTTTTCCTAGCATGACTGTCTTTTCCAGCAACTTTGGTCTTCTCATACTGTGACCAAAGTACGATAGCCTCAGTTTAGTCATTTCAGCTTCTAGGGAGAGTTCAGGCTTGATTTGATCTAGAACCCCCTTATTTGTCTTTTTGGTGGTCCATGGTATTCCTAACTCTCCTCCGATACGACATTTCAAATGAAATAACTTTCTTCCTGTCAGCTTTTCCCATTGTCCAGCTTTCACACCCATACATAATAAAGAGTATTGTGGCATGAATTATCTTGATCTTATTGTCTTTGTAATATCTACTTCATGCTCTTTCAAAATGGTCCAAGTGCTCAATTTTACTACAATTTACCTAACAAAAAGAATGGTCAGCTTAATACCGAGGAGGAATTTTATCTGTGCCAGCTTTTTCTCTCTGTCAAGGACAACGGGACTCCTAGTAGAAAAATACCTCCTTGCTGAGGCTGCCCCAAAGAAGAAGAAGAAGAGTTGGTTGTTATATGCTGACTTTCTTTACCACTTAAGGAAGAATCAAACCAGCTTACAGTCACCTTCCCTTCCCCTCCCCACAACAGGCACCCTGGGAGGTAGGTGAGGATGAGAGAGCTCTAAAAATGTGGTTCAGAATATAATTCCCCCCTTATCTAACAGTTATTAAAAACAAACTACAATTTTACAGATTGTACATAATCTACAGGACATCACACTTTGCTGAATAGTGGCCCCACTCCCCGCCCCCCCAAACCCTAACATTTCCCCTGGGGGGGATTCCCCCCTTGTTGAGAACCCATGCTCTAAGAGAGCTGTGACTAGCCCAAGGTCACCCAGCTGGCTTCATGTGTAGGAGCGGGGAAACCAACCCAGCTCACCAGTTTAGCCTCCACCGCTCATGTAGAGGAGTGAGGAATCAAACCCGGTTCTCCAGATCAGAGTCCACCGCTCCAAACCGCCGCTCTTAACCACTACGCCATGCTGGCTCATAATCAGCCAAGGGTTTAGAATTGGCTGCTTATGAGCAAACCTAGAACAATCCGGCCCAGCTGTGGGATTTTCCAGGGCTTGGTGGCTCATCTTTTTGTCCATCTCTACCCAATTGTACTGATCTCCTCTTGCTGGCAGACAGAGGAGGGTGTTACGTATGCAACTCCGACAAAGAGGCTGTCCAGCGGGCCTGCCCTCCTGACCTCATGCCAGGCAGAGAATGGAGAGTTCAAGCAGAGGGGGACTCTCGCTTGTGTTGACCGTGCCACTGTTCAATCTGATAGCTCTACCCCCACCCCATCCCACCCTTATTGTCAGCTTTTAAAACTTATTATTAGCCACAAGTAGGAAAGAGTTTTATTTTGCTAACAAAGCTCACCGTCTCGACTGAGCCGGCTGGAGCCAAATCTCATTGCTGACCTTACTACAAACCGCCAGAGGAAACGGGAGACTTTCCCGAGGTCTGTGCGTCACTCCTGGCTCAGAATGGTGTGCCGCTTCCCTATGTGGCGTGGGGGGGTGGGTATAGGCTGCAGAGATCTAGTGGAAATACCTTGTTCACGTGTTCATGTCCGTTGCAATTGCCAGGAACAAGCCTATTTTCAAGTCTCCAGCTCTGCTAAATCACTGCTCGTATTTTTGTCTATTTTGGGAGATGCTTGTCAACATTTTGTTAATGGGAGTTGCTGCAGCGAAGGCAATTTGGCTTAATGCTCTTGGGTAGAGAATAAGGATGTTATACAAGGATCACTATTCAAAGGTATGAGATCAGAGATGTTATCAGACGTCTTCTTCCAGACAGCTCTAGCAACTGTTTTTACTATTGTGTGATTTGCTTTATTGTGGAAAATCTCAAGGCAAACACAAAAAGACATGCCAGTGGGTTAAAGCCGGCAGTGAAAAATGGACTCCTGTCTATTCTTGACCAAGACTTGTGTTCAGAAGGAGAAGAAGAGTTGGTTTTTATACCCCAATTTTCTCTACCTTTTAAGGAGTCTCAAACTGGCTTTCAATCACCTTCCCTTCCCCTCTCCACAACAGACATCTTATGAGATAGGTGGGGCTGAGAGAATTCGGAGAGAACTGTGACTAGCCCAAGGTCACTCAGGAGGCTTCATGTGTAGAAGTAGAGAAACCAACCCAGTTCACCAGATTAGAGTCTGCTACTCATGTGGAGGAGTGGGGTACCAAACTCAGTTCTCCAGATCAGAGTCCACCACTCTTAACCACCATACCACGCTGGCTGAGTCCAAATTGTACTGCAATTGTAAGCTTGTCTGATTCTGTTTGTTCTCCCATACTGAAGACTGGCTCTATCATGAGGCTCATAAAAGCAGTTGTCTCAGGTAGGGGATTTGGGTGGCGGGGAGCTGATCAGTTCGCCTGGAGAAAATGGCTGCATTGGAAAGTGGACTTTATGGCATCACACCCCATTGAAGTCCCTCCCCTCCCCAAACCTCACCCTCCTCGGGCTCTACCCTTAAATCGCCAGGTATTTCCCAATCTGGAGCTGGCAACCCTATCCTCAACAATTTTTTAAAACAGTGCAGCAAACCACACACATCCCACAGGGCTTCCAGAACTCTTGCAAGGCTTGTTCCTCGTTTCGATTGCCCTGCCGACCACGATGATGCGCTGGACCACCAACAGGCCTGGAGAAAGACAACCTATCTTTTTAACAGAGGCTGAATGGGAGGTTATCTACCAGGTGATGTTACTTGCCTCCAAGCCAAGAAAAGCTTCATCTGCCCACCCCCACACATTAAGCCACAATAAAGAGACAAGACTCTTTTCTCCATGCCAGTCGGCATACCTGTAAGGAACCAAAATGATGGCTGAAGTTTCCTGACAGGAAGAAACTGCGTGAAAGTACAGGAAGCCCTTCATCGAGGGTGTACGTGGCTTTGCTTCCTGTTTTTAAAAAGGGTTGGGGGAGGGAGGGGAAGATGAGCTGCTTTGGCTTCTATGCGGTGGGGGCAGCAGAGGGGGCTCAGGCAGGAAAATGTCTTGAGCTAACATTGCTTATCCTGTATCAGTTTCACTGATTTTGTGGTGTTTTCGTCTTTGGGGTTTCTTTTGGGAGAGAGGGATGTGCAAGATACCAGAAACCCCAAAAGAGCTCCGATTCAAGCTCTGATTTGCCCTCAGAGTTTCCACACCTTAAAAATATAAACAGAGAAAGTACCCATTGCCCATCCCCAATTTCACTGAGATGCCAAGATGTATGTTGCCCCCAAAGAGTCAAAAATTGCAAAATGCAGAATGCTTGTTAATACTGAGGCTAAAAAATGACACGGCAGTTCCTGGACAAATGTGCTAATCCAAGTAAGCCAACGTGGATCTCAAGAATATCAGACACACCTTTAAAGTACTGTTCTGCCTGGGTGGAACCCTGCCATTTGGATCCAAATTTCATTTCAAACCCCAATACTAGAGATGTTTGCGCTGAAGTCCCATCAATTATGGCAGAACTTACTCCCCAGTTTGCAAACTTCAGAAGATTTTGGCAGCAAACCCCTTTTTAACTCGTTGGATTTGATATTTTAATCTCCATTTTAATTTACCAGTCACTCATCAGGCGTTTTCAAGATCGGGGAGGCTAAATAAATTAAAGGGTAAGCTTTGAACTCTTTAAAGTGCTGCATGCCTGCTAAACATTATTATTAATGGAAGCAACATAGGAGAGAAGTGAGCTTCTATAGCAGGGGACCCCTTGCTTGAAATATGGACAGCTACACATTGCTGTGCCCTGACCTGGATAGCCCAGATCTCCAAAGCTAAGGCAGGTCGGCCCTGGTTAGTTCTTGGATGGGAGACCACCAAGGAAGTCCAGGGTCTGCTATGCAGAGGCACGCAATAGCAAGCCACCTCTATTCATCTCTTGTCTTGAAAAACCCATAAGGGGTCGCCATAGGTCGGCTGCGACTTGCGGGCCCTTTCCACCACGTCAGATACACGTCGGATGAGTTTTGCATATAACGGTCACAGACCATATCTCCTGTGCCCTAACCCGGATGGCCCAGGCTAGCCTGATCTCGTCAGATCTCCAAAGCTAAGCAGGGTCAGCCCTGGTTAGTATTTGGATGGGAGACCACCAAGGAAGTCTAGGGTGGCTACACAGAGGCTGGCAACGGCAAACCACTTCTGAACGTCTCTTGCCTTGAAAACCCTACAGAGTCACCCTAAGGTGGCTGCGACTTGATGGTACTTTCCACCTCCACACACATTGCCCCAGGATCCATGATGGCGAGACCGATAGAGATGAGAGAGTGTCAGGAGATCCAATGCCAGCCCCTGTCCAGGCAGCAGACGTTGCCTCCAGCATGCCAGAACCTTTTGATTCAGGCTGGCAGGAAGGTGCCATCCTAGAAATGTCTTGCCCCCTAGGAAGAGTCGCCCATTTCCAGGCTGTTTCCTCATCTGCGCCCATTTCAGCTTCCTCCTCCTGCCCCACCCCACTCATTATCCTCGGCATCGAATGTCACAACAGCTTTCCTGTCTGCCCAGCCATATAGCCAGCGTGGCACCAGCGTGAAGTGCCTAAGGCGTAGTTCTCAATGTCTGGGTTGGACCGTTTTGGAATGGAGGCTGGGGACTTTCAGGACGGAACGTCCTGTCATTTTAAAAAAAATGCCTTACTTTAAGAAAAACACACTCTAGCATACCAGAAAGAAGGGTTTAGCTCAGGCCTTTTGTGCATGGCTGTTTCCCTCGTGAGCACTCCGAGATATACTGCTTTTGAATGTGGAGATTTTAATCGTCGCTCCTAATGAGTGGCTATGTGTCAGTCCGCGAAACTGGGACACCTAAAGATGAAGCCGGGCGGGGGTGGTTCTGCATTCATAAGCAAGTCCCCACCCCAAAATGCAGGGAAGTATTAGCATTTAAAAGGAGAATAGCCCCTCCCAATAGAGGCTAGAACATGCTCACAAACTTGCAGGAGCCACAGGCCTTTTATGCATGGCTGTTTCCCTCACGGTCACCCCTCCGACAACTTCGGGTCTTCGTTTTGATTACGCATTCCATTTCCGACTGTCTCAGAGGTCACAGAATCATAGAGTGGGAAGGGACCACCAGGGCCATCTAGTCCAACCCCCTGCACAATGCAGGAAATTCACAGCTACCTCCCCCACACCCCTAGTGACCCCCACTCCATGCCCAGAAGATGGCCAAGATGCGTTCCCTCTCATCATCTGCTTAAGGTTATAGAATCAGCATTGCTGACAGATGGCCATCTAACCTCTTCTGAAAAACCTCCAGGGGAGCTCACCACCTCCTGAGGAAGCCTGTTCCACTGAGGAACAGCTCTAGCTGTTAGAAAATTCTTCCTAATGTCTAGACAGAAACACTTTTGATTTAATTTCAACCCGTTGGTTCTGGTCCGACCTTCTGGGGCAACAGAAACCAACTTGGCACCCTCCTCTATGTGTCAGCCCTTCAAGTACTTGAAGGTAGTTATCATATCCCCTGTCAGTCTTCTCCTCTCCAGGCTAAACATACCTTGCTCTCCCCGAGTTTCCCTACATTTTGCCTGCATTTTGAGAGACCTGTTTTATCTCAAATTTGAAAATGCAGGGAAACGCAGGGGGAGAGCAAGGTGACCTTTGGTGGTCGGAAACAGCATGCATAATCCAAACAAAGACTCGAAGTTGTCAGAGGGGTGACCGCGAGGGAAATGGCCACGCATAAAAGGCCTTAGCCTTCTCCCCAGTCTGCTACAGAAAGAGGGAATTTGTTTGTATGGAGGATGCTCTGTCATTTGAGTGTACAGCCCAGACACAGGTGAACCACCTCAGCAAGATCTAGGCTGAGAAGCAGAGTGGTGTAAAAGTTAGAGTGGCAGACTAGGTCTTGAGAGACCTGGGTTCAAATCCCCACTTAGCATGAAGTTCATCTTGGACTAGTTATGTACCTCACAGGGTGGTTGTAAAGTTAACACAGGGGAGAGGAGAGCCGTGTAATGTCACTGTGAGCCCCTTAGAGGAAGAGCAGGATAAAACATATGAAGAAAATATGGCTGTTACCGCATTATGTATTCCCAGCGATGTATTAAGAGTTTCAAAATGTTATAAAAAATACTGTTCGCACTTTCAATGTATTCCCACTGATATATTAAAAGTTTGAAACTGTTATAAAAAATACTGTTTGCACTTTCTATGTATTCCCAGCGATGTATTAAGAGTTTCAAAATGTTATAAAAAATACTGTTCGCACTTTCAATGTATTCCCACCAATGTATTAAGAGTTCCAAAATGTTATAAAAAATACTGTTCGCACTTTCTATGTATTCCCACCGATGTATTAAGAGTTTGACACGGTTATAAAAAATACTGTTTGCACTTTGTTTGGCCCCTTTAGCTGTGAAGACGTCTTCCAACCATTTTTTAGCCGTGGCATCCAAAAACCCTTTTAAAGCGATGTTTTTTATAACATTTCCAAACTCTTGATACATTGCTGGGAATACCTAGTAAAGTAACAGCCTATGTCTAATGTCATGATAGAGTAGGGATTCGAACTCAGCACTCCCAGGTTTAAGCCCAATATTTTAGCCACTTCACTGCACACAGGTCTGTTTTATACATCATGCAGAAGAAAGCGTAGGTTTGCTACAAACTTTGCTCAGTAAGTCTTCAGCCAAAGAGCTCCCAGAAGCGTTTACCTCCACAATATTGTCTACAAATGTACGTTTCAATATAAGTCTGACGTGTACTCCAAAACTAAAATCTGTGCACTTACAATTTTTACAATTTTTTACAATTTTGGTGAACGCATCAGATGTTTTAAGTGTACACCTAAATCTGTGAAGTGTGAATGCAAAACACACATGTTTGCAAACCAGATCATAAAGGTGAACACACGGTTAGCTTAAGGTTACATTTTTTCGCTGAGACCAACAAAATTTTCAGCTTTTGAGAGTCAAAGCTGAGAGTCATCTGTATGGCAGAAAATGTTTTTGCCTGCTTCACTGTCTGTCTTGATATTGTGCATCCTTCCTTCCCTTTCAGGGCTGACATTCCCCCCACCCTTACAAAGGAAAAAAAAAAAGAATCAAAGCATGGGGTTAATATTCTTCTGCCAGACCCTGCAGTTTATCACCATCCCTAAGTGGAGGCTTCAGCTGGAATCTGAGGGATTTCTTCCAGCTGTTGAAAATAGGAGAGGGAGCCAAGATCTCTATGGAGCCAGATTGGCGGCTAGTCCAGATGACCCCATTTGTTTTCTGCCAGATCCCAAATGAGAAGGAATGAAAGAGGACAGAAAACAAAAGAAAGAAAAAAGAGCATTCCACATATTTCAAACTCAGGTCTGACATGCTGAATCTCATTCATTACATACATAATCACTAATCTATACCAGCAAGTTCTTTCCCATGATTTCTGTGTGCAGAAGTGATTAGGCTTGTTTTTACGGGAGGGACTGTGGCTCAGTGGTAGAGCATCTGCTTAGCATGCAGAAGGTCCCCGGTTCAATCCCCTGTATCTCCAGTTAAAGGGACTAGGCAGGTAGGTGATGTGAAAGACCTCTGCCTGAGACCCTGGAGAGCTTAGGGGAAGGGCTGTGGCTCAGTGGTAGAGCATCTGTTTGGTGTGCAGAAGGTCCCAGGTTCAATTCCCAGCATCTCCAGTTAAAGGGACTAGGCAAGTAGGTGATGTGAAAGACCTCTGCCTGAGACCCTGGAGAGCTATGGGGAGGGACTGTGGCTCAGTGGTAGAGCATCTGCTTGGCATGCAGAAGGTCCCAGGTTCAATCCCTGGCATCTCCAGTTAAAGGGACTAGGCAAGTAGGTGATGTGAAAGACCTCTGCCTGAGACCCTGGAGAGCCGCTGCCGATCCAAGTAGACAGTCATGACTTGGATGGACCAAGGGCCTGATTCAGTTTAAGGCAGCTTCATGTGTTCAACCATCTTCCCCCTTGCTAGCAATCCTAGCTGGTCGACGCAGAAGAAAGCTCCATTCTATTTAATGGGTCTTACTCTCAGGAAAGTGTTCTGAGGAGTGCAGCCTAACTGCGTTACTTGGAAAGACGAAGGAGTGACAGGGGTCCTTATGAGTTTAATCTTTCCCCCACCCATTTTTCTGTTGCAGTTCCTCTGGAAGCGCACACAGCGCTTTGCCCCTAGTGTGGTTCCAGACATGCTTGTAAAGTAAACACAGGTTTGGTATAATGGACTGTTTCCTAACTGGTGCTTGTGGGGAAGCAGCTGCTTCTTTCCTTTTCTCCCAAAGCAAAAATAATATGGTAGATAATGAAGGGGTGACCAAACAAAGGGAAGATGGTTAGAGAAAACCTAAGTCTGGAAACCAAGGAATTTAAGGTGTAAAGACTGAAGCACTGTTTGCCATGGCAAACTCATTTGTTTCATGCAGCTCTCGTTCCTGGTCAAACAGGGTTGGCAGTTTTTTTCAGCACACAAAGACCTGGCAGACTTAAGGAAGACACCCAAAAGTCCTTTAGCGTCTTGAGGCAAAGCCAAAGAAAAAGACCAACTGGTTGATCAACCTGAAAGTCTCCTTTCACGTATGGACATAGTATTTTCCTACAGGGCTTGGAGATGAAAAATTGTGTTTTAGGGTTTTGTTTTGTTTTAAATAAAGGGGATACACGCAGACGAGTTCTTTTGTCCCATTGCCACCTCTGCTCAGACCAATTTTGTAGGTTTTGAAGCAGTGCAAAACCTGCAAGACCTATTCAACTGATCCAACGAACAACCCACTATTTGCCTATTCGCAACTAAAGCAGCACTGTTCTGCATCCCAAACTGCTCATCATGTGCTCTTTTCCAACAGGGAAGGATGAAGACAAGCCTTTTATTCTGGCTAGACCTTATCTATCCATCTGACAACAGTTGGTGTGTCCTGACAGGAAGTTGTTTGCTGCATCTGAAGTCCACAATAATTCTGGGATCTGCAGCCCGCTTCTCTTCCTTCCCTGCAAATCTATCATCCATCCCACTGTTGCATACAGTGGCGGGCTCTGCGTCATGTTTCTAATACAGCGGCAGAGCATCCTACAGGGCAGTGACTTACATAGATGAAGGTGAGGGGCAGATCCTCCGAATGGACGGTCAAGAAGGAGAAGTCACTGGTGCTCACCACGAACACCACTTTCCGCTGCTGGGTGCCATTTCCTTCTGCTGATGACACATTCAGGTGGAGCTGGGACACCTGGGAGGGAAAAGAGCAAGAGAACTGGTCAAGGTTTTTTTCAAATCAGGAGAAAGAGATTCTGATTTATGGGACGGTTGTGGGTATGCGGTTCATAAAGAGACTGGTGCATAAGAGCCTTTGGGGCACACCTCAAATGATGTCCGGCAGGCGTCGTTCTGAAGGCCTTTCCCCACATAATCATGCAAGAAGCGCTCAGTTGTTGCCAGGGATCCAGATATTTCCCCCTCCCCAAAGAGTGTATGTCCCCAGAGCAAAAACTTTTCCCAGTAGTGACTACATTTTCCCCAGTTGCAATAGGACAATGCAATTCTTTCCTCCAACTAGGGAAGAAGAAGAAGGGTTGGTTTTTATATGCCGACTTTCTCTACCACTAAAGGAAGAATCAAACCGGCTTACAATCACTTTCCCTTCCCCTCCCCACAACAGACACCCTGTGAGGTAGGTGGGGCGGAGAGCGTGTGACTAGCCCAAGGTCGCCCAGCTGGCTTCATGTGGAGGAGTGGGGAAACAAATCTAGTCCACCAGATTAGCCTCCGCCGCTCATGTGGAGGAGTGGGGAACCAAACCTGGTTCTCCAGATCAGAGTCCACCGCTCCAAACCACTGCTCTTAACCACTACACCAGGCTAGCTCTCAGGGAGGCCACTGCGATTTGGAATTTGAGGTGGAACGTAGTGGCATGTGTCTCATGCGCCACTGGACAGTGCCTGTGACATCTGTGCGGATGAACAATGCACTTCCTTCCCCCGTACCCCACACTGTTTGTTATTTTTGAACTTTAAGCTCTGAAAGTGTTTTATGCCCAGAGCGGTAGTGTGCTCCCCTGCTATGCGCTCAGCCAGTGGAAAAAAACGTGTCACCATTTCATGAAATTGGCATTCCAGCAGAAGTGATCCAGCCACAAGAGCATCCTTCCCTCACCGCTGTACAGATACATGTTCAGAATTGTGGCCAATGCCTGGAGAAAATTCAAACACAAAACTTTCAGCAGTCAGGGAATGGGGCTTTGGGGCTGGTCTTTAAACTTGTTCTTGAAGTGAATGAGCAAGTCTGCCTAGCTCTGCCGGATGCCGAATTTGGATTTTTGCAATTTGCTTATTTTTGTTTGCTTCGTGTGGAGGCAGAATTTGATTCTCCTCTGTGTCGTTTTTTGGATAGATTAGTTTTTTTGGCACACAAGGGTCATTTATGCGACATATAGTGTGTATTTATTGGTCTTTGACCGTAAATAAAATTCATTCATTCATATGCATGGGGGGGGGAGGGAGTTTTACCTGAGATTTGTTGCTGGCTGGACCCACACTTTCCTTTTAAGAATCTCTGCACCAGCAGTCTCCAAGCTCAAATCAAGTCCCGCCCCTTTAAACGTTGCTTTTTAATTGGCTTACCTGTAGTGCTTACTGGGATAGAAAATCCCCCCCAAACCCAATTGCCACATAAAAAAGCATGTTAAGAACAACATAAAAAATGGAGCAATCTGAAAGGAAGGGGAGGAAAAATCCAACCCTCAGTTTTAAAAAGATTTTCTTCTGCATAGAAAGAGCTCCCCGGAAGCAAGAAGCATTTCAATCCCTGCCTCCGGACATGCTGCTTTGTAATTGGCTGGGAGCATAATCAAGCTTGCTGCCCCGCACTTTGCCTTATGCATGGGGATTTCACCTGGGCTTTGCTCAGGGAAGACGGAAGAGTCAGGTTAACAGAGGAATGGGAAGATCCAGACATTGCAAGGGCCGGCAGCAAGGTCATCTCTAATGGACGGAAAACTCATGCTTAACTCCAAGGAACAACCGAGACAGACCAGGAGTGAACGTGAGTGAAAGTATCCTTGCATAAATGACCAAGATAAAATGACAACATCAGAACAATCCACAGTCGGTTGTCGGAGTCAGTGCTCCATTTGGAATATTTTGAAACAAGGGAGTGTTGCTAGCCACAAGGAGAACGGAATTGTCTGACAGTCAAACGTGTGGGTTGATAGGACCCAAGCAACCTGTCATTTTTGACATTAAAACGATATCACAATAAGGGTGAGAAGATTTCTGGGCATGTGGAGAATGCCTGCAAATGTCGACCTACATGCAGTTGTGAACAGTTCTGTCTCAGTGACCTGGACTTCTTGGCAGGTTTGAACCGCAGCTTCTCCCAGGTGAGCAAGTATTATTTTTAAAAATTCTATACTGCAATAAAACTAAAAAGGAAGTCCTGTATCTGAGTTGTACAACACCAGACTGTAGGTACCGGCCTCTCCCTCAAAAACCCCTGCACATTAATTTTAAAAATTACCATAGCATACGAGGGAATAAGGTTGCCAACTCTGGACTGGAAAATTCCTGGGGATTTAGGGATGGAGCCTGGGGAGAGCTCTCAGAAGGGTATAATGCAATAGGGTCTATACTCCAAAGCAACCCCTTTATCAACTGATCTCTGTAGTCTGGTGATCAAGTCCTATGAGGAAAGGTTGAAGGAGCTGGGTATGTTTAGCCTGAAGAGGAGAAGACTGAGAGGGGATATGATAACCATGTTCAAGTACTTGAGGGGCTGTCATATTGAGGAGGGTGCCGAGTTGTTTTCTGTTGCCCAAGAATGTCGGACCAGAACCAACAGGTTGAAATTAAATCAAAAGAGTTTCCGTCTAGACAATAGGAAGAATTTTCTAACAGTTAGAGTGGTTCCTCAGTGGAACAGGCTTCCTCGGGAGGTGGTAAGCTCTCCTTCCCTGGAGGTTTTTAAGAAGAGGTTAGATGGCCATCTGTCAGCAATGCTGATTCTGTGACCTTAGGCAGATGATGAGAGGGAGGGCATCTTGGCCATCTTCTGGTCACTAGGGGTGTGGAGGGGGGAGGTAGTTGTGAATTTCCTGCGTTGTGCAGGGGGTTGGACTTGATGGCCCTGGTGGTCCCTTCCAACTCTATGATTCTATGATTCTGTGATCAGTTGTAACTCCAGGTAATCCCCAAGCCTAGGGTTGCCAGCTCCAGGTTGGGAAATTCCTGGAGATGTTTGGGGCAGAGTCTGAGGAGGGCGGGGTTTGGAGAGCGGAGGGACTTCAATGCCATAGAGCCCAATGGCCAAAGTGGCCATTTTCTCCTGCGGAACTGATCTCTCTCGGCTGGAGATCAGTTGTAATAGCAGGAGATCTCCAGCTACTACCTGGAGGCTGAGAGAAAATAAGTACCAAAACAACGTAAATGCAACCTAAGTTTAGTACAGTGAAAAAGTGCACAGTGAACAAACAACAGACATTACAAACAGGAAGAATACATAGCTCTCAAGGAGTGAGAGGCTGGCAACCCTATCCAAGCCCCATCTGGAGTTTGGCAACCCTACCAGGGAGAAAGTTTTTAGCTAAGCCTTCTCTGACCGGTTATTTGTTTTATGTGCTGGGGATTCTATACGGAGGAGGATTCAGTCTGAAACAGTACAGCTCAGACACAAGTTGGTCAGAGAGACCTAGGTCACCGTATGTGGAAATATTATGATGGCCTGCTATGTGTCGGCTTTGTAGCTGAAGGCACAGCCGGCCAGCCCTCCCTGACCAAAGAAGCCACTGGAAAAGCAGCCAAAAAATCAAAGAAAACAAAATATGAAGAGAGATGGTTCTGGGCAGCCTCTCAACTACAACACTCGCTTCAAACACAACCCGCTCCCTAGCAATGGAGGAAATCGGACCCCCTGGGGTGGCGGTGGGACCCCTCGAGTCACTCCAGGCTCGCGTTGGCGAAGGCGGGCGTCTATTTTTATCCCGCTGCCTTTTTCAGAGGCCATTGTTCCTCCCCTCCAGAACGGCGGCAAGCTTTCTTCTGCCCCCTTGAGCACGGGGATCTGCTTATAGAAACCGGCTTCCAGTAATTCTTTTCGGGCTGGAGCCGGACCTCACTCCCTGGCCCTCCCTCCCCAGCCACTCGGTCGCGGCTGGGAGCCAGTTGTCTGAATGCCACAGCCGTGACATCAGGGGCCGGCTCCCTCCTCCCCTGCAATCTCCTCCGTGTGTAAACACCAGGGACTCCATCCTATTTACCAACGGGATAGGATGGATATCATTTCCTAGGCATCGAGGCCGCGGCCATTTCCGGGCCGACGTCTCCGCCGACAGACCCCGATGGCCGGTTCAGACACAGAAGTGGGAGCTACGAATGGGGGAACATAAGCAGGGTCACAGACAGGGTTGCCAACCTCCAGGTGGTGGGGGAGAAATAGACACCACTGTACTAATATCGGGAAGCTGAGGAACTCAGTACAGGAGCGAAGTATATACAAAGTGCAAAAAAATTTATAAGCTACCAAAATGACATAACAATACAGCTATACACACTATATACACTACTAAGCTGGAACACACAAGCTAAGACAAACAACGTGACTGTACAAGGTGGAAAAGCGTGTCAAAATGACACAGCTAATCTTCATAGAGTTTCAATTGTAGGAGAAGTGGTATCCAAAGGATTTTCATTGAGGTTCCCAATGAGGAGACGATCGTTTCGAGTTCACAATGAACAAATCTTCATCAGTCCTTCAACGTCCTCTTGTACATTCATTCATTCAATTATTCTCCCATAATGGGTAAAATGTCAAAAAATGCCAAATCATTATTATTTCCCACGAAGGGTAAGAGACATCACTTCCCATTTGGGGTAAGGATTATAGTGTAGCAATCTCCAGGTGGTGGCTGCAGATCGCCCGCTATCACCTCCTGCTGTTGGTGAAGAGGGACCTGGCAACCCTATGGTGGCTGGAGATCTCCCGCTGTCACAACTGATCTCCAGTTAATAGAGATCAGTTCCCCTGGAGAAAATGGCCACTTTGGCAATTGCACTCTATGGCATTATACCCCATTGAAGTCCCTCCCCTCCCCAAACCCCACCCTCCTCAGGCTCCACCCCCAAAATCTCCAGGTATTTCCCAACCCGGAGCTGGCAACCCTAGTCACAGATCATCTGCTGTCGGTAAGGAGGAGCGTGTAAGCATCAGAGTTACACGGAGCTCTTTGTCAGGCAGATCTGGGAGAGACCACTGATCCCTGAGGCATCAGTGACTTCAAGGGGCCTCTGCATGGCAGGCGTTTTACGCAAAGATGGCCTGTGCTTTTTCTGGCCCTTTCTCCTCCCCCCCGCTCCACCAGACCACACACATTCTTCAGGGTCCTCTTAAATAAATAATTTTCATTTGTGGCTAGGATGCCAGATAAAACAGGTAAAACAGAAACTGACCGTACAGAGTAGATGTTTACAACCAAGGCCAACAAAATTAGGAATCACCCAATTTTACAATTCCACAGATTAAGGATGTACATTGAGGCGACGTAGCTTCATTGCTACTGCACAATATTTTGCAACCTGGGTAGTAATTGGTGAGCTGCCTCCCATTCACCCTCATCACCAGAGCCCATTTCCCTAACCAAAGGGTCAATAATATTGAAGCGGGCTGACTTGTAGAGGGGACATCTAAAAAATACATGCTCAATGGTTTCCAGCTCCCTTTTGTTACCCAGGCAAAGTCTCTCCACCCTGGGGATCCTCTTAAATATCCCTTCTAATATGGCAGATGGTAGGGCTGCACATCTGGCCAGTGTATAGGCCCTCCTATGTGTGTTCCTTTCCAGGGAGTATAAATATGCAGCTGACAGGGTCCTCTTGACCTACCTCTATATTTTAGTGTTCCCTGCCATGCCATACCCCATCCTTTATCAAGTTTCTTCCAAGGCTAGGGTTGCCAGCTCTGGGTTGGGAAATACCTGGAGATTTTGGGGGTGGAGCCTGAGGAGGACGGAGTTTAAGGAGGGGAGGGACTTCAATGGGGTATAATGCCATAGAGTCCATCTTTCAAAGCGGCCATTTTTTCCAGGTGAACTGATCTCTGTCGGCTGGAGACCAGTTGTAATAGCAGGAGATCACCAGCCATCACCTGGACGTTGGCAATCCTACAATACACTAACCCTGGCAATGGTTTCCCAATTTTGGGTACCAGGAAATCCATCAGTGGGTACATTGGGGATTATCACTTTAAAGGCATTTGGGCACCCTAAGATTACTTATATGCTCCCACCATAAACAATTACATTAAGTGCTCAGTTTTCTTATACAGTTTTCTTGTGTTTATATTAATAGTTTTTAAAGTGTATTCTAGGAACTACCAGCAATCCCTGGCGCACCTTCATTTTAAAAAATGAATAATGAAAATAACACAGTTATATTATTGGGTTACATCAAAGATTATGTCGTTTTGTCAGATTTGGAATCTGTCTGAACCCTTTGTTTATGATGACAGGACCGCGCTAATATCTTTGTATCCAACAGAAATACTTTGTTTAAAAAGAAAATAACACAGCACTGAAAAGCCACAAATTACTTGGAAGTTTCGGTTCACCCGCTGAAGAGGCAACCCTTTAAAATGTAAACTGCAAAAACCCCTTGCCTCTTCTGCAACACAAATGGGTGCAATGGGAAATGCGTGCATCCCCTTCTCCCAGGCAGTCTGCACAGTTTCTCCTCGGGCACAGAGCACGGTGGACTTTTAATTTAGAAGGCTTTCAAGTGTCTGTCTCATGTGATGGCTCACTGGTTGTGCGGTAAGGAAATGACATAATCCAGAAAGAACGAGCCAACCAGAACGGCAGTTGTCAGGACACAATGAAGTGGAAGAACGACTTCTCCATGGGCAGAAGCTCTCTCTTGAGCTGGTGGAAAGCGCCGAGGAGAGCACAACCGACGTCAGGCCAAGCCACCCTGTCTCCCTCTGAGTGCGCACAATAAAGAGTGCAAACGTCACAGCCAGGCCTCAGACACAAAGCTACAGAGGAAACTGCAACCCCTGCTTGCCCTCGCCTGTCTCCAGGCCAGTTGTGTTTATTTGTGCGGGCCACACAGCTAAGGAGAGGAAAGAAACACTGCCCTTTTCTGCAACCTCTACTTAGGTGGAAGAGGGCAGCCACCTTGTGGGGGCAGCGGCACCTCCATAGCTATGTAGTAGTTTGGATTAACACAGCGTTACAATCAAATTGGTTGGTGAAACCAGGAGGGGAAAGCATGTAGACCAGTGGTGGGGCAACAATTAAGAGAGGGACCTGGCAACCCTAGCATAAGACTGTGCCTTTGAATACAGGAAGTGTGAGTGAACCATTTTCTCCAGGTAGGGTTGCCAGGTCCCTCTTTGCCACCAGCGGGAGGTTTTGGGGGCGGAGCCTGGGGAGGGCAGGGTTTGGGGAGGGGAGGGACTTCAATGCCAACTTCAACTTCAACTTCGAGTCCAATTGCCAAAGCGGCCACTTTCTCCAGGTGAACTGACCTGTATCTGCTGGAGATCAGTTGTAATCTCAGGCGATCGCCAGCTAGTACCTGGAGGTTGTGTGAAATAATAGTATCTCGCTCACTAAGTGATATGCAAAAGTGTGATTATATTATATACAAGTGCAAGGAGCCAACAATGATAAGGATACATACATGAACATATATACAAAGATAGGATGTAGCTAGCAAGCTACCAAACAAGATGGTCAGTTTCAACAATTTCAACAGTTTCAACAATTGTCTTTCAAAGGTAAGTACAATGACTTATTCTGTATATTTCTTTCCAGGGAAGAAGATGGAGCCTGGAGCAGATAGAGGCACATCAAAGCGGGAAGTGCCCTCCAGATGGTTTCAACGCTTTCACTGTCAAAAGACAGCTTCCTCAGCCAAAAGCCTCAGGATGTTTCTCCTATGGTTCATAACAAAAATTATACTTGAAACCATCTAACTTGTTGAAACTGTTGAAATTGTTGAAACTGACCATCTTGTTTGGTAGCTTGCTAGCTACATTCTATCTTTGTATATATGTTCATATATGTATCCTTATCATTGTTGCTTGTATATAATATAATCACACTTTTGCATATAACTTAGTGAGCTTCATACTATTATTTCACACAGCTTGTCTATTTAGTATCGGTGCTTTATTTTTGCTAAGTACCTGAAGGTTGGCAACCCTATCTCCAGGGGGACTAATTTCTATCGCCAGGAGACCAATTGTAATAATGGGAGATCTCCAGCCACCACCTGGAGGTTGGCAACCCTAATCATAGAGTTGGAAGGGGCCATACAGGCCATCTAGTCCAACCCTCTGCTCAATGCAGGATCAGCCTAGAGCAACCCTGACAAGTGCTTGTCCAGCCTCTGCTTAAAGACTGCCAGCGAGAAGGAGCTCACCACCTCCCTAGGTAGCCAATTCCACTATCGAACAACTCTTCCTGTAAAAAATACTGTCGAAGATCCCAGGTTCAACCCCTGGCATCTCTAGCTAAAAGGATCAGGTGGTAGGTGATGTGAAAGACGTCTGCCTGAGACCCTAGAGAGCTGCTGCTGGTCTGAGCAAACAATACTGACCATGGTGGACCAACGGTATAATTTAGTGTAAGGCAGCTTCATGTGCATTCAAGAGGAGAGAAACTTTGTTCAGTACTGTCCCTCCACCTTTATTCATTCACTTCCTCTCCTCCCAGTACCTTCTGGGAATTGTAGTTTCCAGCAGGACTGATTAAGGCACCTCTTCTTCCTCCCCCCCGCCCACGCAGTATATTCAGGGGACTGTAGTTCTGAGAAGGCCAGACATGTCATCGGGTGCCTTGAGAACTATGATTCTCAAGAAGCACTGAAGGAAGGAAATGGAGAAATAAATATAGAAGTGAGCAGGCAGAAGTTCACCCATCTCCAGCTATAGCATCTCCCCCCACTCCCGCCGCACCAAACCAGGATGGCTGGGGCCCAGACTGCCATTGCAAAGTCTGGCACTTGTAGTAACGTGACAATCAAGAAAGATTATTGATTTCACTGGACCCAATCATACGTACTGTGGAAGGATACATGGGGCAAATGTCAAGGAGTGGGAGGGAGAGGCCAGGACTTCCAAAACAAAAGCACTAACTTATTATGGATAGGGTTGCCAGGTCCCTCTTCGCCAACGGTGGGAGATTTTTGGGGTGGAGTCTGAGGACGGAGGGGTTTGGGGAGGGGAGGGACTTCAACACCATAGAGTTCAGTTGCCAAAGCGGCCATTTTTCTCCAGGTGATCTGATCTCTATCGGCTGGAGATCAGTTGTATTAGCAGGAGATCTCCTGCTACTACCTGGCAGTTGGCAACCCTACTTATGGAACACTTCTTGAAGAACATCCGATCAACAGCCAAATGGAGTTCGCTTTCGCACAAACCTTGAAAATATAGCTACCCAGTTTTCAGTTAAAACAGCCAGAAATCACCTGATAAAAACACATGCAAAAACCCACGACTAGTAAGTATCGGAAGATGCTCCCCCAATAATTTGCCCAATATTAGATTCATCTTCAATTCTTCGTATTCAGCAAGAATTTCAACTACATATTCTTACTACTCTGTTACAGCTAGAAAATAACCCCATTTGCTTTGGTAAGGATTTTTCCAAAATCATATTTCATGTCAAAAAAGTAGCCAGAAGGAGTTAAGCAATGCTCCATCTTTGTCCTGCTTCAAACTCTTCTTCCCTTAGTGCTGGGAACTTCAAGGAGGTTTTGCTGAGTTGGTTGCCTTTGAATTAAAAAAAACTACTGCAAATACTACCCTTTTAACAGCCTTTATTTACACTAGAATGTTCACAGCTAACTATCCATTTTTATCCATCTCTTCAAAAAGCTCAGAGCAGCAAACAGGGTGCCGACACAACAACCTTGTGAGGTAGGTGAGGCTGACAGAAAGAGTGACTGGCCAAAGGTCACCCAACAAGCTTCATGGCTGAATGGGGATTTCAAACTCGGACTCCCAGGTCCTAGTCCAACACTCTAACCACTACACCACAGTGTCTCTTGTCTTTCCCCACCTTGCATTTCTAGATGACACTGGCTAACGCCTCCACACTGAGTTCCAAGTCTGTTTATTAGTTTCAGCCAAGCAACATTTAAATCACATCCTACAGCTACATTCACTCCCACTTTCTACATCCGACATATATACAGTTCTCTTAAAGAAACATACACATGCCTACACCACAATGTATCAGAAGGTTTGAGAAGGCAATAGGTGTCACAGCCACTCTGGATGACACCAGTTGAACTGCAGTGATGTCACAGAAGATTACGGCATTCTCAGCCTGGATTGTGATGTGTAGTGGTTCCCAACCTTTTTTTGACCAGGGACCACTAGGACTTTTTTGTTCGGTGCAGGGACCCCAAGGTTCAAAATAAAAATTCAGAGAATTTGAAAATAAACTTTAATCATAACTGTTAGTTAAACATTAAACTTAGAATAATATTTGAATATATATATTTTATAATAGATAACTTTTAATTGAAAATATTAATTTATTATGGGTTTATAACTTTGTTTCGTGGACCTTAATTTAGTTCTCGCGGACCCCTGGGGGTCCTCAGACCCCTGGTTGGGAACCAGCTAAAGGGATCTGCGTAGACCACAGAATGTTGGTTGATGTTACACTGAATCAGATGTTCGGTAGTATTTGTAGACTCAGAATAGGACACAGTTATATCAGGAATTAAATCACAGATTTTTCGGGTCTTTTGAATATGAAATAAATATATTTTAGGACTGGACAGGAGATACTGTACATCACCCTGAACTCCTTGAAAAATAAGCAGAATAAAAATTTAATGAACAGATCAATGAAGCACTTGAATGCTAAGTATTATTATTACGGAACTGTAGAATTTCACTAAAAAATCTACTGTTGGCAAACCTCTCCGACTATCCAAATATGCTTGACTGGGAGTGAAGTGCCTATATAATTGGAGGTGCAAATAATTTTCCTCCTTGCCCCCAGTAACACTGCCTATGTAAGTTATAGAAAGGATCCCCTAAGTAGAAAGCTCTGGAGGTGAATGGAACTCTGGATTTTTCCAAATCTATCCTTCCCTGATTTAACAGGGGCGCTGCCAAATTTGGCATAGTAAACGCATGGCACATCTGTATTTTTTTCCACAGCAGCTGTGGTGTGTTTCTGGAACAGACTCACACATCCAAATCTCTTCCCCTTCCTTCTTCCTCAAGCCGCCTGGCCAGCCCTCTTCTAAAGAAGCAAGCGTCTGCACAGAGGAATTTACAAGATCTCTGCTTGCTGAAAACCTTGTAAATTTCGCTTTAACTGCTGCCAAACACCATCAACTGGAGGTGGAATAGAAGACCAGAAGGAAACGGCAGATGGAGATTAAATCCAGCTCCTAGAGAGTGCGCTACAGGATGCTATCATTCTATACAAATTTTCAGGCTAAAGCTCCAAGCAAAGAAAGGAAGGGAGAGGAGGCAGCCTTGTAGTAGGCAAAGATGGATTCCCAGCTCATATAGTCATTTCTCGCCTCTCCTTTATTTTCCCCTTACAACTCCCTTCTTTGGCAAAGACTTAAGAACATAAGAAAAGCCATGCTGGATCAGACCAAGGTCCATCAAGTCCAGCAGTCTGTCCACACAGCGGCCAACCTGGTGCCTCCAGGAAGCCCACAAACAAGACGGCTGCAGCAGCATTATCTTGCTTGTGTTCCTCAGCATTGAATATAATAGGCATGTTCCTATGATACTGGAGAGAGTAGGTATGCATCATGACTAGTATACATTTTGACTAGTAGCCATGGATAGTCCTATCTTCCATGTCCACTCTTAAAGCCTTCAAAGTTGGTAGCCATCCCCACATCCTGGGGCAGGGAGTTCCACAATTTAACCAGGCGTTGTGTGAAGAAATACTTCCTTTTATCTGTTTTGAATCTCTCTCCCTCCAGCTTCAGCAGATGACCCCGCACTCTGGTATTATGAGAGAGGGAGAAAAGCTTCTCCCTGCCCACTCTCTCCATACCATGCATAATTTAATAGACTTCCCTCATCTACTGAAGCCATACCATATGTGCTTCTCTTTTTCCATTCCCCATGGCTCACTGGTCAGTATCTCATCTTTTGCTCCAGTTTGCATCTCTAAACTGTAAGGTCATTTATGCTTGGTAATTAGCAGCACATTCCAAGTTGAATTGCCCAGCATATTGTTTTTAGTTTTTCACGCTGAACCGTCATTCAGGAAGGGACTGTGAACCCGGCGCATACCTGCTTCGCATTTCTTAAGAGCCCCTTTAACATGACCTTTTGTGTTTGCTCCGCCCCTACACTGAAGCATTTACTGAAGGAACCATGAAAAATGACAAAAGCGGCTTAGCTATGCAAACAGCCATTGCCAATGGCTATGCAAACAAAGGAGCGAAGGAGCAGGCGAGTGGGTGGGTGTGGAATTTCTCCTTTTGCTTCGGGACCGTGAATAGGCATTTTAAAGGTCACATTTTTAAAAAGAACTTTGAGCGAGCATCAAAACTGACCCTGCATAAATGGCCTAAACCTTCCACACAAGATTTGTGTCACTTCTGCACAGGTCTGCCTCGGGAAGTAAAAATAGCCTAGGAGCAAGCCACGCCTGCTGGCCCAGCACCATTGCTGGAGGCTACTCAGCTCAGCCATATCAGGGGAGGATGCAGGCTTTCCTGTTGTCTCCTCCCACAACCACATTGGCAGGCATTCACCCGGGACCACTTGGCCAGGTGAGAGGAGGTGACAGGCAATCCTAGGCCAGCGTGAACCAAACAACCCCTCCACCACTGACATGTGAGCCCCCATGAGAGTTCGCTGCTAGTCGGAGAATGGAGAAATAAGCAGCCTCATGGGTCATTAGTGATTATTCCAGCAAAGTCTTGCTACTCCTGCTCTCGCAAACAAACAAAAATGGCTTCGAGGGGAGGGGAAAGTGGGAGGGAGACGTGAGAATGTTGGCATGGGGAGACAAACCTGAACTAAAACTATGCACAGGACCAGCTTTCGATTTGGGATTGAGGCAGACATTAAACTCAAGCTAAAACAGCATCCAGAAAATGCAGGGGAAACATGAGAGGAGAACAAGGCGACTTCTAAAAGTCAGAGTAAACATGCATAATGAAAACAAAGCCCCAAAATAGTTGGGGGTGACGGCGACGGAAATAACCCGTGCATTAAAGGCCATATTTCTCCCACATCCAGCATTATATTATGAATTATTTATTTCAAAGAATAAGTAAAGAATCACATAGGGAAGACTTGATTCATGCTTGGAGACTGCTGGTGCACAGATTCCCAACAGGAAAGTGTGGGATTCAGATTTATTATTAATACAGCATAAACCAGTAAAACACATGTATCATGTGGGTCCAACGAGCAATGAACCTCAGGTAAAACTCCCATGCATAAACGACCCATTAGGGAAGTCCGGGGTTGCTATGCATAGGCAGGCAAATGGCAAACAACCTCTGATCGTCTCTTGCCTTGACCACCCCATGAGGAGTTGCCATAAGTCGGCTACAACTGGACAACCCTTTCCACGACTGCCAGGATGGCGCAAGAAATCTGGGGAGCAGCGATCCGATGGGAGAACTTTCCTCTCTGGTCCTAGCCCTTCACTCTTATTCCTTCCTTCCTTCCACCAGAGACCCTGAGATGCAGTCTGAAAACCCAAGGCTCCAGTTCTCACTTGGAGACCTAATAGCACTAGCCAGTGGCAAACAAGGCATGAGAACTTTCCCGCACTCACCCCGCTCCTGCCTCCGTATTGCAGATAGATGACGTGGACTTCCCGATCACCTTCTGGAGCACCTCGGCTCACGCAGCCGCTTGGGACCCTGCGGGTTGAGTACAGCACTTTGACTCCCTGTCCCTGCCCGAGTGGCTGAAGGGTGCAATCTTGAACATTCACCGGGCCTAGGAAGGAAAGAAGCACAAGCTCAGCCACCAGCATGTCCCCCCAGTAGGAGAAAGAGGACAGACAAGCCCAAGGCCTGGTTCTCAAGGTTAGGACTCAGCACTGGAATTGCCCTAGAAAGTAATCTTTGCAAAGGGAACAATAAAGGAACTAATAAAATTTCTGGCAGGGTATGAGCTTTTGTGAGTCACAGCTCACTTCTTCAGATACTTCTTCAGGACTAAGGGCATTTTCATACATGTGGCCTCAAGCAGCTTGGATTTGTAATACAAATGTCAACTCCACAGTGACCAGAATGCTCATTCACATTATGTGTACTTTTGCTTCCATCAGAAGAACAATAGCGGCATAGTCATGTGCATGGCTTAAATTTTCCATAGAGTCTTTCTCAATACACTGTTTTGGGGGCACACTAGACTCCTACAGCTTTTCACAGAGAATTGAATGCAGAGAACTGGCATTTGTAATACAAATGAACATTCTGACCACCATTGCTAATCTGGGACTGTAACATGGAGTGACAGGAAAAGCATGAAGTCTCCTTGCCCTCAAGATGCTTCTCTGCACAATCCCTCTCTGTTGATGTGCCTCTCGGTCAGTGATTTGCAACACTTTAGACGCGAGGCAGCACTTCCAGTGTGCCGTGTAGGCGCACGTGCGCATGCACACACACACACACCCAAGATCTCAACAGAAACCTCTCGCCAAAGGTGAGTGGGGACCTGGCAACCCTACATTGAAGTCCCTCCTCTCCCCAAACCCCACCCTCCTTAGGCTCCAACCCAAAAATCTCCCCATTAGTGGCGACCTGGCAACCTTACCTGATGGAATAGCTGTGGAATTTGCAGAGGGGTAACTATTAGTTTGTCATAGCAAAATAAAACAAATGTCCCGTGGCAGACCTACAACATTTATTTCAACATTTGTTTTGTCACAGCTCACATCTTCAGATATGTGGAGAGGAAATCATACTGGGAATTCGTATGGGGAAGATTACAAGTATTCACATATCTGAAGAAGTGAGCTGTGATGCACGAAAGCTCCCACTGAAATAAATGTTAGTCTTTAAAGTGCCACTGAAGTTTTGTTTTATTCAGCGTTATCTTTAGCACCTAAAATAAATTCAAAGACAAAGTTGACATTAATAATAAATGGAGATAATATATAATACATGCATGAAAAGCAAGATAGTTTCTGTTACAGAATTCAGTCTTCAACGAAGTGTAAAAAGGGAAACTTTTATGTCCAAAATGTAGTTTGCATTATTCTTTCTTGAAACGGCAGCAGTTTTGTGATGGTATTTTGTCAAATTATCAAATGGATCCACATTCAGTCAAACCATTGCTGTACAGGCAGACATTTGTCTTGCAAGGAAAATTTGCCTGATCCCTGACAGGCGGATTGAACTTTAATCAAGATGTTTCACTCAAAAGGAAAAGGCAATAATATGTGAATGTGTGGCAATACCAAAGCTCAGAAGAGCTTTTTCTTTGGCAAGAATCAATGCCCTTCCTTTGGCTGTTCCAGAGGGCAGATATTTAAAAAGTGCCATAATCAAATAGAACATGTAGATGCTCACATGACAAAGTTGAAACTATCAAAAATATGACCATGTTATGTCCTGCATTCAATGCGCTGAGGGCCAGTTTAATTACTCCTTTATTTAAAAATATGGAAATGTCCAACGAGGCATCTGGCAGTACGAGGGCGCAGGTGATGTGGCTACTATCAGATCGAAATGATTCTGTCTGTGGCAAAATTTATAGGGGCAATAATTAAATACCAAAATAATAACACTAATTAGGGCATTTTTATTCCTTTATTTTCTACCCATGGCTATAGCTGTATGAGCAGTACTAGATAGAGGATGATGGATAGATGGATGGATAGATGGATGGATAGATGATAGATAGATAGATGATAGATAGATAGATGATAGATAGATGATGGATGGATGGATGGATGGATGGATGGATGGATGGATGGATGGATGGATGGATGGTCCACAATTTAGTGATGTATGTCTCTTTGAGTTTTGAGTTCAACATACCAACCATGCCTAAGCATATGCTCAATAATTATGAAGATTTCTAGTGATGTTCATTGTATTTTGAGCTTTCTCATGTTCTCCTCCTGTCCCACAGACAGATTTCCTTCCGCCAAACAAGCAGGGAGGGGGACCTCTCTGCTCCCCTGCCAGGCACTCAGGTTGTTTGACAAAACATGCTTCCAATTTCCAGACCTCTGTCTGCAACACCTGTTGGCCTTTACACCAAATCCATCCCTTCAGAGCAACTTCATTTGGCCCAACTATATTTTGAAAAAGTTAATCAAAAGCATTCTTTTTTTAAAAAAAGTTGCCCACAGGAAAACAAGCTACATGTGTTTCATATGAATGCAGTTACTTATTTTGAATAAAGACAAAGGCCTCCTGCCAATCTGCCTTTTACAGGGGATCTGTCAGGAAGTGCAGCTGTGCTTCAAATGTCCCCCTGCTATGACCTCATACAATCTGAACACATGTGGGCCACAGCTGTGCAAATCCTTATTTTATTACAGCCCCAGATGATCCCATATATTCCAGCACGTCATGAGGAAAACCAGGACACACCTGTAACATCCCTGTTTTCACTGTAAAAGGTCACTGTACAAGACCTCTGTTAGGGTTGCCAGGTCCCGCTTCACAATTGGCGGGATGTTTTCTGGGCAGAGCCTGAGGAGGCAGGGGTTTGGGGAGGGGACTTCAATGCCATAGAGTCCAATTGCCAAAGCGGCCATTTTCTCCAGGTGAACTGATCTCTATCGGCTGGAGATCAGTTGTAATAGCAGGAGATCTTCTGCTATTACCTGGAGGTTGGTAACCCTAACCCCTGTGCAGACGTTGCTCTTCTCCTGCCTGCCCCGTTCATCAGTTTTGCAATAGAGTATCCTCTACTGATTGTAAAGCCGAGAGGGTGTTTGTCCTGTGGGTTAAAGTCGGAAGACATAAATGCTCTGCAACTTGCTAGCAACAACTCAAAATAAATTTCAGTAACATGTAAAATGTCAGCTTGTCCACACAACGATTTAGCACCCAAAATAAAAATGTGTGGATTGGGAATAAACCTGGATATTTTGGGTGCGGAGCCTGAGAAAGGAGGGGTTTGGAGAGGGGAGGGACTTCAATGCCATAGAGTCCAATTGCCAAAGCAATTGGCAATTGCTTTTCCTGCTTTGAAACAAAGTCAAAGAGATTATTTACTGGATAGCCTAGTTCAGATTTCCAATATCAGAATATTCAGGTGGGTTCTGTGCTCCCCCCACCCACAACCCATTATTCCACTCAGACTATTCACTCTTCTATTCACATGCTTTCAAAGCCTTTAGCATTCAGCCATCATCACTCTTTCAAAAAGCTTCTTGTGATTGAAAATTTTAAGCACTCTGGGAGCTGAAAGGTATTTAAAATGTTATAATGAATCCTTATAATTAGATTTACTCTTTTTAAATCAAGGATGCAAAATAACATTTCTTGTCCCCAACAAGAAAATTTTCTTGTTGTCATTTTCTCCAGGTGAACTGATCTCTATTGACTGGAGATCAGTTGTAATAGCAGGAGATCTCCAGCTAGTACCTGGAGGCTGGCAACCCTAAGCCACCTCCTGGAGGTTGGCAACCCTAGACAAAGCCCAGTAACCTCATCCTACTTTATGGAAAATGGACTTGTGGTCTTAATAAATGCTAGAAGAGGATGATGACATCGAGGAGGACAAATTCAGCCAGCAAGACAATGAGTCAAGCAGGGAGATGGCAGATTCCTCCGAATCCCTTGCTACAAGTTCGCAGGCCGGCCCTCTTCCATGACGCTGCGTCCTCGACCCACCTATTGTCCTGCATTTCCTCTCTGTACCAACCTAGGCCAGCCTCATAGCCGGCAGCATCAGGAGGAAGACAAACAGTTGCTTATCTGGGCTCCGCAGGCAGCGTCACCCTTCCCTTTCGTGGCTTGACCCCGCACAGCCTGTCTAGGAAAATACCGCCGGGACCAGACACCGATCCCACGTGGCCGCGCAGAACCCCACAGACAAGTTTTTTATCTGTTTATGTTGTTTCGTCCCCAAACGCAGAGATTTCTGCGGAGCCCGGGCACACAAAGGCGAGAAGATTAGATCGACGTGGCGACGGCGGACGGCTCGGAGACCCGTATCCGAGCGAGTGGCACCGACTGCCTACGTCTAAGGGAGATTAACGGAACAGTCTGGCCTTGCAAGTTCCCATGCAGAAGTCACCGCCGATTTGGCCAGGCTGAGGGTGGCTTCATGTCTGAGGTTGTGATTTGAAAGCACACGGCAGCTAAACAATATTACTAAGCCCGGTTTAATAAAAAAAAGCTGCTCGTTGGCTTCGGGGCACTAATTCTCTTTCGCTTGAACAGCGGAGGCTGCCCAGGCTTCTATGACATCACAGCAGCCTAAGTGAATGGCAGATTACAAAATATGGAAAACTATTTAAGCAGACAGCAGAAGAACATGAGAACATAAGAAAAGGCCCATCAAGACCAGTAGTCTGTTCACACAGTGGCCAACCAGGTGCCTCTAGGAAGCCCACGAACAAGATGACTGCAGCAGCATTTGCCTGCCTGTGTACCACAACACCTAATATATTAGGCATGCTCATAAGAACATAAGAAAAGCCATGCTAGATCGGACCAAGGCCCCTCAAGTCCAGCAGTCTGTTCACACAGTGGCCAACCAGGGGCCTCTAGGAAGCCCCCAAACAAGACAACTGCAGCAGCATTGTCCTGCCTGTGTTCCACAGCACCTAATATAATAGAAGACATCCAGTGGCAATGCAATAGGACTAGAATTATAGAAATTAGGAAGCAATGCCAACAGAGAACCATCGAAGGCTAACATACCATAAACGATGCAGGGCATGTATTCATAGAATCATAGAGTTGGAAGGGACCACCAGGGCCATCAAGTCCAACCCCCTGCACAATGCAGGAAATTCACAACTACCTCCCCCCTCCACACCCCTAGTGACCAGAAGATGGCCAAGATGCCCTCCCTCTCATCATCTGCCTAAAGTCACAGAATCAGCATTGCTGACAGATGGCCATCTAACCTCTTCTTAAAAACCTCCAGGGAAGGAGCGCTTACTACCTCCCGAGGAAGCCTGTTCCACTGAGGAACTGCTCTAACTGTTAGAAAATTCTTCCTATTGTCTAGACGGAAACTCTTTTGATTTAATTTCAACCCGTTGGTTCTGGTCCGACCTTCTTGAGCAACAGAAAACAACTCGGCACCCTCCTCTATATGACAGCCCTTCAAGTACTTGAACATGGTTATCATATCCCCTCTCAGTCTTCTCCTCTTCAGGCTAAACATACCCAGTTCCTTCAACCTTTCCTCATAGGACTTGGTCTCCAGACCTCTCACCATCTTTGTTGCCCTCCTCTGGACACGTTCCAGCTTGTCTACATCTTTCTTAAATTGTGGTGCCCAAAACTGAACACAGTACTCTAGTTGAGGTCTAACCAGAGCAGAGTATTATAAAAGGACAAGGCAGTGCAGCAAAAGCCAGATAATACATACAATAAACTCCAATCTTATTCCCCTATAAAAGAACCCTTCTGGTCTGTTCCTTTACAACACAATACTTATCCCTTTACAAAAATGCCCGCCTGAGAATGTCTGTTTTGTACATTCTACAGAATTGGTTTTTATACACCAATTTTTATACACCGACTTTCTCTACCACTTAAGGAAGAATCAAACAGGCTTACAATCACCTTCCCTTCCCCTCCCCACAACAGACACCCTGTGAGGTTGGTGGGGCTGAGAGAGCTGTGACTGGCCCCAGGTCACCCAGCTGGCTTCATGTGGAGAAGTGGGGAAACAAATCCAGTTCACCAGATTAGACTCATGTGGAAGAGTCCGCTCCAAACCACAGCTCGTAACCACTACACCATGCCTTCTTGATCTGCTCAGGTGGGCCTTTCTGCAACGTGAGAACCACCACAGAGATTGTGCCAGTTGCCAATCTTACCCATTTAGAGGGCCTCACTTTCAGAAGGCTTTGCTCAGATGGGTGAGGCTGCTGTGGTGGAACATAACAAGAAGGTAGGGTAGCCAACTTCCAGGTGGTGGTTGGAGATCTCCCGCTATTACAAATGATTTCCAGGTGACAGACATCAGTTCATCTGGAGAAAATGGCCGCTTTGGCAATTGGACTCTATGGCATTGAAGTCTCTTCCCTCTCAAAACCTCACCCTCCTCATGCTCCACCCCCCAAAATCTCCAGGTATTTCCCAACCTGGACCTGGCAACTTTAAATGAAAGTTGGTCCAGCAGGTATCCAAGGTCATTAAGGGCTTTCTAGGTAATAATTATAAGCCCCGTGGCGCAGAGTGGTAAGCTGCAGTACTGCAGTCCAAGCTCTGCTCATGACCTGAGTTCGATCCCAACGGAAGTCGGTTTCAGGCAGCCGGCTCAAGGTTGACTCAGCCTTCCATCCTTCCGAGGTCGGTCAAATGAGGACCCAGCTTGCTGGGGATAAAGGGAAGACGACTGGGGAAGGCACTGGCAAACCACCCCGCAAACAAAGTCTGCCTTGGAAACGTCGGGATGTGACATCACCCCATTGGTCAGGAATGACCCGGTGCTTGCACAGGGGACCTTTACCTTTACCTTAGGTAATAATTAGCACCTTGACTTGAACCCAGTAAATAACCAATGGGGTGACCAAAAAAATGGGTGAGCTCAGCATGCTCCACCTAGCTCCACCTAGCAACTGAAATGCAGCGTTCTGCATCAACCAGAGTTGCCAACTTGACTTGAAGGGCAGACCCATATAGAGTGAATTACAGTAGTCCAGCACTGAGGATATTTTGCCATGGATTCTTGTTGCCAGATCTGCTGGTAGGATTGCTAGCTCTGGTTGGAAATACCTGGAGATTTGGGGAGGTGGAGCATGAGGAGGGCAGGGTTTGGGGAGGGGAGGGACTTAAATGGAGTATAATGCCATAGGGCCCACCTTCCAAAGTAGCCATTTCCTCCAGATTAACTGATCTCTGTTGCCTGGAGATCAGTTGCAGTCCCAGATCTCCAGCCATCACCTGAAGGTTACCAGCCCTATTGGCTGGGAGAAGGAGAAGAAGAGTTAGTTTTTATATGCTGACTTTCTATACCACTTAAGGAAGAATCAAACCGGCTTACAATCACCTTCCCTTCCCCTCCCCACAACAGTCACCCTGTGAGATAGGTGAGGCTGAGAGAGTTTGGAGAGAACTGTGGCTAGCCCAAGGTCACCCAGCTGGCTTCGTGTAGAGGAGTGGGGAAACCAACCAAATTCACCAGATTAGCCTCTGCCACTCAGGTGGAGGAGTGGGGAATCAAACCTGGTTCTCCAAACCACCGCTCTTAACCAGTACACCACGCTGGTCAAGATAGGGAGCCATCTTCCAGACTAAATGAAGATGAAAGAAAGCATTCCTTATTGCTTTCTTAGCTTGTTTCTCCAGCAATAGTGTTGGATCCAGTATAAGCCCATGGCTCTGAGCTGAATCAGCAAATGTGGAACGCGCAATGTCCTTCAAGACCTTGGCCTTTCCAACCAACAGCACCTCCATCTTGTCAGGATTCAGTTTCAACTTGTTCCCGTTGGACAGTGCCTCAGGCCCTCAACAGCATCAACAGAAGACCAATGGAAGAATTTCAAAAGAACTGGAAGCTCTACTATGAATACATAGCGAAATAATGTATGTGTAGAGAATATGCAGATGAATAAATGACTATAAATTTAAAACATTAATAAGCAACTCTCTTTTTAGTTCATAAACCATATATATCAGGTATCATTCTAGCAGATGCGTATAGACATATATACTGTTAGCTTAATAATAATAAATAAGCAGCGTTATTTACTATTAGATATATTGGTTAAAAGGCTTAGTAAACAGTATGAGCATATTAACATAATACAGTTTAACATAAGTTCCGTAAGGTAGTTAGATTACATGCAGTTTTGAGTATAAATGTATGTATTTTTGCTGTTAAAGACTTATTTACTTTTAAGATTTAATGATTAATAGCAGGTATTATAGAATGATTTATTTCCGCTCCTTTTGGTAGTTGGTGAGGATCTTGCTACAGATATGGAGTCTTGATTACCGGTATGTATGAGGAGAGCATGTTTTATGTTTGTATGTATGTGTTATAAAAATAAAAATTTAATTTCAAAAAAGGACTTCCACAGAATCATGTGGGGGATTTGGATAAAGATAGACAGGGCTGGGTGTAGTCAGCATATTGATGACTGCCAGCCTCAAAACTATACGTGATTTCGCCTAAGGGCTTTACATAGAGATGAAATAGCTTGGAAGAATTATTTATTATCATTTGTAGTCCGCCTTCCTTACTGGGAGCCAAGGCAGAATACGAATGAGCCTTGAGGAACTCCACAGGACAGATCCCACTCTGATGATAATATGTCCCCCAAAGAACCATGAATCCGATCTATAAGGACTGATTTAAGCCAATCCAAAGCACATCCAGATATCTACTTCTACTTCCAAACATCCCAACAAAATTGTCCAGTCCACAGTATCAAAGTCTGCTAATAAATCCCGTAAGCCACAAAGACTCACAACCCTGTCTACACTCTGCTTTCCGACCTCCATTTCATGAGAACATAAGAAAAGGCATGCTGGATCAGACCAAGGTCCATCAGGTCCTGCAGTCTGTTCACACAGTGGCCAACCAGGTGCCTCTAGGATGCCCACAGACAAGACGACTGCAGCAGCATTATCCTGCCTGGGTTCCACCGCACCCAAAATAATAGGCATGCTCCTCTGATACTAGAGAGAACAGGTACGCATCATGACTAGTATTCATCTGCTCACATACTGCAGAGGAGAGAGAAAAACTGAAAGGCAACTTTTTAAACCCTGAAAGTGAAAATGTTTTTTTCTGCAGACCTTGCAAACATGAGTTGAAAGTACCGCTATGACCAAGATCTGGCTTTAAAAGTTTTCATTCTAAGCCCAGCACAAATCAGTTGTAATTCTCCTACTTCCCTTCCTCCAACCAGACCTCTTTATTGCTTAACCTAGCCCCCCCCCCCCTCTCTCTCGCTCTCTGTGTAAGGGAGGGTTATTAAAAGGAATTCAAACACATGGGAATGAGAAGCTGCTGACTTTTCACAGATTAAATAACTCCCCTGACAGCGTTCATCTCACCCTTGTGCTGTGTGGCTAATAATTCATCATGGTTTCCAGTGTTTTTTTTTTAAATCATCCCACGTGAAAGCAATCTTTTAGCTTCCCCTTTGCCCCACTTTCAGTCTTCTTTCGTTCCCTTCCCTTCCTCCAGTCGCTGGGAATAAAAAGCAAAATCAGCAGTTTTCACAGTTTCCTCTTTTTCACAAGGAGGGGGTCTCATCCCTCACTCCTTCAAACTATTTCCTGCCAGAGACCAAACTTTTCTCTTCCTGCACCACCTCCATCATTCAAGTGAGGCAGCTAGGTCCCTTCAGATTGAGGATTTAATCATTTTAATGAACGTACGAACAGCAATTGAATTGGGACAGGGATCGTCCTACGACAACAGGGACCCGAGATGGTTAGGGCACGCAGCCAAGTTTGGGGCAGTAAAATGATCATGTGGAAGTGTCTGTTTGATTAGCGGAGAAAAAAATGAGCAAAGCAACACTTTATCGCCCACCACCACCATTAAGTCAGACCAGGATTTGAAAGGTTCCCTTAGGGTCTTGCCATTCGAAGAAAAAGAAGAAGAAGAACTTGAAAAGTTTCCCTTAGGATCTTGCCATTCGAAGAAGAAGAAGAAGAACTTGAAAAGTTTCCCTTAGGATCTTGCCATTCGAAGAAGAAGAAGAAGAACTTGAAAAGTTTCCCTTAGGATCTTGCCATTCGAAGAAGAAGAAGAAGAAAGAGTTTTTTATATGCCGACTTTCTCTACCACTTAAGGGAGAATCAAACCAGCTTACAATCACCTTCCCTTCTCCCCACAACAGACACCCTGTTAGGTAGGTGGGGCTGAGAGAGCTCTAAGAGAGCTGTAACTTGCCTGAGGTCACCCAGCTGGCTTCATGTGTAGGAGTGGGGAAACAAATCCAGTTCACCAGATTAGCCTCCACCGCTCATGTGGAGGAGTGGGGAATCAAACCCAGTTCTCCAGATCAGACTCCACCCCCCCCAAACCACCGCTCTTAACCACTACACTACGCTGGCCCTAGCAGCCTTAGGCTGCCTGAAACACCAGCCCGCTTATCTCCGACGTGGGAGGAAAGTGAGCCGTCGGCTTGTGGTGATGGAAAAGCAAGGGCTGGCACTGAAAACAAGCTCCAGATCGGGCTTTCATTAAACTCTTCCAGGAGGGACTAGCAATGGGGAAGACATTTTTCCTAGGAGAAATGAAATAGCTGGACCGTTACGGTGGCTGTTGGAAGAACAGCCTGGCATTTTAAAAAAAGAAGAAACTGCAGTGTCACAGGGAATCTCCAGACCTGCTTAAAAGTGGTGGAGGAAAAAAAAATTAAACCAAGGTCCTCATCTGGGACTTTCCTTTTTGTGGGTGTAAGGTGCAGTCAAGTTGCAGCTGACCCATGGCGACCCCGAAGCAAGTGAGAAGCAGAGGTGGCTGATTGAAGACCACAATCAAAGGTGGCAACCTTTTTTTACGATAAATATTGATGATTTTAAGCATGTATTTTTGTTAGAGTTATTAGAGTTATTAGGATTAGTTCTATTTTGTTAGATGATCAGGAAAAACAGAAAAATAAACAAAGACAGGCAACAGGCATAATGAAGGGAAATATGAATAGAAGTATAAAAAACAGAACAAGGGAACTGACACAGGAATGAAATTCAGGTTCTAATTACATTTATGATGAGATGACAAAGAGAGTCTGTGCGCTTGTTAAAAGTAATGAATGTTATCCTATTTCCTTTTTTTATTCCCTTATTTTTCTTTTCTTTTCCTGTATCCCAAAAATACCAATTAAAAAAATATTTTTAAAAAAAGAAAGAAAAAAGAAGAAGCAGAGGTGGTTTGCCATGGCCGGCCTTTCTCTGCAGAGATTTCCGTGGAGGATCTCCCCTCCAAGTACCGACCCTGCTTAGCTTCCAAGATCTGACGAGATTGGTCTATACCGCGCCGCCTTCCCACCCTGGACTTTACTTTATTTCAAAGAATCCAGTGACCCAACTATCTTGGACAACATAAATTGCACTAAAAATGTTGTCACAGCCAGCATAATGCCAAAATCAGTGTCAGCTGCCCAAAACGCTGGAGAAGCAGAAGCGCTCCACAAGCAATCATTGGCTGAATCCAGAGATCTTGCAAAGGGGCCACCAGCACGCAAGCAAAGAAGGTATCAGCCAGCCTTTCCGTTGCCCCAGATCCACAAGGACACAGCCTATCTGAATAAGCTACTCCTCAGAATCTGCCCAGCAAAACAGAGGACAGTATCTGGGTTCATGCATTTTAGCAATCCAAACTTTATGAACTTACAAACACGGTGTCTTTGTCATCATTTTTCTACTTGTTTTCCTAAACACATTTGCTGGGGCGGGGAGGCAAAAGGGGAAATCAAGAGGAAGAAGAAGAGTTGGTTTTTATATGCCGACTTTCTCTAACTTTTAAGGAGTCTCAAACCGGCTTACAATCGCCTTTCCTTCCCCTCCCCACAACAGACACCCTATGAGGTAGGTGGAGCTGAAAAAACCGTGACTGGCCCAAGATCACCCAGCTGGCAATTTTGAGTTGCTTTCAGGGGTTCAATCTAGGGTTGCCAGGTTCCTCCTCACCACCATCAGGAAGTTTGGGGGGCGAAGCCTGAGGAGAGCGGAGTTTGGGGCAGGGAGGAACTTCAATACCATTGAGTCCAATTGCCAAAATGGCCATTTCCTCCAGGTGAACCGATCTCTATCGGCTGGAGATCAGTTGTAATAGCAGATCTCCCGCTAGTACCTGAAGGTTGAATTCAAACAAAGTAGCACATGAAAAAAGCCAAACTATGGCACATTAATGCCCAAACTGGTAAATTCTAACAAAGTCTATTGGAACAACCATAAGGTTAACAACCACAGTTGACAAAAAATAATTGCAAGACCAACAGGTCAAAATTCACAATATACAATAAACGCAAAGCGTTCAAAAATTCAACAGCAATGGAATAATAAAGATGCAATGGGCTTCCGGTAAATTCCCATTTCATAACGATTTTTTCAAGCTTCCAAGTCTTCCGTATGCTTGAGAGTTCATTTGTGTAGCAAAGGAGTGTACCTTCCTTATAATCACGGATGGCTGGCTGAGGTTGGCAACCCTACCGGATGGGGAGAAAGGTAGGGTATAGATGAAGTAAATAAATGATAGTTAAAATAAGAAGACCTCCCCTTCCAAGTCTTACCCTCCTTCCAACTGTGGTATCTTACCTCTTTCCTGCCTATGGACATCTTCAAGGGGGGTTGGGGGAGATATCACACCAGCAGATGAGGCCCCACTGGCAATTTTGCTTTGCTTTCAGGGGTTCAAACTAGGGTTGCCGGGTTCCTCTTCACCACCATCAGGAAGTTTTGGGGGTAGAGCCTGAGGAGGGGGGGTTTGAGGAGGGGAGGGGCTTCAATATCATAGAGTCCAATGGCCAAAGCGGCCATTTTATCAAGGGGAACTGATCTCTATTAGCTGGAGATCAGTTGTAATAGCAGGGGATCTCCAGCTAGTACCTGGAGGCTACTCACAGGGGACACCACAGTGTAAGTACAGAATGTAGGGAAGCAAACACAGGAGCGAAAGTAGATCACACAGCGCTAAATATAATATGATACAAGCTACATAACATAAACAACAGGACCAACAGTGCAACCATATATCTGTCCTCATAGCTCCTTCCTTTCTTGACTTTTGGAACCTGCTTTTTCTCTTGTACCTGGCTGAAGGACATCTGAAAAGAAGAAGATTCACTACTACATATACTCTTACAGGCTTTTGTACCAATATTGGACTTTTATAACACATGCAAGCCCATTTGGGGATAGTACCTGGAGGCTGGCGACCCTAGTTCAAACTCCTGCTTCAAAAAAGCAGAGCGCCAGTCCAAATCGGAGTCACACCCCCACCACCAGACGTGCCATCAACACGTGGCATTCGGTCACCCGCCACAAAAAGCAGGACCTTTCTGGGTGGCCGCAGCTCCCAAGCGGGATGACATCTCACTCCGCCCTTGCCCAACTGCTCTTCCTTGCTATCACTGAAGAAAGGGCAGTTGCAGCCCGCTCATAGGAAATGTCCATCTTTCCACCAAGGCCTCTGGAATGACGTCATTGCTATTAAAAGCTTGTGCAGTCGAACAAACACTCCAAATGCTGTCCTGTTCCTTTGGGCAAATTTTTTATTTTCATCATTGTTAACTTGCCTTGAGCCTTTTTCTTTCTGTCTCATGTATGGTGGCGGTGGAAAAACTTTAAATAAAAACTTTTTTTTCAAAGTTATACTAACTTCCTTTTTCATTTGGGAGCTAGAAGAAGAAGAAGAAGAGTTGGTTTTTTATATGCCGACTTTCTCTATCACTTAAGGGAGAATCAAGCTGGCTTACAATCACCTTCCCTTCCCCCTCCCCACAAAAGTCTCACTGTGAGGTAGGTGGGGCTGAGAGAGCTCTAAGAGAGCTGTGACTAGCCCAAGGTCACCCAGCTGGCTTCATGTGGAGGAGTGGAGAAACCAACCCAGTTCACCAGATTAGCATCTGCTGCTCATATGGAGGAGTGGGGAATCAAACCTGGTTCTCCAGAGTCCACCACTCCAGACCACAGCTCTTAACCACTACACCACGGTGGCACCCCTGGCACCATGCTTAGGGGGATTCCCTCCATGGACTGGCTATTCAAAGTAAAAAGGTAAAGGTCCCCTGTGCAAGCACCAGGTCATTCCTGACCCATGGGGTGATGTCACATCCTGACGTTTTCTAGGCAGACTTTGTTTGCGGGGTGGTTTGCCAATGCCTTCCCCAGTCATCTTCCCTTTACCCCCAGCAAGCTGGGTACTTCCGACCTCGGAAGGATGGAAGGCTGAGTCAACCTTGAGCCGGCTACCTAAAACCAACTTCCGTTGGGATTGAACTCAGGTCGTGAGCAGAGCTTGGACTGCAGTACTGCAGCTTACCACTCTGCGCCACAGGGCTCCTATTCAAAGTACACAGTTTTTAATCATGCTCCTGGTTTATTTGGGTGCATCCTTTTTTGCAAGCTGGAATTGATCAAGCATTGGAAAAGAGAGTTAAAAGAAATAGGTGTAACCTATAACTGTAACTACTACAGCCAACATCAAAAGGCTCTACCAGGGCTCACCCATGGGCCATGTGAAGAAATAGCAAAGATGAAAGCACCTTTGGGCATGTGCAGAACGTCTTATCACTGCAGATACTACAGACTATACGGAACTGGGGAGCAAAAGTTCAGGCTTTGAAGATCCTAGTCCCAGGCATAAACCCCCAAACCTGTTTGAAATTAAGTACACAAAATGCGAGAGTTTCACACCTACTTTATAGTAGGTATCTCAGGCATGTGGTTAACAATAGAAGTCCTTTTCTGAATGAGCTTCTTTTGGATCTGCTTTATGGGAGCTGTTGATTCTATGAGAGGTAAAGGGGCGAATTAAAGAGAGGCATTTGTAATGCAAATGAGCACCCCAGCCAAAGCCATTTTATTTCTTTTGGCTATTTAAAATAAATAAAAAAAATACTTGGCACTGGCCAGAAGGCTCATTTGCATTACAAATGCCTTTCTTCTGCTTTCCCCTTCACATTAGTGACAATTTGCATACAGTTGTATTTGTATTGGGAAGCTACTGAAACAGCCCACTGAACGCCTCCCTGTGTGAAAATGCAGAAGTACTTTCAAACCACCACCTACTCCAGCCTGAGACCAGAATTGTTCTCAGGAATATCAAACCATGCTTTCCAAGATTCAGAAATGCCACAGGTTGACAGAGAAACTGGACAGGATTCAGTGTAGCTGCTGCCCCTTCTCTCTAGGTCTCCAACAGCATAAAGATTTGGACATACTCTCCAGGTTGGGAACTGAGCAACTATACTATGTAGGTAAATATAAGGTTGCTGGGTCCCACCTAGAAATTATGCTGTTGTCTACTGTGGGTTTTTTTAAATCCACGTTAATTTTTAAAACAATTAAAAACATTTTATTGCAAACTGCCTCAAACTTCATACACAAACATGTGAAGCTTCCTTATACTGAATCAGACCCTTGGACCATCAAAGTCAGTATTGTCCACTCAGACCGGCAGCGGTTCTCCAGAGTCTCAGGTAGAGGTCTTTCACGTCACCAGGAGATGCCGGAGATTGAACCTGGGACCTTCTGCATGCCAAGCAGATGCTCTACCACTGAGCCATGGCCCCACCACAAGAGAAGCGTCCACTGGAGAGAGAAAAACTTTACATGGTCCTGAGTACTAAAAGAAGTTGAAACCCCTAGCTGATCTCCTTTCCCACATACCTTTTTGGTCTGCTGTAGCCACGCTTGGCGCCTCGGCGCATGTGTAAAAGACTGTGCGTCCCATCTGCAGGTAGGGAACCTAGCAATCCTGCCACATTCTGCTGCACTTTCCTCTGCACAGGTACATCCAGTAATACATTATCAAAAACTAAGGGAGAAAACTATTTCCAGGGTGGAGAATTAACAGATAGCCTTAACCCTCTCCATGAGCCAGGTGCTGCCACAAGAACCACAGATGTGGTAAGTTTCCATAAGATCTGCACCCTCGCCTTCTTGTCTGAGAGAGTCCCAGGTGAGTAGCCGTGTTAGTCTGCTGCAGAAGAGCAAGATTCGAGTCCAGTAGCACCTTAAAGACGAATGAGATGTCCAGGATATAAGCTTTCTGGGGTGTACCCTGGACATGTCGGTCTTTAAGTTGCCATTGGGCTCAGATCTTGTCTGAGAGAGACGCCGCTGAAAGGGCTGGGCTCTCTCACATGAACACATGAAGCTGCCTTATACTGAATCAGACCTTTTGTCCATCAAAGTCAGTATTGTCTACTCAAATTGGCAACGTCCCTCCAGGGTCTCAGGCAGGGGACTTTCACATCACCTACCTGCCTTTAACTGAATTGCCGGGGATTGAACCTGGGGCCTTCTGCACGCCAAGCAGATGCTCTACCACTGAGCCACAGCCCCTCCTTCATGCATTTAGACCTGAAGCTGTTTTTTCAGATGCTTTCCCCAGCGTACGAGTACCTTTCAGAGAGCCAGATTGTCCGCTGACTCCTCTAGCTAACCTTCTCCAACCATCTTCTCTGAAGGAGAGAGCTGTGGCTCACGGAAGCTGCTTCCCTGCCAGAAACGTTGTTAGTCTTTAAGGTGCTACTGGACCCTTGCTCTTTTCGACTTCTCCAACAAAGTTTGGTCATTACCCTTTCTCTGCTTTATCAGAATGCCTTTCTGGCTACGGCCGATTAGCCGTAGGACCGATCAGGCCAGTTTGTGGGGGGGGCAAGAACTGGCTGCCGCAGGCGCGCAGCAAAACCCTCTCACCCAGACCCCGGCGCAGGCCACTTACTTGCACGGGTGGCCGCGCCGAAGGCCAGGAGCAGCGCTAGGCACCGAACCGACTCCATGATGCGAAATCCGCCCTTCTCCCGGCTGCTCTTAGCCCGTGTCTAGCGGCAGAAGATTAGGGACACCGGTCTCCGCCGGGCTGCAGAATTTCGCGACGGGACACGGGAGGCGCAGCCGGGGCAGCTCGGCCCTTCGCCACTCCAGCCTTGGGACGTTTCAGAAAGACCTGAGTATCGAGGCAAGGCGGCAGGCTGGAAAGGCAAGGGTGGGCTGTGGATTGCCGTGACTGGAGGTGGCCACAGACCTGGGCCGTGTGTCTTCTCCGAGCTCCCTCTGCCTGACTGTTCGTCGCTGGCTCGGCTCAGCTCTGATGACCCACAGAGGCAGGAAATTCACTCCCTTTCAAGGAAGGTCTGCCAAGTCCTTGCCTGCCAAAACAGCGAGAGGAAATGCTGCTTTTATGCCATTTTTTTTTAAAGGATGCAAAACTCAGCTGCTGCGCGCACACTGACGGCGAGGGGCGACCCGAGACCCCAGGCCCCAGCTGGAGAAGCAGCCAAAGTCTCCTCTTGAGAATCGCTGGGCCTCAGGGGTTGATCTCAAGTTTTGGGAAGTTGTACATGACCAGAGAGCTGCAACCGGATGCTTCGGCATACAATTTTGCTGCAAGAAAAAAACAACACGGGGGAAGAATTTATTCTTTTATTTACGTCACTGTGGTGTAGTTAGGGTTGCCAACCTCCAGGTACTTAGTACAAAGAACGGCACCTATGGCAAAAAATGCAGAGAACTACTCAAAGCTTTAACCATAAATATAAATGTAATATAGGAACATGAGTGCAAGAACAAAACATAGGAACAATGTCCCTGTTATAACAACATAGGAATGGTAAGGTCCAAGAATGCCAAGAATAAGATAGATTTCCGGTATTAAGTCCTATTTCGCACAGGCTTTTTCAGTTCTGGCAATCCCACGATGATCAATGAATATTCCTCAGAACATAGGATCAAGGCATGTAGCCATATAATACAAGCGGATGCCTTGATCCTAGAACACTACTTTGAAACTCCTTAGGGTAAAGGTAGTCCCCTGTGCAAGCACCGGGTCGTTCCTGACCCATGGGGTGACATCAAATCCCGACATTTACTAGGCAGATTACGTTTACGGAGTGGTTTGCCAGCTGGGTGACCTTGGGCTAGTCACAGCTCTCTCGGCCCCACCTACCTCACAGGGTGTCTGCTGTGGGGAGGGGAAGGCGATAGTAAGCCGGTTTGAGTCTCCTTTAAGTGGTAGAGAAAGCCGGCATATAAAAACCAACTCTTCTTCTCCTTCAGCCCACAACATGGATGTGGCCAATATTAAGAGAAATGGCTTCCAGCTTAATGGGTTCCAGGATGGGTACCCAAACCCTCCTCCCCAAAAACCTCCCACCAATGGCGAAGAGGCACCTGGCAACCCTAGGGCAGCAGCATCTCCACCTTGTTATGAACCAGAGAGGATCGCAACCTGCTAGGATTGCCAATTTCCAGGTACTAGCTGGAGATCTCCTGCTATTACAACTGATCTCCAGCCGATAGAGTTCAGTTCTCCTAGAGAAAACGGCCGCTTTGCCCATTGGACTCTATGGCATTGAAGACCCTCCCCTTCCCAAACCCCGCCCTCCTCAGGCTCCACCCCAAAAACCTCCCGCCGGTTGCCAAAAGAGACCTGGCAACCCTACAACCTGCAGACTGGCTCGATTTGGCTCCAAACCACCCCAATCTTTTTTTGCCTCTCCCCTTCCTTTTAAAAGCAAAATCTCCCTCACCCCTTTCGAATTAAACAAGAGGGTGGGGGGAAGGTGGAGAAAAAGCTGGGTCTAAAACCAACTCTTCTTCTTCTACCTCTTGCTATGTATTCATGGTCTGCCGGGAGCACTTTCAGATCTGGGTTATTTTATGTACACTGAAATAAAGAGGGGTTGGTGGGCCCTAGGCCCCCTCTTTCTTTTGGCAGGGTGTATGATAGCGTGCATTACATAGGTATTTGGTATGTCTCCATGGGAACCCTTTAAGCGAGCCCGGATGTCCCATCGAGGGGAGCCAGGAACCCTCGTGATCCAAAGCTGGCGTAGGATCAAAAGCAAAAAGGTCTTCATGAAACGGCACGTCGCTGGCCATTTAAGCGCTCGCAAAATATCTGTAGCGCTCCAGGAGGGGAAAGGAAGTATAGAGCAACTTTGAAGGGCTTGGACATAAACAATAAACTGGAGAAATGTCTGCGCAAGGCACCTTCCCAGAGGCCCTCCGTCAATAGGAAGAGAGGAAACGGGTCAGGGGCTTTTCAGAAGTGTGACCTCCATCATACAGTTGAGGGCCTGCACCCTACCACGTAGTTCCCTGGACAGGATAACATTTCTGTTTGCAGAAGAGGGGCAGGGATTTCCACCAATTCCCACCAATCCCCCCCCTACCTTGTGCAAGATCCCCACTTTGCCCCGATTCGGTTCCTGAGAGTCCGTGGACCCCAGGGACAAAAGGTGCAAGCAAGATTCAGTGAGCTGTCGCAAGAGAGGTAAGTAGTAAAGTCCTATTCCATGAAGACCATGGATGGTTGGATTCGCACCACCACTCTGAACTTAACAAGAAACAAAAAGTCTATTTATTTCTTCAGATATTTATACCCACCTTTTTCCCAATAGGAAAATTTGGCACCTTGAACTTAAAAATCAGCCCACTTTTGTATATGTAGCTAGAGAACAGGTTGTAATTTCTGAATTAGATTTATGTTCAATTTGTGTTCAGTTCGTATTTTTATTTTTTCTCCTTTTTTCCTTTTCCTTTATTTTGTGTATTGTAATTTTGTTATCCATAAATTTAATAAAATTTGTGCAAAAAAAATTAACCCCCTTGGAGCCCCTGAAAAATACTCCATAGGGTACAATGGAGCCGAATTTTTTCAGATTCCTGAACACCTCTTCCCCCCCCCCAAAAAAAAAAAACATACCGATATGGAGATTTGGGGATATTCGGGAATCTCGAAAAAGTTCAGGTCCAACATACCTGAGTCCGAATTTTCCCAAATTGTTTTTGCACACCCAAATGATGTTTAGAGGGTTGGTTTTATTTGGTCGACTGCTTGATGGTATGCCAATAAAGGTATTGAAAATTTGTTGTTGCTTATGACAGGCATGAGCATGACTTCATGGCTGTGCTCATGTGCGTCGTCTCACCTCCCCTTGCACAACTGGAAACAATTGGAAACTTGGTTGTTTGGGAAGCATTTGGTCAAAACATTACACCACTGTGATGCCCGAATGCCAGTGCCTGGCTGTTTTAATGGATACAAGAAGCCTCTAGGGGGCACAGCATCTGTTTGGCATGCAGAAGTTCAAACTCTTGCATATGTACATAAACTCATGCAGCATACGAAGAAGAAATCATTGTCAACTGTACGCCTGCCGAACTCAAATGACTAGGGTTGCCAACCTCCAGGTACTAGCTGGAGATCTTCTGCTATCACAACTGAACTCCAGCCGATAGAGATCAGTTCCCCTGGAGAAAATGTCCACTTTGGCCATTGGACTCTATGGCATTGAAGTCCCTCCCCTCTCCAAACCCCGCCCTCCTCAGGCTCCACCCCAAAAGCCTCCCGGCAATGGCGAAGAGGGACCTGGCAACCCTATACATGACCCAAGTGATAACTGCTGTCCCTGGTAGGGTTGCCAATCTCGAGGTTGTGGCTGCAGATCTCCCGCTATTACATCGGATCTCCAAGCGACAGAAATCAATTCAGCTGGAGAAAATGGCCGCTCTGGAGGATGGAATGTATGGCATTATACCCCATTGAAGTCCCTCCCCTCCCCAAACCTCGCCCATCCCAGCCCCCACCTCCAAAATCTCCAGGTATTTCCCAACCCGGAGTAGGGTTGCCAACTGCCCGCTTATGGTGGGCAATCTACCACCCATCACTGCTGTTGCCCACCGACTCTTGAAGTGCCTGGTTGTCTTAAGGAGTCCAATGAAGACAACTAGGAGGAGGTTAAAGGAACAGTTCTTTATTTAGCTAAACACAGACCTGGGGTGAATATAACCTCAGACAAGATGCAGGTTATTCACCAGAGAAACAAAGGAAAGTCAGTATAATTTATGCATTCGCATGGGGCAGATTGATACACAAAAGCACCAATGCACATTAAGTGTCTACTTCACTCTATCGGCCGAAGGCGTCACTTAGTGAGTGCCTGATCTTGTGAGCTCGGTAACCAGAAACCACATTCCTGAAGATGGAACGTAATTCAGAGCTCTCTACTGGTGAAAGGCCATACCAAGCACAGAGAGCATGATTTGTTGGTTCATGGCTCCCGGATGCCAACTTCCCAAAGCTTCCATGTGTGTGCCTATGAATACATAGTGTTCTAAGCCAGCCCTTAAATCTGGGCATTACACTCTCAGCAGGTCGACTGGTGGAAATGGGGGGGGGGGAAGAGAGGGGGGAGTGACCAGCGTCATCTACGTGATGACGTCATTTACAGTATAACTGGAACTGCTGGCATGAGGCCTTCCCTTCCTCCTGTTCCTATCTTAACTTTCCAACCAGCTGCAGAGATGCAGGAAAGCAAAAAAGAAAGCCTGCACCCCCCGCCAAACAGCTGAGTTGTGGAAGGGCAGGGGGAGCTCCCCCCGCCCTACCACAACTCAGCTGTTTGGCGGGGGGTGCAGGCTTTCTTTGTTGCTTTCCTGCATCTCTGCAGCTTCTTTGGCACCCCAGCCTGCGACCTTTCTTTGCTGCGCTCTGCCCGGTGTCCCGTGTTTCTCAGGCAGCTTTCCTCCCCGGCCGCTTTTCCCTGTGGTTTCTCGCGAGTAGAAATCCAGGAATTTCCCAACCCAAAGTTGACAACCCTATGCCAGGATATACCCAGCTGGGGCTTTATGAATTCTTCAGTTAAGGTCAATCCCTAGCTTAGCTGAATATTAGGGCTGTCACTTCATTTTCTTCAGCTGTCTTATAAGGCACTGCAAGTTCCTATTAGTGCTGGAGCTAGAGCCAGAAAACGTGGCCTTTAGCATTTTCCCTTGAAGAGAGGCTATTACAACATTGCCCCAGTGTGCTTTGCAGAAGCCTTTTTGCACCAGGCCCACTTCAACCCAATTAAGACTGCAGTCCTAAAGCAAATCCTATTTGGAATCAACCCTGAAAGCAGGGTTTCCAGCTCCGGGTTGGGAAATACCTGGAAATGTTTAGGGCGGAGCCTCAGGAGGGCGGGGTTTGAGGAGGGGAGGGACTTCAATGCCATAGAGCCCAATTGCCAAAGTGGCCATTGTCTCCAGGTGAACTGATCTCTGTCAGCTGGAGATCAGTTGCAACAGCAAGAGATCTCCAGCTAGTATCAGCCAGATAATTAAGAAACATTGGCATTTGCTGGCGAATATCCCAGGGTGTGAAAATCCTCCCAGGACAGGATACAGAAGAACTACTTCAATCCGGGACAAGTTGGATTTGGAAGTGGGACTGAAGAAGAATTCGAAACGGCCATATCCCCTTCTACTTCCAGCATGGAATTATTTCCGGTGGTACTGATGTGCCCCCTCATTATCGTAGAGTCCAATGGAGCAAGGAGGGCAAGGAGGCTGGTGTGAGCTTACGGCTTGCTTTATTGGCCAAGAAGTCATTACCGGGTGAGTCAGGATACAGACGAACAGCTCCGCAATCCTGTCACACCGAGGGAGGGGCAATGCAAGAGGTTTTATAGACATTTGACATTCCAATACAACATTGATACAATTACTTAACATACGATGTTAGCTTGTCAATGTTTCTGCGTGAGCCTCGCTACATTAATGAATGGTCAGAGTGTTCTTTTGCAGGCTGAAGCAAAAGTATGTGAGAGGAAAGATTCCAGCCTTTGGCATGTGTGTGTGTGTGCCTACTTGCTTGATGCTAAAAGAAAGGGTGGCCACTGGGCAGCGGCCTCTGTGAGTTGTTTGTAACCAGTTTATGCGTGTAGCTTGCGTGTCTGAATGTGATTACTCAGGCACAACAGTACCAGTCTTTGGACCATGGTGAAGTCTGAAACTTGAAGACCTATACTCAATATAAGAGGACATTCGGTCACTTTTAGGGTTGCCAGGTGCCCGGTGGTGGTGGGCAAACCCCTGGCAATTTGCCCCTTTGCCTGCCGACCAGCTGATGGTCGGCGGGCAAACGTGAACGCGCGTACACGCCACTGCAGGTCACTTCCAGGTTACAACTAAAACTAAGAGTTTGAGTGGCATAAGGCCTCGCACGAGGCGGGACTTCGGGATACGTCGGCGCATCCACACGCTGCTGCGCGATCCTGAGATGTGCCTTAAAAGTCTCCCGCTGGAGGAGAGGTAGGACCTGGCAACCCTAGTCACTTTGGAATTGGATACAAGAATTCACTGTATTGTACATTTTAGGATAAGGATAGTATTGTTATTTATGTAGTAGACAGTTCACTGTTTGATTGTTTATATGTTGTGTAGCATTCAATACATTTTTGCACTTTGTTATAATTATTCGCTCCTGGGCTGATTTCCAAACCTTCCAGGTATAGGTACAGAGATGTCTCTTTTTCAGCAAAGTACCTGGAGGTTGGCAACTATACCTGGAATGTCTCAGTGCATTTTATTGTCAGATTCCAGATTTTAATTGGATTCTTGTTTTAAATTCTGTAAACAGTCTTGAACATGTTGTGTGTGTGTGTGTAAAGTGCCGTCAAGTCGCAGCCGACTTATGGTGACCCCTTTGGGGGGATTTTCATGGCAAGAGACTAACAGAGGTGGGTTTGCCAGTGCCTTCCTCTGCACAGCAACCCTGGTCTTCCTTGGTGGTCTCCCATCCAAATGCTAACCAGGGCTGACCCTGCTTAGCTTCTGAGATCTGACGAGATCAGGCTAGCCTGGGCCATCCAGGTCCGGGCCTTGAACGTGTTAGGGAACAAGTAAAAAAACTATATTCGTGTATATTAAATCTAATACAGTGTGTCCTAGGCCCGTGCAATTTTTTCCCTTCAACGTGCCTTCAAAATTGGCTCAAGTCTCTCCAACGCTCTGCAATCACTAGCATCAAAAACTTATAACCATAGCCTGCCCTCTATTGGGCAGCTGAAGAATAGCAGGGCAGGAAAAGAATTGCTTTTTCTCCCAAAAAAGGGTTATTTTCCTGTGTTCAAAGTAAGAATAAGAACAAGGACATCACACATATATGATGGAGGCATGGTGATGGAGGTGGGGTTTTTTTTTTGTGGGGGGAGAAAAAGCAGTTCTAGAAGGGTAGAGCTTTGTTACAGCAAACACAAAAAGAAGCTTTGAGGATAAACTTTACATATCTGTAAGCGAGGAAGCCCTGATGGTCTGTTTTTAGCACAAACATAAATTGAAGACTACGACCACCGGACAGACTGCTTGTCTTGTAAATGGGGTAGCCGCGTCAGTCTTGAAAGTCTGTTACACTTTAAGGTTCCACATGCCTGGGGACGGGGGTTTGTAAGAATGAAAGTAACTTATCATAGAGTTGGAAGGGACCACCAGGGTCAATGTTTTTCGGGTTTTTTTTGCCCTTTAAAAGAGGAGACAGCAAGGAGGCAGCAAAGGAAGAGAACACGCACACCCCTTGAAGATCAGATGTTATGACCAAAGGCCAACGCGCATGTTTATCATGCTACAATTGCAACCGCTGCACATAGACTTGTACATACGGAATGGCCATCACAGACATGGCTTCAGCAGCATTATCTGGACCCAATCTCTGGGAAGGAAGGCTAAGTTAAATTGTGACAAGCTTTGTGCTTAGTAACCTCGCACTTCATTTGCTCATGTCCCCATGCCTCCATCACATACATGTGATGTCCTTGTTCTTATTCTTACTCTGAACACAGGAAAATAACCCTTTTTTGTTGTGTTTAGCATCTCTCGCTAGCCTAAGCTCATAATGAGCTTTAGCTTTCCTGACCACCTCTATTTAATCACTTGTCTTGAAAGCCCCTTGCTGAGGTCGCCATAAGTCAGCTGGGACTTGATGGCACTTTATACACCCAACTGATAGGGTTGCCAACCTCCCGCTATTACAACTGATCTCCAGACGATAGAGATCAGTTCACCTGGAGACAATGGCTGCTTTGGCAACTGGACTCTATGGCACTGAAGTCCCTCCCCTCCCCAAACCCCTCCATCCTCAGGCTCCACCCCAAAAACCTCCCGCCGGTGACAAAGAGGGACCTGATGGGCAGCTAGAGAGGTGCCTGCAGAATGGGAATAATATGTCTGCTCCATCTTCCAGTTTCAAGAACACTAAAAAAGAGCCCTACTAGATCAGACCAATGTTCCATCCAGTCCAGCATCCTTTTTCATATAGTGGTTAACCATGTGCCCCAGAACGCTCACAAACAAGGGCCAAGAGGCAAAAGACTCTCCCTGTTGTCCCCCACCCCCCATTACTAATATTCAGAGATTTACTGCCTCTGAAACTGGAGGTTGCGTTTAGCCTTCATGGCTAATAGCTAGGGTTGCCAACCTCCAGGTGGTGGATGGAGATCTCCCACTATTACAACTGATTTCCAGGCGACAGCAATCAGTCCCCCTGGAGAAAATGGCTGCTTTGGCAATTGGACTCTATGGCATTGAAGTCCCTCCCCTCCCCAAACTCTGCCCTCCTCAGGCTCCACCCCCAAAATCTCCAGGTATTTCCCAACCCAGAGCTGGCAACCCTACGGATAGCCCTGTTGTCCAAAAAGGTGTCTAATTCCTTTTCAAAGCCATCTAAGCTAGCGCTACAGTGAGTTCCATCGGTTAATTCTGCCCCGTGTGAACAAGTGTTTCCCTTTGCCTGCCTTCAGTCTGTTGCGCGTCAGCTTTGTTGGGTTCATCTATTCTGGGAGAGTGAGCTAAAGTTATTTCTGTCTACTTCCTCCACACCATGCATAATACTAGAAAACTCTATCATGTCACTCTCTACCCATCCCCACTCATCTTGATCTGCACCAGTTGGCAGATAAGGTTCATCTGCATTCCATGAGGTTCAACTAAGAACATAAGAACACAAGAAAAACCATGCTGGATCAGACCATGGCCCATCAGGTTCATCAGCAGTCTGTTCACACAGTGGCCAACCAGTGGCCTCTAGGAAGCCCACAAAAAGGACGTCTGCAGTAGCATTATCCTGCCTGTGTTTCACAGCACCTAATGTAATAGGAAAGTGCCAAAGCAGGACTACAGCTGAACATCAAGAACACAAAAGTAATGACTACAGGAGAATTACACAACTTTAAGGTTGACAATGAGGAAATTGAAATTGTTCAAGACTTTCTATTCCTTGGCTCCACCATCAACCAAAAGGGAGACTGCAGTCAAGAAATCAGAAGGAGATTGAGACTGGGAAGGGCAGCCATGATGGAGCTAGAAAATATTTTGAAGTGTAAGGATGTGTCACTGGCCACCAAGACTAGATTAATTCATGCCATCGTATTCCCTATTACTATGTATGGTGTGAAAGCTGGACAGTGAAGAAAGCTGATAGGAAGAAAATAGATTCCTTTGAAATGTGGTGTTGGAGGAGAGTGTTACGGATACCGTGGACTGCCAAAAAAACAAATCAGTGGGTTCTAGATCAAATCAAGCCTGAACTGACCCTAGAAGCTAAAATGACTAAACTGAGGCTATCGTATTTTGGTCATGTCATGAGACGACAAGACTGGAAAAGACAGTCATGCTAGGAAAAGTTGAGGGCAGCAGGAAAAGAGGAAGATCCAACAAGAGATGGATTGACTCCATAAAGGGAGCCATGGCCCTCAATTTGCAAGACCTGAGCAAGGCTGTCAAACACAGGACATTTTGGAGGACTTTCATTCATAGGGTCGCCATGAGTCGGAAGCAACTTGACGGCACTTAACACACAATGTAATAGGAATTCCTGGAGAGAATAGCTATGCATCATGACTAGTATCCATTTTGACTAGTAGCAATGAATACCCCTCTCCTCCATGAACAAGTCCACTCCCCTCTTAAAGCCTTCCAATTTGGCAGCCATCACCACATCCTGGGGCAGGGCGTTCCACAATTTAACTATGCGTTGAGTGAAAAAATACTTCCTTTGATCTGATTTGAATCTCTCCCCCTCCTGCTTCAGCAGATGACCCTGCGTTCTAGTAGTATGAGAGAGGCAGAAAAGCTTCTCCCTGTCCAATCTCTCCATACCATGCATAATTTTATAGACCTCTATCATGTCTCCTTTTAGCCCCCTACTTTCCAAGCTAAACAGCCCTAAGCATTTTAACCACTCCTCATAGGGCAGTTGCTCGTAGAGGGTGGACAGCAACCAGTCCATTTCCTTTGACATCTGCCATGTTCAGCCAGAGCTTACGCTGAGGGGCCATAGTGCGGTTGTGCAGTTCCGGCTTTGCCTGATGAAGGTCCCAGGTACAATCCCCACCTACAGAAGGTTCTCAGGTTGTAGGGGAGGGCAGGAAGGCCTTTTCTCTGCTTGCAATCGTGGAGAATCGTTGCAAGTTAGCTTCTGGCGTGGTATAACATAGCTTCATATGGGAGGGGCTGTGGATCACTCACTCCATACCATGCATAATTTTATAAACCTCTATCATGTCTCCCCTTAATCACCTTCTTTCCAAGCTAAACAGTCCTAAGTGTCTTAACTGCTCCTCATAGTCCAGTTGTTCTAGCTCCGATGGTTTTGGTTGCTCTTTTCTGCACCTTCTCAAGCTCTTTTCTGCACCTTCTCAACTGCTGGTTCCTACATATTAAATGGAGAAGAAAAGGGCAGGCTTTATTTCTTGGCCAGCTGGCAACTCTAGCAGGACCCTTTCCGCAGGACGGCTGTCTGCTGCTGAGCCGTCTACGGGGCAATTCCATGCAGACTTCTTCCAGTGAAATCAATGGGCTGAGACCACAATAACTCTGCATAGCATCACACAGCTGACTTCCCATGCATCCAAAGCCCCTCTTCACACTGCTTTCCTGGATTTCTTGGATTTGTTCTGCTAGCAAAAAACTCTCTAGGCATTCCAGGCTATCTCAGGGGCTTTGACTGGGATCCTGTTTGCTGGTTCGCTTTCCTCCCTGGCTCAGCCAGCTGGCAAGGGATGGGGAAGGAGACACAGGGAAGTCATCAAAGGGCCCACGGAGGCTGGAGATGGAGATATGGGGAGAAGGCTTTCCTGCCTGAGCACCCTTTCGTTAAGGCTCCATCTCAGGCCACATCTATTCTGTCTATTTGCCACAGGTGGTTTTGTGGTTCCTGTGATGTTATAGGAATAACAGCCACAATCTGAGTCAGATCAGTGCATAACTAGGAACTTTTTATTTATGAGTACATGTTATTTGGGGTTAAAGATGTGCCAGCGTGGTATAGTGGTTAAGAGCAACGGACCCTAATCTAGAGAACCTGGTTTGATTCCCCACGCCTATACATGAGTGGAGCCCTGACCTGGATGGCCCAGGCTAGCCTGATCTCGTCAAATCTCAGAAGCTAAGCAGGGTCAACCCTGGTTAGTATTTGGATGGGAGACCACCAAGGAATACCAGGGTTGCTGTGCAGAGGAAGGCACTGGCAAACCACCTCTGTAAGTCTGGTGCCATGAAAACCCCAAAAGGGTCGGCTGCGACTTGAAGGCACTTTACACACACACACACACACACACACACATGAGTGGCAGAGGCTAATCTGGAGAACTGCGTTTGTTTCCCCACTCCTCCACATGAAGCCAGCTGGGTGACCTTGGGCTAGTCACAGTTCTAGCTCTCTCAGCCTCACCTACCTCAAAAGGTGCCTGTTGCAGGGAGAGAAAGGGAAGGTGATTGTAAGCCACTTTGAGACTCCTTAAAGGTAGGAGGAAAGCAGGGTATAAAAACCAACTCTTTTCAAAAAACGTTAGAACAAATGATCAGCAGTTCAAAACGTCCAGTGTGTATAAAGTGGTAGGTTGTGCATAGTGTAGTGCCTTAGTGCTCATGTGTGTGCACGTTTGCAGGGGTGTGTTTTACAGTCAAGAACATCCTCCCCAGATATTTAACTGCTACAACTCAAGGAAGGGAAATGAATCCTGATGAATGACAATGGTAGCAGCTCAGAGTAACGATATTTTGATATCACTCAAAGGCATCAGTGGAGACGCAAGGCACTTCATCTATGTGTGTGTTTGTGCTGTCAAGTCACAGCTGACTTATGGTGATTTCATAGGGGTTTCAAGGCAAGAGACATTCAGTAGTTTGCCAATGCCTTCCTCCTTGTGGGCTGAGGGAGTTCTGAGAGAACTGTGACTGGCCCAAGGTCACCCAGCAGACTTCATGTGGAGGAGTGAGGAATTGAACATGGTTCTCCAGATTAGAGTCCACCTCTCTTAACCACTACACCACGCTGGCTCTCGTAGCTTATCCCGGAAAACTTTGTCAATCTCTAAGGTGTTGTTGTTTTTTAATTTGCCTTCAAGTCACAGCTGACTTATAGCAACCCCGTAGAGTTTTCAAGGCAAGAAATGTTTGGAGGTGGTTTGCCATTGCCTGCCTCTGCATCATGATTCTGGTATTCCTTGGAGGTTTCCCATCCAAATACTAACCAGGCTGAGAGTGTGTGACTGGCCCAAGGTCACCCAGCAAGCTTCTATGGCACGAATGGGGGATTTGAACCTGGTTTCCCAGGTCCTCGTCTGACACCTTAACCACTACACCATGCTGTCTCTCTATTGGACTTTATTCCCATAAAAATCCAGCAGTTCCCAGCCTCGTAGGCTACATCCTCCTACGATTTTACTTGGAAGTAATTCTAGTTCAGCACAGATCCTGCTTTTCCTGCAACAATGTAGCTCATTCCTTCTGTGTTCTTTTTTTTTACATTTCCAATTTTTAGTGTCCCTATTTTTTTCATGTTCATTTGCAGCGGCTGCAACATTCCAAATTGGTGTGTGTGTGTGTGTGTCTCAAATTACTGCTTCTCCCTTTGTAGCAAAACTGATTGCTCATCAATAGTTTCTCTTTTATTTTTCAGGATTGCAATGGGCAATTGTTTTGGCTGCAAAGAGAAAAGTAGTAATTAAAGCCCCCTCCCAATTAGTTCAGGAATGCGGCAGCTTCTGCAAATGAAGGGATAACCAATGAAGATGAGAAGTGCTTAAAAAACCAAGAATGAAAGAACAAAGTTTAAAAGGACCTTAAATTAGACCTAGAAGCCTCATTAATGCTTTGCCAGTACACACTCGAAGAGCCGGAGCTGCAATACTGTTTTACATGTTAAAAAGAAAAGAAAGGTTGCAATAAATCATATCTGAAAAGAAGAAGGAAAGCATAGTGTGGGGTGTGGAACATTAGCTTGTGGGTCCCGCCCATGTTGTATTCACCCGCCTTGTGTAGGACGGGGGCTGCTTGCTTGCAGCAGAGGCAGATTCTCCCCCCACTCACCGGGGCTGCCAGCCAGTTCACAGTGGCGGCGATCCCTGCCCAGGGTGATAATCAGCCCTGTAGGACTTTCCCTGGAGACAATGGCCATTCTGCCCCTGCTTTAAACACACAGAAAACTCTTGTTGCCCTCTCACAGCAGACAGTGAGGATACCAGGAAAGACGTGAGTCCCTGGGCAGAAATGCTGGGAGGTCTTCAGTGCTGGAAAACTCGTCCTCCATCTGGTTTAAGGCTGAATAGCCTACCGTGTATGCTGCATCTCTGGCCGAAGCAAGACCGAAACGTTCTGGTGTTATTGGAAAATTCTGTTTGCCCCCCTCCCGTGGCAGTGGGGGTGAGATATGTGTGCACGTGGGGGGGGGATAATCATCACATCCTCCCCCCTTGACATTCCAGGCACGCGCCAAGTCCCACTGCGGCTTTGCAGACCGGGGCTGGTTGCTTGTCGCAGACTCACCGTCCGTTCCTGTTTATCACTCAGGCTCCTTGGCCTCATTTGATGAGTTCGACATCTGAGCATGTTTGTTCAGTTGGTTTCCTTCCCCTGCTGCCGTCTCTGCAACTCCAGTTTCTTCCCAATCTCCTCTTGCTCAGAGCTGGTGACTAGATGACATCACAGCTCTTTCCTTTTGGGGAGAGGAAAGCGTCTGCGGTTGGGTTTGCTCAGAATCAGAGTCTGATGGGACCTCTGTCAGGTCTAAGAGTTCCCCCCAAATGTAATGGACTAGTGACCTTAGCAAGAGCCCCGTGGCGCAGGGTGGTAAGCTGCAGTACTGCAGTCCAAGCTCTGCTCACGACCTGAGTTCGATCCCGACGGAAGTTGGTTTCAGGTAGCCGGCTCAAGGTTGACTCAGCCTTCCATCCTTCCAAGGTCGGTCAAATGAGTACCCAGCTTGCTGGGGGTAAAGGGAAGATGACTGGGGAAGGCACTGGCAAACCACCCCGCAAACAAAGTCTGCTTAGGAAACGTCGAGATGTGACGTCGCCCCATGGGTCAGGAATGACCCGGTGCTTGCACAGGGGACCTTTACCTTTACCTTAGTGAGCTTTGGATTTTTTAATTTATTCCGTTTGCATCCGGCATTTTTTCCACGGGACTCAGGGTGGCAAAGATAGCATTTCCAGGTAGTCACCAAACCTGATTCAGCTTCATCGAGATGGCGGCACATGCCTTTTTGACCTTCCTTTCTAGTGAGGATCATCTATTTTCTTGACGCACCCCTAGGCCTTTCATAGTTGTGTAGCAGGCAGAAATTCAACAGGTGGCATGTTTATGATGACTGGGTGTGGTGGTACAGAAAGCGTACTAGATGATGTTCTACTAGGGTTGCCAACCTCCAGGGCTTGGAATTCTCCAAGAATTACAACTGATGTCCAAAGAGATCTGCTCTCCTGGAAGAAATGGTTGCTTTAGAGCATGGGGTCTCAACAAGGGGGGGATTTTAGGGTTCGGGGGGGGGGCGGAATTGGGACCACTATTTAGCAAAGTGTGATGTCCTGTAGATTATGTACAATATGTAAAATTGTAAGTTTGTTTTTAATTTAATCTGCAACTTTCAATAAAGTTTATGACTATCTTGGGAAGGGGAAAATTATATCCTGAACAATGGTGAAAGGGGGGAATGGAGCAAAAAAGGTTGAGAACTACTGCTTTAGAGGGTGGTCTCTGCGGTATTATACCCTGCTGAGGCCCCTCTCCTCCCCAAACCCCATCATGCTCAGGCTCCACCCCAAATCTTCAGGAATTTCCCATCCCAGAGTCAGACTTGGCAACCCTTATCTCGGTAAAGATGAGTAAATTATCTTAGGCTCAATTCAGAATTGGCTTGCCATTTACAAGCCTTCTCAGCAAGCACCATGGAACAAAATGCATTGGTTTCCAAAGAATTCTCTACCAGATTTTTTTTTAAAGTTGGTGTATGTGTGTTGATGGTTTTTAGGCACTTGTTGCTTTTGTATTGCTCCTTTTATAGTTCCCAGCTTCATCTGTAGTAAATGCTTGGAAATTAAACCAACACATTTGGGAGAGAAAGTTTAAGATCTGGATGGGGAACCACCAGTGTATCAAACATTGCAAGAAAGAATGGAGAAGCATGACCCAAAGAGAGAGAAGGTACCCACCAACAAAAGTTTCGCCAGATGCTCTGGTCACAGCTCCATAGCTATCAATGACATATTTTTTGCATCCATCCAGGCACTGGCTAGATCCAAACTTGGGTTGCTTCCACATGGAGCTCTATGCTTCGCATTTCCCCCCCCCCCAACATTTCTCCCTGGGCTTCCACACAACATTGTTATGCTGTTGCCCAACACCCAAGTTTTCCCCAGCCTCACTGCCCAGTATGATGTTTCCATGAAGATTATAGACAAAGCAGGCTTTTTGTAGAAGGGAAAACGTCGATTTCCATATCTCCCTGCCCACATCTGATGCTATTTCTTCCCCATTTCCACTCACACCCACCATTGCCACCCCCCCCAACCAATGGGCTTCTCACCAAGGTATTAAAAAAATGATAGCATGTATATCACTATATATGCCCCTGACCTGGATGAGGCTAGCCTCATATCATCAGATCTCAGATGCTAAGCAGGGTTGGCCCTGGCTAGTACTTGGATGGGATGAATATCAGGTTATGACGCGGAGGCAGGCAACAGCAAACCACCTCTGAGCATTTCTTGCCTTGAAAGCCCTATGGGGTAGCTATAAGTCAGCTGAGACTTGACACCACTTTCCACCACCATATTGCTATATATAGCAATATACCTACTACTTTTTTTTAAAAAAAATGCAAAAAGCCACCAGTGAAGGAGAAGGGGGCTTGGCAGGCCCAAGGGAACAAGGAGGGAAAATGAAGAATTAGGCTTGTGCATATTGGTAAACCCAAGCCAAAAATAGCTGAAAATCGCCATTTCGGCTTATTTTCAGCTCGGGTTTACAGGGAAAAAACCCCGCATGAATCAGCCAAGCTGAATAGGCGATTCCTGGAAAAGCTGAATTTTTTTTGCAATGCTTCTCTATGGAGGGGGGCGATTCCTTCCAGACCCCATAAAATCAGACCCCCTTACCCAATCTTCACCAAACTTCGTGGGTCGTGCAAGGAGAGTCCCTTCTAGCTATGCTGTGAATTTTGGGGCTCTACCTCAAAAAATGCTCCCTCGGGAGCTTCACAAAAAAATTCCCAAAAATGGACCTGAATTTTTCTGGTAAACCCGGTATGGGTATTTAGCTTATTTTGGGTTTAACGGAAAAAAACCAGGCACAACAAACCCCACATTTATTGGATTTTTTTTTTTTGCACAACTCTATTAAGAATCCCCACATGCAGACTCAATGCGGACAACAAAACGAGGAATTGTCCCCGTATGGGGCGGAGCCTAAGGAGGGCAGGGTTTGGGGAGGGACTTCAATGCCATAGAGCCCAATGGCCAAAGCGGCCATTTTCTCCAGGTGGACTGATCTCTGTCGACTAGAGGTCAGTTGTAATAACGGGAGATCTCCAGCTACTACCTGGAGGTTGGCAACCCTACAGTAGAGGTGGAATCATTTTCCTTAGTCGCTTTTCAGACCATGGGGGGGGGGAAGACACTGAAAGTGTCGGAAACAACACAACGCTCACACACTCGACAGAGTATTCTTTTCCCTAACGGTCTTTAATAATGATATGATAAATACATTCAGACAGAGGCTAAACAGAAGGCCTTTAAGACTCAGAGTGGGGCAGGGAGGTTGCCGATTCCCTCCCCGTTATAAATATGTAGATCATTGTACAAAAAAAAAAATTAAACAAGGGGATAACCGACATCTTCAGAATGTGTGAGAAGGTGTGTTGAAATGCTATCTGATTGTCCGGAGTGATCCAGTAGTTGAGAGGACAATTAGACAATGAGGCACAGTGTCTGTATTACAAAATTTCACCCGAGTTTCGACAAACCACCCTGGTTTTCAGTTACACATTCCCCCTTCTCCCGAAAGAGTCTTTCCCAAGAAAGTGAGGAAAAGGACCATTTGCAGAGATGAGTGTCCGACTATTTTCGTAGAGAGACCCTAAGAGAAAAGCACAGGTAAGCCTTTTTATCTGTCATTCACAGGGGCTGAGGAACAAGAATTTCCATGTAGGAAATTCAGACTGGATCCTTCAAGATAAACTGCAGCTCAGTGCTCCCTTGACCAATTGCCCTTCCATACAAAAATATTCTCTGCACGTGGAAAACCAGTGTGTCTGTTTTAGAGCTTTGCTGACAAGCTACTTTTCTGTGTGCAGGATACATAGGAGCATTGAATCTTGGGAGCCCCCACCCCCCGAAGTAGTTCAGCCCAGCCACTATTTTTCTAATCTTGTAAGGAATAAACCATTACTATACTCTCAGCTCCCACTGCATATGGCAGTGGAAAGGAACAGATTTTCTTCAGTTGAATTATCCCTGTTTGTGTGCCATTATAGAAGGGCATGTTTATAACAAATAAGGGCAGAAGAATCACAGGGCTTTCTTACCCTAGCACGACGTTTGTTTGTAATAATTCACACAGAGATGGTGACATTGAAGAGGCATGATGAAAAGAAGGGATTATTCCTGTCCTCTGCGGAGGGAGAGTTTTATCTCTTTTTCCAAGGATTATATATTTTGGGGATGGAGATTCTGATGCAATCCTAGTCCCTCTCAGGTGTCCCATCAAATGATCTGGATTAGAGGCTGTCCTCTCCTGCCCCATACCTGTTCATTCCATCCACCCCAATGCAGAGAAAACAGATTCCCTTCTGTAATGGATGCCCTGGTGTGGAATAAACAGGCCATTTCCTGCCCTTAATCAACCTTTTGAGTAAGGAATGCACAATAAAAGTCTTTCCTGTTGCGGCAGCGGGGGGGGGGGGGAGATAAAAAACATCTCAACTCATGAAAGTGAACTTTACTTTGGAGAGAAGTTTAGGAAGCCAAACACAATGTCCTTGAAATTTCCTCCATGGGGCCTCCATCCACGAAAACAGGATAAAGAAACTTCCGCTGTCACAGCCCTTGAGATGAAATCGGAGATTGCGGGGGGGAGCTCCCGGGGTTCTGCTGCTCAACTCAGGGATGGGTTGGGGGGGAGGGTTGGGAAGCCAGCACGAACTGCTGTTCATTGCCGAAGGGGGGGGAAGGGGGGAGGGAGGGGGAAAGAGCCTTTCGGGGGTCCTTTGGTGATTTACTTCAGGGCGTCCAAATGGGTGCAGACCTGTTTGAACACGTCGTCCACTGAGCCTTCTGCGTTGAGCTGAGGGCAACAGAAAAAAAATTGCCATTTTGCCACTGGAATGGCTGTACTTTGTATGCCCAAGGCCTGGATCCCCGGCATGGAGCGCCGTCCCCTTTTAAAAATAAAAACCTCCCCATATCGTTATTTGCTATCCTACGTCTCCGCTCCACCCCCATATTGCACACAAGGGTATTTCCAGGGAGATGAGCACACATACACACACGCACCCAATTAACGGGCATTTCTTACACTCCAGTCTCTTCACAGCCACTGCTGAAGAACATCTTTGGCACGGTGGCAATCCACCATGGCGCATCTTCCAGTGTTTCACAGACAGAAATAAAGACAGACATGCCTAGGGTTGCCAACCTCCAAGTACTAAAACAAAACACACACCTGTGCTGTAACTGGTAAGTAAGGAAAAAAGGCTCAGCACAAGGCTCCACTTAAATAATGAAGTCACACAACTTTCAAGAATGTACGTCACCTGTGATTACAATCACTGTATTGAGCTTTTAAACATTAGTTTATAACAAATGCAAACATTACAGACATTACAAAAGTCCATAAGTGGAAATAGACCTATACATTTCTTCCATGGAATGGGGTCTATGTGCAATTCAAGATCCCAATCCAAATGAATGAATGAGAGTGCGGGTGAGTCCAGCTGAATTTCTAAGCCCGACTGGGCGGTGAGCTCAAATGCGCGCGGCTGCAAGCACTGCGAAAAGTTCAAACGTCCAGGACTGACTCAAGCAGATTGCGCTCGCAGCTGCTGGGAAGCCGCTCAGAGTCGAGCGGAGTGAAACGGATAGAAATCCCAGCAAATGGTAGCGCATCAGCCGGTCAATTGCTGCCAGGAGGCACTGCCGGGAGGAGAGGGGCGGGAGTCCTGCCGGTCGCTACCGGGAGTCCGGGGAACCCGGAGACAGGGAGGTGGAAACACCCTTTCTGGAATGTTAATATGCGTTTTAACTAAGAAATTAGCTTCATCAGCCTTGCATATCGCAGATAAAGTACATCAGCAAATTTTCAAGCTTCAAATAAGTAATCATAAAATTTTATGATTGTTTATGATGATGAAGCTAATTTCTTAGTGAAAACGCATATTCACATTCCAGAAAGGGTGTTTCCACCTCACTGTCTCCGGGTTCCCCGGACTCCCGGTAGTGACCGGTGGGACTCCCCCACCCCTCTCTTCCCGGCAGCGCCTCCCGGCAGCAATTGACCGGCTGATGCGCTACCATTTGCTGGGATTTCTATCCATTTCACTCCGCTCAACTCTGAGCGGCTTCCCAGCAGCTGCGCGCGCAATCTGCTTGAGTCAGTCCTGGACGTTTGAACTTTTCGCAGCGCTTGCAGCCGCACGCATTTGAGCTCACCGCCCAGTCGGGCTTAGAAATTCAGCTGGACTCACCCGCACTCTCATTCATTCATTTGGATAGGGATCTTGAATTGCACATAGACCCCATTCCATGGAAGAGATGTATAAGTCTATTTCCACTTATGGACTTTTGTAATGTCTGTAGTGTTTGCATTTGTTATAAGCTAATGTTTAAAAGCTCAATACAGTGATTGTAATCACAGGTGACGTACATTCTTGAAAGTTGTGTGACTTCATTATTTAAGTGGAGCCTTGTGCTGAACCTCCAGGTACTAGCTGGAGATGTCCTGCTAGTACAGCTGATCTCCAGCCGAGAGATCAGTTCACCTGGAGAAAATGGCTGCTTTGGCAATTGGACTCTGTGGCATTGAAGCCCCTCCCCTCCCCAAACCCTGTCCTCCTCAGGCTCCACCCCAAAATCCTCTCACTGGTGGCGAACTTGGCAACCCTAGATATGCCACATTCCTGTTCTCAGACCCAGGGCTGCTGTTCATTGCTGAGCATTGCTGAATGCCCTACTCTGCATGCTGAATTTCTTTGCTCTGAAATGGCCTGATTTTTAAAAAAAGTTTATTTATTTCTCCATAGTGGAGACCCTTAACATAATTCCTCTTCTGTTTTATGCTCACAACAACTACCCTGTGCGGTTGACTAAGCTGAAAGAGTGATGGGCCTAAGATCACCCAGCGAGCAACCATGGCAGAATGGGGATTTCAACTGTACAGTTTTGGTCACCACATCTAAAAAAGGATATTGCAGAGCCTGAGAAGGTGCAGAAAAGAACAACCAAAATGATTGGGGGACTACAGCAACTGTCCTATGGGGAGCGGTTAGGACACTTAGGGCTGTTTAGCTTGGAAAGAAGGCGGCTGAGGGGAGACATGATAGAGGTCTAAAAAATTATGCATGGTTTGGAGAGAGTGAACAGGGAGAAGCTTTTCTCCCTCTCTCATAATACTAGAACGTGGGGTCATCTGCTGAAGCTGGAGGGGGACAGATTCAAAACTGATAAAAGGAAGTATTTCTTCACACAACGCATAGTTAAATTGTGGAACGCCCTGCCCCAGCATGTGGTGATGGTTGCCAACTTGGAAGGCTTTAAGAGGAGAGTGGACATGTTTATGGAGGACAGGGCTATCCACGGCTACTAGTCAAAATGAATACTAACTGCATCCCAAGTGTTTGCAAAAATCCTGCCCAGATGATGAATCCAGCCAAAGCCACCCACCCCACCCCCCAGTGGCAATAATTCTCTATGCCAGACTGCCCTGAATCTTGGAGGCCGCTTCCTCCCCACCCAAACAGCGCTGCTCCCCCACTCCGGGCAGAAGCTGTCTCTGCAGCCCGTCTGCTGTTTCTCTCTTCTCCCAATGAGATGATGACTCATCTTCTTACTATGCCAGGCATGCGGCGCCCTGCAGGGAACTTCCTTCGGGGTATGAATGAAAGAGTGCGTCGCCAGGATCAGTCTCTGCTCCCTCCCCTCCTCCCCCGACCTTGCTGGGGCTTCTTCCAGGCATGCCACGTGACAGCTGCTTCTGGACGGTGAGCCTCTAGGCCCACAGCCCACTGTCGCCGTGGATTGACAGCTGCATTTCCCCCCACCGCTTCGAGCAAATGCAGGGAGCTGTGTGCCAAGCAGCAGAAGGGGCCATTTCTACAGGCTGGCAGTTTTCCCATCAGCCAGCCCCTGAATCCCACCCTGGGACTCCTTCCCCCCACTCCTCTTGAGGAAGAGGCTGGAACCTGCAAGTTCCTTTTGGAATAGAGCCATTATAGGCATTATCACCAGTGGGGTGAAGTGGTTTTAGGAAGAAGAAGATTTTGTTTTTATACCCCATTTTTCTCTATTTTAAGGAGTCTCAGAGTAGATTACCATCACTTCCCCTCCCCACAACAGACACCTTGTGAGTAGGGTTGCCAGGTCGCTCATTGCAACTGGTGGGAGGTTTTTGGGGTGGAGCCTGAGGAGGGTGGGGTTTGGGACAGGGAGGGGCTTCAATGCCATAGAGTTCAATTGCCAAAGCAGCCATTTTCTCCAGGGGAACTGATCTCTGTCGCCTGGAGATCAATTGTAATAGCAAAAGCTAACACCTGGAGGTTAACAAAATTACCAGTATTAGGCTCAGGTATAATGGAAGGAACAATTCAAACGCTATAAGTGAAAATGTAACAAAGTGATTTACTATTTACATGACAACGAACCAACACTGTATGTGAACCACAAAAACAACAATGTTCAACAACAAGTGAAACATACAAACAAGAAAAACCTTCTTCAGAGGTAAGTCTAAGGTAAGTTCATTTCAGAAGATATTTAAACAATTTCTTAACTTATGTCAGTTCTTTGTTTCTATTCTTTTTGCAGGTTTCTTCATGAATCAAATCATACTGGCAAACCTTATCTTCGTCAAATAAGGCATGATAATACGGAAACGTTCTCCGGATTAATAATCACGCTTCCACCACAAAGGTGGCTTCATCAGCCAATATTAATGTAAGCTCGAGTTTTACTCTCAGTTTGCCCAGAGCTTTTCCCTTCCTTCCTGGTAGAACGTGTCTGCGCTTATAGCGTTTGAATTGTTCCTTACATTATACCTGAGCCTAACACTGGTAATTTTGTTGACTTCCGGTACAGTACTGGTGAATTTTCTTGATTGTAACACCTGGAGGCTGGCAACCATAACTTTCAGAGAACCCACACAACAGTCTTGACCAGTGAACTCGGCGGGGGGGGGGAATATAATTCGAGAAATGCTACTAGGGACAGACCTACAGTAAAAAAAAAAAGGTAAAGGTAGTCCCCTGTGCAAGCACTGGTTCATTGCTGACCCATGGGGTGACATCACATCCCGATGTTTACTAGGCAGACTATGTTTATGGAGTGGTTTGCCATTGCCTTCCTCAGTCATCTTCCCTTTACCCCCAGCAAGCTGGGTACTCCTTTGACCGACCTTGGAAGGATGGAAGGCTGAGTCAACCTTGAGCCGGCTGCCTGAAACCGACTTCCGTCGGGATCGAACTCAGGTCATGAGCAGAGTGTTTGACTGCAGTACTGCAGCTTACCACTCTGTGCCATGGGGCTCCTTAGACCTACAGTACCACCTCCGTATTACTGAAAAGGGGCACACGGTTGAAGGAGACGACCAGGCATAAAGCCTTGCCCGCCCGTGACTGGTGGCTGTTCCAAGTGGGAACGGAGGTCACCACTAGTTCAGGCAGCTGCCAGTTGAAGGGGGCTTCTAAGATGTTGGTGCCTCCTCAGGTATGGCGGCCGAGATGGGACGCAGTGTGGTGCTGGAGCAAAGGTGGGGAGGAAATCTAATGCCCCATGAGAGTTCTCCCTCCTGTTGAACATGGCTTGCGGGAGATCAGGAGTCCCCAAGGTAGGGTTGCCAATCTCCAGGTGAGGCCTGGAGATCTCCTGCTATTACAACTGATCTCCAGACAAGAAAGATCAGTTCCCCAGGAGAAAATGGCTGCTCTGGGGGGGTGGACTCTATGGTATTATACCCTGCTGAGGTCCCTCCCCTCCCCAAACCTCACCCTTCCCAGATTCCACACCCCCCCAAGAATTTTCTAATCCGGATCTGGCAACCCTACCCCAAGGGGTCATGAGTAACTTGCTGTGCACCCTTTAAAAGGTCTAGGACAGTGGACAATGATAAAGCTTCAGACTTCCCGCTCCAGGCAACATAAGGCAGGCGGTCAGCGAATGGAGGAAGACCTGGGTGAGGTAAACCCTCCTGCCCTTCGAAGCCGAGGCCACAGGGGACATGGGAAAGGGGCTGGGCAGAAGACGAACTCAGAAGCCAAAAGCGGGAACAGGGGAATTAGCTCTGAAAAACAAACTCCGGAGCCTGTTTTTCAATATGAGGATTCAGCCATGAAACTTCTGAAATTATTATTATTCATTAACTTGTGGAACTCTCAGCCACAGGATGTAGTGAGGGCGGTTAGATGACTTTAACTGGGCTGAGAAAAAAACTTTTGAAATTAATATTATTCATTAACTTGTGGAACTCTCAGCCACAGGATGTAGTGAGGGCGGTTAGATGACTTTAACTGGGCTGAGAAAAAAACTTTTGAAATTAATATTATTCATTAACTTGTGGAACTCTCAGCCACAGGATGTAGTGAGGGCGGTCAGATGACTTTAACTGGGCTGAGAAAAAAAATCCACGGAGGATAGAACCATTGATGAGAGATTTGAATACGGGTCCTAGCCTAACCTCTAAGTGTGATGCAGGCTCTAGGGAAATAAAAAACCCTTCAGGTTGAGAGAAATGGGGCCAGGTTCTCTGCTGAGGCCACAAAGAGAAGGGAGAGAGGAGATCTGTAGAACCTCTGATTTTAACCACCCCAAGGGCACTTGTTTACCCACAAGACGGGCCAAACTACACATGCCATTTGGGGGGCTCTGTTCCCCAATCTGTGTGTGGAGTACGAGTGACTGATATGGATTGGGGCCATGGTGCCAGAAGACGGGGTGGGCTTATGTCTGCCCCTGAACACACAGTTCCCCTAACTGAAAATGGGCCCCCTTTTTAACTCTGGTAGAGAGAAAAATTGAGGAGCCCCGTGGGGCAGAGTGGTAAGCTGCAGTACTGCAGTCAAATGCTCTGCTCACGACCTGAGTTCGATCCCGACGGAAGTCAGTTTTAGGTAGCCGGCTCAAGGTTGACTCCGCCTTCCATCCTTCCGGGGTTGGTAAAATAAGTTCCCAGCTTGCTGGGGGTAAAGGGAAGACGACTGGGGAAGGCACTGGCAAACCACCCCGTAAAACAAAAGTCTGCCTAGTGAACGTCGGGATGTGACGTCACCCCATGGGTCAGGAATGACCCGGTGCTTGCACAGGGGACCTTTACCTTTTAGAGAGAAAAAAGGGACATGATAGAGGTACTTGTATTTTTTCCCTCAAAAGAAGAAGAAAAAGAAGAGTTGGTTTTTATACCCTGCTTTTCTCTACCTTTAAGGAGTCTCAAAGCGGCTTACAATCACCTTCCCTCCCTCTCCCCACAACAGACACCTTGTGAGGTAGGTGAGGCTGAAAGAGTTTGGAGAGAACTGTGACTGGTCCAAGCTCACCTAGCAGGCTTCATGTGCAGGAGTGGGGAAACCAACCCGGTTCACCACATTAGAGTCTGCCACTCACGTGGAGGAGCAGGGAATCAAACCTGGTTCTCCAGATTAGAGTCCACGGCTCTTAACCACTACTCCACACTGACTCTCTAAAAGCGCCCACAAGGACTCAGTTTAAATTGGCCAAACAACACAGGGGGAAAGAGTCGAAGCTCCCCTTTCCTGTGCCTCGGCCTCAATCTGCATCCGAATAATTCCCCAGCTTTCTGTTACTAAATTACAAATCAAGGGATTTCCAACCTCACACGTGTGTCTGTGAGAAAGGCAGTCTATAAATGAAGTAAACAGTTCAGGGCTCCTCGACATGGTGCCCGTGGACGCCATGGCTGCCGCCGACACCTTTTCTGGTGCACGCCAAGTGTATTAAGAAAATGGGCAGGTAGGGCTTTTGTCCAGCAAGGTTTCTGACTGGCTGTGTAGATTTTTAAAAATGTTGCTTTGGCCGCAGCTGCCACCACCAGCACACGGATCTGCACTGTGTTACTGAAGTTAAGCTGTGGCGATCCTTTTGTGGAGGGCTCCGCCTCCTGTGGCAGCCATTTTTGTGGCACCCGTTTTGTTGCTGTGCCCGCCATGCCGTGTCAGGATTCCAAATGTGCCAGCAGGCTCAAAAAGGTTGGGGACCCGTGAAACAGATGAATAAGTAAAGGTGTTTTGGCCCTTAGCTGCCAAATGGGATGGAAAGCAGAAATGCCCCTGGCCGCTACAAGCAGAAGAGAAACGGGTGTCACGTAAGTGGCCCCCATTTCCACCACCCCCACAAAAAATGACCTCCTTTGCTCCATGTACTTTGCACTTTCAGAGGGAGCAAATACCCCTTCCCGTCATTGCTTCCTGAACCCTTGTGAACGGGTGAAAGGGTTGCCAACCTCCAGGTACTGGCAAGAACAAAACAGTGCAGGCAATCGTATCAAAAACATATATTCAATAGTGCAAAATTGGAAACATTGGCAGCCCATTTCTTTGGGAGCTAATAAACAAATACAAAAAGACAAAATAAAAACTAAAAAGTTGAAGAACTGTGAGTTTCAACCTAAATATCCTCCCAGAAAGACTGCAAACTGGTGGGCTTAAACCTCATCGCTGAGGCTGATGAAGCCAAATATTGGTGAAAGCGCTAAGAATATCCGGGATAGCGTTCCCTCTGTCACCTGTTTTGGAACAGCAAGAGGTGTTCCGATTTTGAAGCTTGATACTTTTATCATCCATTTTGGAACTGCAAGAGGTGCTCCAATAGACATTGTTTCTGCAGTTTGACATTGGATTTCATTGGAAGAGAGCCATTGTGCTTTGTTAAAAATTGCTGTCACATTGTGAATAGCTTTGTATATATATTTGTCATTGTGAAATGTATCAGCACTGTTTTTTGTAATTTTGACCTATTGAATATATGTTTTTGATACGATTGCCTGCACTGTTTTGTTCTTGCCACTACTAATTAACAGTGATATTGAGTTTTTTGATAGTAACCTCCAGGTACTAGCTGGCGATCTCCTGCTATTACAACTGATCTCCAGCCAATAGAGATCACTTCCCCTGGAGAAAATGGCCACTTTGGCCATTGGACTCTATGGCATTGACGTCCCCTCCCCTCTCCAAACCCTGCCCTCCTCAGGCTCCTCAGGCTCCGCCCCAAAAACCTCCTGCTGGTGGCAAAGTGGGACCTGGCAACCCTAGCGGGTGGGCTACCCGAATACAAAGAAGCCAAAGGAGACATACCTTGCGGACGATCCCCCTCTTCTCGTAGTAGGCAATGACAGGCTCGGTGGCCTTGTAGTAGGTGTCGAGGCGCTTCTTGATGGTCTCCTCATTGTCGTCTACCCGACCGCTCGTCTCGCCGCGTTTCAACAAACGTTTCACCATGGTGTCCTTGCCGGCGTCCACGTACAGCAGCAACGTGGGAGCTGCAATCTGAACGAGGAGACAGTGAGGGAAGGGGAGAAGTGGCACTCATGCCTGTCTAACCTGCCCCACTCCGGTACTGATCAAGAGATCAGTGCGGAAAAACTCCTAAGAAAAGAGGTATGTTACGCCACAGGGGTGCTGTATCAGCATCCATCCTCACTCTGTCTGATAGCAATCTCAGCAGCATTCGCCCCACAAACAGAGTAAGGGGTTTCTGCATTCTTGGGGGACTTACCAAGCATGAGTCCTTGGGCCACTCGCATACTTTCACCCAACCTACCTCACAGGGGTGTTGTGGGGATACAATGAAGGAAAGGAAAATGATGTGGAATCAGCTACCTAGGGAGGTGTGAGCTCCCCCTCACTGGCAGTCTTTAAGCAGAGGCTGGACAAGCACGTGTCAGGGCTGATCCTGCATTAAGCAGGGGGTTGGACTAGACAGACTGTATGGCCCCTTCTAACTCTATGATTCTATGATGTAATTTGTTTTGAGTCCTCATTGGTGAGAAAGGTGGGGCATAAATGAAGTAAATTGATAAAAACGTAAAAGCTCAGCAATCTCTCTTTATTGCTTCAAGCAGGGAAGGGGAGATCTCCAATGGTTTATCGTCCCCCAGGGTTCTGCAGAGGGTCCAAACTTGTCTGATCCATTTCCCATTAAATATAAAAGGTGATCAAGTTATCACTGAGGAGCCCCGTGGCGCAGAGTGGTAAGCTGCAGTACTGCAGTCCAAGCGCTGCTCACGACCTGAGTTCGATCCCAACAGAAGTCGGTTTCAGGTAGCCGGCTCAAGGTTGACTCAGCCTTCCATCCTTCCAAGGTGGGTAAAATTAGTACCCAGCTTGCTGGGGGTAAAGGGAAGAAGACTGGGGAAGGCACTGGTAAACCACCCCGTAAACTAAGTCTGCCTAGTAAAACGTCGGGATGTGACATCACCCCATGGGTCAGGAATGACCCGGTGCTTTGCACAGGGGACCTTTACCTTACCAAGTATCACTATTTCTTTTTTTCCCATGCATTAGTATATTTCATACATTTATAAACCACTTTCCCCAAACAACCTCAAAGAAGAAAAAACATTATGCAACACTTAATTAAAACCAGCATCCTAAAAAGCCTCAAAAGAGCCGGCATAAAAACCACGTTCCACTAAAGCTGAAAAGCTCAGCTTTGCATTCGTTTCTGAGCTGCACCAGGAAAAAGAGACAGCCCTAGGCCACTGTTGTTTTTGGTGTGCCTTCCAAGTAAATGTCAAACAGTGTATTCCAGTCCAAAATTACTCCAGCTAAGCCCACTGAAATCAGTGGGCTTAGCTGGAGTAATTTTGGACTGGAATACACTGTTTGGACTGGAATACACTGAAATCAGTGGGCTTAGACTGAAACCACTCTGCATATAATTGCAATGTAAACATCCAGCTCGCCTGAGTACTGCACGTACGATGGTACAATGGTTATAATTTTCAGGTTTCTCCACTTCTGGTCGTTCTGTTCTTACCAGACCAGGCGTTCAGCAATTTTAAAAAATGCATAATTGTTCCCCCGGCAGGCTGTGCACCGCAGGGAGGCGCCACATTGCCATCTTGTGCATCTTCAAATTATTACAGGCAAAGAATATTTGGAAAGGCTGCCTCCAGGCGTACAAGCTGGAAGGCCACTGAAGCACCCCGGGCCAGTCTGAACAAGCCAAGATCGTCAGGTCCTCAGAACTGATTCTGATAATCACATTAGAAAATACCTTACATTGCTAATTAGCGGAAATGGCCAAACTGACTGCTCTGATTGGAGAAAATAACTTATCTAGGTTTGTAGAAAATTGGAAACCATTTATTGACCTCTTGCGTAACACAGGGAAAAAATGAATTGATGATTTGAGGGTTTGAAGATTAGAAAAATAAGAATGTAGGCATGATACAGAAAAGTCATTTTTTTTTAGTAAGAATAATTTAAAAAATAATTTTATATGTGTAGTTATTAACAGGTTGTTATTTCTTAATTAGATTTGTATCTGATACAAATGAAAACGGAAATATCTTTTTGTCTCTGTGTTTGTATTTTTATTTTTTCCTTTCTTTCCTTTTTCTTTTTTTTTGTTTATTGTCTTAATGCAATTTTGTTAACAATAAATTTAATAAAATTAAAATAACTGGCAAAAAAGAGAGAAGAAAATTCCTTACATCACTGGATTGCCTAATGCAATTCTGTTTAGTGTGACTGGGGAGCAGCTCTCCGGGGTCTCAGGCAGGGGTCTTTCCCCAGACTCGCTAACCAAGATTCTTTTTAACAAGAGATGCTGGGGATTCAAGATGGGACCTTCTACGTGCAAAGCAGGGGCTCCGCCACTGTGCTCCGATTGGCCGGGAAGCTCACTCAGGGCAGCTGGCCCAGCCTCAGCCTAACCTCCCTCACAGGGGTGGCGGCGAGGATAAAAGCAGAAGAAGGGGTGAAGAAGAAGAGTTGGTTTTTATACGCCAACTTTCTCTACCACGTAAAGGAGAATCAAACCAGGTTACAATCACCTTCCCTTCCCCACAACAGACACCCTGTGAGGTAGGTAGGGCTGAGAGAGTTCGGACAGAACTGTGACTAGCCCAAGGTCACCCAGCTGGCTTCGTGTGTAGGAGTGGGGAAACAAATCCAGTTCACCAGATTAGCCTCCGCCGCTCATGTGGAGGAGTGGGGAATCAAACCTGGTTCTCCAGATCAGAGTCCACAGCTCCAAACCACCGCTCTTAACCACTACACCACGCTGGCTGAACTGTGTATGCTGCTCTGAGATCCATAGAGAAAGGGTAAGATAAATATGTGATACACAGAGAATAGATTGATAGTGTCTCCCCAGGGACTCAAGCAGAGAAAGGCCTTTCCAAGCACCTTCTACCTGAGATCCTGGAACTGAAAATCCAAGGGACTGAACCCAGGACATTCTGCATGGAGCTATGAGGCCTGCTCCACATTGTGAAGCTTTGCTTTCGACATTTAAAGAACTTATGTTTTCAGTCCTCCATTTTAGACCATGGTGAGAAATTCGGGGTGGGTTGTGCACTTGAATCTTAAAAAACTGTAAGGAAGCTTCCTCCCTTGTAAGAATTCAGAACTCAAGATAGCAGCTATTCCTGCATAATACAGCAAGGGATGGGGGGGGGGCAAGATCTGTCATAGTTCTACTACCTTACTTTCGGTTCATGGGAAAGGGAGGCATTTACCACAGATACCCTTCCCGAACCTCTTAAGAACGGGGCTACCTATTCTTCATCAGCCAACTTTGCAAGTTTCTAGCCAGTGTGGTTTAGTAGTTAAGAGTGGTGGACTCTTAATCTGGAGAACCTGGTTTGATTCCCCACTCCTCCACATGAGTGGAGAACTCTAACCTGGTGAACCAGGTTGGTTTCCCCAGCTGGGTCACTTTGGGCTAGTCACAGTTCTCTCTGAACTTTTTCAGCCCCATCTACCTCACAAGGTGTCTGTTGTGGGGAGAGGAAGGGAAGGCAATTGTAAGCCGGTCAGATTCTCCTTAAAAGGTAGAGAAAGTCAGCATATAAAAACCAACTCTTCTTCTTCATCTCAAGATTAGAGACAATGCAAAAAAAAAAAAAAAAAAACCAACAAAATCTTAGATGCAGCAAAATCCCACAAGTGTCCTGGGGTTTCATCTACCCATGCAACCCAGCTCACTTGACTAACATTCAGCTTTCCCTTCACCCTCATCAGCCCACTGAGATGTTCACTGCCTCAAAGAGACTTGATGTTGGGAACACTATGAATGGAGCCCCCAGCAGTTTCCCCCCTCAATTTGGATCAGGTGGGCCTCAAGTCAGATCAGGACTGTGATGCAATGGGAGTTGGGGGTTTAAGCCCCCATACTTTTTTTCTGATGTGAAAGTGCCCCGGGGGAGCTGCAGTACGTACCACTGTCTTACCTTCTTCTCAAATTCCTCGCCTTGCTTCACCTCCCGGGGATAGCCGTCAATCAAGTAACCCTTGGAGACGTCTGCCTTGGCAATCATGGCATCCCTCAGCATATCAAGAACGGTGTCCTTTGGGCAGAGATGAGAAATGCTGTTGATGTCAGAAGGCGCTCCGAAGGAACTAAATATCGACCCCTGAAGTTCTCTGTGTTCTGCAGATCCTTTAAAGCTTGGCGTTTATGGTCTGTCCCAGCCATGATACATCAATTCTGCCACGCTCTCCCAGGCTGTTATCCGTTAGGTCATTGGTTTTTCCCATTTGAGACATAACCTCTTGCCCACAGACTAACCAGAAAAAAACATGGTTAAGCAGCTCAGGTTAAAAATCACTTTGGCCATTTATGCACGGCTGTTTCCTTGCAGTCACCCTGCCGACCACTTCGGGGCTTTGCTTCGATTGCGCTTGCATTTTTTGACCGTCAGAGGTTGCCTCGCTTTGCCCGCGTTTTCTGGGCGCTGGCTAAACACAAACCCAAAAAACACAGGGAGAGTGAGGCAACCTCTGATGGTTGGAAAATGGAAGCGAAATCGAAGCAGAGCCCCGAAGTGGTCGGCGGGGTGACCGCGAGGAAACAGCTGTGCATAAATGGCCTTCAAGTTCAGCAATATACCGGATTCATTGTGGCTTCAAGAGCAACAGGAACAGCCCTTCCTTCAGAATCCCAAATATTTCAGCTGTTCTTTTATTTTTTTTAAAAAGTGTAGATGACTGGGGGAGGAAAGGGCAAACCCCGTAAACATAGCCTGCTTAGTAAATGACACGATGTGACATCATACCATGGGTTAGTAATGACCTGGTGCTTGCATAGGGGACTACTTTTACCTTTTGCTAACATAAATGGCGTTAAAAGTGATTTACAGAGGATAGGTCCACCAGTGGGGCTACTAGCCATGATAACTACAGGAAATTTCCGCATTAAATCTCTTAACATCTAAATCACAAGATGTCATAGTTCTGCTGTACACTGCATTGGTCAGGCCGCACCTGGAGTATTGTGTGCCGTTCTGGAGGCCCCACTTCAAAAAGGATGTGGACAGAATGGAGCAGGTGCAGAGGAGAGCGACAAGGATGATCCGGGGCCTGGAGACCAAGCCCTGTGAGGAAAGGCTGAGGGAGTTGGGAATGTTTAGTCTGGAGAAGAGGAGGTTGAGGGGGGGACATGATTGCTCTCTTTAAGTATTTGAAGGGCTGTCACTTGGAGGAGGGCAAGGAGCTGTTCCTGTTGCCAGCAGAGGACAGAACTCACAATAACAGGTTTAAATTGCAGGCGGAAAGGTACCCGCTGGATATTAGGAAAACTTTTTTTACAGTAAGAGTTGTTCGGCAGTGGAATCAGCTACCTAGGGAGGTGGTGAGCTCCCCCTCACTGGCAGTCTTTAAGCAGAGGCGGGACAAGCACTTGTCAGATGCTCTAGGTTGATCCTGCATTGAGCAGGGGGCTGGGCTAGATGGCCTGCATGGCCCCTTCCAACTCTATGATGCTTTGATTCTGTGATTCTTAATACAGTGCCAAGAGGCAACATCAGGGGAAGACTTCGGCCTCTATACCATGCTATTGGCCCTATATAATAAGTCGTTGGCCACTGAGTGAAACAGGACGCTGGACTAGATGGACCACTGGTCTCATACAGGGATGGACCACTGGTCTCATACAGGATTCTGTGGCTTTCTGCACATGAAGCAGGTGCTCACTACAAAAGAAAAAATTTTGTTTCTGAACTCATAGAGACCCAATCATTGTAATGGACTTGCAGCCCAAGCTGAAACCCCCAGTAAAGAGTCTCATTTACCCCACCCCAATGCTTGGGCCTTGCCCTCATGAGGACAATCCATTCATTCTCACCCCAAACTCACCAAGGGCACCAACTCTCCTTTCTCCATGATGGCAGAAAGCTTCTTCCCCCTCTCTGAGCCAGAGCTGACCTCCTCTCTCAGGAGGTCCCCAGTGGACAGGTGGGTGTAGCCATACTTCTGAACAATTCTCTCGCATTGGGTCCCCTTTCCCGAGCCAGGCCCCCCTGCAATAAAAATGAGGAACGTGATACAGAGCTAGCAAAGAGGAGGGGCCGTAGCTCCGTGGTAGAGCATCTGCTTGGCATGCAGAAGGCCCCAGGTTCAATCCCCGGCATCTCCAGTTAAAGGGACTAGGCAGGTAGGTGATGTGAAAGACCTCTGCCTGGGACCCAGGAAAGCCGCTGCCAGTCTGAGTAGACAATACTGACTTTGATGGACCAAGGGTCTGGGGTTCAGTATATGGCAGCTTCATGTATTCATGATGTGTGAGGGGGGAAAGTAGGGTTGCCAGGTCCCTCTTTGCCACCGGCGGGAGATTTTGAGGGTGGAGCCTGAGGAGAGCAGGGTTTGGGGAGAGGAGGGACTTCAATGCCATAGAGTCCAATTGCCAAAGCGGCCATTTACTCCAGGTGAACTGATCTCTATCGGCTGGAGATCAGTGGTAATAGCAGGAGATCTCCAGCTAGTACCTGGAGACTGGCAACCCTAGGGAAAACACCGCTGAGCTATTCTAGGCCCTGAAGTTCTTACTATGTAACCTGTTCAGGACTCCCTCTTTTAATTAACTTACTTACTCACTTAAAGCAATTAAGGTCTGCCTTTCTCAAAAAAGAAAGCCCCAAGGCAGATCACAAATATATTTAAATCCAGTAGAAGGTAAAACTAAAATATTTTAAAACCGATACAAGTAATAAGAAAAATTAAAACCGATAAATAAAATAAAATTAAAAACAACAAGCCAATTCACTCAAAGTCCCCCATAAGAGGGCAAAACTGATAACTGTGGGAAGCATGAGTCTTTTATGCATGGCTGTTTCCCTCATGGTCACCCCTCCCTTGACTTCAGGTCTTTGTTTTGATTATGCATGCTGCTTCAGACCATCAGATGTCGCCTCGCTCTCCCCCTGCATTTTGCCTGTGTTTTGAGGGAATTGTTTTATCTCAAATTTTAAAACGCAGGCAAAACGCCGGGAAACGCAGGGGGAGAGTGAGGCGCCTTTTGACGGTCAGAAATGGCATGCATAATCAAAACAAAGACCCGAAGTAATCAGAGGGGTGACTACGAGGGAAACAGCCATGCATGAAAGACCATGGTTTACAATTGCTCGTTTTCAGCTTTCTTTCTTTCTCCTGTAATACTAGAACCGGTCGCCCGAATAAACTGATTAGTAATAGACTCAGGACAAAGCAAAAGGCAGAATCAGCTTAAGGAACATGTTGTCACAAGACACCATGTTGACCAGTGGGTTAGATGGCTTTTAAAAAAGAAGGTTGAGCAAATGCACAAAGGCCATTGCTTATCAACCAGTTTTTAGCTATCCTAGAGAAATGGAACCTCCATGTTCAAAGGTAGAGTACCTTTGAATAACAACTCTTGGGGGACCAACAGCAGGGGAGGGCCCGCATTGAGGGATTCCTGGGTGGCTACTGTTGAAAACAGTAGGATGATGGACTAGGTGGCTCCTCGGTATGATTAGGGTTGCCAGCTCCAAGTTGGGAAATTCTTGGAGATTTGGGGAAACAAACTGGGGAGGGCAGCATTTGGGGAGAGGAGGGAGCTCAGCAGGCTATAATGTAGGGTTGCCAATTTTCAAGTGGGGCCTAGAAATCTCCCGGTGTTACAGCTGATCTCCAGACAATAGAGATCAGTTCACCTGGAGAAAATGGCTACTTTGGAGGTAGACTCTATGGCATTATACCCCACTGAGGTCTTTCTTTTCCCCAAATCCTGCCCTCCCCAGGCCACATCCCTAAAATCTCCAGGAATTTCCCAACCTGGAGTTGGCAATAATGCCACAGAGTCCAAAGCACTCCAAAGCAGCCATTTCCTCCAAGGCAACTGATCTCTACAGTCTGGAGATCAGTTATAATTCTGGGAGATCTCCAAGCTCCACCTGGAGGTTGGGAGCCCTTGTCTGATCCAGCAGGGCTCAGGTTGCATCCACAAACTATTGCTAGGGGAAGCGAAGCACCGCCCTTATTCCCACAAAACCCAATTTTATGTGCCTTTTTAACTAGGCCTGGAACATTTTTGTTCAAAAAGTAATCAAAAGTGTTATCAAAGTCTTATTGTGGTGCAAGCTAACAGGGGAGCCCGAGGTTGAAAACCAAACTTCTGCTTACCTACGACAAAGATGATTTTGTGGTTCTTCAACTTTTCTGCAGAAAGGAAAAAAGAAAACCGGGTTAAGTCTGGAGGAAAGGACGGCCGGGGTTGTTTACTGGCTCTCCCTTAGGGACACCAGCGGGAACAAAAACATTAAGCAGCCTTCCTATTTCAGGAAGAAGGACGCCCCTACCAAAGAAGCCTTTGCTGATTTGAAGCACCATTAACCAAAGTGTAATCCACACTGGGAGGACACAAACCTTTGCCGGCCTTAATGCTGGAGTCATCCATGCAGGAGCATTGCGCACCCATCTTTCCGACGTCTCCAGCTCGCTCGCTCTTCTCCGCTCCCCGGTTATTTGCTCAGCACATTTTTGCTTTGCAAGCCGCTGCCCTTCCCACTCCCCACAGCTGGCGCTGGGCTAGGCTAGGCCTTGCGGTCAAGGCTCAACATAGGTTGCCACGGAGACGGTCGCTAAGCGGCAGCAGAGGCCCGATCTCAACTGTTTCACAGAACATCTGGGAGGCCAAGGTTCCAACCTCAGTACAGGCTAGGGTTGCCAACGCTGGGTTGGGAAATACCTGGAGATTGGGGGGTGGGGGGCGAGCCTTGGGAGGTAGGGTTGCCAACCTCCAGGTACTAAGAAGGAAAAGAACCTATGCTGAAATAGTGGCAACCGTATAGAGAAGCAGCACGCGGCTCAATATCCACAACTGAAATAAGAGCATGTGACGTCACACACAAGAATATTTCAAAATCAATATATTCACAACAACATTCAAAACTGAAATAAAACCTGTTCCATCACATGCAAGGAAACCACCACACTGAAATATAGCCTCGCAGGGCTTAAGGCAACGCCAATAAGGGCAAGTTCAATGCAGCCGGTCAGCTTAACAGTCAGCTTAGTGTAATTGCACTAGTTATAATTTATAGCCTTTTGGCTTTTTGCATTTACGTTCAGTCATAGCCTGAAAGGCTTAATATTTTGTTAAGCTGGCTGGCTGCATTGAACTTGCCCTTATTGGTGTAGCCCTAAGCCCTGCGAGGCTATATTTCAGTTTGGTGATTTTCTTGCATGTGATGTAACAGGTTTTATTTTAGTTTTGAATGTTGTTGTGAATATATTGATTTTGAAATATTCTTGTGTGTGACGTAACATGCTCTTATTTCAGTTGTGAATATATTGAGCCACGTGCTGTTTCTCTATACAGTAACCTCCAGGTACTAGCTGGAGATCTCCTGCTATTACAACTGATCTCCAGCCGATAGAGATCAGTTCCCCTGGAGAAAACGGCCGCTTTGGCAATTGGACTCTATGGCATTGAAGTCCCTCCCCTCCCCAGGCTCCGCAGCAAAACCTCCTGCCGGTGGCAAAGAGGGACCTGGCAACCCTAATCGGAGGGCAGAGTTTGGAGGAAGGAGGGACCTCAGTAGGGTATAATGCCCAAGCCCTCCTTCCAAACCAACCATTTCCTCCAGGTGAAACTGATCTCTGTAGCCTGGAGATCAGTTGTAATCCCAGGAGATCTCCAGCTACTAGGGTTGCCAGGTCCCCCCTCTCCTCCGGCGGGAGGTTTTGGGGGTGGAGCTGGGGCAGGGATCACACACGTTTTGGGGTTTTTGAGGGGTAAAGCAGCCTGTTGCGATGTGGCACTTTCAGGAGTAAACTGGAAGCGATGTAATCACATCGCGTGCAGCCGTGGCTCCCCAATCCTGAACCGGCCGATGGATTGGTGGGCCAATCCAAGCAACCTAGCAATCCTAACAGCTACCGCATGGTGCTACAAGCTCAGTTTTTAAAAAGCAGCAGCTGGCTAGCTTTGTAAATGAAAGCTTTTTTAGCATATACACTGAGGCCATTATGGGCCGCGCGATCCCCGCGGGAACTTCTTTTGAGTTCTTCATGGTTTTTCTGTCGTTCAGGGGTCACCTTGTGGCTAGGGTTCCCAGCTCCGGGTTGGGGAATTCCTGGAGATACACCCTGGGGGTGTGTGGAGCCTGAGGAGGGCAGGGTTTGGAGAGAGAAGGGACTTTCGATGCCACAGAGTTCAATTCCCAAAGCGGCCATTTGCTCCAGGTGAGCTGATCTCTATCGGCTGGAGATCTGCCGTAATAGCGAGAGATCTCCAGCCATCACCTAGAGAGGTCGGCAACTTTACCTGCGGATGCCCCGCTTTTTTCCTGCAGCTTTAGGAACCTGTTTTGGCACAAATTTAAAGTTTGCATCGATTTGGGATGGCCACCATTTTTTTTGAATAAGGGCACTGTGGGTTTCTTCCCCACGCCCCCCCCAAGCTCCCAATTCCGTTTCCCCTCCCACTTCCCCACTCCTTCCCAGCCCTCAGCGGACAGAGCTCCCACGGCGTGGCTGACTGGGGTTGGTGACATGTTGTAAAAAAAAAAATCCGCCAATTACAGAGTAGAGGTTTTAGCACGGAGGGACTCTGACGGCTTGCATTTTCACTGATGATTTCGTCATAGCAGAAATTTACTTCTACTCATGGAATTTCTTCGGGTCAATAAGCCCCCATGCATAGGGTTTTAAAAATTCGGATCACAAAACAGAGTGTCTGCCAAGAGGCAAACCCTCCAAAGCATAAATGGCCTGAGACATCCCACAAGAGACACCAGAGTTTTCAAAAACAGCCATTGGGCTGAAGGGGAGGAGCATTACGTCACAAACTATGCTCAAGACTTTGGCTGTTGTTTTCTTTTCCCTAAAGAGAGATGCACTAGGGCTTCAAACTTTGGTCGTTTACACATGGCTGTTTCACTCGCCGTCACCCCCCAACGACTTCGGGTCTTTGTGTTGATTATGCATGCCGTGTCCGACAGTCACCGCGTTTTCAAATTCTTGATAAATCAGATCCCTCAAAACATGGGAAAAAGCAGGGAAAGGTAGGAGGAGAATAAGGCAACCTCTGACGGTCAGATACGGCATGCATAATCAACACAAAGACCTGAACTCATTGGAGGGGTGATGGCGAGGGGGAAAAACCATGCATAAAAGACCTTTGTGGAGGCCCACCCACTGACCTCCTTCCACCACATAATGTCAAATGTGTAAGCAAGGCATGGTTATTCAGCACATTTTCATGTCGTCACCGCAGACCATGTGCAGAGTATATTTTCCCTCCCCCAAGCCCTTTTACTGTAATCCAAGGCTTCATTTTGAAACAAACCTTAGCCTCAGAATTTCTCCTGATTCCCAGGGCTCAACCACAGCCTCTGTGAAATGGCAACGGATGTGACTCTGACCATGCGCGGAAATGCATTTCCTTTCACCGCTCAAGTCCCATTATCACAACCACTGCAGCTTAGAGCTGCTACAAGGAAAACAGCCTGCGTGAGCTGACACCCAACCATATCAACCGGGGTGGGAATGCTTGGGTGACTCCCCCCACTTTACAAAGGATTCAGCTCAAAAAGTGACATTTGGTAACAACATGTCCCCACCCCAAAACCATCTTCTGCAGACTGTCTTGCTATGAGGCTGAATTAGAGCAAAGCTTACATGTTTTATATCTATTTATAGCAAAATGCATGCAATTTTCTAGTGACATGGAGGTCCATGGAAACCTTTGCAAACCTGGATAGATGGAAACCTAATGACAGTGAAGCAGAGGAGCTAAAAATAAAGCTGGGTGTCTGCAGCCCAGAGGTTCAGCACCGAAAGATCTCCTGATTACAGCTTTCTTGAATTACACCACTGAACAGACACTGGCTACTTGGGGAAATTGTGTGCTTTGGGAGACTGTTAGTGTGTCTGCATGCCAGCTTTGTATGTCCCTGTTTCAATGCCATGGTAAGCGGATGAAATACAGGGAGGAGTCCCAAGGACTTGGCAGCCGGATGTGGTGGCTGGAGCTTAGCGATAAAGCCCATGCTTTGCATGCAGAAGATACCATGTTCAATCCCTGACACCTCCAGATCAAATGATCTCAGACAACAGGGTGTGGAAAAACCCAAGACCTTGAGACCCATAGTCATTCAGACTTGTATGATGCCTAGGATTGCCAGCCAGTGGCTGGCACTCAGTAGAAGACTAGGGTGGGTGGGGACATAGGGGGCCAACATCACAACCATGCACTGACATCACTTCTGGGGTGAAGCCAGAAGTGACATCATCACGTCAGTGGAACGTTCTCAGATTCACCCCAAACTCTATGGTTTTACCATAGAGTTTGGGGGAATCCTAGAGTGTTGCATTGACACAATAACATCACTTTTGGATTTGCCCTAGAAGTGATGTTACAGCGTGGTTAAGAGCGGTGGTTTGGAGCGGTAGATTATGTTGGAGCAGACCTCCAACATAAAACAACAATGGAGCTATTTGTTACATCTGAAGATGTGGGCAGTAGTCCATGAAAGCATCTTCTGGAATAAAATGTTAGTCTTTAAAGTGCCACAAGACTCCTCTGTACTTGTTTGCATCTTTTAAAAGATTTAAAGAGTTAATGTTTTCACCCAGAAATGAATCTAGGCGCACACAGTACCATTCAGGCTCTTCCGAGTCTGCAGAAAAGTCCAGCAAACATTAAACATTGTGGTCACTCGAGTAACTCATATGTCCAACAGTGAAGGATTAGACGCTGGAAAGACTGGACCTTATGCATGCAAAATATGCGCTCTACCACTGAGCTCATGCGGTAAACCATTCAGAAGACAATATAATTCAACACGGGTGACTCTTCTGACCAAGTCAATTTGCATTGACTCAAAAATGTAAAAAAAACAAAACCCTCTAACTTTAGTTTGACAAACTACATGTTCTCTGGGCAAGGTGAGATGTTTTTTTAGCACTCAACAGCATCTGCATGAAGGAGGGATTAGTTTGGAACCATTGTTCTGGGGGAGGATTTAATCTCCCCACACACACATGGTTTCCCATTAGAAATCATACACATTCAAAGTGCAATCAGCCACAGTCAGGGGGGGGACAGGCACCTACACAGTATTTCCATCAAGGAAACCGCATAAAGGGGGAGGAGGTTCATGCCCCCCCTTCTCCCACTGTCACAGCCCCAGTCACCCTGGCTGCTTTCGTAGGCCAAATGATGGTTCTCCCACATCACGGGCCATTTCGACCCCAAGATCGCCACTTACCTGCTGCCATCTTGAGGAAATCTGAGCTGAGAAACTCTTCAGTCTAGAAACAAAACAGAAGGCTTGATTAGACTGAAGCCTCCAGAGGTCTGATAAGGCGCTCAAAAGAAGAATTGGGAAAGAATGTGGATTTAAGATTCCTAAATTGCTCCAATGTCTTATTTCAGGGCTGGGGAAAATATTCCAAACTGCTGGGCTCTTTTTTTCTGTTCCAATCTCTTTCCAAACCTTCAGCACCTTCTCCCCCTTCTTAAAAGTATTGCTATATGGCTATTTCTACCTTTTCCTTCTAAATACATGGAAGGGGGTAGGAGGGGGAAGAAATACATCAATGTGAGTGAGAAAAAACACTGCCTCACTGGAAACATGAATTATCTATAAGGATGTCTACCCATGGTGCGGCAGTGACAATTACTACCGTATACGGTTTTTGCTTCAGATGAAGGGATGATCCAAATCTCACTGTTTCTCCTCTGATGAGTGTTGGCTTCTTCAGAGCTGTGGCTGTTCAAGTGCTATGGGGAGAACAGCAGCGATCCTCCCCTCGCCCCACAAGCACACACCTTAGCATAATTCACCAAATCTACATGCCTCTAAACACATACACTTAGATTTGCAATGCAAACAAACACACCCCGCTGGTCCAGCGAACAGCTTCCAAGTGAAAACACAGAGCTGTGCAAACAGGTCTAGAAAACAGCAACCCAACGGGGGAATCGCCCATGCCTTGGGAAGCTGTTCCTGTGGCAACTCTTACCAGCTGTTGCTTTCGTCTACAGAAGTACAGCCAATCGTCCGGAGAGGGAGAGAAGCACAAACCTAACCGGACAGGCAGCAGTGAAAAATTCCCCACAGGAGGAAATCAGAGCAAGAAGGACCCTGCCAGGTAGTCCTCCTTGCTTCTGCCATCCCAAGATGCACCCCTGAGCCTCTTTTTCCTCGTGACAAGCTGCAGGCAATCAGCTCCAAAACCTTCTTGCACTGTTGCCTGGGTGAAAGGTTGCTAACGCATATTGAATGGAGTCGTGAAAGTTTGGATTACCCAGCAGGCTCAGATCCTCAGCAGTGACTTCTTGGGGATCATCAATATTCAACCGGCATCTAGTAGACGAGTTAAGATCTTGCAATGGTTTGCTCCAGAGCAGCACATCTTGACTCCTTTGATATATCAACTTAAGGGAAGCCTTGGCTGCTTTCACACAGCTGTTTTGCTCTGCAGTGGCTCCTGTATGGAGTGGTCTTTTCCTCAGCATCCACATGACAACATCATGCACTTGTGCACCTTCCAGCTCTCCCCCCCCCTTTTTTTTTGCTGCAATCTTTCCTAAACCTGCTTTGGGAGAATCTTTCTCAAAAAGAGTGCCACCAAAGTGTGTTTGCACCAGTGTTGGACAGGAAGGTGTGCATTTTTCAGAGCACACTCACATCAGTGCCATTTTCCTTGCCCCAGTCCCCCTGCGGCTGCCATCCCCTTCTGGCACCACTATAGTGTTAAAGTGCTATAGCAGCATGTCAATTGTGCGTGTTAAGTGCCGTCAAGTCGCTTCCGACTCATGGCGACCCTTTGAATCAGTGTCCTCTAAAAGGCCCTATCTTTAACAGTCTTGCTCAGGTCTTGCAAATTGAGGGCTGTGGCTTCCTTTATAGCAGTGGTGGGGAATGTCAGGTCCAGGGGCTATTTAAGGCCCGCGAAATCATTTGGTCTAGCCCTTCGTGAGCCTGGCAGATCTCTAGCTCAGAAGGATCTAAGACTGGTCATCTGCCCCCTCCCGCGGACAGCAATAGCCTCTGTTCAAGGCAGATGTGAGTGTGTTTTGCCAAGAAAAGGAACTTTTTCCCCCCTTGCAGAAGGGTCATTAGCTATGGAGCTGCTAGGACCGCCCAAGAAACTGTGTTAACCCTATCCCACCCGGGCCATGGAGAAACGTATTCCCTCTGTACTACAAGAGGGCTGGGGGCGGAAGTGGCGACAATGGAGGGATTAAAGGAGGCAGGGCCAGAATGCACGGGGGTGAGTTCTTAGCCAGTGTGTCCTGATTTCATCCCTGCAGGAGGAGGTAGCAGGAGCCGGCTGTAGAATCCGGCCCCAGCCATGCGGAGCAGGAGCAACTCTGGCATGTGGCTGGACGGCTACACCCCGCTGGTGCAACAGACCATCCTGTGCCACCAGGTGGGCGAGTGCACCACCGGTTGGATGCCTGCCTGCTTTCCCACGTGAGGGGGGGCATCATCTGGGGCAACTGCCTGCTTGGGGCTTGGTCGGCTAATTCTTGATAATTTTGTATGGCCCGCGAATGATGTTATGAATATCCAAATGGCCCTTGGCGGGGAAAAAGGTTCCCCACCCCTGCTTTATAGAGTCAACCCATCTATTGTTGAGTGGCTCTTCCCTCTTTGCATCCTTTCGCATGTCAATTACTGGTTTTTAAACAAAAAGCCCTCTGGTGGCGTAGGGGGTCAAGCAAGGAAAGTGTGGAGAAAACCGCTATATTGAAATGCTGTTTGTTGCAAATGTCTCTGTATTCACAGCAGCAATGAGAGCCAGACAGAGAACCTTCATGCGTGGAAGCATCTTCAGATGAAAAGGCTTATGTACAGGGCAAACCTAGGGTCAAACTACATATTGCACTGGGGATCTTTAATCAATGGCCACCCCATCCTCACCTTCCAGGGTGAGAGGAGGTGCGCGGTTTGGCCACTGGTAGCAGGAGCGGACAGCCAGCCTGCTGTCATGCCTGGGGCCTGATGCAGAAAGCAAGGGGGCTCAAGGAAAGGGCATCTATGGGCCTGCGTCAGGCTGACCCTCCCTCTTCGGGAAAGCAAACGTTAGGAGGCACCCACCCTCACTCCCTCTGTTTCATAGCAGGCACAAGCTGGTCGCCCCTTTGGGGGCCAGGTAGGAATTTTTTACACCTCTGGGGCAATTGGCAGCATGCCAGGGGAGAGGGTTCCGCCTGCCCTACTCTGAAACTGTTAGGTGGCATGTGGGAGCAGTGTGGGAAAATATGGCTTCAGTGGTCCATGGTACAACTCAGGTGAGCAACCTGAGCATCAGTTAGGAAGATGAAGGGGTAACCTTCAGACAAGAAGACGAAGACGAAGACGAAGACGAAGAAGAAGAAGAAGAAGAAGAAGAAGAAGAAGAAGAAGAAGTAGAGTTGGTTTTTATATGCCTACTTCCTCTACCACTGAAGGAAGAATTGAACCGGCTTACAATCACCTTCCCCTCCCCACAACAGACACCCTGTGAGGTCGGTGGGGCTGAGACAGCTCTAATAGAGCTGTGACGAGCCCAAGGTCACCTAGCTGCCTTCAGGTGCAGGAGTGGGGAAACAAATCCAGTTCACCAGTTTAGCCTGGAGGTTGGCAACCTTAGTAATTGTGGAAGAGCAGAGGTGGAAAGTCATCCGAATTGCTTTGCTGGATCCAACACAAAGATCTGCCTGGTTCAGAATCCTGTCTCCAACTACGGCTTCCAACTGCTCAAAATGAAGGCGGGGGCCAGCCATGCCCTCTTGTTAGCAGATCTGCTGCTAAAGTGAGCAGAGGATGGGACGCTTGGACTGAGCAAACAAATTAACACCCACGGATGCTTAACCAAAATCACAACCTCAGCTAAACCACACATTGAAACGAGGTTAAGGCTAATGCGGTCTTGGGGTGTATCAACAGGGGCATAACATTCAAATCACAAGATGTCATAGTCGCAATGTACACTGCATTGGTCAGGCCGCACCTGGAGTATTGCGTGCCGTTCTGGAGGCCCCACTTCAAAAAGGATGTGGACAGAATGGAGCAGGTGGAGAGGAGAGCGAAGAGGATGATCAGGGGCCTGGAGACCAAGCCCTATGAGGAAAGGCTAAGGGACTTGGGAATGTTTAGTCTGGAGAAGAGAAGGTGGACAGGGTTGCTTAATTTGAAGGTCTGCCAGAGGAGGGTAGGGAGCTGTTCCTGTTGGCAGCAGAGGACAGGGCTTGCAATAATGATAGGGGACATGCCATATTAGATCTTGAATCAATCCTTTTCTGTATTAGATTTTGTATTAATCCATGCTTTGATTACACTCTGCCCTACTGAGTGGGAATGTTATGGGAAAGAATGGTGACAGGGAAGATGCCTTGAGAAAATGCCACAGGGAGCTGTTGTAAATAACATGAGCGATATGCATAGATAGAAGGCCTGTAGCGCCAACAGAGATCTAAGGCATATTGTTTATGGAACCTCACAAGGACAGTGAGTATCCAGAGGCTATGCTAGAAGAATGTATGTCTTAAAGCAATGATGGCAATCTGACTTCTACGCATATCAGTAGAACACACATTCTCAAGGTTGTCTCCGTATTTCAAAGAAGACCCCAACAACCAATGTATCGCCAGTCCACATTCCAATATTGATTATACTAACTCAGGTGTCACTAGTACGTTTTTGTCACAAACTGCTATATGTCACATGCAAGTCATAATGTTGTATTACTACACACCAGCGAAAAGGTATACAAGGTGAAATTATGCGTGTGTCAAATGCTCTCTGCATTCAGCAACCCTTGCTTGCTAGCAGTGGCCTTTATTGTGCACAATAAACCAAAGATTTTTACTTTATTTTTGCCTGTGGTTGTTTCGTAGTTAGACAAAGCACCAAGAGCCGAATCCTTAGCGTGACCTGCGAGTGGCGCTAACAATAATGGGTTTAAATTATGGGAGGAAAGGGACTGGCTTAGGATATTATGAACAATTTTTTTACAGTAAGAGTAATGTCCACAGTGGAATAGGCTACCTAGGGAGGTGGTGAGCTCTCCCTCACTGGCAGTCTTTAAGCAGCAGCTGGACAAACACTTGTCAAGGATGCTCTAGGCTGATCCTGCACTGAGAGGGGGTTGGACTAGATGGCCTGCGTGGCCCCTTCCAACTCTATGATTCTAGGTGTGATGGGGAAACATCTTTTCAGATGCATTTTGATTTATTCACAAGTGAAAACTGGTCTCAATAGGGCCGGGGAAGTGCATTGATGAATCACACGCCAGGAAACCTCCAAGGTGTGTCCCTTGAGCTCACACTTTTTCCCTCAACACACAGCCTACCAGACTAATAAGCTGAGATCATTAAAGAACATCTCTGTCCTGACAGCTAGCTATTCCCTTTCCCTCTCCACTTGCCTTTAGTATAAAAATAAAAAAACAACAGCCCTAAAGAGCCAGCTCCCCAGTCAACTGGACCTAAGGTTGCCAACCTCCAGGTACTAGCTGGAGATCTCCTGCTATTACAACTGATCTCCAGGCAACAGAGATCAGTTCCCTTGGAGAAAATGGCCACTTTGGCAATTGGACTCTATGGCATTGAACAGTGGCAAAGGGGGACCTGGCAACCCTAACTGGGCCCAAATCTGCAGCCCAAACTAAATCTGGCCACCAGGAACGACAGGCCAAGAATTCGAAGCAACTTTTGTACTTCCTATGTAATGAATGAAGGCAACACCAGCTCACATAAGGCCCCATGTAATTCTTGCAAAAAACATTAACCCTAATGACGGACCTCTTCCCTCTCCTCTCAGCCTGGTTTGAAAATAACGTCTGAGGGCTCAGGAAGAATTGTAAGGAGGCCCATCCCTAAAATAGAGCCACAGTTCCTTGCAAAGTCCAGGCCCCACAGAGCGAACTTTGCAACCCGGTGATCTGGCTGGAGAAAGGAAGGGAAGAGATCCAGTTACACTCCCCTCCATCCACACCTAATAAGGCCAGAGGGCCCTGAGATTTTGCTTGCTTCTGAGTTCTAAGTATGGCGCAGCCATAAATATTGCAGAGGTCACATCCACACGTTCGCAGGGGGACCAGAGCAAGCATTGTGGACCAGAGCAGCTGGATCTCCCAGTGGCTGCTTCCACATGGAGGCTCCTCTCGGTGTTCACACCATAGCATGCTTTCTTTTTTTTAAAGCAACCATACAACATCATTCTGTAAATGTGCTCTAATCGTCCTTTCTCCATCCTTGGTATGCTCTTTCCCAGACCTGCTCTTCTCTGATCTCTTTGGGAAGAGGGCAGTCCGAGTGCACCGTCACCCCATCTGGGTGGGAAGGGTGGCAATAAATTTTATGGTACACATGGCCCAGCCCGACCAAGTGACATTTATGTCATGTCTGGCTCTCGCAACAAATGAGTTCAACACCCCTGTTCTACTCCATTCTTCCGATCTAAATGGCGCTCTAACACACATGCGGACACACGCACACACTTTCACCTCCCTGTATGAAAATGCCTCTTTCCTCACTAACAGGCACCGTTGTATAAAAAGTAGATGATTGTGCCTCATGTGCTCTGATCACATCCCTGTGGATTCCTGCCTCATCCCACCTTACGCCTGAAGGGTTGCCCACCTATATAGTGATCCCAACCTATCAAGTGCATTTTGTATCCCCCAAATATGACAGTGTACCGGATTCACCTTTGGGAGGGCAGAGGGAAGATGTTAGGTCAGGGAACCCTCTTCATGTAGGCCATGCGCCGGCCTCCTCTCCTGGTCAAGTCCAGCTACCCTTGAGTTAGCCTGCTGACTTCACACACTGTTCAGATCTCACAATGGCCCTTGGTAAGTCAATGAGTGGTCTCCAGGGGTGGCTTGGGCAGGGCTAACTAAAGGTTTTTTTTCTCTGTCGGCACCATCAATTCTACTTTAGGTTGCTTTCAGAAGCCGTTGAGCGAATGAAGTAGCCCTCTACTGAAGCAGATGTTTGGCCCCTCTACCGCAGCATTATTTCTACTTATTTGTTTGTTTGTTTGTAAGAAGAAGAGTTGGTTTTTATATGCCGACTTTCTCTACCACTTAAGGGAGAATCCAACCAGCTTACAATCACCTTCCCACATCAGACACCCTGTGAGGTAGGTGGGGCTGAGAGAGCTGTGACTAGCCCAAGGTCACCCAGCTGCCTTCGTGTATAGGAGTGGGGAAACAAATCCAGTCCACCCGATTAGCCTCCACCGCTCATGTGGAGGAGTGGGGAATCAGACCTGGTTCTCCAGATCAGACTCCACTGCTCCAAACCACCGCTCTTAACCACTACACCATGCTGGCTCTCCATTTATAGTCCACCTTTCTCGCTCAGACTCAAGGAGGATAGATAGATAGATAGATAGATAGATAGATAGATAGATGATAGATAGATGATAGATAGATGATAGATAGATGATAGATAGATGATAGATAGATGATAGATAGATGATAGATAGATGATAGATAGATGATAGATAGATGATAGATAGATGATAGATAGATAGATAGATAGATAGATAGATAGATAGATAGATAGATAGATAGATATCTGATCAGACAGCATAAGACATCCAATAAACAATGCAGTAGGACTAAGATTACAGAATGGGGAAACAGTGCAAACAAACAAACCTGTTAGAGGAACAATATACTATAATGCAGAAAGGGGGTGACAAAGGTCGAAAGCTCAGGCCTTTTATGCATGGCTGTCTCACTCGCCATCACCCCTCTGACGACTCCGGGTCTTTGCTTTGATTATGGGTGCCGTTTCCAACAGCCCGAGGTCGCCTCGCTCTCCCCCTGCGTTTCCCCGTGTTTTGCCCGAGTTTTCAAATTCGAGATAAAACAGGTCCCTCAAAACGTGGGGAAACGCAGGGGGAGAGTGAAACAGCCAATGGCTGGCAGCATCTTTCCAAGGTCTAACCCAAGACTTTGAAATGCAGGGATATTGAGTGATCGCCCATTTTGCTCCTCAATGGGTACCCAAAGCAGCTTACAACATTGTTCTCCCTTCCTCCATTTTACCCTCACAACAACTCTGTGAGGCTGAGAGACGATAACCGGCCCAATAGCCCCCGAGCGAACGTCCACGGCAGAGTGGGAATTTGAATCTGGGTCTCCTAGATCCTAGTCCAACGCTCTAACCACTGCACCACACGAGCGCTCTAAAGGTAGAGTCCAGAAACGGAACTGGGAAGGGGGACACAATGAGCATGCTTTGGACTAACTCCACTAACCCAGATGTTCAAACAGCGGTGTGGAGGCCCACTGGAGTTAGTTCTGACCTCACCGCAATCACTACGCGAGGTTGTACACCACAGTCCCAGTTTGTGGGGGAAACCTAGTTCAGCCAGTCCATCTTTATTGCGGTACATAACCAGCATAGGTCGAGTGAGACCATTATAGCCCCACACACAAAATACACAGCCGTCAATACAAAAAAATACTTTGCACTATATACCTAAAAAATACCCCTATAAAACAGAACACATAAACACAGACCCAGAAAACCTAGAACCCATTAGTTTTCTTGCTTCTTGATTTCTTTACGGATCCTAACAGCTGCAGCCAGAAATCTGGCGCACGCAAGAGAAAGCTGAGGATTAGAATCCACTAAAAGCAGGTTTCCTAACTCACAATCCGGGAGACCAAAAAGTATCTGTAGCAGGGGTTGTTCAAGTTTACGCAGACGCCTGCATTTGTACACCATGGGAAACTGGAGTTCTTTTCTAAATGGGATTCTCCGTATGAAATGGGAGGGGGGGGGAAGGGGGAGCATGCTAGCCCAGCAACAAGCCAGCTTCATGCACGTCCTGTTTTACTGGCAGCTTGTCGCTATGTCTGAAGGCAACACACACACACACACATAGTGAATGCATTAGAATCATAGAGTTGGAAGGGACCGTGCAGGCCATCTAGCCCAGCCCCCTGCTCAATGCAGGATCAGCCTAGAGCATCCCTGACAAGTACTTGCCCAGCCTCTCCTTAAAGACAGCCAGCGAGGGGGAGCGCACCACCTCCCTAGGTAGCCGATTCACTGTCGAACAACTTTTACTGTAAAAAAAAAAATCTTAATATCCAGTAGGTAACTTCCGCCCGCAACTGAAACCTGTTATTGCAAGTCCTATCCTCTGCTGCCAACAGGAACAGCTCCCTGCCCTCCTCATTCATGCAAACACAACACTAAAGTTGCTTTCTTTGCTATATATGTATAAAAGCTCTGCTTGAAGTTCAATTGTGTGCGGTGGGGGGGGGGGATAAGCGCTTCCCAAGCCTCCCGCTTCTCTTTCCCCTCCCACCCCTACCTAGGGTTGCCAACTTCCAGGTGATGGCTGGAAATCTCCCACTGTTACAAATGATCTCCAGGTGGCAGAAATCAGTTCCCCTGGAGAAAATGGCTGTTTTGGCAATTGGACTCTATGGCATTGAAGCCACTCCCCTCTCCAAACCCCGCCCTCCTCAGGGTCCAGGTATTTGCCACTTCTCAAGGGCAGCCAACAGAAAACCAGCAACAACATGGGCATTTCAGTAAATTGGAATCAGGGGCTACTTACACTCTTTCCCCTCTGGATGAGAAGCAAAGCCAGTCACAATCCCAGCCAGGCTGAAAAACAAAGTAATGTGCCTCGCTGGGGTCTCCCGCTGGCTGCATGTGCAGATATGCCCCCTGTGACTCCTCTAAACTCCATAAATTATGAGTGGGTGGGAAAATGAGCGGGTTTGCACATGCAATAGAAAGAGGTGGTAGAATGGGCAGTACCACTTCAGACCGCAGGTGGAGGACCACCGTTTGGAAGACTCCCCTGTGTTAAAACTCTCAGCAAGAAGAAAACCAGCAGAGCGAGCAAAGGGATGGGGTTAGAGTTGCCAACCTCCAGGTAATAGCTGGAGATCTCCTGCTATTGCAACTGATCTCCAGCCGACAGAGATCACTTCACCTGGAGAAAATGTCTGCTTTGGCAATTGGACTCTATGGCATTGAAGTCCCTCCCCTCCCCAATCCCCACCCTCCTCAGGCTCCGCCCCAAAAACCTCCCACCGGTGGCGAAGAGGGACCTGGCAACCCTAGATGGGGCAGAACAGTTCTCGCTGCCCTGCTAGCTTTCTTTTTGCAAGAAGGGCTCTTTCTTTGATGTGAAGGGTCATGCAAATCCATCACCCCTTGCAGCCTCCCTTCTACCACCTGCGTGTGTGAAGATCAAAGACACCTGCTGAAGATCAGGGTCACTGTCTAGGACAGGAGCTTCTGGAAGAGCCAAAATGCTGAAATTCGTTACTTGGACACGTCCGAGATTACTGGAAGAGCCTGGACAAGGGATGTTTGCAGGCCCGGATGAAATGGCACACACGAAGTATGCGATTAGCATCTCGATGCAAGGGATTAAACACAAACCCGTGTGGAGCGATTGTGTGGTTTTCCCACACCCCTCCTCGCGCTAAACGCACTCAGAGACAGCTGGCCTACAAAACCAACACACACACACAGTCTAGCTGCACCTTTGCATAGCTGCTGAATCCCTGGGCAGATAGATTTAAAAATAATAATAATTCCATTGTGCTATTTTCCACGGGTAGCAATCTGAATGGAAAAAATGAAATGAAAAACACAGCCTCCCAATGCAACACAAGAGCCTTTCTCTGCAGACGGGTCCTGACAAAACATTGCCTTCGATGATGCTCCAGCTTACCTCTCAACACTGGAATGGCGGGGGACACAAGGGGTTGCGAGGAAACCAGCCTGTTTCTCTCCAGCAAACTGCCCTGCATGCCTTCCCTGGCTATTTTTACCACTCTATATACTGTTGTCAGACGCGTGGCATGCTGGGAACGGGGTGGGGGGGGGGTGAATTATCCCTGCCTGGCTGGGTTGCTAGTGAAGGACACCCGACTCCTGAAGACGTGAGCAGCATAGCAATGCTTTGGGGGGCAGCTGCAGAGCGGGGAAATCCATAACGGGATGTGTGCAGGTGGCGAAAAGAAGGAGAAAAGTACCAGGCACAGACAGAAAAACTCCACTTTCGATCATTTGGTCTTATTTTCAATTAGGGATATTCTTTATCAACAGTAACCTTATTAAAAAGGTTTTGAGCTGGTGTTCAGATTACTTTCGGGGTGGGGAGCAGACAAACCCTTTTGCGTCTTGGTATGCCCTTTGCACAGACACACAGCCCTTAGACTGTGCACTTAGGCAGGGCAGAGGAAATCACTTGTGTGCAAATGCCTCCGTTCTGCCAGACAGGAGGTCCAGGACCAGATCTTCTCAGCATTTTTAAAAGGCTGATAGCTACCATGTGGGAGGGGGCCCATGCTGTGGCATGCAGGGGAGGGGGAAGAAAGCGATCAACTCTTGGGCCCTGCATGGTTTTGCTAACCAAAACCCATCTTCTCATTTCTGCTCTGTTGCTAGCTGTAGAAAGCGGGGCGTGGGGGGGGGGGGGGGAGACAGGAATCCTCTCTTTACCTGCTCCTTTAAAAAATTAAAGATGGGCCACTTTGGGCTTGGAATGATGTGTGTGTGTGTGTGGGGGGGGGGTCCTGCTCCATGTGTTAAAGCAAAAATGGGGAAATCACACACACACCAGCAATAATGGCTTGATGCGGGCGGGGGGATGGCTTGGTGCGGGGAGACAGGAGCCCTTCTCCCCCCCCCCCACAGTGTGTTCCAAGCCCAAAAAGTCTCTTTATTTTGTAAATAGCCATTCATTGCAGCTGTTGTGTGTAGGGTTACCAGGTCCAGGTTGAGAAATACCTAGGGTTGCCAACCTCCAGGTGGTGGCTGGAGATCTCCAGCTATTACAACTGATCTCCAGGCGACAGAGATCAGTTGCCCTGGAGAATATGGCCGCTGTGGCCATCAAACTCTATGGAATTGGAGTCCCTCCCCTCTCCAAACCTCAGGCTCCACCCCCAAAATCTCCAGTTAATTCCCAACCCACAGCTGGCAACCCTAGGTTTTTTAAAGGCACAAAACACTTCAGCATTTTTATGATCATTTATACACAAAGACATTTCAGAATGACATTGTGATTGATACCTGATGAAGGAATTGTTCGAAATGAGTGGTTACCCAGAAATCTGTAGCAGTATGTACTGTTGTGGGTGTATTAAACATGGCACATTTTCACATAAGTACAACTGTTTATCACTAGGGTTGCCAAGTGCCAGGTGGTGGTGGGCAAATCCCCACCAATCCACCGGGCTGTCCGCTGACCAGCTGAGGATCGGCGGGCAACCCGTGCACGCCGACCCTCAGCTGGTCAGCGGACAGCCTGGTGGATTGGTTTACGTCCGGAAGCGCCGAATCGCAAAGGGCCGGTTTCCACTCACACTCCCAGTTTGAGTGGCAAAGGCCTGTTGTGATGCGGCATTTTCTCCTGGTGAACTGATCTCTATTGCCTGGAGATCAGTTGTAATAGCAGCAGATCTCCAGCTAGTACCTGGAGGGCCATGGAGAGCGACTGTGGCTCAGTGGTAGAGCATCTGCATGGCATGCAGAAGGTCCCAGGTTCAATCCCTGGCATCTCCAGTTAAAGAGACTAAGAAAGTAGGTGATGAGAAAACCCTCAGCCTGAGACCCTGGAGAGCCGCTGCCAGTCTGAGTAGACAATACTGACTTTGATGGACCAAGGGTATGATTCAGTATAAGGCAGCTTCATGTGTTCATGTGTTGGCAACCCTATCCTCTCAGTATCCTGACCCCAGGGCCAAACCATATCATATGTTTTTTAGCAAGGAGGGTCTGTGCTCAAACACTGTTTTTTAAAATCTGCAGGGGCCCAATTTGGATTGGGACTACAGTGCAGGGGGTGTTTCTGCCTTTCCCCCTGAGCCGATTTTCTGAGCTGAAACAACCCCTGTAGGGAGTTATCTGAATAAATTTGGAGCTGCACATGAAGAAAAGTAATACCGCATGGGGGGAGCAGGAGCCCCTCCTCCCCTCACACCGTGGTCCTGAGCTGAATCAGGCCCCCAAAGGCTTTAGAAGCAATGTTCCCCACAGCTGCTGTGTATCTGTGGGGAAAGCTAGTCAGTTCTGTTGAACCTGGGCCCAACTAGTTAAAAAACGTACTGTGTAGCTTGGCCTTCAGCCTACTGAAGTCTTTCAAGGAAAGAACCAGGACTTTGATTATGCCTGGAAGAAAACTGGCAGCCGGCGGTGTTCTTTTGAAGCTGGCAAGATGTGGTCCTGTACCCTTCCGCCAGCCAAGAGCCTTGAGGTTGTGTTTTGAACCAGCCAAAGCTTCCAAACTATCTTCAAGGCCTAAAACAGGAGTAGTAAGGAGATGAGGGTGAAGAGTGTGTCAGTGGCCTGGCAACTATCAAACTGGCCCCCATAGTTGTCCCTTTAACAGCAACGTAACCTGAAGTAACAAGAAGGTGAAAATGTTTAGCTCCAGGGCACAAAAAGTTTCAGAGGCTGCAGCAAGCCAAACCAGGGTTTCCCAGCCAGTTGGCAAGTCTAGCAAGAAAAGCAATTTAGGAAAGCTCTTCCGAAGAACTAGGTAGTGAAAGAGAAGAGGCAGTCAGAGAAAAGGAAAAGCTGTTCCCAAAAGTGGAGGAATCCTAGGATTGCCAACTGTGGGTTGGGAAGTTCTTTGAGATTTGGAGGTGGAACCTGGGGACGGAAGGGACCTCATTGGGCTATACTGCCATAAAGTCCACCCTCCACAGCACCCATTTTCTCCAGGGGGAATAGAATAGAATCATAGAGTTGAAAGGGACCACCAGGGTCATCAAGTCCAACCCCCTGCATAATGCAGGAAATTCACAACTACCTCCCCCCCAATACCCCCAGTGACAGAAGATGGCCAAGAACTGGTCTCTGTCTTCTGGAGATCTGTTGTAATTCCAGGTGATCTCCAGGTCCCTGCCTGGAGGCTGACAACCCTATGGAGGACAGGCTCTGACAGGAATGATTTTGAATTTCTCAGCCCTGCTGTTTTCAACCTCCTGTTTAGATTTTGATTATGCAAAAGGCATGGATTCCAGTACATGTGAAAGAGATCTGGGAGTCTTAGTGGACCACAAACTGAACATGAGTCAACAGTGTGATAAGGCGGCTAAGGCGGCCAATCCAATTCTGGGCTGCATCAATAGGAGTATTGTGTCTAGATCAAGGGAAGGAAAATAGGAGCCCCGTGGTGCAGAGTGGTAAGCTGCAGTACTGCAGTCCAAACTCTGCTCACGACCTGAGTTCAATCCCGACGGAAGTTGGTTTCAGGTAGCCGGCTCAAGGTTGACTCAGCCTTCCATCCTTCCAAGGTCGGTAAAATGAGTACCCAGCTTGCTGGGGGTAAAGGGAAGATGACTGGGGAAGGCACTGGCAAACCACCCCGTAAACATAATCTGCCTAGATGTGACGTCACCCCATGGGTCAGGAACGACCCGGTGCTTGTACAGGGGACCTTTACCTTACCTATTCTGCATTGGTCAGACCTCACTTGGAATACTGTGTCCAGTTTTGGGCTCCACAATTTAAGAAGGATGTTGACAAGTTGGAGCGTGTCCAGAGGAGGGCGACCAGAATGGTCAAAGGTCTGGAATCCATGCCTTATGAGGAGAGACTTAGGGAGTTGGGTTTGTTTAGTTTGGAGAAGAGAAGGTTGAGGGGAGACATGATAGCCATGTTTAAATATTTGAAGGGATGTCATGTTGATGGGGGAACTAGCTTGTTCTCTGTTGCTCCAGAGACTAGGACACGGAGTAATGGATTTAAACTAATAGAAAAGTGATTCCACCTAAACATTAGGAAGAACTTTCTGACGGGGAGGGCTGTTCGACGGTGGAATGTGCTGCCTCGGAGGGTGGTGGAGTCCCCGTCTTTGGGGGTCTTTAAGAAGAGGCTAGATGGCCATCTTTCGGGAGTGCTTTGATTGTGGGATCCTGCATGGCGGGGGGAGGGTTGGGGTCACTGGGGATGTGGGGGGAGGTAGTTGTGAATTTCCTGCATTGTGCAGGGGGGTTGGACGAGATGACCCTGGTGGTCCCTTCCAACTCTATGATTCTATGATTCTAAACACAACCCATGACTCTTCTTCACACCATTTCTCCCACCAGATATCTCCCACAAAACAACTGCCTTTTCAATGTTGTGTATCTGCATTAAACATGTGTGTATTATGTATTAAAAACAGCACAACCTGCATACGTAATACAAACAAAACTAGCAGCAAACAAAGAGAGAAATAACATATAGAGAGGCAAAAGCATTTTACTCATCCCTAGTTCCAATCACCATCTAACCCTTAAAGAGACCCTCTTGCTAGTTTCCAGTATTTATTCTCTGCTTCACGCGCACGGCAGGCAGCCAGAGCACGGCTGGTCAGTGCCAAGGCTACTCCTGACCTCTGCCCTTTGGCTGCTCGCTGCTTGGACAAATGGACTCCGCCGTGATTTCCCATGGACCCAAGGGAACTGCCGCCAACCCCCCACTTCCTGTTTTTGACTGAGAAACAGGAATTGTGGCTTTCAGCCAATCGAGGCTCTGGAAAATCTGACAGCTTTGCCAAGCCCGGGTCTGGTACATGTCACTTACCTGCCCTTCCTCGTGCTCCTCCGTTGGAGGCTCTCGGCCAGGGCCGAAGAGAGAGTCCAGCGAAGCCAGCAGTGGAGACTCTGAATTAAAAGCACAAAAAAATCATCACCACATCTCGCACGCTTATGGCTGCTCTGTGGGGCGGGGAGGCTGTCAATGGGAGAGAAAACTACAAAGAGTCTTGTGGCACCGAAAGACTAACGAATGTATTGTGAAGCATTTGTGAGTCACGGCTAACTTTGTCACATCTGAGTTCCGGCTGAGGCGGTTGCCGCACTTTGTATTCCCAGCGATGTATTAAGAGTTTGAAAATGTTATAAAAAACACCGCTTTAAAAGGGTTTTTGGATACCACGGCTTATAAATGGTTGGAAGACGCCTTCACAGCTAAAGGGGCCAAACAAAGTGCGAACAGTATTTTTTATAACGTTTTCAAACTCTTAATACATCGCAGGGAATACAAGTAACCCCCTGACAAAAGCTTCTGCCACCAATACCGCAATTAAGTCTTTCTGGTGCCACAATGTATTTGGTTATTCCAGCTGAAGCCGACCACCATGGCTACCTGTCTGGGATTTGCCTTCGTGGAAGAGAAGATACTCCCAGAATTGCAATGGGCAGAGGTGAGTCTTGCACAGCCTTTACAATTTGAGAATTCTGGAAATGAAATATGTGGCAAGGTTTCTTTCAATCCTTATAGCCCTCCAACACTAGATATATGCTGCTCAAGATCAATTGATCAAGGAGCTTCTAAGGGATAAAAGGAAGGAAATGAAATATGTGGCACTGTACATGTACACATGTGCACACGTGCGCACACAATCCAGTTTAGCCCCACGGCAAACCAGGCTTTGTGTTCCAAAAACGGTGCATTCATTCTGAGTAACATTTTGGCTGCCCTCGAGGAGAGACAAGCATTCACTTCTCCCTCCTTTGTTTTTTTGTGCCACAGGGGCACAAGCTCTCTGAGCCAGACTTGACTGGACAGACTTGTCTGCCCCATTCACACATTAAAAAAGAGGGTGGAGTCTAACTCTACCATCTAAAGGGGCACACAGGAATTGAACCCTCCTTCAACCCCATTTCCTTTCCTTCCTGCACGTCAGTTCTAGAACTTTTCTCCCAGCAGTTGCTCTGTCACTGAATCATGACTCTTACCCTCATAGATCAAGCTGACTTTCAAGCTATAATATATCCCAAGACCTGATAGGCTCTAGATCAGATTTCCCGATTGGCTGGGACCAACATATAATCCCTGCTTGGCCAGACCCAACCTCAGTCCCAAACATTCTGGGACTACAGCCAGGATTACTTCACACTTTCTTCGTGATTGATCGTCTTCAGACTCCACTCATGTTCCCCCACTAGCTTCTCTTTTCCTACAAACAGCCTCTCTGCATTTTTACTTTATCTACGGCCTGCATGGTCCACTCACTCACAGACTGCTGCTTGGTCACACGTCTCCTATTGTATCACCCTTCTTTGGCCTGGCTCCTTACATAATGATTTACTTCCAATCTGCATTATCGAGGGAAAGTGATAGGCAGAAACAGAGCCATCTAACGGCCTAATTAAACAACACATTATTTATAGGTCTACCCAACGTGCTGGGAGTTCTGTGCTGTACACATGTAGCCTATCTTTATATATACCTTTACCTAAGAGGGCAAATAATGGCTCACAGGGACTGTCTCTTTACACATTACAGACAGATAGCATGGTGTAGCATGGAGGATAGAGTGTCGGACTAGGATCATGGAAGTCTGGGGTTCGAATCTCCACTTCTGTCATTAGGGTTGTCAGGTCCCTCTTTGCCACCAGTGGGAGGTTTTGGGAGTGGAGCCTGAGGAGGGCAGGGTTGGCCACTGTGTGAACAGACTGCTGGACTTGATGGGCCTTGGTCTGATCCAGCAGGGCCTTTCTTATGTTCTTATGGGTTTCGGGAGGGACTTCAATGCCATAGAGTCCAATTGCCCAAGCGGCCATTTTCTCCAGTTGAACTGATCTCTATCGGCTGAAGATCAGTTGTAATAGCAGATCTCCAGCTAGTACCTGGAGGTTACAATACAAAATAGGCACCTCCGTGCCAATACCAAATGGTTAGTAAAACTGCAACAGAGTCTCCAATACAAAAGTAGCAAACAAGTCTTATTAGTGCTTACACATAAATGACATCAACAGAACAGAGTGAAAAATACATATAGAAACAAAGTTATATACAATATATACAGTTTAATTAAGTGCAGTCTTTATGCACCAACTGCCATGTTCTTCCAAGTATATATTAATTTTTCTTCAAAGAGTCCAATAACAGGTTCAATCCCAAAAGAAACGCTTTTTGGGAAAAGATGGGGGACGGCCGTTTCAAGTCTTTTCTTCAGCCCCAATCCTAAATTAAACACAGTATACAGTGTTGTATCTAGCATAAATATAAAAAAAATAAACGTATACAATAATTAGCAGTTAAATACTTACAAAAAAGCATTTCCAAAAAGTGAACCCAATGATCAGTTCTTTCACTCAGTTCTCAGTTCCACGAGGGATACTCGGCTGCACTTTGGTTGTTCCTATATGTATTTTTCACTCTGTTCTGTTGATGTCATTTATGTGTAAGCACTAATAAGACTTGTTTGCTACTTTTGTATTGGAGACTCCGTTGCAGTACCTGGAGGTTGGCAACCCTATCTATCATGAAAGCTGACTGGGTGACCTTGGGCTTCTCACATATTTCCAGCCTGACCTAACTCACAGGGTTGTTGTTACAAGAAAACAGAGGAGGGGAAACCAATGTTCTAAGCTGCTTTGTGTCCCAACTGGGGAGGGAAATGTGATATAAATAAATAAATGCACACAAAGGCACAAATTACAGAGTCTAGGGTCCCAACCCAGTGGCCTGTGTACCAAGGCAGAAGTGACTGGCAGGTTTTCAATTTCAGTGCTCACAGTGCCTTATTCAGATTGTGATTGTGGAGCACATGGAGAGGGGATTCACCCTTCCCCGCTTCTCCACCAGTGCCAGTTTCCTGACTAGTGGTTCCAGGTATGCACTATTTATAGGGTTGCCAGCTCCGGACTGGAAAATACCTGGAGATTTTGGGGGTGGAGCCTGAAGAGGGTGGGGTTTGGAGAGGGGAGGGACTTCAATGCCACAGAGCCTAATTGCCAAAGTGGCCATTTTCTCCAAGGGAACTGATCTCTGTTGCCTGGAGAGCAGTTGTAATAGTGGGAGATCTCCAGCCACCTGCTGGAGGTTGGCAACCCTAACTATTTGACTTGTTGGGGAAGCCAACCTGTACAGTCAGGGGTTTCCCCAACAGGCCAAACAGCAACCCCCTAGATAATTTCAGATCAGATCAGAAGTATCTGGCTGTCCTCAACCAGGGCCAGGGCCTTTTTGGCCCTGGCCCCAGTCTGGCAATATGCTCTGTCAAATGAGACCCAGGCCCTGCAGGATTTAGCTCAGTTCCGCAGGGCCTGTAAGACAGAGGTGTTCTGCCAGGCCTACGGTTGAGAGCAGCAACGGTTCCATCATATCTGGCCTCCTTGTATTATCTGTATCATTTTCTATTCCATTCTGAGTTCATTTCGCCCACCTCGCCTTCCTTTTCCTGACTAGAAGGATGTCTCTACGCCTTGAATGATGCCATATGGATTGTGCAATATGGAATTTTTAAACCTGTGTAATATGTAATTTTAGACTCTACTAGAGTTTTTAACAAAATTGTTATGTATTGTTTTAAATGATTGAATGTTAATTATATTGTTGTTGTGCAGGATGTGAGCAGCCACGGGCCTGACCTCGGTCGGGGAGGGATGGGAGAACCAGCGTAGTGGTTAAGAGCACTGGTTAGGAGCAGTAGACTCTTATCTGGAGAACCGGGTTTGATTCCTCCACGAGTGGCGGGCGCTAATCTGGTGAACCGGGTTGGTTTCCCCACTCCTACACATAAAGCCAGCTGGGTGACCTTGGGCTATCCACAGCTCTCTTAGAGCTCTCTCAGCCCCACCTACCTCCCAGGGTGTCTGTTGTGGGGAGGGGAAGGGAAGGTGATTGTAAGCTGGTTTGATTCTTCCTTAAGTGGTAGGGAAAGTTGGCATATAAAAACCAACTCCTCCTCCTATAATAATAAAAATAAAAATGGTGTGGGGGACAAGGTTGAATCCCTTTCTCCATATGCACCACAGTCACAGTCTAAATTGGGTAGAACGCACACAAGAGTCACAACATGTGACTGTTACACAGGCAACTGGGTGGAGACCCTGGATCCAACCCACGTACTCCATAATGAGTTAAGGGACCTGGTCAGGTTAGGAAAAACGGTCCTGCGGAGTAGGCTTAAGTCCCTTCACCCCAAGTGTTCTGATCCAAATCGGGCTGCAGCAAGCCTGGGAGTGAAGTTTCAACACAGAACATCCAGCACACAGGACCTGTGGTGGACCCAAACACAATGTATTGTGTAGTTAGTTCCCAAGGCTCACACTACGACAAGAAGTCTAGCTCCACCCGCCCAAGTGGCACTGTTCCTTCGCTCATTCATCCGGGCTTAAATGGGTGCCTCTCTCACCTGGAACCTCCATCCCCTCTGGGAACAGCCGCTGCTGAACACAAGAGCTGATGTCCGCAAATATATCGTCTTCCTCTCTGTCTGCATCAAACTGGAGAGGGGAAGTGGGAAGAACATAAGAAAGGCCATGCTGGATCAGACCAAGGTCCATCAAGTCCAGCAGTCTGTTCACACAGTGGCCAACCAGGTGCCTCCAGGAAGCCCAGACAAGACGACTGCAGCAGCATTATCCTGCGCTCTAATGCAGACTCTGGAACACAAGAAGCTAAATTATGTTGTTTTAAGCAACCTTGGGCCATAAAGAATCTTGCAACTCCTTGGAAGAGTTAATGTATTTATAAATCCAGAAGTCTTTAAGGGGGCACAGAATTCTCCCCCCCCCCCCGCAAGCTACCGACATTTAAGCCTGCAACCCTAAAAAACACTTTCCTAGAAGTTAGCCCCATGGAATGAAAGGGAACTTACTTCTCAGTAGACCCCCTTGGGTGGACTGTCTCTCTGCAGCTAAGACCATGCAATGGGAAGTCTCTCAATTCAAATTTTATCCCACCTCTGAACTCCCAGATAGTCTCCCTCTCAGCCTCTCTCCTGCCACAGGAGGATAATAATACTGCTCCTTGCAAGGAGTGAAGAGAGGATACATGGGAGGGGCTTGATCACTCGAAAATGCTTTTTAAATGCTAAGTATTATTATCAATAAAAATAATTTTATCTGTTTCAAGTTTACTATTTCAGGAGACAAGCTGGTGGTCCCTGAAGAGTCACGTGTTGAGAGGGTTAAACTAAAATACCCCCAAACCAAAATCTGTCCCTCTGGGATTCTATAATTATTCCATCTCCCTCCCTAGTATTTCCTTTAATGCCTTTCAACTGAGCCACACTCATAGCTTTCTCCTGCATGCTCAGACCTCACCAAAATGACTTGTAGGTTCCTTTTTATCTTTTGGTCAGCTTACAAAGTCATATTTTTCTGCATACCTGGAGAGTCCCCCAAGAATGTAGAAACCCAGTTTTTTTGTTGATGTGTAGCCTAGTTTAGCTGCATATCAGATTGGCATGGGGGCCCTCCATTTGATTATTAAAGTAAAATAAGAACAATGGAAGCCAAGATTCTCAAGCAGCTGAGAATCTGCCCTGCAATATGTAATTCTGTACTTATCTCAGGCTTGCCAAATATTGCAACACACACAAAACGTGGGTTACTTCAGAAAGTAACAGGTTACATTATTGTTCAAAACCACTTTTCCCAAGGCATCGATTGAGATGATATCCAAGAAGGTAAGAACCAGGAATCTCACAAGGTCCCAACTTTGAATCTTTGCCTTAATTGCTATTTTGGATTCCCACATCCATCCCCAACGACTTAGCATACCCATCAACCCAGTGTGTGACCTTCCTCATGCCGTCTCACCCGCACGATGGTCCCCTTTTCTTGGTAATATTTCACAATCAACGAGATGTTATGCTTGAAAGTCTCCAGCCTGCGCTCAATAGCGTGGGCGTTATCATCCAAACGACCTTGCTCCTGCGCCCGTTTTTCTAGCCGCTGACGGAGCTCTTGGCTGGAACAAGCCAGGAACACAATGAGGTCTGGTGAGCCAATCTGCCAGCGAAGGAGACAAGGAACAGGTGTCAACAGGGGGGCGGTCCTCTTCCTTCTCCTACAATTGCAAACACTGAGTTTGCCCCATTACCTTTCCCTTTCCTTTATTCCTTCTATCCTCTCCCCTCTTTCCCCTGTCATGTGCCCCATATACTCATACATTGCCTACTACAATGCCATTCTCCCCAACAGTGAGAAAAGAAGAAAAGCCATGCTGGATCAGACCAGGGTCCATCAAGTCCAGCAGCCTGTTCACACAGTGGCCAATCAGGTGCCTCTAGAAAGCCCACGAACAAGACAACTGCAGCAACATCTTGCCTGTTTTCCACAGCACCTAATATAATAGGCATGCTCATAAGAACATAAGAAAGGCCCTGCTGGATCACACCAAGGCCCATCAAGTCCAGCAGTCTGTTCACACAGTGGCCAACCAGGTGCCTCTAGGAAGCCCACAAGCAAGACGACTGCAGCAGCATTCTCCTGCCTGTGTTTCACAGCACCTAATATAATAGGCATGCTCCTTTGATCCTGGAGAGAATAGGTATGCATCGAGGCTGCGGGTCTGATTAGACAATACTGACTTTGATGGACTGAGGGTCTGATTCGGTATAAGGCAGCTTCATGTGTTCATCTGCTCACAGAGGTTCAGGACGATCCCTGAACTGCAGGTTTGGCTTCCTTTCTGCTTGCTACTTCCCTTAAACATTCCTGTAATGTTCCTGCCCCCGCAGTTACTGCACCAGGGTTTCTTCAAGGTCCTACTGCCTAATGACTTTTCATACCCTTATTTATTTGTTTGTTTGTTTCCACTTATTACCTCGCTCTCCCCGGCCAGGACCGGGCTCAGAGTGATGTGCTCCCTGCAGCTTACAAAATCCCAGTAAATGTCCCAATAAATCAGCAAAAACATTAAAACATTTAAAAATAGCCCTATAAAATCATATAAACCTTGTCCTAATTTGCCTAAGGTGCCTCTAGAGTGTAAAGCACAGAACACAAATTTCAACTAGGCGAGCAGATGGAATAAATCAGATTGAATACAAAGATATTACCGCATGTATATCTGAAAGGAAAATAAGCACACACACAAAAAGGAAATTTATTTAAATAATTGAGAATATTTTAATTCAATATTGTCAATAAGACATGGCTAATCTGGGGAATGAAATAAGTGGCTCTTCTGGAAAACAGTCCCCTAGGAAGTACATATGTACATATGAAGCTGCCTTATACTGAATCAGAGCATTGGTCTATCTATCAAGATCAGTACTGTCTACTCAAACTGGCAGCGGCTTTCCAGGGTTTCAGGCAGAGGTCTTTCTCATCACCTACTACTAACTGGAGATGCCGGGGATTGAACCCGGGACCTTCTGCATGCCAAGCAGATACTCTCCTATTGAGCCATGACCCCTGTCAGACGTGTGACCCACTGATTCCATTGCCACGTGCTTTCTCAAGTCCACAATAACAGATCCCCAGGAGGCTTGTGCATTTTTACACCAAATCAACTTAAAAGAGTGTGTTGAGGCTTAATATTGAGATCCTGAATACTGACTTACTGCCATCTTGGAAGGCTTTAAGAGGGGAGTGGACATGTTCATGGAGGAGAGGGCTATTCATGGCTACTAGTAAAAACGGAGACTAGTCATGATGCATACCTATTCTCTCCAGGATCAGAGGAGCATGCCTATGATATTAGGTGCTGTGGAACACAGGCAGGACAATGCTGCTGCAGTCATCTTGTTTGTGGGCTTCCTAGAGGCACCTGGTTGGCCACGGTGTGAACAGACTGCTGGACTTGATGGGCCTTGGTCTGATCCAGCATGACTTTTCTTATGTTCTTATGACTGCTGGTTTTGGACTATTGTTTTTGCTTGCCTGCTTTGCAACAAATGGCTTCCAGCCGTCTTTGGTCTCTCACCTGCTCCTCAAATGTGAAGGCCTGACCGATCTCCCTGGGAAAGCCATCCACCACGAAGCCCTTGGCATCCTGCTGCTTTATAAACTGTTGCTTCAGCTCCTCGATAGTCGTTTCCTGCAAGGCACACGAGTTCAGCGTGAGGGGGGATCTCAGGCCCGTGGCTACTAAGGCCATTTTGAGATAAGACCATCTCAAAACCAGGGCTTGCATCCACACAGAGCTGGGGTTTTGTGCAGTTGTTGCAGCTGGGTTGTTTGTCCACAGTGGAAAATCCAGTTGTGAGTGATTATTATAGTACAATCTCCAACTGTGTGTGGACGCAGGCCAAGACCAAACAGGCCACGCCCATGCTCTCCAAGCCAAATTTAGATGAGACACCAGAAGATCTGTGATTGGTATTGCTTAAACTAAATTGCAGGTGTGGGGGAGAGGGAATTTAATCCCCCTCCTCCAATTAAAATTGACCCCAGGTCTGATATTAACCTCCAAAAGGGAAAAAGACTGGCTTTTGCCTGTCTTCTTTCCTCATCCAGGGGAAACAACAGAACAGGGGAGGGGAGAGGTCTTAATTCTGATCAGCAAATGTGTAAGGGTGGTGATGGAACAGTTAATTTCCCTCTTCTGAGGAGCCCCAGCCCAAATCAAAATGAAACAGAAGTCCAGCAGGCACCTTCAAGACTAACAAAATGTATTCCAGCAAAAGCTTTTGTGAGCCAGAGTTCACTTCCCTGGATACATGAAATACAAATATGTCTCTTATGATGAATGTACACTCCATGCATCTGATGATTATGTGGGAATAACACACATGAAGTTGCCTTCTACTGTATCAGACCCTTGGTCCATCAAAGTCAGTATTGTCTGATCAGACTGGCAGCGGCTCTCCAGGGTCTCAGGTGGAGGTCTTTCTCATCACCTACTACCTGATCCTTTTACCTGGAGATATAATAGTTTTTAAACCAGTGTGGTATAGTGGTTAAGAGTGGTGGTTTTGAGAGGTGGACTTTACTCTGGAGAACTGGGTTTGATTCCCCACTCCTCCACATGAGCGGCGGACACTAATCTGGTGTACCGGGTTGGTTTCCCTACTCCTATACATGAAGCCAGCTGGGTGATCTTGGGCTAGTCACCATTCTCTTAGAGCTCTCTCAGCCCCACCTACCTCACAGGGGGTCTGTTGTAGGGAGGAGAAGGGAAGGTGATTGTAAGCCGGTCTGATTCTCCCTTAAGTGGGTACAGAAAGTCAGCATATAAAAATCAACCAATTCTTCTTCTTCTTTAGGTGCCCACTGGACTTCAGGTTCATTTTGGTGAAACAGACTACCACAGTTACCCCTCTAGAGACCAAAGCAGGGCTTTGCATGGTCACTATCTGCCTTAAAAAAATAAACAGCCCTAAGAAGAAGAAGAGAGGAGGAGGAGGAGGAGGAGGAGGAGGAGGAGGAGGAAAAGGAGGAGTTGGTTTTTATATGCTGACTTTCTCTACCACTTAAGGGAGACTCAAAGCAGCTTACAATCACCTTCCCTTCCCCTCCCCACAACAGACACCCTGGGAGGTAGGTGGGGCTGACAGAGAGTGACTTGCCGAAGGTCACCCAGCAGGTTTCATGTGTAGGAGTGGGAAAACCAACCCGGTTCACCAGATTAGCCTCTGCTGCTTATGTGAAGGAGTGGGGAATCAAACCTGGTTCTCCAGATCAGAGTCCACCGCTCCAAACCACCGCTCTTAACCACTACACCACGCTGGGTATCATTTTTTCAAGACTCATTTTGCAGCCCTCTGCTGTGGTGGGGGAATAAGTTAGCATGGAATGGCGTTGCAGGTGCCCAGACAGAATCCCCCCCCATCTTCTAAAAGTCAGCTGTGGCACCCCCTCTCCCCAATAACGGAAAGCCCCATTCCACCCAAACTGCTCTCACTGGAAGGCTGGCCCTGCTTACCGGTGGGGCCAACTCCCCATTGGCAATTATTTTGGCTATCAGCTCCCATTTCCTGTCACTGGTGGCGCGATGGATCATTTGGTTGCGCAGTATCTCGCCCACAGAGATGCAGCTGAACCCAAAATAGGAAGCCATCCGGTTGCTCTGAGTTCCCTTCCCGCTGCCAGGACCCCCTGACAGGCAGAAAAAATAATTGAGAAAAGCGAATTCAGAATGTATCTAGGTCTCTGCTATTGACAAAAGGTCGGGGAATGCATTCACTATCCCAGAAAAGGGGCATCCCCCACTTCTTCCAAATCCAGGGTACCAAGGTTCCTCCTCTGATATCTTTTTTATTTTGATCTCCCTCTCCAAGACCTTGCCAGGCCCGTCACACAACCAGACCAATGTCTCTGCAGCCTTCTATATATGGCTAAGGGAGTACCACTTCAGTCTATAAGTGGCAGATGTGTGTGTGTTAATGTGCCGTCAAGTTGCTTCGGACTCATGGCGACCCTATGAATCAATGTCCTCCAAAACATCCTATCTTTAACAACCTTGTTCAGGTCTTGCAAACTGAGGGCTGTGGCTTCCTTTATAGAGTCAATCCATCTCTTGTTGGCTCTTCCTATTTTCCTGCTACCCTCAACTTTTCCTAGCATGACTGACTTTTCTAGTGACTCTTGCCTTCTCATAATGTGACCAAAATACGATAGCCTCAGTTTAGTCATTTTAGCTTCTAGGGTCAGTTCAGGCTTGATTTGATCTAGAACCCACTGATTTGTTGTTGTTGTTTTTGACAGTCCATGGTATAAGTGGCAGATACCAGTTCTGAATGCTTCCCCTATAAAGAAATGTCCCTACAAATAAACACCTAGTGCATCGGGGGGAATGTTCTAGTCTGTTCAGCTCCCTGCAGGCTAGTTTTCTGCTTGCAAGCTTTAAAAAAAAATTAAGGGGAATATTCTAAAATATGATTCCCTCATCTAGTTTGAAATGGTACACCTGATTCTTCCACATGACTCCACCACCTCGTTCTGCTCTGTGTGTGTACACATCACATGCTTCCTCTCTGTCCCTCTCATTCTCCCAAAGCCAAGCGAGAGTTAACTACATGCAGGAGAACAAAGTAGCAGAAGGGACTGCACCACTAGACTGCAGGTGGTAAATTCCACCTTTGGGTGTTCCTTTGAATAAAAAAAATCTCTGCAAATAGAAAGCTAGCACAGCAGGAACAAAGGCTTTACCTTTTATTTCCTTTTTGCTGTGTGTGGTTGCTTCTTTGCAGGGAATTTTTTTTTTAACGGGACAGCATTCCAAAACGTGATCCTCAGTGGTCTTCCACAGGCAGTCTGAAGGGCTGCAGCCCAAATTATCACTTCTGCTTTCTGCCACCTTGTTCTCCAGCATGTGAGAACCTGGCCTCTGTCTCAAAGTACCCTCATTTCTCCCCATACATACATGCTTTCTTTCTCACCTATCACGAAGATGATTTTAGGACGAAGTTGGGCTGGGTCAAATACGTCATATTCCTGGATAAGGCCAGTGGATTCCGTCATGTCCGAGTCACTCTCAATGGAAAACTGGCTCTCAATTGGTGGCAGATGCTCATATTGGTTGTATGCCCCTGTGCCTGATCCTACAAGGAAAATCGTATCCAAGCATCAATGGCTTGTGGGCCTACAGAAGAGACGCAAGAGACACGTGAAGCTGCCTTATAGTGAATCAGACCCTTGGTCCATCGAAGTCAGTATTGTCTACTCAGACCGGCAGCGGCTCTCCGGGGTCTCAGGCAGGGGTCTTTCACATCACCTACCTGCCTAGTCCCTTTAACTGGAGGTGCCGGGGATTGAACCTGGGACCTTCTGCATGCCAAGCAGATGCTCTACCACTGAGCCAAAGCCTCTCCCCTAAGCTCTCCAGGGTCTCAGGTTGAGGTCTTTCATATCGCCTACTTGCCTAGTCCCTTTAACTGGAGAAGCCGGGGATTGAATCTGGGACCTTCTGCATGCCAAGCAGATGCTCAACCACTGAGCCACAGCCCCTCTCCATAGCTCTCCATGGTCTCAGGCAGGGGTCTTTCACATCCCCTACCTGCCTAGTCCCTTTAACTGGAGATGCCGGGGATTGAACCTGGGACCTTCTGCATGCCAAGCAGATGCTCTACCGCTGAACTACAGCCCCTCCCCAAAGGATGGGGACCAGAGATAGATAGCTTTTAGGTCTTATATACAGACTTAGGGATCGGTGTTTGTGTTAGTTTCATTGAAGCTGACTGGATGTTACATCTGTCAAGTATCCTGTCTTTCAGATGTCAATTAAAAACCTTTCTGGTCCCACCATTTCTGATATGTTATGGAGATCTAGACTGGTCAGCTGCCGTTGGAGCTCCTACACAACTGTTGACCACGTTTTTGTTTTTTGCAGAAAAAAAGTGTATTAATATGATATAGACACAGACCCTATATTTTTTTACAAGAAATATTTCCCAGATTCTTTGCAATTGTGACACATTTGTCGGTTTGATTAGGAGAAAGATTTCCTTAGATTTCAGAATCCACTCGTCCGCTGTAAGACTTAGGTCTGATTTCCAATATCTTACAAATACTAGTCTAGCAGCTGTCAACAGATGCGCAATTAAATTCTGTTTGTCTTTTGGAAAAACGGCTGTGTAGCTTAGTAGCATGACCTTGGCAGAAAAGGGGAAATCTATATCAAAGCCTTTATAAAGATAAGCTACAATAGAGGACCAATAGGTGTGTGCCACATATCTACCACATGTGCATTTGGTAATGCACATTTGGTAATCTGCATTTGGTAATTTACAGAACCCACAATTATCCTGCACATTCCCATAGATTTTAGCTGATTTAAGTGGCGACAAGTGCCACTGATATAAAATTTTTATTGAATTTTCTCTGAATCCAAGGGGATTTTTCAGAGATGAAAACTAGGTTATTGACCCGTTACCCCCTCTCGCTCTCTGTCTCCAGCTAATTCGCCCAAACAAAGTGAAGACTGTCTGCTTAGGGTAACAATGCACTTCCACATGCTTAGGAACGCACAACACCTAACCGTTACCGCACTAGGTATTCCCAGCGATGTATCAAGAGTTTGGAAATTTTATAAAAAATTCTGTTCGTACTTTGTTTGGCCCCTTTAGCCGTGAAGACGTCTTCCAACCATTTTTTAGCAGTGGCATCCAAAAACCATTTTAAAGCGATGTTTTTTATAACATTTTCAAACTCTTAATGCATTGCTGGGAATACCTAGTGCGGTAACAGCCCAAATCTTCAAGACAGATTCAGACACGACCTAAGGACTTTGTCTCATGTAGACAGGCCCCCTTCATTTTTATGCGTATTTATTTACATACATGTACACTGCAGGCAAAAGGCATTTGTTCACCCAAGCTGCAGACATTTGCTTTCTAGAAGCCATGGAAAGACAGCAGAATTTCGAATGGCAAAGCTAAGAAGCCCCTCAATGACCTTTTAACAAGGCACTAAAGGTCAAGGTCAGGATAGTCCCCTGTGCAAGCACTGGGTCATTCCTGACCCATGGGGTGACGTCACATCCCAACGTTTACTAGGCAGACTACGTTTACGGGATGGTTTGCCATTGCCTTCCCCAGTCATCTACACTTTACCCCCAGCAAGTTGGGTACTCGTTTTATCAACCTTGGAAGGATGGAAGGCTGAGGCACTGCAAGAATAAAAATATGGGCAAATCAGTGACAATAATTTTCTAGGCGTGGGGACCAAAAAATAAGGACTGTCCCTGGTTACCAGAATGGACTGACCATTAAAGCAACCAGGAAGTGTCCTGGTGGCTTGATGGCCTGGGGGCTACCCCAGCTCAAAGAGAAGGCCGTGTGTGACCCATGTGTGGGGAATGACGGCTCACCACAGTGAGGGGCATACCCTCCTGGCCCACACTTGTCTGGCCCACCCTCATCACGGCAAGAGACAGATGCATCCTACCCAGCTGGGCACCTCCTACTCAGGGCTGACTGGACAGGTGCCCCTCCTCCTTGGGGGGGCAGGGTCAAGACAGGCTGCGGGCAGGGCCCTTTCCCATGACTGTTTCCGCCACCACCCACTCTACCCCTGACTGGTTAAGATGGATGGTTGAAGCATAATGTGATTATCTTACTATTTTAATTTTGTACTGATATGTTTTTTATTATTATATATAACTTTTACATAATTGCTGTGAATCACCTTGGGGGCCACTTGACTGAAAAGTGGGATCCAGGATGAAAGTCTTAAGAACTCTTTCTCGGGGAATAAGCCCCATTGAATAAAATGGGATTTATTTTGAAGTAGACCTGCTTAGGACTGAACATAAGAAAAGCAATGCTGGATCAGACCAAAGGCCAGTCAAGGCCAGCAGTCTGTTCACACAGTGGCCAACTAGGTGCCTCTAGGAAGCCCACAAACAAGACTGCAGCAGCACCATCCTGCCTGTGCTCCACAGCACCTAATACAATAGGCATGCTCCTCTGATCCTGGAGAGAATAGGTATACATCATGACTAGTATCCATTTTTACTAGTAGCCATGGATTGCCCTCTCCTCCATGAACACATCCACTCCCCTCTTAAAGCCTTCCAAGTTGGCAGCCATCACCACATCCTGGGGCAGGGGAGTTCCACAATTTAATTATGCTCTCTAAATCTTTTACTTGATTAAAACAATAAAATTTACTGAGGGGCATAGGATAACCTTCTTCTAGCACCACCTAGGTGAGTCTGGAAGGCCTTTATTACTTTGGATAGCTCATTCATTTGTATATTGCTTAAAGTGCCACTGAAGGAATGGTCCAATGGATCTAACGGATCCCAGTGCCTGTGGATGTTTTTTCTTGCATGGGCAAATTTACCTCCAGGTGCAGAGTCCACCTTTGCAGGAGAATATGTGCATGTTAGAAACCAACAGCTTGCAGTATGATTTTGCTGGAGAGATGAGTTTCTAGCTCGAACCTGCCCAAGCTACTCTTCGCGGAGTCAGCCATCTGCTGTCGGTTGATGGATTGCATTTACCTCCCCTTATGATCTGCTTGTGTATTAGTAAGTAAAGTAAATATTATCAAGAAGTCTAACTCTCCAGTGCTCTCTCAATCCAATGAAGCCGAAACTTCCAATTGCTCGGATGCGAGCGGCATCAGTGAAGACTGTTTAATCTTGCTGTGTTTTTCAGCAGTGTACTTTACAGCAGTTTTTTCAGTATTGTGATTCGTGAAGGCACCCACTGTACTGTTAGGCAGCAGCCAGCTGAAATTTTAATGGAAAGGACACAGGGTAGTGATGCCCGCCTCCAGGAGGGACCTGGGAGATCCCCTGGGATTACAGCTTATCTCTAGATCGGTTCCCTTGGAGAAAATGGATGCTTCAGAGGGTGCATATGGCATTGTACCCCACTGAGGTCCCTGTCCTCCCCAAGCTCCATCCCCAAACCTCCAGGTGACTCCCAACCTGGATCTGGCATCCTTACCCCCTCATCCCATGCCAGTGGCCAGGGGGATCTGGCAACCCTAACCTTGGAATAAGCGTTTTGTTGTTCACATTTATGCAAGTTTTGTCCTGGATCTTCCCTAGTTAAGAACACAAGTGTTTCAGAGGGTATCTGCTATTCCCACAATATAGAATTATAGAGTTGGAAGGGACCACCAGGGTCATCTAGTCCAACTCCCTCCACAATGCAAGAAATTCACAATTACCTTCTCCACACACACCCAGTGACTCCACACACACCCAGTGACCCCTACTCTATGCCCAGAAGATGGCCAAGGTGCCCTCCCTCTCATGATCTGCCTAAGGTCATAGAATAAGCATTGCTGACAGATGGCCATCTAGCCTCTGCTTAAAACCCCCCAGGGAAGGAGAGTTCACCACCTCCTGAGGAAGCCTGTACCACTGAGGAACCGCTCTAACCGTTAGAAAGTTCTTCCTAATGTCCAGATGGAAATTCTTTTGATTTAATTTCAACCCGTTGGTTCTGGTCCGCCCTTCTGGGGCAACAGAAAACAACTCGGCACCCTCCTCTATATAACAGACCTTCAAGTACTTGAAGATGGTTATCATATCCCCTCTCAGTCTTCTCCTCTTCAGGCTAAACATACGGGCAATCATACGATAAAGCAAAGACTGATTTAAACCAAAGCAGAAACAAAACAAACTCCTGCAACGACCAAGTGGAACTATTTATATCTACCTTTGTGGAAGATGGGCTTGCATTGCTCGCTGCTGATGGGCTGCACGGCATGCGGATCCTGGACAATGAACGTGTCCCACTGTACCATCTCGGGACCTCCCAGCTCCCGGACTTTCTGTAGGCAGCGTTCCAGATAACCGATGGGGTCTTCAGGACGGTAATACATGAGGCCTGTTAGCATGCTCTGTGGAGGCAGCAGCAGAAGATACAGCAAAATTAATTACATTTTAGAAGATAAGGGAAGTGAATTATCCATGTTGAAGGCAGATCCGTCAGCCCCCCCCCCCACCTAGTGTTTTTATTTATTATTATTCTTACATCCCGCTCCCACATTTCAAAGAAATCTTCTTTCTTCCTGTAGAAGTGAGCTACAGGAAGAAGTGAGCTCACTGAAGAAGTGAGCTGTGGCTCACGAAAGCTCATACCCTGCCAGAAAATATTTTTGTTAGTCTTTAAGGTGCTACTGGACTCTTGCTCTTTTCTACTACTGCAGACAGACTAACACGGCTACCCACTGTGAATTGTCTTTCTTCCTGTCAGCTGTCTTCATTGTCCTACTTTCACACCCATACATAGCAATAGGGTATGCTATGATGCCCTAGACTCCTGTTTTCTCTTTCTCTGCCCAAGTTTCTGGAGGGGGAGGGGCCGTGGCCCAGTGAAGAGCATCTGCTTGGCATGAAGAAGGTCCCAGGTTCAATCCCTGGCGTCTCCAGTTAAAGGGACTAGGCAGGTAGGGGATGTGAAAGACTTCTGAAACCCTGGAGAGTGGTTGCCGGTCTGAGTAGATAATACTGACTTTGATGGACCACGGGTCTGATTCAGTATAAGGCAGCTTCATGTGTTCATGTTTGGGGGCTTCCTAGAGGGACCTGGTTGGCCACTGTGTGAACAGACTGCAGGACTTGATGGGTGTTTGGTCTGATCCAGCAGGGCTTTTCTTATGTTCTTATGTTCTCTCCCGATGAGAACACAAAGTGGAATACATCATTCTCCCCTCCTGCATTTTCTCCTGCCTTGAGCCACAGGAAGAGGTGGGATATCAATGTTTTAATAAACAAACAAATAATATTTCGCTACCTGAGACCCTGGAGAGCTGCTGCCGGTCTGAGTAGACAATACTGACTTTGATGGACCAAGGGTCTGATTCAGTAAAAGGCAGCTTCATGGGTTCAGTTGCTGCCAGTCAGAGTAGAAAACACTGATCCAGATGGACCATTGGTCAGATCCAGTAGAAGGCAGCTTCAAAGACAAGAGCTAACACTGTGGATTGCGTGCAGATTCACAACCATCGGCCATCTCTTTCCAGTATGCCAGGGCAAAGCAGCAGAGCAGAAGGAGCGGTTGTAGCTCCATGGAGGATCTTATAGCTCAGCTGTGGAAGGTCCCCAGTTCAATCCCCGGCATCCCCAAAGGCTCTCAAGCTACCAGCTGTTGCGAAAGTCCCATCTCTGCCTGAGACCCTGGAGAGCCACTGCCAGGAAGAACAGTTCACACTGAGCTACACAGGGAAACGGTCTATACGTGCTAGATTTCCCATCCTTAATAAATCATGCCATCGTATTCCCTATTACTATATATTTGTGTGAAAGCTGGACAATGAAGAAAGCTGATAGGAAGACAGTAGATGTAAATGTGGTGTTAGAGGAGAGTGTTACGGATACCCTGGACCGCCAAAAAAACACACAAATCAGTGGGTCTAGATCAAATCAAGCCTGAACTGACCCTCGAAACTAAAATGACCAAACTGAGGCTATCGTATTTGGTCACTGGAAAAGGCAATCATGCCCTTTTAGAATGCCGCTTTTATGAGGAACTTAGATCACGTTATATCTTTCCCCTTTTACTATATAAATCTAATGCCTGTGTGTCTGATATAACGCCTTTTTTATTAACTGACAGGGATCCCAAGGCTACATTGTCAGTGGCAAGATTTATTTCAGTCCTTATATCCCTCAAACATTACATTTAAAATTACACTGCTCAAGATCCATGGATCAAGGAGCTTCTAAGGGATAAAAGGAAAGGAAAAAGGGAAAGACAATCATTCTAGGAAAAGCTGAAGGCAGCAGGAAAAGAGGAAGACCCAACAAGAGATGGAGTGACTCTATAAAGGAAGCCACGGCTCTCAATTTGCAAGACCTGAGCAAGGCTGTTAAAGATAGGACGTTTTGGAGGACTTTGATTCATGGGGTCGCCATGAGTCAGAAGCAACTTGACGGCACTTAACACTGACAATAAATCCGAGCTAGCTGAGTAACTGCAAAGTTGTCAGTCGAGGGCAACTCGCCAGCCCTAAAGGAAATCCTGCCAGCCTCACCAGCTTCGGTAGGAATCAAAACTTGGCCGCGTTGTTTTTGTTCATTAATGCTAATGATCTGGATGCTGGCAGCTCCTGCCTCGTTCCCCCCATTTTGTGAATTGGGTGCTGAGCAAGGAGGAGAAGTGAGCCAGTGACAGCCTCCTTTGAAGAGCCCACTTGAGAAGAAAAGCAGAGAGAGGAGCAAGCCGACGACCATCCTCCAACCAACCACTCACCCACCCCACTAACCCCAACCATCCAGATGGCTTCTGGGCCACACAGCTGCTGCAGCCCAGCAGAAGTGGGTACGATCAAAGGTGGCGTTGGCAAAGGACGGTCTGTGCTGCGCCGCCCTTTCAGCCTCTGGACGTGGTTGCTTCTTCGAAGTTTTGCCCAGCCAACCCTGGAAAGATACTATTACCTGGGACCACAAGGCTAAAAACAGGGAAGCCCTGCAAATAGGAGGAGGAGGAAGAAGAGGAAGGAGAAGGAGGAAGAGGAAGGAGGAGGAAGAAGAGGAAGAAGAAGAGGAGGAGGAGGAGTTGGTTTTTATATGCCGACTTTCTCTCCCACTTAAAGAAGAATCAAACCGGCTTACAATCACCTTCCCTTCCCCTCCCCACAAAAGACACCCTGAGAGGTAGGTGGGGCCGAGAGAGTGTGACTAGCCCAAGGTCACCCAGCTGGCTTCATGTGTAGGGCTGGGGGAAAAAATCCAGTTCCCCGGATTAGCCTCCGCCGCTCATGTGGAGGAGTGGGCAATCGAACCCGGTTCTCCAGATCAGACCTCACCACTCCAAACCACCGCTCTTAACCACCACACCACGCTGGCTCCCAAGGGGCACAAAAAAGGGAAGTGTTGATCTTTTCCAAACATTTCAAAAGGAGACGAGAAGCAACAGCTTAAGCCACAAGCCTGGAGATGTCCCACCACACTGGGACCTTGGTCCGCCCCCCACCCCACCCACCCACCCCGGAGTTCAGGGGAAGATATTTTAACTTCACAACAACCCTGCGCCTAGCCTAAGGCAACCCGACGAAAGCCGGATGTGGGAGTGGGATGAATAGTTTCTCCTTTTCTTTGTTTTCCACTGAAAAGCAGCATCGGAAACTGTAATAGGGAACAGAAGAGCAGAAGGGGAAAGAGGGCTGTTTAATTTGTTTCCCTTCCGCCATTCGCTACTCGAATAATAAAAAAAAAAGTTAGTTTTTCAGCTGGAGGAAACAATGTATTAACCAACATGCCTTTTCTGCCCGTAGGGGGGAAAGCAGTTTGAGGGAGGGCAACTTTGAGTAGATTGTGGGGAAAGGGCTAAGCAAACCCCCTTCCTGTTCCCGAAACCAGCAGCCTCCCTGGTTGCTTTTCGGTTTTAAATAAAAGGAGAGAGATTGTTAATTTGTCTCCAACGCATCGTCTCGTTTGGCTCTAAGCCTCATGGCTGAACAGGCATTTGAACCCAGTGCTTCTCGGGTAGGGTTGCCAGGTCCCTCTTGGCCGCCGCCGGGAGGTTTTGGGGGCGGAGCCTGAGGAGGGCGGGGTTTGGGGAGGGACTTCAGTGCCATAGAGTCCAATTGCCAAAGCGGCCACTTTTCTCCAGGTGATCTGATCTCTGTCGGCTGGAGATCAGTTGAATTAGCAGATCTCCTGCTACTACCTGGCAGTTCAGGATAATATATAAACAAAGTGCAAATTTTGGTATGCATCACCAGCAACTGCGCACACCTGGGTTTTCCTATGTATTTGAGTAAGGCTTCGTTTGACTTTACTTGCTGCACTATGTGATGTACTTTGCTGACATCTGATTGTAACAATTTACACTTACCCTGTGTGGGAAGGAATTATGAATGTATAGCAGCCCTTTCTTTTTGTGAGTATAGTGTATCAAATTATATTTTAGTAGTCACAATCTTTATATATTTATATATTGATTGCATAATATTAATTTCAGGAAGGACTGAAGAAAGATTTCCACCGCTGTGGATCTGAAACGGCCGTATCCATTGATGATTGTGGCTCTATATGGACTTTATACACAAAGATTACAATACTATTACTTACCTGGTACTCGGTTGAGACTTTTGGAATCACTTCTGCTTTGTGCGGATTGTATATATTGTATATATTTGTGCTTTGTATGTGTCATGTATATGGTCCTTGTTTCACCTCAGTAGCTCATAAAATTTGCACTTGGTTTATATATTATCCTGTACTGCCTTCCTAACCTTTTGGTATTAGTACAGAGGTGCTGTTTTTCTCCCCACTACCTGGCAGTTGGCAACCCTATGTATTGTACAGTATGTTACTGTTTACTTCAATAGTAAATTTGCAAGGGCAGCAAGGCCCTTTGGACCTTGTTGTATGTTACTCTGTGGTTGCTGGTTGCGAAGGGGTCCCCATAACAGTTCAAGCTTCAGGGCCCCAAAAAATGTACGTCCGCCACTGCGCAGGATGCTCTAGCACTGTCCTCTAAAAACGTAGGGATGCCATGTCCCTCTTTGCCACCGGTGGGAGGTTTTTGGGGCAGAGCCTGAGGAGGATGGGGTTTGGGGAGGGGAGGGACTTCAATGCCATAGAGTCCAATTGCCAAAGTGGCCATTTTCTCCAGGGGAACTGATCTCTGCCTGCTGGAGATCAGATGTTCTAGTGGGAGATGTACCAGCTTGCAACTCTGTGCCACCGGGCTCCTAAGAGAGAGATCTTACCAGTTGTTTAACTTCCCCCCCACCCAAGCAATTCCTCACAGGTTTGGGTGGAGACCAACAGGCAAGTTGTAGACTAAAGCAACTGAATTCATGATTCAGGACTGTACGGAGTGCCGCTGCCTCAAGGCTACACCACTGGACTCTTTCCAAGAGCAACAGTCTGACCTGCTGCAATGCTAGAGAGCCGCTGATTTGTGCTTTTTACTTCACGCTGGAGTTTCCAGAGACGGGGCCAGGAAACCCGGGCTTCGCTTGTGAAAGCATTGCCTTCGGCGATCCTCCGTGGCAGATTCCTGAAAACACCTTACGCAGAAAGAGTGCAGATGTGGCGTAGGATGTCCTGACTCCCTGTCTCATATCCTTTTGGACTGCCATCTTTACGATTCCCCAAGAGGAAACCTCATAAAACCTATAGTTTCGAACTTCTCTTCAAATAACACGGAAATACTTCACAAACTATTCGCTGATAAGGATCCTGAGATAACCAAAAACGTGGCAAAATTTCTGACGGTAGCAGTCAACCAATGGGAATCTAGTCAAAAGCAGAATCACAACATTAAGGAATGATTTATATTAATTTTATTTTAACTTTTATCCTTTTATATACTGCAAACTGTACTATGCCAATAAAGGTATTTGAAAATTGAAAGGCAAGAGTGCGGTGACTCAAACTGGCTTGGAAAGGGTATCCTGCACCGTGCCTCCTCTCCCAAAGTCCTAAAGGCAGACGTTACATGCACAGAGGCCCTCATTTCTTCAACCATATCCAGGTGGAGAGGAAAACAGTTCTGAATACCGCAGCACAGGGATACATTTGGATTCTTCGAGAGCTTCATCTAGCGAAAGTTCAAGGGGAACCCCATTTCTGCATCTGTGTCAAGGGCGCGTGTAAAATATTGAAATCTCTCATACGTGTGCAGATACCAATGTTTTAAATCATTCACTACCAAACCCCCTACACATTAACGCTTGCTCAATCAAAAAGATTTTCTATTACTTTGGGAGTATGTTAAGGCTTTTGAAAACCTCTGGAGAACAGGGAGCATCTGCTGAAAACACTTTGATATGGCCCCACCACTACCCCGGTTTCTTGCTTGCCTTAATAAGGGAAGCTAAAAGAATGCGGCTCTTTAGGTTTGCCTACCTCCAGGTGGGGCCTGGAGATCTCCCGGAATTACAACTGATCTCCAGACTACCCTGGAGAAAATGGATGCTCCGAAGGGTGGACTGTATCGGGCCACATCGATAAGGGCCCTCTCCTCCCCAAACCCCGTCCTCCCCAGGCTCTGCCCCCAAATCTCCAGGAATCTCCCAACCCAAAGTTGGCAACCCTAATAAACCCTGTGGGGTGAACCCACTGCTCTAGCCATCCCTCCTCTTTAGGTGGGGCTGCCATATTTCCAGGCCAGGTTTTCAGAGAAAATGAATGGAAAACCAGCTGTCTTTACTGTTAGAAAAAGAAGAAGAGTTGGTTTTTATATGCCGACTTTCTCTACCACTCAAGGAAGAATCAAACCGGCTTATGATCACTTTCCCTCCCCCTCCCCACAACAGACACCCTGTGAGGTAGGTGGGGCTGAGAGAGCTCTAAGAGAGCTTTGGGGAAACAGGTGCGGTAGTCAAAACAGAAGCCAGTGTCCTGCCATGGAGACCGTTATTGTAGTGTAGTGCTACCATGGTTTGCCACACCCTGAACTGTTAGAGAAAACTGCAGAAGAGCAGCATTGGGCGAAATGTCCCAGAGGGTGATCTGGCCCATTGAGGTGCCAACAGCAGACATCTTGTCTAAAGCATCTGGGTACATGGAGAATCTTCCATCCTGGTCTCTAGTGACGGACACATTGGCCTGCATAATGCAGTGGCCCCTTCTGATTCATGGCTGAATCCCCCTGTGTTAAGAAACGGTCTATGCACGCAGCAGAAGAAGGAGGTAGAGCCTTCAGGTGGTGTGTGGGCATGGACTATACCACGTGTCATTTTTAAAAATTTCCTCTACTTGAAAAGCCCCCGCAAGGGGGAAATTAGTACACCAGGGCCGAGAAGGCCAGAAACGTCTTGCACTATCTGCTTGCTTGTGGGGAACATATAATGGGGCGCAGCAGTACCAAATTCTTAATAGTACTACAATGAAAACATTTATTAATTAACACTATAAACTTTTAAGATGCAATTCAGTTCTAGCTAGAACTCTAACAGAATCGTTAAATGCATGATCCCCACACATTCATTCTGACCGTTGGGTGAGACCAACAGTCTGACTGCGAGGCTGAATCTAGACCAGTGGTTCCCAACGTTTCGGGCCACTGCCCCCTTGGTTCCACAAACTCAACCCCAGCGCCCCACTACCCTATCCTATAAAAAACCCTATTCAAAGCAGGGGTTTGCACGACTCACGAAAGAAGATTATAACGGTAAATATCAAAACAGCAACAATTAATTGCACGTCTATTCAAAATCAAATTAAAACTTTTTAGTTGAAATTTATTAAACGAAATTGATGAACTTGATCCAGTGGTACCAGCTCTTCAAAGTCTGGAAGAAAATTTTGAGAGCTTCCACCAAATTTTTAGTTGAAATTTATTCTACGAAACTGATGAACCTGATCCAGTGGTACCAGCTCTTCAAAGTCTGGAAGAAAATTCTGAGAGCTTCCACCAAATTTTTAGTTGAAATTTATTCTACGAAACTGATGAACTTGATCCAGTGGTACCAGCTCTTCAAAGTCTGGAAGAAAATTCTGAGAGCTTCCACCAAATTTTTAGTTGAAATTTATTCTACGAAACTGATGAACTTGATCCAGTGGTACCAGCTCTTCAAAGTCTGGAAGAAAATTCTGAGAGCTTCCACCAAATTTTTAGTTGAAATTTATTCTACGAAACTGATGAACTTGATCCAGTGGTACCAGCTCTTCAAAGTCTGGAAGAAAATTCTGAGAGCTTCCACCAAATTTTTAGTTGAAGTTTATTCAACGAAACTGATGAACTTGATCCAGTGGTACCAGCTCTTCAAAGTCTGGAAGAAAATTCCGAGAGCTTCCACCAAATTTTTAGTTGAAATTTATTCTACGAAACTGATGAACTTGATCCAGTGGTACCAGCTCTTCAAAGTCTGGAAGAAAATTCTGAGAGCTTCCACCAAATTTTTAGTTGAAATTTATTCTACGAAACTGATGAACTTGATCCAGTGGTACCAGCTCTTCAAAGTCTGGAAGAAAATTCTGAGAGCTTCCACCAAATTTTTAGTTGAAGTTTATTCAACGAAACTGATGAACTTGATCCAGTGGTACCAGCTCTTCAAAGTCTGGAAGAAAATTCCGAGAGCTTCCACCAAATTTTTAGTTGAAATTTATTCTACGAAACTGATGAACTTGATCCAGTGGTACCAGCTCTTCAAAGTCTGGAAGAAAATTCTGAGAGCTTCCACCAAATTTTTAGTTGAAATTTATTCTACGAAACTGATGAACTTGATCCAGTGGTACCAGCTCTTCAAAGTCTGGAAGAAAATTCCGAGAGCTTCCACCAAATTTGCCAGCACGGTGCCATAGCTTGATCTATTGTAAATTAGTGAACGACACAGTTGAAGGGGTCCACCTCTAGTGCCCTCCTGCTGCCCTCTTGCCTCTTAGTGCCCCCCTAGGTAATCCCACCGCCCCCCAGGGGGTGGTACTGCCCACTTTGGGAACCACTGATCTAGACGTTATGAAGATGGCGGAGATGCCGCTGAAAACAGCAGGCCTGAGTCTCCACCTCACCCTCGTAACATGCCAGCTGCGTGTCCCTCCCCTGCACTTTGTTGGCTGGCATTTAGAAGGAAACTCACAATGCAATGGTGTACCACATCACTAGTTTTCGTTTAGTGGGGACAGAGGAGACACAGGCTACCATTTTCACTGGCAGCAGTGCGGCAGGTTACAGGCAGCAGAGACAAACTTCATGACTTGAGGGGGGCCTGCAATTTTCCAAGCAAGGCCAGACTCACTGCGGACAACTTGCACACAGGGCATGTGGTCGACCAACACAGGATCCAACCCCCAAGCTGAAGAAGTTGGCCATCCCTGCTTTCTAAAGGTAAAGGTCCCCTGTGCAAGCACCGGGTCGTTCCTGACCCATGGGGTGATGTCACATCCTGACGTTTACTAGGCAGACTTTGTTTACGGAGTGGTTTGCCAGTGCCTTCCCCAGTCATCTTCCCTTTACCCCCAGCAAGCTGGGTCCTCATTTTACCGACCTTGGAAGGATGGAAGGCTGAGTCAATCTTCAGCCGGTTACCTGAAACCAACTTCCGTTGGGATCGAACTCAGGTCATGAGCAGAGCTTTCTGCAGCTTTCCACTCTGCGCCACGGGGCTCTTATCCCTGCTTTCTAGGTTCCCCTTTAAGCACCTTGCCACACTCAAGATCCTGGATGCTCAACACTTGGAAATATTTGGACCAGTAAATCTAAAAATAAAATCCATTCTTTAAGCGGAACCTGCCGTGGTGCAAATTTAAAATACTGATTTTTTAAAAGGGAAATATTCTGAGGAGGACAAAACAGTGCTCCTAGCAACGCAATGTACACTGGTCTCATCCTGACCATAGCCCTGCCATACAATGGCTGCACCTTCTCACTGCAGCGTGAGTTAAATATTGCCAGAAAAAAACTCCCTGGGGGGGGGGAATATCACAGGACTCTCCCACACTGGCACACAGGAACCCTTAAGTTCTTAGCGTCCTGTTCAGTTCCTGGCGGTCTGGGCATACAATGCTAGACATTATCTTGAAAACAAAAGCAAAATGGATCACTAGAGAAGGAAAAGGTATGGCACAAAACAACGTCCGCCATGCATTGGGTTTACGGATATTTCATGAAAATCCCCAGGATCTACCAGGGCGGCTTAACAGCTCAATCTGTCCCGCAAAACTGCCCTCAGCTTGACTTTTCAAGGTGGCCCGTCATTGAGTCAATTAATTTAGCAGCCCATACAATTTATAATGCCGGTTTAGTTGCTAGGCTTTCAAAGCACAACAGCTCTCCACGGACGCTGGGGGCTCATTTCTGCTCCACCCCCCCCTCCAAACACAGGAAATAAACCCTTGGATGTTATTTGTTTGGATGGTAGTAATCCTGCTCTTTCTCTAGCAGGAGGCTTAAAATGAGAATTTGCAAAGTTTCGGGTCCCCTGATCAGAAATGCACCACAGGGGTCCCCGAGTGCAACGGCACTCAGCGCACGCTCTTTAGCATCAGGTTTCCTGTGGCTGTTAAACACGAGAAAGGCCATGCTGGATCAGCAAGTCCAGCAGTCCGTTCACACCGTGGCCAACCAGGTGCCTCTAGGATGCCCACAGACAAGACGACTGCAGCAGCACCATCCTGCCTGTGTTCCACAGCACCTAATAGAATAGGCATGTTCCTCTGATCCTGGAGAGAGTAGGTATGCATCATGAGTAATATCCACTTTTAAAAGTAGCCATGAATACCCCTCTCCTCCATGAACATGTCCACTCCCCTTCCAAGTTGGCAGCCATCACCACATCCTGGGGCAGGGAGTTCCACAATGTAACTATGCGTTGGGTGAAGAAATACTGCCTTTCATCTGTTTTGAATCTCTCTCCCCCTCCAGCAGATGACCCTGCATTCTGGTATTACGAGAGAGGGAGAAAAGCTTCCCCCCGTCCACTCTCTCCACACTGTGCACAATTTTTTATAGACCTCCGATCACGTCTCCCCTTAACCGCCTCCTTTCCAACCTAGTAGAAAGGAGCAAGAGTCCAGTAGCACCTTAAAGACTAACAAAAATATTTTCTGGCAGGGTAGGAGCTTTCGTGAGCCACAGCTCACTTCTTCAGACAGTAGAAAAGGGCAAGAGCCCAGGAGCACCGTAAAGGATAACAAGAATATTTTCTGGCAGGGTGTGAGCTTCCGTGAGCCACAGCTCACTTCTTCAGATAAGCTCCTACCCTGCCAGAAAATATTCTTGTTCGTCTTTAAGGGGCTACTGGGCTCTTGCTCCTTTCTACTACTGCAGACAGACTAACACGGCGACCCACTGTGAATTGTCTTTCCAACCTGTTCGCACTACAAACAGTTGGCAGGCTGAGCAGACCTGGCAAGGCAGAAACACTCTGCACATGCTCAAAGCGCGCCCCTCCCCCCCCCTCGCCCAGCATGGCTTCCCATGCACACCAGCAGTCAAAAAGGGCCAGAGTCCAGTAGCACCTTAAAGACTAACAAAAATATTTTCTGGTAGGGTATGAGCTTTCATGAGCCACAGCTCACTTCTTCAGATACCAGTAGTAGAAAAGGGCAAGAGTCCGATAGCACCTGAAAGCCTAACAAGAATATTTTCTGGCAGGGTGTGAGCTTTCGGGAGCCACAGCTGCCTTCTTCAGAGAAAAGAGTAAGGGTCCAGTAGCACCCTAAAGACCAACAAGAATATTTTCTGGTCGGGTAGGAGCTTTCAGGTATCTGAAGAAGTGAGCTGTGGCTCCCGAAAGCTCACACCCTGCCAGAAAATATTCTTGTTAGTCTTGAAGGTGCTACTGGACTCTGGCCCCTTTTGACCACTGCAGACAGACTAACACGGCGACCCACTGGGAATTGTCTTCATGCACACCAGCTTTGCGATTGCAGCCCTAGGGGGGGGGAGAAGAAGCACTCTGCACATGCACCGATACCCTCCCCGGCCTCTTCCCCGTGCCTCGCGACCTGGAGGCTGCTCCCCGCGCCTCCACCTGGGGAGGGAAGACGAGGCGTTGGAGCCCGGCTCGCCAGGAGGGGAAAGGCGCTTTGGCCATGCTCAGAGGAGGCGGCGCGATCTGGGGCGCGCGAGAGCCCCCCCCCCCCGGGGGGCAGGGCCACGCAGGAGCCGGGGTCCGACGCCCGACTGGGGAGGGGGGCGGCTGGCTTACCTCGAAGAGCTGCGGGATCTCCCGGCGGGAGACGTAGTCCCTGGCGTCGGCCGCGCTCATGCTGGGCAGGGGTCGCGGGGAGCCGCCCGCCCCGTCCAGCCTGCCTCTGCAGCCCGGACTGATGCTGCAGCTGCTGCTGCTGCTGCTGCAGCTGCAGCGGCGGCTTCTCCTGCGATGGGCGGCCGCTCCTCCGCCCGCCCCGGGGTGGGGATGGGGGTGAGAAGCCCGCCTCCGGGGGGGCTTTTCGCGGAGCGGCGGCTGCCTCTTGGAGGGCACACCCCACTCTCCCCCCACCCCCAGGGCTGGGGTCTGCAAAGGGGCTGGTGTGGTGCCCAGATGTAAGGGCTGGTTTGGAACACTGCGTGTTCGTGGGCACGCGCATGGAATCTTTGGGGGAGTTGGCACCCGGGAGCCGTGAACCAACAAACCGTGCTCTCTGTGCCTGGGACGGCCTCTCACCAGTAGAGAGCTCTGGGTTGCGCTCGTCTTCAGGAATGGGGTTTCTGGTTACCCAGCTCACAAGGTCAGGTACTCACCAAGTGTAATGCCCAGATCTTCTGGCCAAGATCTATAGGTTATGCTACGTAGAGTGAAGTAGACACTTAATGCGCATCGGTGCTTTTGTGTCTCAGTCTGCCCCGTGCGGATGCATAAATGATACGGACTTTCCTTTGTTTCTCGGGTGAATAACCTGCATCTTGTCGGAGGTTATATTCACCCCCAGGTCTGTGTTTCGCCAACCTTTTTTTGACCAGGGACCACTAGGACTTTTTTGTTCGGCGCAGGGACCCCAAGGTTCAAAATAAAAATTCAGAGAATTTGAAAATATGATTAAATATGATTAAATAAACTTTAATCATAAACTTTAATCATAACTGTTAGTTAAACATTAAACTTAGAATAATGTTTGAATATATATTTTTAGAATAGAGAACTTTTAATTGAAAATGTTAATTTATTATGGGTTTATAACTTTGTTTCGCGGACCTTAATTTAGTTCTCGCGGACCCCTGGGGGTCCACGGACCCCCGGTTGGGAACCAGTGCGCTAAATAAAAAACTGTTCCTTTAACCTCCTCCTAGTTGTCTTCATTGGACTCTATAAGACAACCAGGCACTTCACTGGCCGGTCTCACGACCCGCGCTTCAGGGCTTCAGCTCTCTTTGGCGGAGAAGAGCCATTGTGGCCGCTTTGGCCCGGGAGGTTTTGCTTCAGATTGCCGCTCTCTGGATGCCCCATTTGGTTGAGTTCTGGAACTGACTTATTCATCTGCTACCGATTTCAGAGGGATAGGATCGTTGGTTATGGCTTCTTGAAAGTGAGGACGAGTCACGCACCGCAATCCACTAAACTCCACTCACGAACCTCCAAGAGCACACCTTTCCAACCACCAACAGATGCCACCCATTTGAAAAGGAGAGCGGCAGTGGAGAAATTCTCCAGATTCACCTCACAACAACCCTGCAAGGTAGAGATACTGGGAGGAAATTTTCATTTAGGAAACGTTGGGCTGTCAAATAAAAAAGCTCATCCTGTGAGCTTCGGTACTGAGCAGGGATTTGAACGAAGGGGAGGGACTGAGAAAAGGGGTCCCCATGATTAATGGGGCAGCTCATAAAAAAAATGGTACAAGAATTTGGAAAGCAGTGGTGTCCATTCTTCTTCCCTCCCACGAGAGACAATTCCTCTTAAAAGACCTTAGTTAAAGTAAAGTAAAGTAAAAGACCTTAAAAGACCTTAGTTAATCATCAATTGAAATTCGACATACGTTTGCACCACACGCAAGTTGTTTAGAAGAAAATGGCCTCCTTTCCCTGTTTTTGGTACAAGAATTTGTGGAAAGCAGTGGTGTCCATTCTTTTTCCCTCCCACAAGAGACAATTCCTCTTAAAAGACCTTAGTTAAAGTAAAGTAAAGTAAAGTAAAGTAAAAGACCTTAAAAGACCTTAGTTAAGGTCTTTTATGCATGGGTTGTTTATGTGACACACACACATATACCCACTACTTGTTTTCGTGTTGCACATCTTTCCCGACGTTTAGAAGTCACTCCGCTCCCTCCCCGCATTCCCCCTGCATTTTTCTGGATGCTGCCAGAAAAAAAGCATCCAGAAAACGCAGGGAGAGAGCGAAGTGACTTCTGAAGGTCAGAGAAAACATGGGCCCTTTATCCACGGCTGTTTCCTCGCGGTCACCCCGCCGACGACTTGGGGGCTTTGCTTTGACTATGCTTGCCTTTTCTGGCCGTCGGAGGTCGCCTCGCTCTCCCTGTGGGTTTGGCCCGTGTTTTCGGGATTCACGTTCAGCCAGTGTCCAGAAAACGTTGGGAAAACGTGCAAAGAGAGCGAGGCGACCTCGGATGGTCGGAAAATGCAAGCCCCCAAGTAGTCAGCGGGGTGACCCCCCAGGAAACAGCCATGCATAAAAGGCCGTGCATAATGAAAACAAAGGGGGTTACCGCACTTTGTATTCCCAGCGATGTATTAAGAGTTTGAAAATGTTGTAAAAAACATCGCTTTAAAAGGGCTTTTGGATACCACGGCTTACAAATGGTTGGAAGGAAATGGTTGGGAAGTGGTTGGAAGAAATGGTCTTCAAAGCTAAAGGGGCCAAAGTGCGAACAGTATTTTTTATAACGTTTTCAAACTCTTAATACATCGCTGGGAATACATGGAAAGTGCGAACAGTATTTTTTATAACATTTTCAAACTCTTAATACATCGCTGGGAATACAAGTGCGGTAACAAGTGCGGTAACAGCCAAAGACCTGAAGTAGTTGGGTGTGTGTGTGGGGGGGGTGATTGTGATGGAAACAACCCGTGCATATAAGGCCTATAAGACTTCTTTAATGTTGGAGAGAGTGCTCCATAAAGCACACTGGAAAAATAATGCTCTGCTCGTTTTGGGCCACACACCCTTTTTTCTCTGTCCCACTTCCAGCAATGTGTTTGTGTGTGTGTGCGGGGGGGGGGGCGGGGGGAAGGAGATGCTGCTTGGTCTGCAAAGAAGTTTATGGCGGTGGGAGGGAAAGCGAGGGGGGCCGGCGATGCTGTGGCCAAGGACACAGTTGGAGGGGTTGCAGCTTTCCATAGCAGCTGTGAGAAATTTGCCGCCCACGGCCCGAAGGCTTCTTTCCCTTCACAATGCCTTTGTGTTTGGTTTCGCCGGCCTGGAGTTCAGATGTGGGCCACTGGAAGAAACGGAGGCAGAGACGGGCCGAAGGAGCAAGTTGGAGAGAGGACATCGCTGCCCATAGGACTTTGAGGCCTGAGGTCTGACCCCTGGCAACTCCCCTTGAAAGGCTTTCTGGTTGCTGGCCTGGGAAAGATTTCTGCTTTAATAGGGTTGCCAACTCTGGGTCGGGAAATTCCTGGAGATTTGGGAGTGGAGCCTTGCAGAGGGCAGGTTTTGGAGCGGAGAGGGGCCCTCAGCCAGATATATAATGCCATAGACTCCAACTTCTAAAGCTGCCATTTCCTCCTGGGGATCTGATCTCTGTCGTCTGTCATGGGGAGGGGCTGTGGCTCAATGGTAGAGCATCTGCTTGGCATGCAGAAGGACCCAGGTTCAATCCCCGGCATCTCCAGTTAAAGGAACTAGGCAAGTAGGTGATGCGAAAGACCCCCTGCCTGAGACCCTGGAGAGCCGTTGCCGGTCTGAGTAGACAATACTGACTTTGATGGACCAAAGGTCTGATTCAGTATAAGGCAGCTTCATGTGTTCATCTGGAGATCTGCTGCAGTTCCGGCAGATCTCCAGGCCCCACCTGGAGGCTTGCAACCTGGAGAGCCACTGTGATTGGGGAGTAGGCGACGTGGGCCAAGATGGACCAGTGATCTGACTCAGACCCCAGCCTCATGAGCTGATACGAGCATTACTTATATACTCTGTCTAGTTGGTTGTTATGCTGCCATTTGGACTCTCTCCCTGCATCCACAGGTTTTAAAGAGGTCCTCTTGTTTACTTGCCTGCTTGCCAGGACGCAGCGTGTTTTATTCCTCAGTATCAACATGCTGTCATGTAGGCATCGCAGAGATGAGTCTACCCAGCAATCAAACTGTAAAGCAGTGTCATCCTGTTATCCTGTCGTCTTCTTTCTGATTTCTCATCCACTGCTGACGGGCACGGTGTTCGGCAGTTGCGGAACCACGTTTTGCATGGTGGGATACTACGCAGTCACCGTTCCAAACCATTCCCACATTCCACGAATGTCTCATGTGGAGGCGGAGAACTCCCATCCTCTCCAAAGGAACTGGTCAACAGATTTACGTACGCGGCAAACTACGCCATACTGAGCTGGTGTGTGCAAATTGCCATGTAATTCACAGCATGATTATTCATAGGAAAGTAGCAGGCCTGTTAATGGTTTAATTGATTCCTTATGCCATTAAGCATGTGATTTATTAACCATGCTAAACCACAGCTTGCACTAGCTAAAATGGTTTCAACCTTCCCAACATACAGGCAAGCCCTGCTTCAGAGTTATTCATCAGCTTTCAACCCTGAAACATCTAAGTGTCGTGGCCTCTGGAGGTGAAGCAATAGCCATAATCGGATTGCCACTTCAGACATCACACCAAACCATAGTTAGGATATATCTCATTTTGCAAACACATCTCAAACTGTACAATCTAATTTGGTAACCATCCACACATTTGTAAACTCAAAACATTAGGTCAGACTTTAATGTGACTGGAACCAGAATTCAAACCGTGGTTTCCCAGTCCATCCCAAGTCATGGTTTATTAAATCGAATGTCCATGTTTCTTAACCATGGTTTGATGTGATATCTGAATTGAACCAAGACAGTTGCATATGCCAATACTTATGGCAGGGCAGGGAGAAATGTAGGCTTATTCGGTGATGCGTGCGCAGGGAGCCTCTCCTCTTCGGAGAACAATTCCCCAAACGTTTGAGGAACAAGGAAAGACGTCAGCAAAATCCTCTTAGGAAGAAGCAGGGCTGGAACTTTAGCACAGCTCATCTTAGTCAAGGCTTGCCCGTATTCAGACCCTATGCCAACAACATGTAAAGTGACAGTAAATAGTTTACCAGGGCTTGAAAAGAGTGCATTTCCCTCACCCCTGAGCAACATTGCTTCTCAGGCATCTGGGATTTGGACAATGCAGGCCAGAACCCGTGCCTGTCATTTAAAAAGAACACGATCATGATGGGCTGCCATGTTAGTCTGTCTGTAGCAGTAGAAAACTGGATTTTCCCCACTCTTCCCCATGAAACCAGCTGGGTGACCTTGGGCTAGTCACATTCTCTCAGCCCCACCTACCTCACAGAGCGTCTGTTGTGGGGAGGAGAAGGGAAGGCAATTGTAAGCTGGTTTGATTCTTCCTTAAATGGTAGAGAAAGTCGGCATATAAAAAACAACTCTTCTTCTTCTAAGTGGAGTTGGTTTCACAGGCTGCAGTTTATTATGAGGCCTGAATGCAGCTGGAAACTCCAGGACATGACAAATAATAAATCTCCCTTCGGGACAAGGGTTCACCGTGAAAGAACAATGTCAGAAAAGTAAAAAAGAAAAATCAACTCAAGAATCTGACTGGATTAAAAACAAGAGAATCTGACTTTCTGTATTTTACATATCTACCTATTTTGTTATGATCTTTTGTCTGAACAAATGCATTTTTTCTGAGCTGATACTGTTAGGAAAAATGACGACTCAGGCCTCAGCGAGAACAGAGAAAGACGAAGGGTACGGATTTAAGACAAACCTAGCAGGTGAACTGACTGCTTTCGGTCATAAAGATATCCATTAAACAATACTCTGAATTTACAAGGAGATAGGTAATGTGGACCAGTGCACAGTGAGGGGGGGGGTGCCAACTTGGAAGGCTTTAAGAGGGGAGTGGACATGTTCATGAAGGATAGGCTGTCCATGGCTAATAGTCAAAATGAATACTAGTCGTGATGCATACCTTTCTCTCCAGGATCAGAGGAGCATGCCTATTATATTAGGTGCCGTGGAACGCAGGCAGGATGCTGCTGCAGTTGTCTTGTTTGTGGGCTTCCTAGTTAGCTACTGTGTGAACAGACTGCTGGACTTGATGGGCCTTGGATTCATCCAACAGGGCTTTTCTTAGGTTCTTATGGGGGATAGGGCTATCCATGGCTACTAATCAAAATGGATAGTAGTCATGATGCATAGCTATTCTCTCCAGGATCAGAGGAGCGTGCCTATTATATTAGGTGCTTTGGAACACAGGCAGGATAATGCTGCTGCAGTTGTCTTGTTTGTGGGCTTCCTAGAGGCCCCTGGTTGGCCACTGTGTGAACAGACTGCTGGACTTGATGGGCCTTGGTGTGATCCAGCAGGGCCTTTCTTAAGTTCTTATGTAGGACAGAACTATCAATGGCTACTAGTCAAGATGGATACTAGTTACGATGCATGCCTATTCTGTCCAGGATCAGAGGAGCCTGCCTATTGTATGCAGTGCTGTGGAACACAGGCAGGATAATGCTGCTGCAGTCATCTTGTTTGTGGGCTTCCTAGAGGCACCTGGTTGGCCACTGTGTGAACAGACTGCAGGACTTGATGGGTCTTTGGTCTGATCCAGCATTGCTTTTTTGTTATGTTTAAAAGAAAAGGAACACAAGAAAATGTTGCAAGATAAAGATGTAGCAATATTTATTTCCATACAAATCATTACAAAACTCTCTTCCTTTCCAATTTGGTGTGCAGCTCTGGGCATCAGACAGTCCCACGTGAGCCAACGCTTCCGGCAACATTTAATAGCTTCTCATCAATGGTGCTAGACCCCTGGACAGAATTCCCAAAAAGAATTGAGCGAAAAAGTGACCAACCATAGACACACACTTTGTGCCAACCGCAGAGATGTTTTAGAAGATGCTACCAATAAACGTCATCAAGGCACTCTTGATCCCAATTAACTGTTCCTCGACGTTATTGTTAGTATACAATATGTCGCTTTGAAGCTCTGCCGTGAAGTCCTGCATAGCCAATTAACTACAAACAACCGCAGTTCAAACAGAAAGCAGAGTTGACACTTGGAACCTGTTTTTTCTCCTATGGGAGCTAATAGCAGCTTGGGGTGGGAGATTGACATCTCTTCGATTGATCATGGATCTCTTGCGCCTAATCTACATGAGCCCTAAGTTCCTGGATTGTCCACTTCAATTATGCTTTAGTTCTGCACATGTCTATTTTAAGTATATGTAAATACGATTATAAATTATCCAGATGTCTGATCATCTCGCAAGTTTGATAAAGACAACAGTCACTGTTTTGGTCCCACAGGAGACGACAGCTAATAGATATGGCAGTATACTTTATTGCAAGCTTCTGCATTACACAGAACACTTCATCATGCCATATGGCGTTTTATGATTAAGAGCTCTGTGTCACTTGAAGGTTCACATATTCCTTTAAATTGACAGAAATAGGTGACCGATAGCTTGCCTGCTTTGCATTTCTGACCAGCTGGGTACCTTAAGTATCCCTCAGAGCTATTCAGACAAAAGAGGCTGTCCTACATTTGGCACTTAGATCCCCGAGTTGCACGATAACTCAGTAGAACTAGAAGTAAGTAATCTATATACACAATATGGGATGCAACATCTTGCAAAGAGCCAAGAATTGGGGTTTCTCCATCCAGACTTTGTTAGCATGTGTACACATGGGACAATGTGGTTAGCCACCCCTTTCCTAGTTCTGTACCACTGACAGCCCTGCAGCATTCACACATTACACAGCTGACCATCCTCTTGACCTACCCTTAAATATGGGTCACAGGGGTTAGTTTTTTCCTCACTCTTTGCGGAATCTTAGGCTTACTTCTCAAGCTAGAGCCGTTTTATTAGACTGCAGATGAGAGCTCACATGCTAGAATGCTCCTCTATACAACAAAGTCCACTTTGCCTGGAAAACTAGCATGTCAGGGTCAAGCGTTCTCGCCTCACCTCCCACCCTGACACTCTAGTTTTATATGTGCAGGGATATGTTCTTGAGGATGTATTCCAATATATCAGCTTCCACTCCAGCCTGAAGTCATTCTGTCTTGACACAGAATAGCCACGTGGGTGAAAAGTAAGCCTAAGGGAAGGAGAAGTGAGGGGTGTAAAGGAAGGAAAGACCCCAAAGGTTTCCCGGGAAATCAAGTGGCACGCCACAACTCCATGCACCTTGTATTCCCACATGCAAAGTTGGTTTTGATAATTTTTTGCTTCATCTTTGCACACTCCAAACAAAGCTGGTCTATATCAAAAGCTAGCCAAAAGCCCCATGCTTGCAGCCAGCAGAGTTGAGCTAGCCACTCTTTATGCCAATTGTGAGCCACCTGTCCTACCAACGGTCCTGCGTATGACCAGTTATTTGTGACGCCAGTGGCTCACAGCCAGGGCAAGCAGTGGTTACCATGGTGGAGCTGGCCATAAGCTAAAAGCTTCACCCTTTGTTCCAAGGAAGGGTTTTAAACACACTGGGGGTACATAACCAGATTTCCAGACATGTGCCGCTAGGCTCTTCTGAGCATCAGCGCAGATACCGTGAATTTTGCAAACCTCAAAGCGTCAACAGCCTCCGGTTGCTTCCAGTTTTTTGGACTGGAACACAGACAAGAAAAATTTACAAACCTTCCCCCCACAGCCCCCGAATCAGGTCTGATAGCTTTTTCTTCTTAACCCATTTTACAGATAGCAGAATGAGGCATGGCGAGGTTATTCAAAGCTGCTGGCAAATCAAAAAAGGGGCCAGCAATCTGGTCTTTGGACCCTTGTCTGCTCATCCAGAGTTAGAGGTCTACGGAGCCCTAGGATGTCACGTACATGCAGATACAGAGACGGGTCGTTTAGCCACCCAGCACAGCTACCGTGATAGCTACTCTCCCTTCCCAGCATTTACAACAGATTAGAAGAAAATCTACCAGCCACACCTTCCAGCTTCTCCCCCTCCCTGTCAGGACACCGGTGGACTCAGGTCAACGTGTGACAACCAGTGAAATGATCAAAAAGATGGGTGCATGAGATAGCTCACAAATCACCCCAGGGAGAGCATGCCTGTTATTGTTCAGGCAGATGACAGGGGTACGACTCTGTATCCTGAGCAGGAACCAGGGAACAAGTCTATCTGGTTTTCTTTGTCAGGCATCTTCCCACTGGCTTTTGACTAGCAACCGCTTTGGTGATAAGAGCGAACGAAAATATACAACCCCTTCGCTGCGTTTGTAGCTGTATAAACAGCAGACCTCCGAGTGGTTGTTTGTTGGGCCTCGGGGCTGCTCTGACGCCATCCGCAGCACCAGTGTACAAACAGGGATGTCACGGTGTGATAAGGAGGCTGCCGAGGTTCACGTTAGCACCTTCAGGAGGGCTCCTTCCAGCCCAAATGCTAGAGGGCTGAGGGTGGAGGCAGCCTCTGCCTACCAGCTCAGAAACACGCCAGCTAGGAAGGAAAACTCTCTCGCTCTCTGCACCGAGCTGTGCAAAAACCCAAGCAAGGCTGGAAGCTCAAGCTGTAAATTGGCATTACCGGCCCTTCAGAGAGCAAAAAAAAAAAAAACAACCCAGCTCAGCCGCTTGCAGCAGAGTTGCCATGGTGATCTTGCAAAGAGTTGCCAAGGGCAGAATGGCTTAATGGGGGGAGCGGGATGAAGGCAGAGGCATCGAACCGGGGTTCAGGGGAATCCCCAAAACAATTCAGTGCCAATTCGTTACCTGTTTGCCTGCCTTTCGTTTACCCAATCAAGACCACTGAAAGTGGCTCGGGGAGGGGGGGCTTCCTTTCTCCTCCAGCACTTTCAATGCAGGTGAACGTGTGGAACCGAAATCTGACTGTGTCATAGTGATTGTGCCTACAGAGAGTAAGGGGTTAGGGACAGTGCAAGGCAGAGGAAAGGACGCTAAGTTTGGTCAAGAGAACCGAGTTCCAATCTCCGTCCTGAAGCTCAGTGCGGTGGCCGGTAAACGCTGGGCAGAAGTGGAACTACGGCCATTGAAAAACTGGGGGGTGGGATGGTTTGAGTAGACAAATGGTTGGCAAGGAAAAGATTAACACATATCCCTTTACCCACTCTATTTGCCGATCCTGAAATCATCCTCTTAAAGCCTTCAGAAAAAGCAACCTCAGAACTATACTTCAAATCATATTCGTTTGCCCAATCTAAACCAACCTTTTAGGATTATTGTGATTATACAAGAATGGTAACATTCTCTAAACTGGAAAAGTGCTCCAGAAATTACGAATAAGAACCATCAGGACGTGATGCTTATTCTAGATTTTTAAAAATTCAAAATAAAACAAAGGGTGTAATTAATGGGGAATAATCGGGTGGGGGGATTGACTTCAGTTGCGGGGGATCCGGCCCAGCCAGATACCCCTGGAAACCCAAATCTCTACCCCCTCCTGGCAACGTTAATGACATGCTGGGTGGAGAAGCAGTGGGCACAGCGTTGCTTTGCAAGGTTGTCGGAATGGGATCTTCTTTTTCCATCTGCAAATTTGGAAATATGGGGGTGGGGAGCTGGTGCTTGTGGCTCGGGCCTCCCCCCTGCCTCGTACTCGGTTAGCGGCCGTGGATTCGCCTCTCAGCTGCATTCGCTCGGCTTCTACAAAAATGCACATTCAACTGAAGCAGGCGATGAAGGGACATCAACGAGTGGTTTGCTGGTTGGGCTTCATCGTACCTGAGAGCCACGTTCTCCCCCTGCTGACATCGTGGCGCTCTGCACTTAGAGTGGGGGGTAGTAAAGCTCTGCCAGGGTTAGCAGCCACAACCAGGGGGCTCCGTTTTAGCTACATCCAGACCAGAATTGGGAAGCAACCTTAGCGAGAAAGCCGGGAGGTGGAGAGTGGAAGCGAGATAACAAACCCCCTCCAGAAGTCAGGACCCACGTCCTCCCGTCGTTCCAGCTCCCCGCTTGCATTCTAACATCTGAGTAAAGGAAGGGTTGAGCTGCTTCGAGGATAGCTAGATGGAACTTCTGTGTGCAGTAGCAGAGTATAGTTTGAGTGTGGGGCGGGGAAGGCTGTTGTGTTCCCACCCAGTTTTTGAACTTCCTGGAATCCAACAGGACGCTGAACTGGTTGGGTGGTTTGCTTGATTCAAAGGGGCTCTGGGTGTCAAACAGACAGGCTGGCGCTCTGATTCCCGCCTTTGACAGTGGGTGGACTTCTGAAGCTGGGCCGCTAAAGCTCTCAGCCGCTGGACCAGCTTCTTCACACAAAGGATTGCTCGTTCGGATGCAGAGAGGGCGCCGCAGCCCCACTGACTTCCCCTGCCCGAGCAGGAGGGTTTGGCACCTTGGGTGCCGTTGGCACTTGTGTGCAGGGCTAATCCCAGTCCGGGTGGGAGAAGGTGATGTTGTAGAGGGTTGCCCAGTTGGCAAAGACCCGTTTCTCGGTGATGAACCGGTGGTGGTTGCCCTGGCGGCTCTGCTCGTTGTGGATGTAGGTGAAGCATTCGTCTGGGCCCTTCGGATCATAGTAGTGATACGGCATCTTACGAGGCAGAGGATTCTTACTACTACGGGATGGGAAGCGAGAGAGAGGATAAAACAGCCCGAGGCAGCAACATTCATAACTAACAAAAGTGTAAATCGGGGAGAGGATTACTTACGTGCAGTAATTAGGGGGGACCATCCCATAAACATGAACTCTGTCACACAGCTCAATGGCGATCACCATGGTGAACCAGCCCGTGCTCAGCCAGGACCGCGACGTCAGTCTGTGAATTGACCAGGGGTGGGGGAACAAATCATCAAAGCAAATCAAAAGAGACGGGAGATGGAGAATTACAAAATGGGATGCATGGTAGAGCAGCGGTCAGATTTATGTTCTTGCTTACTTCATTTACGGGCCACCTTTCTCGCAGAAACAAGTAGAACACAAGAAGAGTCCTGCTGGAGCAGAACGAAGCTTCTGGCTTTTAGAGGTAGGCTGCCTCTGAACCTGAACCTAGTTTCCATCCTTGGAAACTATTAAGAGGCACTGTAAGGCTAATTTATTTACCAGAACTTATAATGAAGTGTAAATTGCAGACATTTCATTGCACTTTATTGCCTTGACTAGCATGGGGAGGAACTAATTGGTGTTTTTATTGTTCTTTGATGATTTGTTTATTGGCTTCAAGTAAGCTCCATTTTGCAGAAAATTATTAGGGGGCTAGAACAACTGCCCCATGAGAAGCGGTTAAAATGCTTAGGGCTGTTTCGCTTGGAAAGAAGGCGGTTAAGGGGAGATATGATAGCGATTACGGATACCGTGGATTGCCAAAAAACCAAATCAGTGGGTTATAGATCAAGCCTGAACTGACCCTAGAAACTAAAACGACTGACCCTAGAAGCTAAAATGACTAAACTGAGACTATCGTATTTTGGTCACATTATGAGAAGGCAAGAGTCACTTGAAAAGACAGTCAAACTAGGAGAAGTTGAGGGCAGCAGGAAAAGAGGAAGAAGACCCAACAAGAGATGGATTGACTCAATAAAAGAAGCCACAGCCCTCAATTTTCAAGACCTGAGAAAGGCTGTCAAAGATAGGACATTTTGGAGGACATTGATTCATAGGGTCGCCATGAGTGGGAAGTGACTTGACGGCACTTAACACACACACACACACACACATGATAGTGGTCTATAAAATTATGCATGGTATGGAGAGAGTGGACAGGGAGAACCTTTTCTCCCGCTCCCACAATACAAGAACGCGGGTCATCAGCTGAAGCTGGAGGGGGAGAGATTCAAAACAGATCAAAGGAAGTATTTTTCACACAATACAGAGTTAAATTGTGGAACTCCCTGCCCCGGGATGTGGTGATGGCTGCCAACTTGGAAGGCTTTAAGAGGGGAGTGGACATGTTCATGGAGGAGAGGGCTATCCATGGCTACTAGTCAAAATGAGTACTTAGTCATGATGCATACCTATTCTCTCTGGTATCCGAGGATGCCTATATTAGGTGCTGTGGAACACAAGCAGGATAATGCTGCTGCAGTTGTTTTGGGGAGGGGCCGTGGCTCAGTGGTAGAGCATCTGCTTGGCATGCAGAAGGTCCCAGGTTCAGTCCCTGGCATCTTCAGTTAAAGGGACTAGGCAAGTAGGTGATGTGAAAGACCTTTCTGCCTGAGACCCTGGAGAGCCGCTGCAGGTCTGAGCAGACAATACTGACTCTGATGGACCAAGGGTCTGATTCAGTATAAAGCAGCTTCATGTGTTCATGTGTCTTGTTTGTGGGCTTCCTAGAGGCACCTGGTTGGCCACTGTGTGAACAGACTGCTGGACTTGATGGGCCTGGGTCTGATCCAGCAGGGCTTTTCTTATGTTCTCTCCCGATGAGAACACAAAGTGGTATACATCATTCTCCACTCCTGCATTTTCTTCTGCCTCGAGCCACAGGGAGAGGTGGGATATCAATGTTTTAATAAACAAACAAGTAATCTTTCGCTACCTGAGACCCTGGAGAGCTGACTGCCAATCACAATACTGAGCTAAGTGGACTGATGGACCAATTCGGTCTAAGGCAGCTTTTTGTGAGCTGAGGACAGTATCTTCTGCTCTGCTACCAGTCCTCCTTAACAGACATGCTTGAGGATTTCCCCCTCAGGCTGGAATTTTAAAAAAAACAACCCTCAAGCATAGCCCCAACATACCATCTTGTGGCATTGAGTTCCACAAGCAAAAGATGCAGCCAGCATCTCTTCTCTTCCCTCCCCTTGGAAAGGCTAATCTGGAAACAGGGTTACAGAGAAGAGATGCCAGAGAGATTGGTGTGGATTTACCTGTCCTTTCCAGTCTCTTTCCTGAACAGCCTGTCAAATTGTTCCATGCGCCTGCCAGAAGCCACAAAAGCCGACATGTTGGGGAACGACATGCTGGCCCGTTGGATGACCTTGTTGAAGACCTGCTGCATCCTGCGGGGAGGCCCCCAGAAGATCAAGATGGTGCCCGGGGTCCTGTTCACAAACTCCTGTGGCCGCTTCAGGACCCTGTAGAGGCTCGAGTGGGCTACCACCCGGAAAGTGGTTTTGTTACCAACGTCTGCTTCGTACCCCGTGGTGGGAGCGTCATTCATGCGGATTGTGCACTCCATCTGGTCGATTTCTGGACCTAGTTTGCTCCCAAGGAGGTGGCTGGAACTGGTGATGATCGCACACTGGTTGCAGTGATGGTCTAAGGTCTGGAAAGAAGGAAGAAGAGTTGGTTTTTATATGCCGACTTTCTCTACCACTTAAGGAACAATCAAACCAGCTTACAATCACCTTCCCCACAACAGACACCCTGTGAGGTAGGTGGGGATGAGAGAGTGTGACTAGCCCAGCTGGTTCATGTGGAGTGGGGAAACCAACCCGGTCCACCAGGTTAGCCTCCACCGCTCATGTGGAGGAGTGGGGAATCAAACCCGGTTCTCCAGATCAGACTCCACCGCTCCAAACCACCGCTCTTAACCATGACACCACGCTGGCTCCTTAGAGCTCTATCCATGCTGAACTCCGATGCTGGACTCTCTCTGAGTTCTGAATGTTACAGTTTAATTGTCCACTGCCAAAATTCTTTAGCTGCCAATCAACTGGCTTCTAAACCAGAACAAATTCCTGGATTCTTGCATTCTTCACAGCCTACAAGCCAAGTTTCCCCAACAGAGGCTAAAATAGAGGAGAGACGAATGATGTAAGCCGCTTTGGGTTCCCTTTGGGAAGAAGAGTGGGATATAAATGGGTTAAATAAAATAAAAATAAAATTGGCTAACTGGTCAAAGCTGGTAAAAGGCACTCTAGGTCCTTGCTGTGTGTGTGTGTAAAGTGCCATCAAGTTGCAGCCGACTTATGGCAACCCCTTATGGGGTTTTCAAGGCAAGAAACTAACAGATGTGGTTTGCCAGTGCCTTCGTTCGCATGGCAACCCTGGTATTCCCTCGGTGGTCCTCCATTCAAATACTAACCCAGGCTGTGTTGACATGTAAGACTGCACATGGCAAGCAGATAGAAAAGATCTAAGTGACAGCCAGGTGATTGGTGATGTCACATGACAGTTCAATGACTGAGCAGAAAAACTGGCTTGCACTGGACTGAGCTAGATGGTCCTGGAAACAAGGCAGCCAACTGCTGATTGGCTGGGAGATTGTGCCAGTAATGTATATAAGTGTACCATATATGTATTTGGTTGTGGGTTGAGAGAAGTGGATGCTTTGCGAAGCACTTTGACACTGTGAAATAAAATAGCACTTTTGTATACGTGCTGACTCTGCGGTATTCACTCGCCTCTAGGGTGTCTGATACTTCTTCCAAACACCAACAGGCTGACCCTGCTTCGCTTCTGAGATCTGACGAAATCATAGAATCATAGAGTTGGAAGGGACCACCAGGGCCATCAAGTCCAACCCCCTGCACAATGCAGGAAATTGACAACTACCTCCCCCCACCACACCCCTAGTGACCAGAAGATGGCCAAGATGCCCTCCCTCTCATCATCTGCCTAAGGTCACAGAATCAGCATTGCTGACAGATGGCCATCTAACCTCTTCTTAAAAACCTCCAGGGAAGGAGAGCTTACCACCTCCAGAGGAAGTCTGTTCCACTGAGGAACTGCTCTAACTGTTAGAAAATTCTTCCTAATGTCTAGACGGAAACACTTTCGATTTAATTTCAACCCGTTGGTTCTGGTACTACCTTCTTGAGCAACAGAAAACAACTCGGCACCCTCCTCTATATGACATCCCTTCAAGTACTTGAACATGGTTATCATATCCCCTCTCAGTCTTCTCCTCTTCAGGCTAAACATACCCAGTTCCTTCAACCTTTCCTCATAGGACTTGGTCTCCAGACCCCTCACCATCTTTGTTGCCCTTCTCTGGACACATTCCAGCTTGTCTACATCTTTCTTAAATTGTGGTGCCCAAAACTGAACACAGTACTCTAGTTGAGGTCTAACCAGAGCAGAGTAAAGCAATACCATCACTTCGTGTGATCTGGACACTATACTTCTGTTGATGCAGCCCAAGACTGCATTTGCCTTTTTAGATCGGGCTATAGCATAATGCTTTCCCTCCCCCAGGCCCTTGCTGCCACCTGATATCCCGAAGTAGGCCCTGGTCCAGCAGCACCCTAAGCTACAGACCTTTTAATAGACTCCCCTACCTTGCAGAGTCCTGGTATCCTCCCATAACACTAAACACCAGCAGACAGAGATCTGTCCATGACCCTTAGCCCCTTGGGGACTTGAACCCAAGTTTCCCCAGTCTTTTTCCAACAGCACATACATCAGACAGAGGATGTTCCAGAGTGGAAGCTCTACCCGCAGAAGCCTACAGGGCCAACTTCAAGCATCTCTGGGTAGCTGCTAAGGTCCAAGGACTTCAGGCAGGGCCTTCTGCCAGCCCCCTGACCCACTGTGACACAGAACCAACTGCCACTGCTGTCTGCCCTCTTCCACAGTAGCGGTGGCAGGTTTGGGGGCCCCTGGGTCAATGACGTACCCTTTCAAGTTGATCTGGGTGAGCAAAAACCAATGGAAGCTAGGAGGAGGAGGAGGAAAAGAAAAGAAAAGAAGAAAGGGAAGAAGAAAGAAAAGAAGAGTCGATTTATATATGCCGACTTTCTCTACCTTTTAAGGAGAATCAAACCAGCTTACAATCTCCTTCCCTTCCTCTCCTCACAGCCGGCACTTTGAGGTAGGTGGGGCTGAGAGAGTTCGGAGAGAACTGTAACTAGCCCAAGGTCACCCAGCTGGCTTCATGTGTAGGAGTGGGGAAACCAGCCCGGTTCACCAGATTAGAGTCTGCCGCTCATGTGGAGGAGTGGGGGAATCAAACCCGGTTCTCCAGATTAGACTCCACCACTCTTAACCACTACACCACGCTGGCTCTCCCTTGCCTGTTCCCCTCTCTGAGTGACAGTGGCTGCTCACTGCCTGCTTACTCGCTGGGTGAGCGAGTGGCAACATCAGCACCGAGAGCTTCTGCCACCTGATTTCTGGGGGAAAGGAATGGAGAAATGGGGCGGGGGGGGGGTGGCGGGAAGGCCCACAAGGTGATACTGGCAGTGCTACACTTTAGTGAAGAGGCCAAAGGTCATCTTGGCCAGAGTCCCTCCACCCAGCCCAACTTGACGGCAGCTCCAGCAGCTTGTGACTGCTGAGACTGATAACTTTATTCGTATTTTTGAAAGCTGCCCAAATGATGGACATGCAGGACATAAATCTTTGAACTAAATAAACGAAGGTGCATTCCAAGGAAAGGTCGTTTAAGCATGGGCGTTTTACTTGAGGTTCATTGCTCGCTGGATCCACACTTTCCTGCTGGGAGTCTATGCAACAGCAGTCTCCAAGCTCGAATCAGGAAGTATTTGAATCCCAACTCTTGAAATTCTGTTTTGTAACTGGCTGTAGTGAGAGAAAAGCCCTCCCCAAACCCAACTGCCGCACAGAAAAGCATTTTATGAAAATAAAACAAAAAACGGAGCAATCTGAAAAAAAGGGGGAGGGGAGGAATCCAAGCCTCGGTTTGAAAAAGCCTTTCTTCTGCTCAGAAAGAGCTCCCAGGGAGCAGGAAGTATTTGAATCCCCCCCCTCTGGACATGCTGCTTTGTAATTGGCTGTGAATGGAACTAAGCTTGCATATCCCGCACTTTGCCATATGCACGGAGATTTCACCCAGGCTGAGCTCAGGGGAGAGGGAAGAATCGGGTATCAGAGGAACGGGAAGGCCCGGGATTGCTGAGTGCTGGCAGTGAGGTCATCTCTATTGGAGGGAAAACCCATGCATGACTCCAAGGAACAACCAAGACAGATGGGGGGGGGGTGAACATGAGTGAAAGTACCCATGCGTAAACAACCTGAGTGAAGTTAATCAGAGAATTGGAAGAGCAATATCAGCAATATCATGTGACAAATCCAAGTTTCAGGTCTGTAAGAGAACGTAGGGTTCCCTATCCAGGACATTTTTTTCCCTTGCAAGGACAACGCAGTTATAAGTTCCAGATGCTTTGAGTACCTTGTTTCCAGAAACGGGGAGGTATTCGTTCTTCACCTCCCATTCCTTCAAGCTAGGAGGCAGATGGATCTTTCCTACCGAGGAGGTGTAGTGGAAGTCCTCACTCCTGCTGTTGGAACTGTAGATTATCAGCAGCGTGACCAGACCGAACAGGATGAGAAAGAAAGCAGCACGAGGACTCTGCAGTGCAAAAAGAGAGGAAGCGGCCAGAGATCAGGGAGGTGAAAGAGCCCAAAGCTTGGGAAAGCCTCTTTATGGCACCTAGACAGATTGCACACTTTCTTCGGCCTTTTATGCATGGCTGTTTCCCTCGCGGTCCTCCGACGACTTCGTGTCTTTGTGTTGATTCTGCAGGCCGTTCCTGACCATCAGCGGTTGCCTCGCTCTCCCCCTTGCTTTTCCCCGCATTTTGTCCACATTTTCAAATTTGAGATAAAACAGGTCTCTGAAAACGCAACAAAAAGCGGGGAAACGCAGGGGGAGAGCGAGGCGACCTCTGACGGCCAGAAACGGCATGCAGAATCAAAACAAAGACCTGAAGTCGTCGGAGGGGTGACAGCGAGTGAAACAGCCATGCATAAAAGACCTTTGACTTGTATGCACGAAAGTTAGAAGAGAAGTTTTAACTGTGCTTATGGCAGATTTCTAACATCAACCATAGTCATATAAGACGACAAATTTACAACTGTGTTTCAACGTTTGTGCGTTTTTGGAGTCATCTGTGAATAGATGCATTCTGTCCACCCACCACAGAATTTGCCCATGTATGGGGATGACATTTTAGCATTTACACCTCTTTTGCTTCTATGTGAGGGAAAGACTTGTCAATGTCACTGATTCTCAATTTTCTTCTTCTTCACTGTATCCCTCTAGGTCTACTCTCCAGTGAAACTGACATGGTTTCAGGAAAGCTTTGGCCGTTTCCCCAGGGCTGGAAAAATGCCACTACTTCCTCAAAGTAATAAAATATAATAAATTAAAAATCCAACCAACTTTGGCTTTTACAACGTCACTTTCCTTTACTTTCCCTAGATTTAATAGCCACTGGCTATCCATCAACCACTTCACACTTTAAAAAGGGGAAATGAAATTTAATTTTTCTTCCTTGACACTATAAAGAGAAAAGTTGCCACATCTCTCACGCAATTGACCAACCTATTTGACAGCAGATAATGCTGTATCCACTTCTCAGAAAGTGTCTTTAATTGTTTTCTCCAGGGAGTGATTTATTTATTTCGTGCAATATTATTTTGTGGACATGCTAAAACAATGTGGGCTAGGGAATCTATTTGATCTGGACAAAATGGGCATTTCCGTTTTTCTGCAGTAATTTTATTGTATTGCCCTTGTGTCTCAGCTGAGTCTAGGGCATTACATCATGCCAATAAGAAAGCTCATCTGAACTTATGAATTTCTAACCAGCGGAAATAGTCTGGCAGGAAGAAAGTTCTGCTGAAGGGTATCTGGAAGAAGCAAGGTGAACATTTACGATTTGCGTCCTTAAACACTAAGGACCAATCCGCATTTAAGATCTTATGTTGTAATTGTTTACAGCTTGCTTTCCAAGCACTGTTCCTTGAAGCTTTCAGTCACTCTATTGGAAGGGAAAATCTTTTGTCTAACCTACTAGTCCAGGTGGACACAGAGATATCTGAGATTACCAACTGAGACATGTCAGGAGCTGTTGATGGCTCAAAGAGGAAGTACTGATATTTAATGTCAGATTGATATATAATAGATGATAAGTTTGGGAGCCCCAGTTCTAACTGTACAGCAGAGGAGGAGATACATCACACAATACCCAGCAAGTTTCTAAAAAATTTAACTTGAAGACTATCAAGATGTTCTATATGGCCAGTGTACCAAACCAGAGCAGCATATCTAACAATCGAATATATGATTGCTCTATATAGGATCATAAGGACTGGACAACTTCACTTTCAATGACCTTCATTACACATTTGCGACATTCTCGTTGCAATACCTTAAGTGACTTCACTGTGCTGAGTTAGGTTTGCACATGGCTTTGAACTCCAGTTCAAATAAATAAACAACATTCAGAAAAGTTACAATCCTACCAAAAATAAGTTACAAAACCACCTGCCAACACATATATCTACTCTTACAGTGCATTCCTGAGATTTGGTGTGGGGGAATGGCAGGGAGGAGGCACAGCCGCACCGCCTCCTAAAGCTGTTCCCCGCACACCAAGAAACAAAAAAAAGCCTTTTAGCGGCTTTTTCTTGTAAAACGGGGCCTTTTCGCCCCATAGAGAAAAGCGAGGCTATGCCTGCTAAAAAGAAGGCGCAGCTTCGTTCTTCTCTTGTTCCCAGGGCGAAAGGGGACAGGAAGCTGCCTAACAGCAGCTCCTCCTGCCGCCCCGCCCCGGGATGCCGGAGTGCCTCCTGGAACACCAGCATGGGCTTTTACGCCGGTGGGACGCCGGCGGAAGGCCCCATCGGCATCCCAGGGTGCCACTGCCACGGCAGCGAACAGCGACTGGTGTCCAGGCCTCCACACCGGTGCTGGGGCCACTAACGCCGATGTAAGTAGCCCGGGTGCAGGCGCAGGGGGGGGCGAACGCCAGCGCAGCACCTTCCTGGCCTCCTAAGGGCTTTTGCCCTCGAGGCTCAGGATTGTGCTGTTAGTTGCTTAGGGCATATTGATGACACAATGAAGTCAGGCCAGCCTTGCAGACAAGTTCCCAAAAGCTATGAGCCCACAAAAGTTGAACCTGTAATTTTTTTTTATTGTTGCATGGGAGGAGGGGAATCTCCAGTGTCAGAAATAGTCCCTTCCTCATTCACTACTCAGCAATGATGCACACACACCACCATTGGTCACACTGTTCCTTCCTTTCCAGAGATGCAACACACATCAATGTTTTAGTGCTAGTGCACTAGAGCAGGAACCTGGAATGCCCTTCAGAGAGCCTGCTGTGTTCTCATTATGGGGTTAAGCACATGATTGTTGTTTTAAAACCACAAATGTATTTCTGTTTCTCTGAATTTTATGCACAGTCATTTGCACGTCTATGGCTTTATCACTCCCCAGTACTTGCTTTCTCTCTCTATTCCAGTTCCATCAGAGGCTTAGCCAGGATTAAACAGAATCAGAGCAATAAATAATTAACCCACAAATTGAAAGTACAAAGCACTGGAGATAAACATGCAAGCTAGGCATGAAATCCAGCCATCCTGAACCCTAAGAAACTGAAAGGTACAAATGTTAACTTGTTTTTTTCCAGAATGGAGAAAGGGGAGCTACTTTAGAATATGATGTGGTTTAATGTAATTGCTTATTGGCTAACAGCCCATTCCTGAGTTGGGGGGTTGGTTTGGCGGCGACCAGAGGCAGCATAGCCATGCTGCTGCCAGAGCAGCTTGCTGCCAGAGTAGCAAGCTGGAAAAAAAACCTTGTGGCCCACGATTTTGCAGGTGTATCTCAATCCCTGCAAAATGGCATTTTTTCAGCCCGATAAGGGGTTGTGGCTCAGTGGCAGAGCCTCTACTTGGAATGCAGAAGGTTCCAGGTTCAATCCCCGGCATTTCCAGTTAAAGCAGGGGTGGGGAACATCAGGCCCAGGGGCCATTTAAGGCCCGCGAAATTATGTGGTCTGGCCCTTCGTGGGTCCTGGCAGATCTCTAGCTCAGAAGGATCAAAGACTGGCAATCCGACCCCTCCCAAGGACAACAATAGCCTCTATTCAAGCCAGATGTGAGCTTGTTTTGCCTAGAAAAGGAACCTTTTTTCCCCCTTGCAGAAGAGTCGTTAGTTATGGAGCTGCTAGGACCGCCCAAGAAACTGTGTTAACTCTTTCCCATCTGGGCCGTGGAGAAACGTATTCCCTCTGTACTACAAGAGGACTGGGGGTGAAAGTGGCGACAATGGAGGGGTTAAAGTGGGCAGGGCCACAATGTGCGGGGGGTGGGAGTACTTAGCCAGTGTGTCCTCATTTCACCCCTACAGGCGGAGGTAGCAGGAGCTGGCTGTAGAATCCGGCCCCGACCATGCGGAGCAGGAGCAACTCTGGCATGTGGCTGGATGGCTACACCCGGCTGGTGCAACAGACCATCCTGTGCCACCAGGTGGGTGAGTGCACCACCGGTTGAATGCCTGCCTGTTTGCCTGCGCCGGGAGGGGTCATCTGGGGCAGCTGTCTGCTTGGGGCTTGGTCGGCTAATTTTTAAGTTGATAATTTTGTATGGCCCGCGAATGATATTATAAATATCCAAATGGCCCTTGGCGGAAAAAAGATTCCCCACCCCTGAGTTAAAGGGACTAGGCAAGTAGGTGATGTGAAAGACCTCTGCCTGAGACCCTGGAGGGCCGCTGCTGGTCTGAGTAGACAACACTGACTTTTGATGGGCCAAGGGTCTGATTCACTATAAGGCGCCTTAATGTGTTCATTATGAAGCTGTCTAAAGGCAGCTCCGCCCCCAGGAATGCCCCCCTGAATGACAGCACAGGGAGATAGGCCAGAAAAACGCCGGAGGGAAGCAGCGCCGGCGCCCAAGCCCCGTGCTGCTGCTGGTATCCATGGGGACCAGCGTAAATCACCCTACGCTGGCATCCATGCCAGTTTGCATGGCGCAAGTGGCATGGACACCAGCGTGGGGGTCACACCGGCTCCTAGGCAGCTCCGCCCCCCTTCAGGAATGGGCTGTGTCGCTTTGTAGCCAGGAACCTATCATTCAAACGTCATTTAATTCATGATCTTACTTAGGCAATTTGCCCTGATCCAAGGCTCAGTAGCTGGGACTCCAGGTGTGTAGCCCCAATCGGATACTTAGAACACCACTTATCGTACCTTCCGCATGGACGAGAGAACAGGCTGTAGGACTACAATCCATTCAGCATTTCAGCAAAGTGAATTCTCATAAATTATCAAACCAAATCAGCATTTCCAGCAGAAGCCATCGGTAAAGTTTTTTTTTTAAAGGGCTCTGCTGTTTACATCTCCCCTAAAGATCCAGTAAAATAAGATAAGAACTTGGTGGATTGTCCATGTGCTTTGAGAACGGTCTTTGTCTTTATTTAGCTCACGTGTCCCCAACCTTTTTGAGCCTGCAGGTACCTTTGGAATTCTGACACAGTGTGGTGGGCGCAGCCATGAAAGAGGTGGAGCCAGCCAGAAAACGGCTGCCACCAGCTTACCTTCAATCACATAGGAATATCCTTGTGCTGTGGTGGCAGCTCCTGCCAAAGCAATGGCCAGTCAGAGGCCTGCTGGGCAAAAGCCCCACCTGGCCCCACCCACTTTATAAAAACACTTGGCGGGCACCAGGAAAGAAGAGTTGATTTTTATATACCAACTTTCCCTACCACTTAAAGGAGAACCAAACTAGCTTACAATCACCTTCCCTTCCCACAACAGACACCCTGTGAAGTAGGTGGGGATGAGACAGCTGTGACTAGCCCAAGGTCACCCAGCTGGATTCATGTGTAGGAGTGGGGAAACCAACCTGGTTCACCAGATTAGCGTCCGCCGCTCTTGTGGAGGAGTGGGGAATCAAACCCGGTTCTCCAGATCAGAGTCCAATGCTCCAAACCACCGCTCTTAACCACTATACCATGCTGGCTCTCAAAAGGTGTCAGTGGTCACCATTGGGGACCCCTGATTTACCTTTTCCTTTCCCTGATTTAGAAAAGGTATGGAGTGAGCTCTACTGACAGGTTTGCGTTTCCAGAAAAGTAAAGAAGCTGCAAGCTTACACTAAAGAAGAAACTACTGATATTTTATTATATAAATTTTAAAAAGCTCCTTAAATGGGACACGCCATGCAGATTGCCCTGAGCTTCTTGGGGAAAGGGTGGGATTATTATTGAGTATTATCACTCAATGTTATATCCCACTCTTTTCCCAAGGAGCTCAGAGTACACGAAGCACAAGACATATCCTGTTTCATCCTCAAAATAACCTTGTGAAACAGGTTAAGCTGAGATGCGGCAGGTGGAATTCAAACCCAGGTTACAAAGAATGTCTATGGTCATTTATGCATGTCCGCTTTAACTTCCTTTATTCCCTGTTTCAGCCAGGATCAAGTTTTTCAGTATGCATGCTATCTCATTCCTTGGAAACTCAACGTTGTTTCGAAGCAAAACAAACCCGGCTTTTCCCATTCCTCTTCTGGCCCGAATTAAACCGTTGATCCTGGCTCATTCCAGAGTCACAGAGCATGCATACTGCATTAAGGGGAAACACAGAAGATTAGCTTCACTCACAGCCAATCACGAAGCAGCGTGTAAAGAGGCGGGGATTCAAGTGCTTCCTGCTACCTCGGAGCTCTTTCTGAGCAAAAGAAAGCCTTTTTTAAAATGAGGCTTGGATTTCTCCCCCACACACACACACACCCCTTCTTTCAGGTAGCTCCGTTTTTTGTTCTTAAAATGCTTTTTTATGCGGCAGTTGGGTTTGGGGGGAAGGAAATCTTCTCTCACGGTAAGCCAATTACAGAGCAGCATTTAAAGGGGTGGTACTTGATTTGAGCTTGGGAGATTGCTTTTCTGTATTCATGGCTCGATTAACACACAGTTTCGTCCCTGATCATTCAAGCCAATGCATACAGTTTCCCTCAAATCGGGTTACATTAATGTGCAATGAACCCATGTCCAACCAGGGAGATCCAACCCATGCATAAAAGGCCTATTACTCCATATACACTTGGGTTGAACCCTGGTTGTAAATCTAAGGTCGTTTATGCATGGGAGTTTTACCTGAGGTTTGTTGCTTGCTGGGCCCATACACCAGCAGTCTCCAAGCTCCAATCAAGTCCCCGCCCCTTTAAATGCTTCTTTGTAATTGGCTTACTTTGTAGAGCTTACTGTGAGAGAAAATTCCCCACCCCCAAAACCCAATTGCCGCATAAAAAAGCATTTTAAGAACAAAAAACCAAAAACGGAGAAATCTGAAGGGGTGGGGGGAGAAATCCAAGCCTTGGTTTTAAAAAGCCTTTCTTCTGCTCAGAAAGAGCTCCCAGGAAGCATTTGAATCTCCGCCTCTTTATATGCTGCTTTGTAACTGGCTGTGAGAGAAACCAAGCTTGCGTGTCCCGCACTTTGCCTTATGCACTGGGATTTCTCCCGGGCTGAGCTCAGGGGAGAGGGAAGAATTGGGTTAACAGAGGAATGGGAAGTCCCGGGATTTGTGAGGGCTGGCAGTGAGGTCATCTCTAATGGAGGGAAAACCCATGCATAACTCCAAGGAACAACCAAGACAGACCAGGGGCAAACATGAGTGAAAGTACCCATGCATAAATGACCTAAGTTATAGCATGAAATGATAGATTGTCCCAGAGGCACCGGAGATCTATCATTCCAGGTGGGAGCAGATCCTCCCAACTACTTCCCTTTCCAATAAGACTGAAATTAGACTGAATTGGAAGTAGAGTTGCCAGCTCAACATTGGGAAATTAGTGGATATTTTGGGGTAAAGCCTGGAGACAGCTGAGTTTGGCGAGGGGAAGTTATCTCAGCAGGGTATAATGCCATAGAGTCCACCCTCCAAAGCAGACATTTTCTCCAAGGGAACTGATTTCTGTAGTCTTGAGAGCAGGTGTAATTCTGGTAGATCTCCAGGTCCTACCTGGAGGTTAACAACCCTAACTGGAAGGTATTATTTCCTGTCTTTAGTTATTAGCAATATTGGTATTTGCTACAATTTTCGGCTGGTGTGAAACAAGGATACGTCCTTATTACTTATCAGTTTATGGCTGCTCTGCTATTAATCCATTAGCTGTTATTGGTTTAAACATTTTTAATATTGTTTTACATTTACCTCCAAATCCATCTCAAAAGCCTCGTCAGCCTGAGCGTTTCAGGATTAATATTAAATGCTTAATGCTGCCTTGGATTTGCCAAATTCCTTGAATATGCGACAGCAACTGGACCACAATTCCCATGACGCAGTATGATCACGCACATGCTGTTAGTATCATCAACACTTGCACGCCATTAACAGGGGCAATGCTTCGGGAATGCTGGATGCTCACCAAAAAAGCAGCAACTAATTACAACTCAAGCCAAGAGGGAGGGGGGCTCACCCAGCCCATCTTACCGCATTGTTTTCCATGTTGCTGCCCCAGCTTTAAGTTGCTGCCTTGATCAGTGTGACTTGGGCACCTGCAAAAAAGAAGAAGTCAAAGAGACAGGGTTACCATGAAGCACAATGACCCCTGCACAATGCAGTCACTAGTTAGGGTTGCCAACCTCCAGGTACTTCGCAAAATAGCAAAACGCAATGGTAGCAACACAACCACTGATAACTGTGTGGTATTTTCTATAACAAACTCTATGAATATAAACCCTGAGTTACTAAACTTGCTTACCAAATGTTCTAAGTTACTATTCTATTATACAACATTAATAAATACAACCGAACAAACAAAAGAGCAAACCACAAGAGGAAACAGCTTTGATGCCAAAGTCACTATGTTGACAAATGAGTCCAAAGCTAGAACTGCATAAAACGCGGTCTGATATATGAATCATGGATGTCTGAAGAAGGTATCTCAAAACAAGATGCAACCGGGGTCTTGTAACCTACCTGGGCACATTGGATCAGGTCACCAGCCGATCCTAATTAAGGGTAGACCTAAGCGGTTACATCAGATAAAGTCTTGCCAGCCGGTCCGAGTCTATTTGAGGAAAGGTTTCTTGGGCTCACTTTCCTTCTCTGAAGCTGTGGATTAACACGTGGAATCTCTATCCTTGTCTTATACTGAAACGAGGCAAAGTGAAAGCTTCAAGCTTTCCACCAGGAATTGTGATATTGTACATACAGCGGCTTTTACCAGCCAAGCCGAACCATACTTGATATCTGCCTTCAATAAGAAGATTCTGTACTCATTATTGAGACAACTTTGTTACACAACTTTTGTACATATGAATTGTATATATGGAATTTTGTGGGTTTTGATGTACATTTTGTCTTGTGTTGTCTTGAACTATATGTGGTAGCTTATAAAGATTTTTTACACTTTATTTAAATTGGTTTCGCTCCTGTACTGATTTCCAAATCCCTTGATACTTGTACAGTGGTGTCTATTTCGTTCTCCCACCACCTGGAGGTTGGCAGCCCTATATTCAGCCCTCCCTCTAAACAGCCTCTACCATAGAATTTTTGCGCAAATACTAGAGTATCTCCCACATTGTCAGCAATGTGATGGCAGCAAGCCCTAGGCCTCAATTTTCGGATGGTAAACCCCACACACACACCTGTGGCACAGAGTGGTAAGATGCAGGACTGCAGTCAAAAGCTCTGCTCACGACCTGAGTTCAATCCCAACAGAAGTCGGTTTCAGATAGCCGGCTCAAGGTCGACTCAGTTTCCATCCTTCCGAGGTTGCGTGACCCCTTGGGGTAGGGTTGCCAGATCCGGATTAGAAAATTCTTGGGGGGGGGGTGGAATCTGGGAAGGGTGAGGTTTGGGGAGGGGAGGGACCTCAGCAGGGTATAATACCATAGAGTCCACCCGCCCCGAGCAGCCATTTTCTCCTGGGGAACTGATCTTTCTTGTCTGGAGATCAGTTGTAATAGCAGGAGATCTCCAGGTTTCACCTGGAGATTGGCAACCCTATCTTGGGGACTCCTGATCTCCCGCAAGCCATGTTCAACAAGAGGGAGAACTCTCATGGGGCATTAGATTTCCTCCCCACCTTTGCTCCAGCACCACACTGCGTCCCATCTTGGCCGCCATACCTGAGGAGGCACCAACATCTTAGAAGCCCCCTTCAACTAGCAGCTGCCTGAACTAGTGGTGACCTCCATTCCCACTTGGAACAGCCACCAGTCACGGGCGAGCAAGGCCTTATGCCCGGTCGTCTCCTTCAACCGTGTGCACCTTTTCAGTAATACGGAGGTGGTACTGTAGGTCTAAGGAGCCCCGTGGTGCAGAGTGGTAAGCTGCAGTACTGCAGTCCAAGCTCTGCTCATGACCTGAGTTCGATCCCGACGGAAGTCGGTTTCAGGCAGCCGGCTCAAGGTCAAGACAGCCTTCCATCCTTCCGAGGTCGGTCAAATGAGTACCCAGCTTGCTGGGGGTAAAGGGAAGATGACTGGGGAAGGCAATGGCAAACCACCCGGTAAACATAGTCTGCCTAGTAAACGTCGGGATGTGACATCACCCCATAGGTCAGGAATGACCCAGTGCTTGCACAGGGGACTACCTTTACCTTTTTAAGACCCCCCACCCCCTCCAGTTGCCAGGGGGTACCTAGCAACCCTACTCAGGCACCTTCTACCTCCTGAGAGATTTTTCAGCTCTATTCGTGTCTTCTGAAGTCCGTCAGATCTATTCCTCTGTCTGTCTGGCTTACGGTTGCCAGCCTCCAGGTGGTTAGCAAATACAAAACAGCAGAAAAACAAGTATTCAATAAATGCAAAGTATGTCTTTGTTCAATTTAGGCATATAGTTAACATACAATTATATAATCGTTGTCTGTGCAATATTATGCAGGATAAATCATAAATAACTTGTAATTACAAATGTCTGAATCCCATTCAGAGAGTCTTTGTGCGAATATCTCGCCAAACTTGCACCAGGGAGACGTGGATATACTCTTGTTTTTCTGCTATTTTGCATTTGCTAACTAACTGTATAGCAGGCTAACCTTTATTTACCTAAACCTCCAGGTGGAAGCTGGAGATCTCCCAGTATTACGACTGGTGTCCAGGCTCCAGAAATCAGTTGATCTGGACAACACAGCTGCTTTGGAAGGTGGAGTCTATGGCATTATACCCCACTGCGGTCCCTCCCCTCCCCAACCCCGCCCCCTCAGGCTCCGCCTCCAAATCTCCAGCTATTTCCCAATCCCTCGCTGGGAACCTTAGCCTGGCTGCCCAAGCAGTTCTATTTATATGTTGAAGGGGGATTGCAAAAGCAAACTTTTGATTGGCTCCTCTCGATGCCAAAGGGGCCAATAGGACTGCCACGTTCTCCCTGCTGTCTGATTGGTTCTTCTGCAACCAGGCTAAGGGACCAATACGACAGCTCTATTTTCCCTCCCTCTTCTCTAATTGGTTGGCATTACAAACCCTGGATTTTTATGGTGGTTCAGCTTTCTAATAAATAATATAAAGACCTTAAATTCTTTTAATTTTTAATTTTTTTAAATTATTATTTTCTTGATTTCATTAACACATATATTAAAACATCAATTATTTAAATTCAAACAAGATGATAAAATGTAAATAATTATAGAAAATTAAAATACAAAACGACTCCCCCCCTCACCCTCTTCCACCCTGTTAATTTTATATACTTTTGCTAACAGCTCTAATCCCTATCCTGCTAACCATTATGTACTTATCTTAATTCATCTCATCTAATTATTAATTCAATATCTTAATCTTAATAAAATCATAATTCAGAGTTATCAAAGGGATTAAACCAAAGAGTATCCTAAAGACCTTAAATTCATTCTAACGCACATACTTTTCTATTTACAATTATATAAATAAATATATATAAGGGAGCGCCACAGCTGAGTTGAGAATTAAAACCTAATCCTAGTCCAGCAGTCTAACCACCACGGGCTTTGGCCTGCGTATGCGTGGGATTGCCGCCGGAGGGGAAGCAGGAGCGCTTCCGCATGCAGCCTGGTTAGGGTTGCCAGTAGGGTTGCCAGGTCCCTCTTCACCACCGGCGGGAGGTTTTTGGGGTGGAGCTTGAGGAGGGCAGGGTTTGGGGAGGGACTTCAATGCCATAGAGTCCAATGGCCAAAGCGGCCATTTCCTCCAGGGGAACTGATCTCTATCAGCTGGAGATCAGTTGTAAAAGCAGGAGATCTCCAGCTCGTACCTGGAGGTTGGCAACCCTAGGCCTGGTTAATTGGCGGGCAATTACCCCCCAGAACCAGGCACATCGCAACCCTAGCCTCACCCCAGCCAATATCCTGAACATATCCCCGAGGTTGAAACCGACAATCAGAACTCCTGAGCATTAGCAAAAAAATAAATTAAAAAAATTAGATGTGCAAGATCCTGATTTGGAGTGGGACCACAGGAAAAAGGGAAAGCTGGGTTTAAGCCTCTCTCCCTGTGCCATTTCCCTGACCTGAACTGGCTCTACGGTGCTACTATTTGACTTGTCGAAGGAAACACACCGGCACTCTGTATGCTTCCTTTATAGAAGCTGACCAGGACCATTCCACACCAGGAAAACCCTCCATTTGTCTGCACTGTCTTTGCATGCTGAATCAGAAGCAAACATACAGTAAGCTCGGGAGCCCCTGGATCATTCAAGAACTCTGTTTTCACTCTCACTGTCTAGACTCAAACTGGTTTAGCAGCTGTTCTCACTTCCCCAGGAGCTGTAGGCAGGTGATAGAATGCTAACTATCTACCTTGGCTGAATTCCAGCTCCTGGGATTCTTCGGGGAAGCCATTAGAGCTAAAGAGGTCAGAAACATGGTATACAGTTGTAGTTGAAACCACAACATCAAATGGATCAGATCCATGGCCCTTCAAGCCCAGCATCCCGTTTCTAACAGAGGCCAGGTAGCTACTCCCAGGAAGCTACAAGTATTGCATGAAAGCAACAGCCCTCACCATAACTTGGTCCTTACAGGTTGGGTCTGGTGGCTCAGTACAGAATCCAATACGGCTCTTCTTCTTTTTTAAAATGAAAGTTTTACATTACGGTATATTAGAGGAGTAGGTGGGATGCAAGAATAAAGTACCCAAAAGGTCAAGAAAATATAAATAAAAGTAAAAATCCAAGGCCCAAGGTTATATAATCTAAAAATTATATTTTGTACTTACATAATTTTTAGAGTGTATAACCTTGGGCCTTGGAGTTTTACTTTTATTTATATTTTCTTGACCTTTTGGGTACTTAATTCTGGTGTTTAGGGTTAAGTTTTTCCCCCTTGGTTGTTGGGGATGTAAGAATAGCGACTATGCAAAAGGAATAGGAGGGAAAGTGGCATGGTATGGCCCAAAGCTTCTTAAACTGTGGGTCGCGACCCCATGAATGTGGGGGGGTCGCAAAAAAATTGGTAACAGTAAATGGTAAAATTATATGTATACCAAAGAATTGTGCTCTTTATTATTTATTATCAGTAAATGTTTGATTTGTATAACTATTTTATATACCTATATACCCGGGATCGCGTAAAGATTTCTCGGGCGAAAAGAGGCCACGAGTGGAAAATGTTTAAGAAGCGCTGGTATAGCCCAATCTAGTTAGATTTCAGAAGCTAAGTAGGGTTGGTACTGTTGGAAGTGAAGAACTTTGCACTGTCTCTTAACCTCAGACTTCAGATGGGGACTTGACTAAAGAGTCAGAGAGACAGAGGGGTCAAGGCACTGGGCAGCCTTTCTCTACTGCTCTGACACTATTGCTTTGATGCGCCGGTTGCTACTCTCAGGGAAACACTTTCTTCCTCCTTTTCGCACCTCCACTTGCACGCATGCCTTTCTCCCCCTCCAACTTGCAATCATGAGGGCAGGACCCAGGTCCTGTTGTCTCCCTCCATCCTAGGTAGTTATAGACTAGATTAGGACACTATATTTACTCTATCTTATCTAGAAATGGAGTTCCTATAATAAATCAAGGATATTAGTTTGAATAGATAAAAAGGTTCCCAGTAATTTTGTTCCTGGCACACACAGAGGGGGTTACCGCACTTGTATTCCCACCGATGTATTAAGAGTTTGAAAACGTTATAAAAAATACTGTTAGCACTTTGTTTGGCCCCTTTAGCTGTGAAGATGTCTTCCAACCATTTATAAGCCGCGGTATCCAAAAACCCTTTTAAAGCAGTGTTCTTAATAACATTTTCAAACTCTTAATACATCGCTGGGAATACAAAGTGCGGTAACCCCCAGAGACTAGATGGGCTTTGCTGCACACAATAGATTTTATATGAAAAATCTAATCGGTACTTGGATGGGAGATTACCAAGGAAGACTCTGCAGAGGAAGGCAATGGCAAACCACCTCTGCTTGAAAGCCCCTTGCTGTGGTCACCATAAATTGAATGCAACTTGAGGGCACATAATACAGGAACACATGAACACATGAAACTGCTTTATACTGAATCAGACCCCTGGTCCATCAAAGTCAGTATTGTCTACTCAGCCCAGCAGTGGCTCTCCAGGGTCTCAGGCAGAGGTCTTTCACATCGCCTACCTGCCTAGTCCCTTTAACTGGAGATGCCGGAGATTGAACCTGGGACCTTCTGCATACCAAGCAGATGCTCTGCCACTGAGCCATGGCCCCTCTCCTACAGACAAGCAAAGATTTCTATGGGACTAAGGAGAATCTTTGAGTTGCTTTAAGGAAAGGGAAATGAAAGAGGTAAACACTTACCGGTCACCCAAGTGTGCAGATTCATGCAAGTGCACTAAAACAATTTAACATAGTGCTCCTTTGTATATTTATGACTTATTGTGAGACATCACATATGCCACTTCCTAATAAAGGACTTGTATCAATCCTTTAGCTGCAGAAACGGTACGAGTTATTAATTAATGTGTCAATTATTAAGTAATGTTAAATTGTACATTTTTAGTTCTGCAACTGGGCTTTCTTATACTGGACCTCGGTTGAACTCTTGCTCTGATTTTTGCTGTAGCTTGGATCTTTAAATTGTAAAAGCTCACTGACCTCTGCTATAGGTGAAGCGCTACACCTTGAAAGGCATTTGCACCCCGCTCACCAACTCAGTAACAACTGCAATTTTATTTTATGCGGACAAAAAAGTCCTCGGATCAGGCCTTCCACGTTACTCTATTTAACGATTTGTTAATTTTAATGATCATTTCTGTGGTCTTTTGCGAGCTGCGCCAGCAAATCTCTGAAGAGATGGCCTATACCTTTTCTAAATAAACAAATTTTAAAACAACCCCCCCAACCCTTGAATTTATCCTCATGTTCATAATCCCTGAGAAATCCCTTCAAACAGATAGCAGCTCAAAGATTGTAAACTCATCGATGTCATCTCGAGGCAGGGTCAGCTTGATTCTTCTGAAGGGATTGAATCTTTCTGGAACCCAAATCCTATTAAGAGATGCATCTGGCAGCCTGGCAAACTCCAAGGACAGGCCTCTTACGCAAATCAGATTTGAGTAGACTCTGTGTGTATTACCTGGAAAGAAATGCTCACTGAAAGGCCAAAGACGGGGAGGGAGGAGCAGGTTTTGTGGCCACAGCACAAAGCCATTAGATTAAAAGCACTGAGGATCACGGCAGTGGTTCATCTATAGGGTTGCCAGGTGGGTGGTTTCAGCGGGCAATGACCCGCCAATCCACCCAGCTGCTCCAGAGCGGGGATCGCGCATGTCGCCATTATGTCACTTCTGGATTTATTCCCAGAAGCACCGCATTGCTGCGGCCGCAGCGATGCGGCGCTTCTGGGGGCAAACCCAGAAGTGATGTAATCGCGTCACACGCAGCTGCGTGCGCGATCACCCCAGCTCCGCCCTCTAAAACCAGTCCCACCAATGAAGAGGGGGGAACTGGCAACCCTATTAATCTAGTCCATGGTTTTCTCCAGAGCCAGTGTGGGATAGTGGTTAAGGGGTTAGAGTAGGACTGGAGAAACCTAGGTTCAAAATCCCTGTAATGAAATGCTGAATGAAATACTGCATCTCTCAACAGCCCCTAACTCTGACATAAGGAACAGATGTCTTTTTCCAGAGGGCAGAAAGGGAAAAAGAGAGAAAAGGAAGGGGGGAAACTAGGGTTGCCAGGTCCTTCTTCACTGCCGGTGGGAGGTTTTTGGGTCGGAGCCTGAGGAGGGCAGGGTTTGGGGGGGGGGGACTTCAATGCCATCGAGTCCAATTTCCAAAGCTGCCATTTTCTCCAGGGGAACTGATCTCTATCGGCTGGAGATCAGTTGTAATAGCAGGAGATCTCCAGCACTTTCACTTATTGCACAGCTAGAATGAGACTCCATCTGTCTTTAAGTAGAGGAGAGTGAATTCAGACAAGCATTAGCATCTCGCCTGCTATTCACATTTACATACTGTTAACATTTACATACTAATGCTTGTCTGAATTCACTCTCCTCTACTTAAAGACAGATGGATTCACATTCTAGCTGTATCTGAAGAAGTGAGCTGTGGCTCACGAAAGCTCATACCCTGCCAGAAAATATTCTTGTTAGTCTTTAAGGTGCTACTGGACTCTTGCCCTTTTCTAGGATCAAAGAGCTAGTATCATGTTCAGAATACATGCACATAAAAGTGGACAAGTGATGCAAGGAGGGAGAAAAAGGCGGGAAGGGGATTTTTTAATTTCAAATTTGAATTTTGGTTAGGGTTACCATCCCATCCGCCAGGTGGCACGTGACGATCTCCCACTATTACTATTGATCTCCAGACGATCGAGATCAGCTACAAAGGAGAAAATGGCTGCTATGTAGGGTGGACTCTATGGCATTATACCCTGCTAAGGTCCCTCTCCTCCCCAAACCGTACCCTCCTCAGGCTCCACCCCCAAAATCTCCAGGTATTTTCCAACCCGGAGCTGGCAACCCTAATTTTGGTGGAAGGAAGCGACCTTACAGGAAGGGGAGGTGATGGAGGAGCTGACGTTTGACCTAGACATGATGTCACGACTAGTGGTATCACCCCCCACCCCCTGCTGAGCTCCCTCTCCAAACTCTGCTTTACCCAGGAACTACCTCCAAATCTCAGGAATTTCCCAAGCTGGAGTTGGCAACCCTATAGCACTGGCACTGCGCAAGGCACAGAGACAGTGCGAGGCAGTGGCTAGAGCAAGGGTGTCAAACATAAGGACCAAGGGCCGGATCCAGCCCCTTGAGAGCTCTTATCTGACCCGCAAGGCAGCCGAGGCAGCCAATCCCCTCCCACTCTCAATCTGGGCTTGCGAGACACGACCCAGCCCAACCAAGCAGCATTTATGTCATATCCAGCCCTCATAACAAATGAGTTCGACACCCCTGTGCTAAAGGTTCAGACTACGACTGGGGAAAAACCCACCCAACCATTAAGGTTTTGTTGGGCCAGCCAAACATTCTCTCTTCATTCCAGCCTTCCTCGCAGGATAGTTATGAGGATCAATGGGGAGGGGGAAACCATGGATGTTGGCCTGAGCTTCTTGGAGGAAGGCAGGATAAAAAATTAACAGGGGGCTTTCACGGATCAACTGTGCAATCCTAAAAACACTTCCTTGGAAATAAGCCCCACTAAACAGACCTACTGACAGTCCTTCTCAGGTCTATGTAGGATTGCTCTTTGAGCTAGCTATTGCACACCTACAGGTTCAGCAACAAAAGCAGACATTTTTCACTCTCATTCAGCAATAAGTAGTTGTCATGACTGTAGCAGAAAAAAGGGCTTTTGTCATCTCCAGTAGTCCTTGTTTAATGAATCACAATGTACATTACAACACGCAATTCTAGTCTGTGAATAAAAATGTGCCCACCTATTAGACTTAATTGTTTTGCCTGCAATTGCAATTTTATCCTAACAACATATACGTGATTCATTCTTTAGGACTGATTCCAGTTGTATAAAGTTATCACAAGAAGCTTTCATTTTACTCTAATTTGCTGCTGTAACATTTTTGCTATTTGATTTACAGTGCAGACCTATTTAAACCTATTGGCTTTGTCCAGAGTAACTCTGCATTGGATTCCACTGGTTGTGTGCTACAGTAAACAGGAACTTGGAAAAACTGGTACTCCTGCAAATATATGACTGATCAGGTTCTGAAAGTGATTGCACCCACAATATTATGATGAAAGATTATGACTATCATTGATTATCTCTAACATATTTAATATTAGGTAATGGTAGTCCCCTATGCAAGCACAGGGTTATTCCTGACCCATGGGGTGACGTCACATCCCGACGTTTACTCGGCAGACTATGTTTATGGAGTGGTTTGCCAGTGCCTTCCCTAGTCATCTTCCCTTTACCCCCAACAAGCTGGGTACTCATTTTACCAACCTCGGAAGGATGGAAGGATGAGTCTACCTTGAGCCAGCTACCTGAAGCCAACGTCCGTCACGATCGAACTCAGGTTGTGAGCAGAGCTTGGACTGCAGTACTGCAGCTTACCACTGTCATTTTCCTCACTTGTAAGTTTCTGTTTCTTTGGGAGGGGGAGCTCCTGCTCTGCACATGTTTTACTCCCACTAGTAGTCAATTTGATATGACACAGATTTATATCCAGCATAAAAACCTGCAGTTTAAATCTGCAGGGAGATATGTTGGACATAAACTTGTATGGTATTGAATTGACCACTAGAGGGAGCAAAACACATGTGGCACTGGAAAAAAAAACACCAAGCGAGGAAAATGTGATTGTGGAAAAGCCCATAGTTTGGTTACAGTTTATTTAGTTTAATAATTTCTCTCCTGTTTTATCAGCCAAATGTGCTTGATGAGGCTTTGAATTAAAGCAAACAATTAAAAAATAACAGCATAACAGTCAAACATTAAAACAGCAGTAGTAAAACAGACAGGAGCAGCAGCAACAGTAGATTTCTGAGCAGTCTCCGGACAACAGCAGAGATCAAACAGGAGTTAAGAGAAAGCAGGAAAAGCAGCAATACGTTTAAAACTGTAATTCACTGGCACTAAATAACAAGCAGCAACAATTTAAAACATACAGCAAATGTTAAAAGTCAAGACATAAAGATTTAAAGTCATTGTAAAAAATTGGCAAAGCTGTAAAAAATGAATTACTATTGGGTTGGATCAAGGGTTGGGAAATGCCTGGAGGTTTAAGGGCGAAGCCTAGGGAGGGCAGGTTTTGGGGAGGGGAGGGACCTCAGTGGGTATGTCATTGAGTGCATCCTCCAAGGCTAGGGTTGTCAACTTCCAGGTACTAGCAGAAGACCTCCTGCTATTACAACTGATCTCCAGCCGACAAAGACCAGTTCTCCTGGAGAAAATGGCCGCTTTGGCCATTGGACTCTATGTCATTGAAGTCCCTCCCCAAACCCCACCCTCCCCAGGCTCCACCCCAAAAACCTCCCGCCGGTGGTGAAGAGGGACCTGGCAACCCTAAACCTTGCACAGCACCTCACCCTAATAATGATAAGACCAACATCAGAGAGCAAGAGTACAAACAATAGCGATTTGGGAAATACCTAGAGCACTGGTTCCCAACCAGGGGTCCGCGAGAACTAAATTAAGGTCCGCGAAACAAAGTTATAAACCCATAATTAATATTTTCAATTAAAAGTTCTCTATTATAATATATATATATTCAAATATTATTCTAAGTTTAATGTTTAACAGTTATGATTAAAGTTTATTTTCAAATTCTCTGAATTTTTATTTTGAACCTTGTGGTCCCTGGACCGAACAAAAAAGTCCTAGTGGTCCCTGGTCAAAAAAAGGTTGGGAACCACTGACCTAGAGCGTTTCAAAATGCCGTGATGTCACTTCTGGGCATGTGACCGCAAGGGATGTCACAGCACTGCATTATGCTGGTTTCTGGAGTCTTTGGCCCCTCTGCACCTATGCCATGCCAATGCTATTATTATATCAAACAAAATGCTAGGCCCAGTGAAACATGCAAGCTTTCTTCCCCTCTTCCTGCCTGAGATCAGTGCAGCAGCTGGTGTCTCTGCCACATAACAGAGATTCAAATGCCTTCTTTAAAGCCCTAATTAGAGATTTCTCCCAGCTCTGCACTTACAGTGATTGGAAAATGCTCTTTGCAAACCGACACACCAGGGAGGGGAAAGGGTGACAATCAGCAGAGTACGGATCAGGAAAGCCAACATACCGTTTTATGACCTAGGAAATAACCGGGCACAGCTGGAAAATGAGGCCTGACGAACACACTGGCAACACCTCCCGGCAGCCCCCCGGGGTAGGATTTGTGTGTCCCATTAACTTGGCAAATCAACCTCCCAATGAACTCGTGCCAAGGAAAGGCGCCAGCGCTACCAGGCAAACGGCTACTTTCTATGCCCACTTCGGGTCAAGGTCACGGGCAGACGGGCATGCATATTTAATGACTCCATGGGACATCAAAATGTGGAACTACTTGCAAAGGATCTTGCTGGGTCAGGGGTGCCGAGCTCATTTGTTACGAGGGCTGGATATGGCATAAATGTTGCTGGGTCGGGCCGGGCCATGCCTCGCAGGCCCACATTGGGACTAGCGGGAGGGTGGTGGCTCGTGGGCCAGAGAAGAGTTCTCAAGGGACGTATGTTTGACACCCCTGTACTAGATTAGGGTAGCCAACCTCCAGGTACATACGAAAGATCTTGCTACAATACGAAATGAGATTCGTCTTTTTATTTAAAACGTTGGCTCCGGGAGGCTTGAACACGGAATTTGACCTCTCATGTTTTTTGTAAACACGACTCTGTAACTTTAAGACCTACCGTAATGAAAGGGATTTTCTTCTACTGCCAGCATTATTATTTAAACCTCATGGTAACTGAATTCCATACCCACTGATTGATTTACGTTTTGGAACCCTCTGAGGTCGGAAGGAATGTTTGAATTGTGGAGAAACAGTATGTATATATTGAAATACATTGATTCAAAATATATATAAGAAAATATATAATTTGTGTTAAGAATGTTTATACAATAATAATCTTTATGCCTTTTTTATAGCATGTGGTTATTTTGGCAATTTGCCGTAAATATAAAAAAAATATCAAGACATCTATTGGGACATTTCTATTACAAATTGTTGCACTACTAAGCAACAATCACTACTGAGCTGAAGAAGGCTTCTACAAAACGCAGCCAGGATCTAGAGGCCACGCACTCTTTTGGGACTCTCTTCTTGCATATTCACGTTATTGTTCATTTGCGTTACCTATATTACAATCAGCAGGATCTGTGCTTCCTGTTATGTATATGGTGACTGTACACCTGAATGAGTTGTATATATATATAGAATAGTTTAGAATTGGAGTAAGATTTCTAATGCATGCTTTATGAATTTAATAAACTAAATTGCTACATACTGAATGACTTTGGAGCCTATGTGCTGTTCTGGAATCTCTAACCTCCAGGTACTAGCTGGAGATCTCCTGCTATTACAACTGGTCTTCCACTGATAGAGATCAGTTCCCCTGGAGAAAACGGCTGCTTCGGCAATTGGACTCTATGGCATTGATGCCCCTCCCCAAGCCCCTCCCTCCTCAGACTCAGCCCGCAAAACCTCCCGCCGGTGGCGAAGAGGGACCTGGCAACCCTAGTACTAGATCGAGCCCTTGTGCTTTCCTATGATTACTGTTTTAACGGTAGAGTCCAGCTGTTTTGCTACTCAAAGCACGGTTAGAGATCTCGGAAGCGGGGATTTCCCCAAGTCAGGGGCCAAAGGCTTCTGTGCTTCTATCACCCCTTTCTGTAAATAGTAGAGGCAGGTTTCTTTTTGGAAAATAAGCAAAACTGGCTGATTTGATCAGTTCGTACAGTAAAAGCAAACGCTCTAAAGTCAGGTTGGTGGCAGTGGTTTACCAAACCTCCACCTGCCCAGTGGACAAATGGGGTGGGTAGAAAGGAAGCAGACCAAGCGGGGAGGGCAGGGCACTGACTGATCTCTCCTACTCCAAGCCTTCTGTTCCCATGATAAAGCTACTTCTGAGTAATAAAAAATGTACGGAATTATCTCGTGCCCGCCCCAGGGCTGTACTGCACATTAACAAGTTTTGTTCTGTCCTAGAAATAGAATACTAAATTGGAAAAGCACTGGAAAATAAGATAACAGCTAAGCCGCACGGGGAGGACTATGAAATAAAAAAAAACCCCTCCCAAAGGCTAGAGCAGGTGTTCTAGGGGATGCCCAAGCTACTCCGCTGCAGCCTACAAGCAACCGGGAGCTATTACAACTGATCTCCAGGTGACAGAGATCAATTCACCTGGAGAAAATGGTGGCTTTGGAAGGTAGACTCTATGGCATTATACCCCACTGAAATCCTTCCCCTCCCCAAAACTCCACAATTCTCAGGCTCCACCCCGAAAATCTTTAGGTAATTCCAAACCCAGAGCTGGCAATCCCACCGGGAGCTCACAAACTACAGGTTAGAGATCCCTGATCTACACCATGTTATAAACCTCTATCAAGTAGATAGTCTTTGGGGGATCTAAGGGTAGACAGACCCTTAGTAGTCTTTGGGTCTAATGAGAAAGCCCCAAATGTCTTATCCTTTCTTCGTAGGGGGATGTGCTCCTACCCCTTCAATTTTTCAGCTGACCTTTGGTTTCCCTAAACAAGTGGGGATCTGTAACCATTCACAAAGGGGGCAGAGAGAGTGTTACAGGCTTATAACACCCCCTTGCCCCTACCCTGGTGAGCACAGTCTCCGAGGGCCTTGTCTCAAATCTCTCCTCTGCCACAAATTCAACAGATGGCCCTAGGCAAGCCACTCACTCTCTCAGCCTCCCCACATCTGCAATATGGGGAAGGAGAAGAAGAGTTGGTTTTTATATGCCAACTTCCTCTACCACTTAAGAATCAAACCCGGTTACAATCACCTTCCTTTCCCCTCCCTACAACAGACATCCCGTGAGGCAGGTGCCGTTGAGAGAGCTCTAAGAGAGCTGTGACTAGCCCACGGTCACCCAGCTGGCTTCATGTGTAGAAGTGGGGAAACCAACCCGGTTCACCAGTTTAGCCTCTGCCGTTCATGTGGAGGAGTGGGGGAATCAAACCTGGTTCTCCAGATTAGAGCCCACCACTCTTAAACACTACACCACGCTGGGATAATAATACTGCCCTACCTTACAGGGGTGGTTTAAAGATAAATGCATGTATAGCTGCTCAAATCTTTTAGACTTGTTGCAACAAGCAGATATGCAGGGCAGGAGGGTGGAAAGTAAGCTCAATAGGAGGAAAGGAAAGTCTCCCCGCTACCACCTGCATTCCTTCTCCAACTTCTTAATTCATGGCAGAGTAGTGGCACAACCAAATTGGGAAGGTGTGATTTAGCAGCTTCCAATATTTTGGACATTTATTTTGGAATCTACAACTTGGGTTGCCAGGTCCCTCTTTGTCACCGGAGGGAGGTTTTTGGGGCAGAGCCTGAGGAGGGCGGGGTTCGGGGAGGGACTTCAATGCCATAGAGTCCAATTGCCAAAGCGGCCATTTTGTCCAGGTGAACTGATCTCTATTGGCTAGAGATCAGTTGTAATAGCAGGAGCTCTCCTGCCACTACCTGGAGATTGCAAACACATCTGTAAAATTAGCCATGGTGTCACAAGTAGGCAACCCTATCTACAACATATATAAGGTTGCCAGCTCTGAGTTGGGAAATACCTGGAGATTTGGGGGGTGGAACTTGAGGAGGGCAGGGTTTGGGGAGGCAAGGGACTTCAATGGGCATCATGCTATACAGTCCCCCTTCCAAAGTGGCCATTTTCCTCAGGGGAACTGATCTCTGTCTCCTGGAGATCTCCAGGTACCATCTGGAGCTTGGCAACCCTACACATATATGGCCCCCCTTGTGACTCATGGCATCCCTAAATTTCGCCCAAGATGTCAAAGCTTTGGGTGGGGGGTGACCTGCTGAAAAAAATAGGGCAATGCATTCCTTCCTGCCAGCTAGTTTTTCATCTATTTAATACTTATTGTGGGCTAATAGTATGCTAGGTATAGCACAGGCCACAGGTATAGCACCACCCCTGCCAAGAGGCCTTAAAGTCTACCACCAAGTTGTCATTGAGGCAGTCAATCTAGTAGTAGTAAAATTTATTGCGGCGTTTCGCCAATAGAAAGTTAAACAATACAAAGATATTTCAGAAGGTAACTTAAAAACTATATCATAGTAGTTTAAGAAGAAACATACATTTAAACTGTTTTGTAGTAAAACAGAATACAATATCCATTTGCGCACTATTTGCAGATTAAATTTAATAATTTAATTCACTTAAGAGTTCACTTTACAAGACTTTGACGAACTTTATAAGGCAGTCAATCTGTATCTGGGCAAAACCACATCAGACTCAGGGGGTTAGGGTTGCCAACCTCCAGGTCCTAGCTGGAGATCTCCTGCTATTACAACTGATTTCCAGCCGATATAGATGAGTTTGATGGAGAAAATGGCCGCTTTGGAAATTGGACTCTATGGCATTGAAGTCCCTCCCCTCCCCAAACCGCCAGTGGCAAAGAGAGACCTGGCAACCCTCAGGGGGGCTTATATGACTGAATACTAATTTATACCTCACCCCCACTACTATGTGAGAGAGAAAGGTCCTATCTAGGGCTGCCAATTCCAGGTTAGAAAATTCCTGGCGATTTGGGGGATTAACTTGGGGAGGGGAGGATTTGGGAGGGGAAGGACCTCAGATGGGTATAAACAGCCATTTTCTCTACAGGAACTGATCTCTGTAGTCTGGAGATCGGTTGTAATGCTGGCAGATTTCCGGGCCCCACATGGAGGATGGGAACCCTACTTCTATCTTAGCCTGACATGCTAGCTTTCTATGGGTAGGGAATAGTTTTGTACGGAGGAACGTTCAAGTACTTGAGCCTCCACCTGCAACATGAAGTTGTACAGCCCAGAAACAAGTTGAATATCACACAAAGTGGACTAGAAAGGGGGGGGTAGGGTTGCCAGATCCCTCTTTACCATCGGCAGGAGGTTTTGGGGGCAGAGCCGAAGGAGGGCGGGGTTTGGGGAGGGAAGGGACTTCAATGCCATAGAGTCCAATTGCCAAAGCGGCTGTTTTCTCCAGGTGAACTGATCTCTGTGGGCTGGAGATCAGTTGTAATAACAGATCTCCAGCTACTACCTGGAGGTTATAGAAAAAAGGCACTAATGGCATATACAAATATCAAATAGTACAATTAGTACAAAATAGAATGTTGATAAATACTTTATATGAACAATGCAAGAACATAAGACTTATATAAATTACAAGCAAAGCACAATCAATCCAATTAGGACAATAATAGTGTCACAAGGTACAAGCAAAATAGAGGACACTAAGAGTAGGAAAATAGTCTTACCATAATGGTAGGTAAGTGTTCATAGTTCAAAAGCCAAGAGAAAGAAAAATGGGATTCCAGTATTATTCCCCATTTCGCATCATGCTTCTTCAATTTCAAGTCAGCTTCTTCAATTTCAGGTCAATTCTGAAGAATACCTGAATAGTCTAGCAGCTCTTGTAGCAAATCTTTTGTGGTGAGATTAACATTCCTTAGAACATAAGTTCCAGGAAAAGGAGTATATCCTATGTAACAAGATCTTAAAGACTTATCACACAACGGCTGACTTTGCATCGGTGACTTTTAGAACGACTTCCTCATCTCTTTCATGCCATCTAAACCACATATGAAGCCTGGCCATAGCTGGGGAGGGGAACAATGAATGAACCACCCCAGATGGAGCACTGCATTTCCCCCTCTAAGTAGGGGTGGGGTTTTTTGCAAAACAAGATTTTTAAAAATTTGCGACAAAGTTTGGGTTTAGGTTCGGAAATTTGCTGGTTAACCCCCTCCCCCGAAAAGTTCCCTTGGCTTCATATGTATTTTTCAAGATCTCCATAACCCTTGCCTGGAAGGAAATCCTCCATTAGCTACACTGACTGGCAGGGTGTTTAGTGGGGAAGGAAGCATAATTTAAGGGAGTTCCCATTCATTTAAGGGAGTGGATCATTAGAAAATGACAAAGGCTCGTGAACAACTGCTTTTATCCAAATTATGTATTTCCAAAACAAGCCATCCACATATACAGGGCCATTTAGGGAGCCAGCATGGTGTAGTGGTTAAGAGCAGTGGTTAGGAGCGATGGACTCTAATCTGGAGAGCCGGGTTTGATTCCCTACTCCTCCACATGAGCGGCGGAGGCTAATCTGGTGAACCGGATCTTTTGTGTTTGCTCCACCCTGCATCGAAGAATCCCCTCAAGGAAGCATTCAAAATCACAGCCGTGCATTAGCTATGCAAATAGCGATTGCTAATGGAAGGAACCAAGGAGCATTGAGACTGTGAATAGACATTTTAAAGGTCATATTTAAAAAAGAGCTTTGAGCAAGGATCAAAATTGACCCTGCATAAATGGCCTATGAGAAAGCCACTGATTTCTTAGAACATGTCAGGCCTGTCTATGCCACTGATGCAAAAGTTTTTAACATAAGATAACAGAAGAGAAAAAACTGAACTCAAATAGGGTTTTCCATTCTATACGAACAGGTTGTACCTCTGCACTTGAGGACAAACTGAAGGCCAAGACAATTTAATTTTCATGCATACAAAACATCCCTGGGAATAGCCAGGGGGTGGTCTCTCCCTCCTTACCTGTGTTGGATGGCTCACGTGGACAGTGTGGGGCATGTGGTTGGGGGGTCTTCTCCTTCGTGGGGAGCCAGGAGATGGTGCCAATCCCGGCTGCCGGACCACCCTTCCATGCTGGGCTTTGCGTTCTCCTCTGGCGTTGTTGTTTTAAATCACATCATTGCCAGCAGATCAAAGCCCGAAACGTCAGTTCTGCTGGCCTATTCTTTGCAAAAAGAAATAAAAAGAAAATAGCCTTCTGAAAACAAAAACAGATGGCTCAATTTTTCTACTACATCTGCCAAAATCAAATTGAAACAGCCTCAGCTACCCATGGGCCAAGCTGTCACTTGGGAGAGGAATGTTCTTTATCTAGTTAAAACTAAATTAAAGCACACAGCACTAGACTGTGAAGGCTAAGGCTTACAACCCCTACACACACACACATCCCCAGCTACCATTGGATGCCCAGATTTGCCCAAGCCATCTTTTTTTTTTAAGGAAAAAGGTCAAAGTCCAACAGATCTGGGAAGATTTGGGCTGTGGTTTAGTGGCAGAGGCAAGCAGAAGGTCCCAGATTCAATCCCCAGCATCTCCAGTTAAAGGGACTAGGCAAGTAGGTGATGTGAAAGACCCCTCCCTGGAGAGCAGCTGCTGGTCTGAGTAGACAACACTGACTTTGATGGACCAAGGGTCTGATCCAGTATAAGGCAGCTTCATGCGTTCATCTCACAGCTCAAAGATCCCAAACGCACAAGAATCGAGGATGCAGTGTGCCAAAGTATTTCTGCCAGGCAACTACATACCAGTTTGGGTACCCCTTTGCGAGGGGCTTTTTCGGATGAGGATGCAATCCTAAAGGCTGAACTCCAATATATCCTTAGGGGGGGGCCAAGAAGGGAAATGAGAAGCAGGCTCTCCCCAATCCAAGTGCATGTTTTTATCCCTGCAGGAGAACATGCAATCCTGAAACTTCACAAGCCAGCGACACACACACACACCCCGCCTCTCCCCAGTCCCTTCTCCTTCTTTCTGCATCGCTTTTAATACACATGGCCTTGCTTTTTATGCCTTGCTTTTAATATGCATGGAAATATGGCCACTGGGTGGTCACCCTTGCACTAGACCTGTTCTCCCCCCGCACCTCCCCCCCTTTCCAAGATTTGCTTTTTAATGGCCACGGTGCGTGTGCATGCACATCACCTCCCCGCATCCCCCCCGCCCAAGCTTAACCAGATGGCATCCAGGGCAGGTCGCCTGAAAGCATGCTCTCCTAACCATGGGCCGGTTGTTGCAAACTCACCCGGCTCGACGGGCAGCCCGAACCCCGGGGGCAGGAGCAGTCCGGCCGGTGGAAGCGGGGGGGGGGGGAGGAAGAGCTGCACCCGGCTTCCCGGACCACACCAGCCTTCCCAACGCACGCCCGGCTGCTCGGGGCTGTCAATCATCCCCGGCCAGTCCCGGGTTCCAGCGGGCGGGGCCAAGAGGGCACGGGCAGCTCCCTTGCATGCTGGCGCCGGCTTCACTGGCACATCCCGAAAGGAGCTGTGCAACCGCTGGGATCCAGATTCGGGGTGGGGTTTTTTTTTTTGGTTTGCAAGCCTCTCGGTCCTAACGCTCGCCGGTTCGCCCTGTGCGTTTGGGCTCTGCAAAAGCCAGGCGAGCAGGGCAGCCCTCCCCTCCCCTCCTCCTGGCGCCTCCATCCGATTCCGGCTGTTACTAAACAGCTGGGAAAGAGCCAGGAGTACCAGCAGCAATGCACTGCAGGGGAGGGCCAGGAGAAGAAAATAGGGATCTCTTTTTAACCACCGTTTAAGGAGAGTGTTACGGATTCCGTGGGCTGCCCCAAAAACGAATCGGTGGGTTCTAGATCAAATCAAGCCTGAACTGACCCTAGAAGCTAAAATGACTCAACTGAGGCTGTCGTACTTTGGTCACGTCAAGAGTCACTGGAAAAGACAGTCGTGCTAGGAAAAGTTGAGGGCAGCAGGAAAAGTGGAAGACCCAACAAGAGATGGTTCTTGTAGGTTATCCGGGCTGTGTGACCGGGGTCTTGGTATTTTCTTTCCTGACGTTTCGCCAGCAGCTGTGGCGGGCATCTTCAGAGGAGTAACACTGAAGGACAGTGTCTCTCAACTGAAGGACAGTGTCTCTCAACCCAACAAGAGATGGATTGACTCAATAAAGGAAGCCACAGCCTTCAGTTTGCAAGATCTGAGCAAGGCTGTCAAAGATAGGACATTTTGGGGGACTTTCATTCATAGGGTCACCATGAGTCGGAAGCGACTTGACGGCACTTAACACACACAAGGAGCCCTAGCTCCTGTAGACTGCCAATAAATAAATAAATCAGTGGATTATAGATCAAATCAAGCCTGAACTAGGGTTTTTGTAGAAATAGCCATAGTGATTGCTTATTGTTGACTAACCTCCAGGTACTAGCTGGAGGGCTCCTGCTATTAAAACTGATCCCCAGCTGATAGGGATCAGTTCGCCTGGAGAAAAGGGCGGCTTTGGCCACTGGACTCTATGGCATTGAAGTCCCTCCCCTCCCCAAACCCCTCCCTCCTCAGGCTCCGCCCCCAAAACCTCCCGCTGGTGGCTAAGAGAGACCTGGCAACCCTAGCCTGAACTGACCCTAGAAGTTAAAATGACTAAACTGAGGCTGTTGTACTTTGGTCACACTATGAGAAGACAGGAGTCACTGGAAAAGGCAATTGTGCTAGATCAGTTCACCTGTCAGTTGGACTCTATGGCATTGAAATCACTCCTAAGTCTCCGCCCCAAAAACCTCCTGCCGGTGGCGAAAAGGGACCTGGCAACCCTAGATAAAGGGGGGACTGATGTCACTTGGCTGGTTACTGCGCTTTCCTAGCTACTGCGCTTTCCTAGCAACACCTGCTTATATGATTGTTCTTACTGCTACTTACCTATTCTTCTCCCACCCCCAACTTCACCCCTTGTTTACTTGAAGATTAGTCCCATTCTTTCAGGTAAGCATGCTTAAGATTCCACCTTTGGCTTCCTTCTTAGCTGAAGAAAAATTCCTGGTTTTTTCCAACACAACACTAAATACTGGAAACCCTGCTTCTAAATATTTAAATCTTTTCAAATGTCACACCGGTGTCTGTCTTACCTTACTGAATAGCTCATGACATCTAAGTCAGTAGGTACCTGGTTTACAGCACATTCCTGAGCCTCGAGGGCGAAAACCCTTAGGAGGCCAGGAAGGCACCGTGCCGGCATTTGGGCCATCTGTGCCGGCGCCTGGGCTACTTACGCCAGCGTTAGTAGCCCCAGCACCAGTGTGGAAGCCCAGGCACCGGGTGCCGCCATGGCAATGTAATGCCTATAATCTTCATGATTATTGGAAATGTATGCTTTTATACTCAGTCCGCATACTCACACTTATAAAGATGCTAAGCCCGGGGCATAAGGGTTAGCATCTAGCACAATACCATATTCTGCACACATATATAATGGCAATACCCCACGTATAAGGGGTCAAGTATTATTCTTTGGTTCCTATCCACGCCTGTGTTAGCATAAACTGGCATACACTACGAATCAGGTGCCAGTGAGATCATCCTTGCAGCCCTGGTACAGCGAGCCTCCCTAATGAGGTCCAAGGCAGTGATTTAGGGGTGTCAGATAGGAATGTTAAGTTTCGTTTCTCCATTACAGATCATGTAAGCCACCTAGATCCACACCTCAAAACCACACTGATAGGTTATGCTAATCCAAATGTGTCCATTATTGAGTCTTTGTGTATCCACTTGCTATATTACGCATGTGTAACACCCCTGACCAGAAGTTATAAACGTTGTTGCAGTCCTTTGTTCGGGTGTGTGAATTATCCTGCGCATTTGGGACAGTTCTCACCCGGTATGTATATTGCGCCTAATAAACAAACTGCTTTGCACTCTCAACCTCCTACTGTGTTATTGTCAATGGGAATTAATGCAATAATACAGGCATATCCGCAACACCACCCCAGAACACCGGCGGGGCCTACCGCTGGCGTCCCACCGGTGTAAAGGCCCATGCCGGCGTTCTGGGAGGCTTTCCAGCGTCCTGAGAGGCATTCCCGGGGCGTTCCGGGTGGGAGGAGCTGCCATAAGGCAGCCTCCTGTCCTCTTTCGTCCCGGGTACGCTGGCGGCGAGAAGAGCAAGGAAGCTCTTCTTGCTGCTTTTTAGCAGGCGCAGCCTTGCTTTTCTCTATGGGGTGAAAAGCCCCATTGAAAATTTTAAAAGACTTTAAAAGGCTTTTTTTTTTTTCCGGTGCCAGGGAAACCATCCCCGAAACCATCCCCGAAAGCCGAACTCTCAGGAATGTACTGCCAGTTTAACATGTGTTTTGACCTTTAAATTCTAGTTCTATGGTCTGCACAGAAGCTGTACCGTCTCTGGGACATCAGAGCAGCTAAGCCAATAGCAACCAGAGGGGTTGTTTCACTTCATTCTACACTGGAACAATATGATATTTCAGCCGATCAGTCTCCCAGCTGCCAAGTACTCAAAGCTGGGATGGGAGTGGAGGAAAAAAGGCACCACTGAACCAAGATCAAAAGATAAGGAACTTAGTACAGGAGCGAAACATACAACGCTGTGCAAAAGTACAAACTCCAGTCTCCCAGCTGCCAAGTACTCAAAGGTTAATGAAACCACAGCACCAGCTCTATTAATTAACAATAACCATGAAGTGCCACAAATGATTGTGCGTCATTAAATAATATTATTGAAATTAAGTCAAAACCACAAAAGTATAACAAAATACACAGTTGCTTCACCCTTGACAAGTTCTTGGTCAGAATATAATGCAAAAGAAAAACGGTGATTCGACAGCGTCCATAAAGTCAACTGAAATATGTAACTTCCAAGTGCAAAGTCCAAAGAATCGAAACTGAGAGATACAAAACGTCACTTCCAGATAAGTAGGCGTTTCGCAATTATGATTGCTTCATCAGTTGTAAATGTCCAGATATTCTTACCCCAGTGGGGTTATCAGACTTGTAAGCGGGTACAACGACCTCTGTAACAAATAAACCAAGATCACATATACACCGTTGAGCATATTAAACATTTTTAACGTTTTTAACTTTTTAAACTTTTTACATACAGTTTTAACCTTTTTAACATATCAATCAACAAGCCAAGAGAATAATAAACATTACCTATGATGACCAGTAGACCCTCACGGTTCCTAAGGCTTCTGCCAAAACTGGTGAGGAATGCTAACCCTGACCAACATTTTATTCCAAGGAATGGTAACAGCTGTGTTACATTGTTAATTAATTAAATAGGTGGAAACCCACCAAAATTTTTCTTAAAGAAAACAAGAGAGGTCAAATTCGTTATTAAGACCCCATGGGGTCATAGTTTTAAAGAGATGGATGAACCTCATTTCATTCCTATGCATGATTTTGGCTACATCCTCTAGGGCATGGGGACGCGGTTTGTACTGCCACAGCGCAAAGAAGAGAAGGTCCCTGTCAGAGTGAGCCTTCTCGAGAAAGTGTCCCGTTAGTGGTGCCTCCAGGATCCTAGTGCGGATCCTCGTTCTGTGTTCCCCAATACGGACTTTAAGGGGTCTTAATGTTGAACCGATGTACATTAAAAAACAGGGACATAAAATTGCGTATACCACGTTTGAAGAGGAGCAATTGGTGAACTGTTTCAGTCTAAATTTAAAATTGGAATTTGTGGAACCAACTTCCTTGATCGGAAGAGAGAATGCGCACATCGCGCATGCGCCACATTTAAAGTGGCCGTGCGGCTTGGTGTCCGATCTGCCCTGTAGGAGGTCAGTTTTTACTAGAAAATTGCGAACAGATTTAGTCTTTCTTAATCCAAACAGAGGATATTCATGGCAACCCGGAACATTGTACAAGACGTGCCAGTGTCTTCGAACAATTTTTTGAATATCAAAAGATAAGTGATTGTATTCCAGAGATGCAAAGATTCTAGATTTCCCAGGTTTGCTCTGATTGGAAGGTCCCAACAGGGTCATCCTGTCTCGGCTCCTCACCCTATTCAAGGCAGATTGTAAAACTTCAGGTTCAAAGCCTCTGTGCAATAATCTACCTTCTAGGGCTGAAGCTGCAGAAAGAAAATCAGATTCAAAAGTCGAATTGCGCCTCAACCTCAAAAATTGACTGAACGGTAAGTTGCGCCGCAAGTGTAAGGGGTGGTGAAAGGCAAAGTGTAACCCCGCCCCCACATCCGTGGGTTTACTATAAGGTTTGACTGCTACCTTGTCCTCTGTGGTCCTAAAGACCATAAGATCTAGGAAGGAAATAGCTGAGGAATTCATGGAGCCTGTGAACTGTAGGTGGGTATTTAAAGTATTGATCCACTGTAGGAACTCTGGATAAATCTTTTCAGAGTTCAAAATGCAAAAAAGGTCATCAATGTACCTAACATAAAACAAGACGTGATCCTGAAAAAAAGAATTATTATAAAGCAATTCGTTTTCAAACCATATCATATAAGTATTGGCCACTGAGGGGGCGCAAGCAGCGCCCATGGCGACTCCCTTGATCTGTATATAGAATTGGTCCTTGTAACGAAAAAAGTTATTTTCGAAAAGGATATCAAGCCCCGGGTACGCTGGCGGCGAGAAGAGCAAGGAAGCTCTTCTTGCTGCTTTTTAGCAGGCGCAGCCTTGCTTTTCTCTATGGGGTGAAAAGCCCCATTGAAAATTTTAAAAGACTTTAAAAGGCTTTTTTTTTTTCCCGGTGCCAGGGAAACCATCCCCGAAACCATCCCCGAAAGCCGAACTCTCAGGAATGTACTGCCAGTTTAACATGTGTTTTGACCTTTAAATTCTAGTTCTATGGTCTGCACAGAAGCTGTACCGTCTCTGGGACATCAGAGCAGCTAAGCCAATAGCAACCAGAGGGGTTGTTTCACTTCATTCTACACTGGAACAATATGATATTTCAGCCGATCAGTCTCCCAGCTGCCAAGTACTCAAAGCTGGGATGGGAGTGGAGGAAAAAAGGCACCACTGAACCAAGATCAAAAGATAAGGAACTTAGTACAGGAGCGAAACATACAACGCTGTGCAAAAGTACAAACTCCAGTCTCCCAGCTGCCAAGTACTCAAAGGTAGCAGGCAGTTTGCTGTAATGAAACCACATTGTTTTTCTTATCTAAAAGCTTCATATCTTTCAATTGTCTGCTAAAAGACGATGCAAATATGATGATCTTGTCAGAAGAGAAATGGGATAACAGGCTATAGGCAAATCGTTGTGACATGGGAATCTTTGTAGCTTGCCTTAAAGATGTCTTGCAAGGTTAAATAAAATTGTACAGCAATTTGTCCACTAGAGGTTCCACAGAATTTCAAAGATAGATAGATTTTAAATGAACATAGTTAATGTTAACCTGCCCTGACCTGGGTAGCCCAGTCTACCCTGATCTTGTCAGATCTTAGAAGCTAAGCAAGGGTCAGCCCTGGTCAGTATTTGGATGGGAGACCACCAAGGAATACCAGGGTTGTGACACAGAGGCAGGTCGTGGCATACCACTACAGGGGCCCCATAAGTCGGCTGCGACTTGAGGGCAAAAAAAAAAAAAAAGCTCACCTAAGGCATGTGTACAATATTTAATCGTATTTCCATTTAAAAAACATTACCCGGAAATGTTGAGGGGGCGGGGATGAATCTGCAAGCATAGCCATCGTTTCTACTGCGAGTTTCAGTTCTCTTGGTGTATCTCATGTACCGTTTACCAGGTCGATACTGGTATGCATACTTTGTATAGAAGGCTAACACAGCCCAGAAATAGAACAAGTAGTACGTATTCCACACCAGTGGGCTCTTTAATTTTCCAGAACATGTTGAGCACACAGTCAAATTGCAATACATCCCTACACACATACCTGGGTTGTTATAATTCTGCTATAATACTGTATGTATTATGTATATGTGTCCTGACCTGGATGGCCCAGGCTAGCCTGATCTCGTCAGATCTCAGAAGCTAAGCAGAGTCAGCCCTGGTTAGTATTTGGATGGGAGGCCACCAAGGAATACCCAGGTTGCTGTGCAGAGGAAGGCGCTGGCAAACCACCTCTGTTAGTCTCTTGCCATGAAAACCCCAAAAGGGGTTGCCATAAGTCAGCTGCGACTTGACGGCACTTTACACACATTATGTATAGGTGTGCATTATAAGTGATTGTATTAAACCAGGGGTCAGCAAACTGTGGCTCGAGAGCCGCATGCGGCTCTTTGGCCCCTTGAGTGCGGCTCTCCGAACTTGGTTCGGAGCCCCTGCTCTCACGCCCGCTCGCGCTGGCAGCTGGGCTGCAGAGCCGACGCGCCTGAGAGGGAGAGAGTGAGCGAGAGGGAGAGAGCAGGCGAGCAGGCACACTGTCTCCCCCCACCCCCGCCGTGGAGAATGGCCAGGTCCCCCTTTCCCCCTGATCTCAATGGTTGGGAGGCTAAAGCCTCCCCTCCCCTCTAGCAAGTCTTTTTATTGATATACTTCTAGTAAAATATGTGTAAATGCAGATTATCAAGTCTTTAACACTTCTATAAAAACTCTTGTCAAAATACAATGTATGTATTACAATGTATGCAGTAAAAGCAAGTAAGTCTTACATACTATTCAGTTTCAAAATCCAACTTCTAAAATATGACAGTCAAATTATTCTGATTCAGTTCAAAGTATCTAATTCACAAAGTCTAGAGTAAAGTATTTAAGCCATACATACCATTCAGCCTTTTCTGAGAGCCTTTTGGAAGGTTCTGATTCTCTAGCTGTACTGTGGCTGTATTTATACTGTTTCAAACTCATTAAGAGTGAAGGGAAATCTTTTATCCCCACTTTTTATCCATCAAGAGGGTAACCTTTTATTCCCTCTATCAGATATCAGGAGCAGTGCAGTAATGTCATAGTTGCAGCTGCTCAGCCCCCCATGACCATATATGGGATTCCTTTCCTTTCAGTCTATTTTTCTTAAAGTATAAACACTCATTTCTGAGTTTCATGATCACATTATATACTTAATTTTTATACCATCCTCTTTGTTAGGACAATACGCATTAAACGAGACTACTTAGAAATCTGTAGCACAATATTTAACTATATAACTCATAAAACACAATTATTGTTTACATTGTCACTTTGTGACCATCTGTTCAGTTGAGCAAGGTTACAGAAAGCAAGAAAGCATATCCTTGATAAGACTGCAGGAATCTTTAATGCCTTTAAGTTATAAAAAGCCAAGTTTAAGCTATTAATGCACTCTCAGTACATTAAGATATCAAGTAGACCTTGAGGAGGGCAAAACTGTTCTGCCTTTGATATTCAGCTGACAGCTGAGTCAGAAAAGGTGATTTTAGTTACTGACAGATAATGAAAGGGGCTCTGCTCTTCTCCCTTCAAGGACAAGACCAGATAAGTTAGTTAGTTAGCTCTTGAAAGAGCTGACCTTGAGAGAATTCTGTCAGCCTGTTCTAAGGACATTTGCATTATACTTTTCATTACACAAACCTCTGCGTATGTGGCTCAGTTTGCATGTTATGTTCAAGCTCTACAGGGAATTAATTCTGCACATGTTCACAAAATACCATGATTATGTCAGAGACCGTGACACCTGCATGGCGGGGGGAGGGTTGGGGTCAATGGGGATGTGGGGGGGGGAGTAGTAGTGAATTCCCTGCATTGTGCAGGGGTTTGGACTAGATGACCCTGGTGGTCCCTTCCAACGCTATGATTCTATGTATGGGTGTGAAAGCTAGACAATGAAGAAAGCTGACAGGAAGAAAATAGATTCCTTTGAAATGTGGTGTTGGAGGAGAGTGTTACGGATACCGTGGACTGCCAAAAAAACAAATCAGGGTTCTAGATCAAATCAAGCCTGAACTGACCCTAGAAGCTAAAATGACTAAACTGAGGCTGTCGTATTTTGGTCACATTATGAGACGACAAGAGTCACTGGAAAAGACAATCACGCTAGGAAAAGTTGAGGGCAGCAGGAAAAGAGGAAGACCCAGCAAGAGATGGACTGACTCCATCAAGGAAGCCACAGCCCTCAATTTGCAAGACCTGAGCAAGGCTGTCAAAGATAGGACATTTTGGAGGACTTTGATTCACAGGGTCGCCGTGAGTCGGAAGCGACTTGACGGCACTTAACACACACAGAGAGATGTTCTTCACAGCAGTATTGTGATAACTTTAACATACCCTTATGAGGGAAAAACTTGAGCAGCTTCATCCTTTCTAATTTTTCCATTTGAGGTTTAATATGAAATTCTACAAAATTTTGTCCTAGAGCCTCATTAGAAGCTGCTTGGAACCAATTATTTCATAAAGGATATAAATTATTAAAAATACAAGTACAGCACAAGCTTCAGGCTGGGAGAGCCCTTAATGCACGTTGCTGGTGCATTATATATTTCCACGCTCCCTATGGTTCGTCTGCTTTCCAAGTACAGTTGCCATAGCAACCCTGCATCACTTTCTCGGTCACAGAAGCTCCCTGCGAAGACCCCACGAGGGCTGAGGAAAGCCCCCCGTTATAACTGGCACACAGCCCAACATTTCAAGCACTCCAGATGTGAGAAAGGCCCCTTTGGGGTTTTTATATGGCTGTAAAAGAGGCAATCTGGTATTGGACGTGGGTTTTTTCCCCCTCAACATCGCTCATGCAGATTTTCATGCGTCAGGTTCCCCATACCCTCGTGCGTCAGGTTCCCCATGCATCTTCCCCATACCCTTAAAACTTCACGTGTACATGAGAGTGATGGGTGTGTGTGAGAGAAAGAGAGAATGTGGAAGCCACAGAATTTGCAGATATTTACATTGTACCTATTGGCTTAGGACAGCTGAATTTCAGCAGCCCATTCACTGAGCCAGTGTGGTGCAGTGGTTAAGAGCAGTGGTTTGGAGCAGTGGACTCTGATCTCGTGAACCGGGTTTGATTCCCCACTCCTCCACATGAGCAGCGGGTGCTAATCTGGTGAACCGGGTTGGCTTCCCCACTCCTCCACATGAAGCCAGCTGGGTGACCTTGGGCTAGTCACACTCTCTCAGCCTCACCTACCTCACAGGGTGTCTGTTGTGGGGAGGGAAAGTGAGGGGATTGTAAGATGGTGTGATGCTTCCTTAAGTGGTAGAGAAGGTCGGCATATCAAAACCAACTCTTCTTCTTCTTCGCCTCCTCACACAAAATGACATTTCCCCACACAATATTGGCATGAAGCAGGCATGGGACATGCTGATAGCGCATGCAGAAATGAAACACAATCAGAAAGGAGGGCATTGTGAATCTAGGTCACCACGGATCCAGAAGAGTTTCACTAATATGTTGAAAAGAAAATGTCAGGTTCTACAAACAACATTTGTAGTGGCCGGACTGAAATTATACCAGACTTAAATCCTGCACATACATCCTCACTGTTTGATATTTAAAAATTACTAGTCTCTCATCTTCAATGCCCCACCAGTAAAAAGATAACTCACTGGCTGTCCACCCGGTCAAATTCCCCTGAGATGTGGCCCCTCAATACATCCACACCAGTTCTCATGATCACACCAACTGTAGAAGTGTGCACACAGCTGCAGAAGGGGCCGGCCAGCTATCTACACAAAAGCAAAAGGGTTGGAAAAACTGGTGCTCAGAAGCAGAAATGTATTCCAAAATGTAGAATATGCCTAACCTGGATAGCCCAGGGCAAGCCTCATCTCGTCAGAACTCAGATGCTAAGCAGGGCCAACCCCAGCAAGCATTTGGATTAGGAGACCTCCAAGGAATTTAAGGGCTGTGACGCAGAGGCAGGCAATGGCAAACCACCTCTGAACGTCTCTTGCCTTGAAAACTGTACGGGGTAGCCATAAATTAGCTGTGACTTGATGGCGGGGTGGGGGATGTAGCAATCTTCAGGTGGTAAGGTGACCAACCCTGTGTGGAGTAATGGTTAGGTGCGGTTGACTCTAATCTGGTTTGATTCCCTACTCCTCCACATGAGCCCTGGACTCGAATCTGGTGAACTAGGTTGGTTTCCCCACTCCTACACCTGAAGCCTGCTGGGTGACCTTGGGCTAGTCACAGTTCTTTCCGCTCTCTCTCTCAGCCCCACCTACCTCACAAGGTGTCTGTTGCAGGGAGAGGAAGGGAAGGCTGTGAACTGGTTTGGGTCTCCTTAAAGGTAGAGAAAATCGGGGTATAAAAACCAACTCTTCTTCTTCTCTTCTGATAGCTAAAGATTATTTGGAGCATCTTCTATCCAAGTGAGCTGATTTCAGCTATGGCTACCTGGAAAAGACTAGACTTTGCTGGTTTTGCTTCTGCATTTTCCGTTCTCTCATGTTCCACGCACACAGCTCAATCCCAGAATAAAATGCTTTACTAATCAAAAGTGATGCAAGAGTTTTGCAGAGGACCGCCAGATCCAAGAACAAATCAGCTCTACTAGCTTCTGTTGCAGGTAGGGTTGCCAACCTCCAGGTGGCAGCTGGAAACCTTCTATTAAAACAGATCTCCAGGCAACAGAGATCAGTTCCCCTGGAGAAAAATGGCTGCTTTGGAAGGTGGACTCTATGGCATTATACCCCACTAAAGTCCCTCCTCTCACCAAACCCTGCCCTCCTCAGGCTGCATCCACAAAATCTCTTGGTATTTCCCAACGTGGAACTGGTAACCCTAACTGCAGGCCAAGGACCCAACAGCTTTGTTCCAGGACCAGGTAGGGTTGCCAACCTCCAGCTACTAGCTGGAGATCGCCTGCTATTACAACTGATCTCCAGCTGATAGAGATCAGTTCACCTGGAGAAAAAGGCTGCTTTGGCAATTGGACTCTATGGCATTGAAGTCCCTCCCCAAACCCCACCCTCCTCAGGCTCCACCCCAAAACCTCCTGCCGGTGGAGGAGAGGGACCTGGTAACCCTAATTGCAGGCCAAAGACCCAAAAACTTTGTTCCAGTGATGGTATCGTTTTGCTCTGGTTAGACCTCACCTAGAGTACTGTGTTTTGGGCACCGCAATTTAAGAGAGATGTAGACAAGCTGGAACGTGTCCAGAGGAGGGCAACAAAGATGGTGAGGGGTCTGGAGACCAAGTCCTATGAGGAAAGGTTGAAGGAGCTGGGTATGTTTAGCCTGAAGAGAAGACTGAGAGGGGATATGATAACCATCTTCAAGTACTTGAAGGGCTGTCATATAGAGGATGGTGCTGAGTTGTTCTCTGTTGCCCCAGAGGGTCGGACCAGAACAAATGGGTTGAAATTCAATCAAAAGAGTTTCCATCTAGACATTAGGAAGAATTTTCTAACAGTTAGAGCGGTTCCTCAGTGGAACGGGCTTCCTCAGGAGGTGGTGAGCTCTCCTTCCCTGGAGCTTTTTTAAGCAGAGGCTAGATGGCCATCTGTCAGTAATGCTGATTCTATAACCTTAGGCAGATGATGAGAGGGAAGGCATCTTGGCCATCTTCTGGTCACTGGGGTGTGTGTGTGTGGGGGGGGAGGTAGTAGTGAATTCCCTTCATTGTGCAAGGGGTTGGACTAGATGACCCTGGTGGTCCCTTCCAACTCTATGATTTTATGTCTCTGAAAACACAGGCAAAACATGGGGAAGGCAGGGGGAGAGCGAGGTGACCTCTGACAGTCGGAAACTGCATGCATAATCCAAACAAAGACCTGAAGTTGTCAGAGGGGTGACGGCGAGTGAAACAGCCATGCATAAAAGACCTATGTCTTTAACCGAAGACCCCTGCTTGAGACCCTGGAGAGCCACTGCCGGTCTGAGTAGACAAGACTGACTTTGATGGACCAAGGGTCTGATTCAGTATAAGGCAACTTCATGTGTTCAACAAATATCTTTTTGGCATTTAAATGAGAGCAGGGCAGGTACAGCAGGTAGACATTGGGTTGTCAACTCCATCTTGCAAAGTTCCTGGAGATTAGATAAGAGCCTTATACTCATTTATACCCCCCAGCCTTTTCAGCCAAGTGGGGACCCAAAGTGCCTTACAGTATCATTGTCACCACCACCAGTTTACCCTAACCACTCCCCTGCCAGGTTGGGCTGAGAAAGAGTGATGGACTCAAGATCACCCAGCAAGCTTCCAAGGGAGAGTGAGGATTCAAACTCAGGTCTTCCAGATCCTAGTCTGACACTCTAATCACGACACCATGCTGATATTCCATTCTTCTGGCCCACACTGTCTTGAAGCCACCTACGGCTTCCAATTCCAGCCTGGGAAATTCTTGGAGACCTGAGGTGGTATCTGCAGAGAGGAGAATTTGGAGAGGCATTCCTCCTAAAATTTATGGTATACCATAGAGTCTACCCTCTGAAATTGCCATTTTTTCCAAGGAAAGTGATCTCTAGCCTGGAGATCAGTTGTAATTCTGGGTGAACGTCAGTCCCTACCCAGAGGTTGGCAACCCTAAGCCATCTCAGGGTCTCAACAAATGGAAGGACAGCAAACCAGATTGTGGGGTGGGGGGATATGTACAGGAAGGTGCACTAGAGTGACAGTATTGCATACTTGGATGTGATGTGTCAGACTTCCTAGAACTACACCCCTTTTAAAAAATCCAGAGTCATTCTCTTTCATAAGAACCTATATTGTGTTGGCTTCAAAATCAGGACCCAAAAGTGCTTGGATTCTTTTCACTAAACCAGCTGTATTTACTTATGCGTCCTACTGCAACTAAGTACAAGGAGGTCACCTATACTATGGAGCTAATCCTCAAATCAGGAATAGATCTATCCACAGGTATTAGCACAATAGGTATGTAGAACCTCCATGTTCAGAGCTAGTCTATCCACAGATTTCAGTTGCTGGGTGGGAGGTAGGGTTGCCAGGTCCCTCTTCACCACTGGCGGGAGGTTTTGGGGGTGGAACCTAAGGTGGGGTTTGGGGAGGGGAGGCCCTTCAATGCCATAGAGTCCAATTGCCAAAAAGGCCATTTTCTCCAGGTAAACTGATCTCTATCAGCTGGAGATCAGTTGTAATAGCAGGAGATCTCTAGCTACTACCTGGAGGTTGTGTCAAGAAAAAAATAACATATAGCGGCCAATGTGATATTCAACAGAATACAGCCTGTGGCAATTTCTAAAATATAAAACAATTTTGCATAAGCAAGGCTTGTATCTTATATCAAGAACGATCCTTATAATATGGGTATGTAGAAATCTTTCAAGGTATTTAAATATGCTGACATTATTTAGGCAAAATGCTATTGTTATTTTTGTTAATACTTGATGTTATATAATTTTAGTGAAACCAACGGCGTAAATTGCAAATGCAAGCGTCATAAGAATTGCGGCTCATAAGATTATATCAACATCTCCGCGTGACTTCGGGCAGCTGAAGAAAATAAGTGAAACACGGACATTCTTACCGGAACCTTGTTCTGCCTAACCACGGGAGACCCTCAAATGAGATTTCAACCACTATTGTACTAAATGAGCTGTAAATATATTTTTCGTGTTGTTAATACTGGATTTGCATGCCATGAATTTAATGTGCCAAAAGTAGGCTTGAATAAGTTAAACTAGAGAAATTGTAAATAAACATGATATAAAATACAAGCCTTGCTTATGCAAAATTGTTTTATACTTTAGAAATTGCCACAGGCTGTTTCTGTTGAACTACCTGGAGGTTGGCAACCCTAGCGGGAGGTCATGCCTTAGTACCTTTCATGCAGATTTCCTGGAAGCATCTATCCAACTACTTTTGGAAAGTGGATTAGATGGACCTCACATGGGCTGTACCTTCGTTATATTCTTAGAAAGCCGAATTGCTGTCTCATTGACCTGAGGCCATCTTTTTACCAGAGCAAGATGTTCTCCCGGGCAGAGAGATTATCTCGCTGTACAAACACACCAGGCGTGAAAACATCTCTGAGCATGGATAGCCCCTGGGAATTTGCATGGTCTCAGCCCTTGTGGGATGTGTAAGATTTTAATTAATTTAATTCTAGCATATTAGAAAAATGTTATTTTTCTATTATATTTGTAAGCTGTGGTTATTTATATAAGTCAGTAGAAAATAGTTCTGTCTAACTTAAACTGAACAAAGCAGGTGATTTTTCGTATCTGGTACAGGATATCACCAAATAACAAATGAGATCATATACATGTGACCACAAAGATGAGATCAGAGTTAGGGTGGATTTGAGAGAAGGAGATATTCAAATCCTCTTAAAACAAAGAACTCTGGAAAAGTATAAATATGAGAACTAGGCGGAGTCTGTTAGGAGACTTTCACTTTTGAACCCGAAAAGGGCTGAAATGTCTTCCTCTTTTGCCTGGCAAAATAAAAAAAGCTTTTTTCTCCCTTTGCTTCTTAAACCTGGCGTCGTCTCTACTTTGTGATAATAAATCTGGTCACAGAGGAGAGTGTATATTTACATCCAACAGATTTATGGCACCCCAGGGGACATCTGGTTGTCAACTGCTCACAGATGACTGGTGTCGAAGTTTTGTAGGACAGGTGCACCCGGCGATTTCGCTGGTCCTCAAGCTTGGCAGACACAGCATCTGGGGGTGAGTGCAATTGCAGAGTCCCACTTTTAAACCGACCCAGGAGAAGCAACGGGCTGGAGGTAAGGAACCGCGGAAAGGAATTACGGGATCTTAATGGTGCGGCAGTTCTTAGAGGTAAGCCCTTCTAAGAGGAGAAGGCAGAAGCAACGCCACCATGGATAAGGGGCTCAGTGGGACGCCACTGAGTTGGAATGGTAACGGGGGCTGTAACAGAGGGTTCAGCCAATGGTATTTTATTGTCAGTGTGAAAAGCAGTAGCCAGGGATTGTGAAATCCTGTGCTGATCCGGAATTTTTCCAGTTGCCTCCAGGGCACTGGAAGAGGTAAATGCCTAGAAAAGGGAACGTAGTTTTGTGTTTTGTCTTGTCCAGCGTGATTTATGTGTCCTCTCTTTCTGTGAAGTATTTTATAAAGGGTTATGTGATTATTTGACAAATGTTAACGTGTTTATTTTTTATGGGGCCAGCCTGGGATACTGGACGGCATCGGCCAAAAGGAGTTTCCCTCCTCCCTTCATTTTCTTTCTTTTCCTTTTTAGAGTTAGAGTGTAAAAACAAAAGAAAAACTGTGTTGCCGAAAGAGAATCAAATTGTTTGAGTAGTCTGGTTTTGTTGTGTTTTTTTCTGTTATAAATCTGCTTCTTGCTGGGAGAAAAGTAATCTGGTTGTCTTCATTTTTCTCCAATTTTATCTTTCTGAGGAAGAGACTGGAAGAGAAAAGATCCCCCATGCCCCTCCTTTCTCCGCTTTAAAGTGTTTCTTTAAACCTTCTTGCTTTTCTGTTCTTTTTTTTTTCTCTAGGTTTTTTAACAGACTGGTCATAAATCAAGCCAGCAACACTGTTTTGTTAACAGAAGATCCTTTCTTTCTCTGAAGTTTAAAATGTGAAACAAAATTTAAAAAAATGGAATTTTAAGTTAACTCTGACTGAACCAGCTCTCTTGCTGAACGCAGGAGGAGGGGCCAAGTCAAAGTGTTTGGAATTTGGAAAGCAAAGTCTTGTGAACTGTATCAAACTTTATAAGAAAAGAAACAGACTGGAAATGCTTACAAGGTGGAAAGACAATGTGTATTAATATGAGGGAATAAGTAAGTTATGAGAAAGTTAGAGAATGTTTTGAGTGTGTTGTGAAGGGGCAAGTGTTTTGGCTTAAGAGGGCTGAGAAAAAGTGTTATGTAGGGTTGGGAAAGACTTTAAAAGAGAAACAGAAGGGTTTATAAAGAGAGAGGATAGTTATGGTTATTCAATGAGATAAATATTGGTGATGCTGGGTGCCTGTTTTCTCCAGGGACGGAGAAATCATGTTAATATATTAAGTGTTTTAAAACACAGTCAAATTAAAGCCAGGGTATTGTTGAAGGCTTTCACGGTCAAAGTTCATTGGTTCTCATAGGTTATCTGGGCTGTGTAACCGTGGTCTTGGAATTTTCTTTCCTGACGTTTCGCCAGCGGCTGTGGGGGGCATCTTCAGAGGAGTAACACTGAAGGACAGTGTCTTTTTATTTTATGTTTTTCTGTTTTTATGTTGTTATAACATAAAAGTGGCATCATTAATAAAAAAAAAGGTTTAAAATGTATTCAAATCAGGGTAAAAAGGAAGGCTTTTTTTAGCCTTAATAGCTTTAAGTACTATTTATTTTGCGCTAATAAAAAAAGTATATATATTATTTGTAAACGAATGCTGTAAGTGCAAGATGACAATGCAGGCCAGTTGAACATTTCACCCATACAGGTAACCTTTGACTGGGAGCGTAAATGCCAGTTAAAATTACCAGTTGTACAGCAGTTGCTGACAAATGGGAGACAACATCCCTATTCTGGCATTGCCAAAGCCAGGTAAAAAAAAAAAGGAAAGAGAAGAGGATGGAAATAGTTGAGGATTTAAAGGAAATTAATAAGATTGTTCAACATGGGTATCCATTGGTGTCAGATCCTCACACTTTCCTGTACACCCCATCAGGACACCATGTATGGTTTAGTGTGACAGATTTGAAAAATGCCTTTTTAGCATTCCACTGGATGCCAACTCTAAGGACCTGTTTCTCCTGAGGTAAAAGAATCCAGATAATCTCTGCAAAAACAGAAAAGCTGGTGTTAGAGGGAGCGATCTCATTGCTGAATTTCTTAGGACAGAAAGAATATAGGGTCTCAAAGGAAAAACTCCAAGTAGCCCAAAGGGAAGTAATTTATTTGGGACACAAAATAACACAGGGAAGACTATTTATCGCATGCCACTCCCTCAAACTAAAAAACAGCTAAGGTCCTTCTTGGGAATATTGAAATTTTGTCGTAAGTGGATAAAAGAGTATAGTAAACTAACCAGAGACTTTATAAAAATATGCCATGATGAGGAACCAGAAGTATTGTAGTGGAAACCTGAAAATGCACATAAGTAAAAAGAGCTGAAGCAAGCTTTGATGACAGCACCAGCTCTGGGTATCCCTGACCTGCAAAAGGAGGGTTGCATGGCGGGGGTCCTTACACAAACTTGTGGGCTAACTGAAAGACCTGTAGCTTATTTATCAAAACAGCTGGATCCAGTGGCACAAGAGTGGCCTCCATGCTTGAGGGCAGTAGCTGCAACTGCCCTGGCTGTGAAGGAAGCAAAGAAATTGACTATTAAACATCCAATCAGAGTGTTTTGCCCTCATGCAGTGACTATTTTGTTACAACAGAGAGGAGCCAAGTGGCTTACAAAAATCCTGCTAGTCTGCTGCCTGTAACAACTAACCTGGAGGAATATCATGACTGTCTACAGACTGTAGATATGTGCACCATGGCACGGGTAGATGAGCCTATCCACAACGCAGATCTCGAAATTTGGATTGATGGATCTTCTCGAGTGGTGAGTGAAAAAAGGCAGAGTGGATACAGCCTGGTGACTGAGTGCAAAGTGCTTGAAGCAAAGCCATTACCAGCGTCATTTTCAGCACAAGCAGCCGAATTATATGCATTGAACCAGGCCTTACTTAAAGCAGCAGGTAAGACTGTGAACATTTATACTGACAGCAAAGATGCTTTTGGAGTTGTACAAGCATATAAATACATCTGAAAAGAACGAAGAGTCCTGACAGCTAGTGGGGAGCTGTAAAGCATGAAAATTTGATTTTACAGGTTTTGGACAATATTTAGTTACAGGTGACAATAACATCAAACTGGACATACCAAGGAGGCCAAAGGAAATTGCAGAGCTGATGAAATGGCAAAAGTGACTACAGCAAAATCAACATCCTGTGATATGGTAATAACTTTAACCCCAGTTTTTACACTACCACCTACAGGGCCCTGCACTGAAGAAGAAAAGGAACTGGATGGCAAAAGTAGGGACTACAGAAACAAGAAGGGGGTGGTTGAAAAAAGCCTAAGGGCACACATCACACACATCCTCACACAATTACACTAGAATAGTCATCTGGGAAACAGGGTTAGCAAAAATATTCTTGCAATTATACAATGAAAAGGGCATTTATCAGAAAACAAAACAAATAACAAAAACATGTGGCATATCAAAGTATAAATATGAGGACTAGGCGGAGTCTGTTAGGAGACTTTCACTTTTGAACCCGAAAAGGGCTGAAATGTCTTCCTCTTTTGCCTGGCAAAATAAAAAAAGCTTTTTTCTCCCTTTGCTTCTTAAACCTGGCGTCGTCTCTACTTTGTGATAATAAATCTGGTCACAGAGGAGAGTGTATATTTACATCCAACACCCTAGCCTCGGACTACCGCGCAGCTCAATTTTATTGTAAAATTTTTTGTACCACATATCTTGACAAGCCCAATAGGAATCATAAATAAATGAGCATGGAGGGGAATTACACAGGCAGCATTCTTGGAAAAAAAAAGTGAGATGGACTCTCAAAAGCAACAGCCGGGAAGGAAACCCATAATTGTGCCGGGAGTACTTATAAAATGCTGACTTTGACTTGCTCAGATCAATGAAAGCCTCCCAATTAAGTTGCCAGTAAATCCCATACTTAGAACTTTAAAGAACTTCCTTGTTCTCCTTGAAAACAAGCAGAGTATTATTTCTGCACTGGCCACGAGTACAGAAGAATGTACTTAGGGGAGGGGGATGGAGCTGAGTAAGCAGGTGTAAATTCCCTGGGGCCCAGGGAGATTATGATGCTCGTTTTATAAGCTCCTTATAAAATCAGGGCCTCCTCATTCCAAGAATCCTACCTGCTTATTGTAATTTTCTAACTGTCTCTAAATATAGAATACCTTTTTTCTAAGGCCAGATTAAACACACTACTATTTGGGGGAATTAGCAGGTTTTCAGGGATCCCTTTTCCTGAACGATTTTGTGACTGTAAATCAGGGAACTTGTACACTATTTGGCATGTTTTAATTGATTGTAAAAAGTATGCTCTCGCTAGAGATAAACGGATCACAGCGTACAACCAGAAGTGAGGACCTGCCCTAAAGCAAGAGATAGTTGCAAAGGTATTGGCTGATCCTAAAGCAAGAGATAGTTGCAAAGGTATTGGCTGATCCTGATCCCAACGTAACCCTCGTCTTGGCAAAAAAATTATCTATGGCTTTAAATTAAACTTTTTACTAACTGCATACCTTAGACTTTGTGTTTCTCTGTGTTTGGTTACTTCTGTATTACTAAATTTATTGATTTGTTTTGCTCATGACTTGTTGGTGTGTGAGCATATGGAAAAGAATAAAGGATGTACAATAAAAGGATGCTCGTTTTATATGGCAGGCCCAAGCTTTTTAACTCAAGTACTGTGGCATTATTAGGGTTGCCAGCTCTGGCTTGGGAAATAATAATGCCACGCCACACTAGGTTCCATAAACTAAAAACAAAGAAGGCAATCTTTTTTTTCCTTCTGAACTATTTTTTTACTCACGGGTACATTTGATCGGTTGTCGGTTAATCAGGAGTTCTAGTCCCTCAAAGATTCATATAGCCTGGCCCTTTTAACCCAAATCTATTCAGACGTATGAGGCCCACTCCATGGCCTTGATTATAAATGGATCTTTATTAAATGGACCTGTTGTTTATACAGGTCCATTTAATATGCATCATTTCTTTACAGGCAAACAACATTCCTGCCCCACGGTTCTTACCTACTAAAACAGTTGCGTGGGTACCAAACAGCAATCCCACTGTTTATTGATAAATGAGGATGTACAGCTGCCCAGTAACCATATGAAAGGATGTCTTACCTGGCCGAAGTGTGAAAAATAAAATACCTTTGCCCAACTTGCCCAAACTCTGCTGTGCCATAACTGCAGAGTACATTTAAGTATTTTCAGGAAGACGTCTATGAAGATAACATAAGGAGGCCAAGATGAACACAAAAGCTGAGCTCTAAACAGGATATTTCCTTTACTGAGAAATATGGAACCAGGCAGGAAGACGTCAACTGTTTAGCTTTGCTACACGCCACAAATTTAGGTGCAAACCAAGGACTAGGATGTCTTTAACAACAGCTCCAAACCCACACAGATAAACAGTCCATCTACACCACTGGTTCCCAACCAGGGGTCCGTGGACCCCCAGGGGTCCGCGAGAACTAAATTAAGGTCCGCGAAACAAAGTTATAAACCAATAATAAATTAATATTTTCAATTAAAAGTTCTCTATTATAAAAAATATATATTCAAATATTATTCTAAGTTTAATGTTTAACTAACAGTTATGATTAAAGTTTATTTTCAAATTCTCTGAATTTTTATTTTGAACCTTGGGGTCCCTGCACCGAACAAAAAAGTCCTAGTGGTCCCTGGTCAAAAAAAGGTTGGGAACCACTGATCTACACATTTGATAGATGCCCCCTGATGCTTTTGCCTACCTTATGAAAAGTCCGTTGGTCAAGTGTTCACTTCTTAAACCCTGTACAAGTTATACACCAATATCCACACAGAGACTGCATTTCAAGACAACGTAAATTACCTTCCTCTTTTCTCCGCTTCCTGATTTGGACTGATTTACTCTCATCTTTCAAATGTCAGGTTATTCAATACTTCCTCTAGTCTGTTCTTGCCAGTCAAGACACTTGGGTCATTCAGCATCAACAGGAAATCCACAAACCGGAAAGCCACAAACACTCCTCCTGTCCTCTTAGCAAGCAAAAGCTTTAGCCAGGTCTAGATGTCTAAGGCATCGAACACAGAAGGAAACCACTTTTGCATATGCTGATAGCTCTGAACCTAAGGTTGCCAGGTGCCGGTTGGGAAATACCTGGAGATTTTGGGCGTGGAGACTGAGGAGGGTGGGGTTTGGAGAGGGGAAGGACTTCAATGCCATAGAGTCCAATGGCCAAAGTGGCCATTTTCTCCCGGTGAACTAATTTCTATCGGCTGGAGATCAATCGTAATAGCAGGAGATCTCCGGCTAGTACCTGGAGGCTGGCAACCCTAGGAGAAAAGCAGTGGAGAAGCCAAGAGAGGCACTGACAGTCACTGCTATGGGCCTGAGCGAGCAGGGCAAGAAGACAGGCTGCAGCATGAGCGAGTGGGGCAGCAGTGGGGACGTCAAGGGAAGCGCCGGGCGAGGGAGGGAAGCAGGTGGGCAGGAGTGGTGACATGAAAAATCAGGGCAGTGGTGGGTAAGGGCGGTCAGGAGGTTGAGAAGGGGCTGGTCAGGCAAGCTGAGCCAAACAGGCGGAGGCAAAAGAGGGAGGTGGAACAGCAAGTCAGCAGGGCAGCTGCAGCAGGTACAGGGGGTGGAGGGAGTTAGAGGCACCTCCACCAGGAGGGCATGGCAGGCAGGAGGGGAAGGAGGAGGAGGAGGTTTTTATACCCCGTTTTTCTCTTTAAGGAGACTCAAACCGACCAATAATCCACTTCCTTTCCTCTCCCCACAACAGACACCTTGCGGGGCAGGTGGGGCTGAGAGAGTGCTGAGAGAACTGCGACTAGCCCAAGGTCTCCCAGGAGGGTTCATGCCTAGGAGTGGGGAAACCAACCCGGTTCGCCAGATTAGAGCCCACTGCTCTTAACCACTACACCATGCTGGTCTCTTCCACCACCACCACCCCCAAGTTCCTCATGGATACCTGCTGGTCTTACCATGAAAAACAACACCGTTAAAACCGTGTCACACAGATTGCCAATATTTTGCAGGGGGGAAACTTTATCCAAACAGCCTTTGAATTAAAAAATCGTTTTACCATCCTCCCAAAAGCGAGCTGTGATGAGGGCAACTTTCCCAATACAGGTGGATTGGAAAACTCCCAGTGTGTTGCTGCCCTGTGCCCCTCCCTGCCCCCATGATGGCACCTGGCTTCATGCCAACAGCCCGACCAGGAGCATGGCACCTGTCTCTCCAAAACGTGTATTTTTTGGAAAAATAGACTCTTTTTTCAAGCGCCAAGATCTTCCGGGCTCTAGCGTGCGGGGAAACTGCGAAGGACCTTCACAGAGAGCCCTCCAGAATCTGCATATTCTAAAGCAAGAGGCAAAAATTTCTTGAGACAAGTTCTAGAACAAATGCAACGCAAAACGTACGGCGGAGATGAAACGTCCACTCACCCATCAACGGACAAAATCAGGAGTGATGTGGGATTAGGCACAAGAGGGGAGGATGTTGGAAATAAAAAGATTTATTCCTTTAAACAGATTTAGATCTGAATAACAGAAACCCAACCTCAGGATTGAAAGCAAGAGATTTTTAAATTATTTTTGCAGCAAAAATAATGAGAGGAAAGATTTTAGCCAAAGGCCACAAAAGTGACACTTTTCCTCTAACAAGCTCCGCCTATTTTTCATATTTATACTTTTCCAGAGTTCTTTGTTCCAAGAGGATTTGAATATCTCCTCCTCTCAAATCCACCCTAACTCTGATCTCATCTCCGTGGTCACATGCATATGATCTCACTTGTTATTCGGTGATACCCTGTTCCAGATACGAAAAATCACCTGCTTTGTTCAGTTTCAGTTAGACAGGACTATTTTCTACTGACTCATATAAATAACCACAGCTTACAAATATAATAGAATAACAACATTTTTCTAATATGCTAGAATTAAATTAATTAAAATCTTACACATCCCACAAGGAGGGGGAGAGATTTCATGTCGTCGTCATCACCATCATCATTCCTTTATTGGCATCATATCACGATGGGATAGAATACTTTATTAAGAGGCGGACGGAGGTGATGGGAAAGTCAAAAAATTTTCCTTTATTTTTTATTTTTATCAAGTACTTAAATAATTACAACAACAGTAGTTATGATTTAGATTTTCATATTACTTTCATTGTTGTTTGTTGATATGAAAAATTTATATTATAAAAACCAATAAAATTTTCAAAAAAAAAAAACATTCCTTTATTGGCATAAAAACCTAATACACAAAGAGTACAAAAGGAACGGAGATATTAAAAAGTGTCCTTTATGGCATAGTTAGAAGACAGTGACATCCAATAGCTTGTTGGTGCTGCTGCCATCGAATTAACTGTTTGGCGGGCTTTTAAAACAAACTTTTAAAACTGCGCCACCGTCTCCAATATATGGGGCAAACGATTGTTCAATAAATAGGAAACTGAGCGAGTCATAGAAACTAGTTTTAATTTCTTTATAGTATATTGTTAATAAGTATTTCATTATAAAAACTGTTGAGACGCTTCTTCGGAAGTCGGGTGAAGGGTCACTTTTTTAAGGTGGGTGGAGGGTGAAGGGGTATCTTTTTTTGGATTTTATAATTTAGTAATCATGAATGTAATAATAGTACATAAATATACCCTTTTGTATTTTCTTTTTGTATTTTTAATATATTAATTTTATTGTATTTGTTTGTTTTTTGTGTTATAAAAAGTAATAAAAATGTATTAAAAATAATAATAAAATAAATAGGAAACGTTAAAAGAATCTGAGACTTTCGGTCTATTAACCAACAGGGGGCTTAAATGTTTGTTGAGAGATTCTGTGTAGAAACTACAATAAAATAAGACATGAGCAACTGTTTCAATACAATTGTTGCCACAGGGGCAAAGCCTGACAGACAGAGGGATTTTCTGAAATCTGCCTTCTAGTAGCGCAGATGGCAAAACATTAAATCTGGCCAGAGAAGCGGCTCTACGTTGAGAAGGATCACACAGGTGAGATAAGTATGGGGAGGGCTGATAGACTTCATGTCTGTTAACCTTTATAACATGAGCCCCGTGGCGCAGAGTGGTAAGCTGCAGTGCTGCAGTCCAAGCTCTGCTCACGACCTGAGTTTGATCCTGATGGAAGTCGGTTTCAGGTAGCCGGCTCAAGGTTGACTCAGCCTTCCATCCTTCTGAGGTCGGTCAAATGAGTACCCAGCTTGCTGGGGGTAAAGGGGAGATGACCGGGGAAGGCACTGGCAAACCACCCCGCAAAACAAAAGTCTGCCTAGGAAACGTCAGGATGGGATGTCACCCCAGGGGTCAGGAATGACTCGGTGCTTGCACAGGGGACCTTTACCTCACCTACCGTGTTTCCCCGAAAATAAGACACCATCTTATATTTATTTTTCCTCAAGAAGACACACTATGGCTTATTTTCAGGGGATGTCTTATTTTTATTAAGTACGGTACAACAATCTACATTGATTCAAAGACTGCTTGCTGAAGCTTTTCCCCTATCCCCTGGTGTTTGTGTGGGGTGAGAGAGACCCACAGACTAGGGCGTCCGCCTCCCCACTCAGTACCTTTTGGGGGTGCTAAGCAGCCGCTCCTCCCGCTCGCCCTCCCCGTCACCATCGCTGCCGCTCGTGCCATCGCCATGGCTGCCCCGCTTCCTCTTGGCCGCCCCGCTGTGGCTCCAACGGCTCCCGCTGTGGCCTTCGCCCCTCACGGCCACAGTCGCCACCGCCTCCCCTCCACGCGGGGCTCCCCCCTGCCCCTTCCACACCCAGCTGCTCAGCGAGCCCATGGCCGCCCAGCTGCTGCCGCTGCCGTCTCCTCATAGGGACAGAGCCAGGCAGCCAAAGCTCGGCGAACGCAATGGGGGGGGGGGGAACCGACAGAGTTATCACCGCAGAACCGCTGCCATTATTGTCACAACCAGGCGGCCACTCTAAAGCGCATGTAAAGCAACACCTGACGCCTGGGAGTTTGCAAACCATGGAAAGGGGCATGCAGTATGAGGGGAAATTGCCTAACTTTGCCTGGTGGAAGTGCCTTCTGTAAGCTGAAAGGAAGGAAAGGATCCAAGCCTCTGCCTTCCTTTCTGCCACAGACTAAGAAAAGAAATTAATCCAACTGGTGCAGAAGACAAATATCATTAACCCCAACACATGGATCCCAATGAATTTCAAATGCAGAGCTCACTCAAGAGACAAAAACAGATGTGAACTAACTTTGATAACTTGGCCTAAAGGCAGCTAAATAAAAGGCTCCATGCAAAGCAACACATTTGCAACCATGCAAACCATTCCAAGCTACACGTTTGCAACCATGAAAGGCATGCAAAGCAACACTTGACGCCTGGGAGTTTGCAAACCATGGAAAGGGACAGAGGCAAGTACCGGTAGCTACCGTATGCATAAGGAGCAGGAGGGGGTGGAATTTCTCCTTTTGCATTGGACTCGGGACCAGGAAAATGCACAACTGCACAACTGAAGCCCCCCCCCCTCAAAGGAGGGGTGCTGGGGGAGAGAGACCCAAAGTGCTGAGTAAAACGGCAGCCACAGCTTTACTTCTTCCCCCTGAGGACACACAATACCTACAGCAGAGCGTCCTGCTCCTCACTTCACTGAGACTTTTACTTTCAGTTTCTACCGGTACGTCTCTCTCTATGCCTCAGCTTGCAGCACGCACAGAACGACTGGGAACTGACAGGGGGAGCCCGTCTTCTTTACCGCTTCGCGCCGGTACGGTATGCTGCATAGCCACGCCTATCACTATGTCTTATTTTCGGGGTATGGCTTATATTGCGCAAATGCTTGGAAATCCTGCTACGGCTTATTTTATGGGTATGTCTTATTTTCGGGGAAACACGGTAACCTTTATAACAACAATGAGAACGGCAGCCAAGAAGCTCGAAGACCTTCTCTAAATATGCTTTGGACACACACCAAACCATATTTAGGATTCACAGTACACTTTGCCTGATCTATCTCTGTAACCCTTAAAAGCGCTCTATAAAGATACTGCATTATATTATCGCAGGGTGTGTGTGGTTTTAACCTGCAGAGTCCTAAATGGTCTGGGACCATCATATCTACGGGACCGTCTCTCTTGGTACGCTCCCAAGAGAGCATTATGCTCGGAGAAAAATAACTTATTGGTGGTCCTCGGCCTGAAGCATGTCCGGCTGTCCTCCACTAGGGCCAGGGCTTTTTCTGCCCTGGCTCCAGCCTAGTAGAACTCTCTCTCGAGCGCATGGGTTCTCAACAAGGGGGGAATTCCCCCCCGGGGGGGAGTTTTAGGGTTCCAGGGGGGGAACTGGGACCACTATTCAGCAAAGTGTGATGTCCTTTAGATTACGTACAATCTGTAAAATTGTAGTTTGTTTTTAATTTAATCTGCAACGTTCAATAAACATTCGATAAAGTTTATGACTGTCTTGGGAAGGGGGGGAATTATATTCTGAACAATGGTGAAAGGGGGGAATGGAGCAAAAAAAGGTTGAGACCAGGGCCCTGCGAGATTTAACACAGTTGCGCAGGGCCTGTAAGACCGAGATGTTCCACCTACGGTTGAGGGCAGCAACGGTATGGTATCATAGCTGGCCTCCCTCCCCGCTCTTTCTTCTGTTTCATCTACTGAATCCGGGAGGGGGTCCCAATTGCTCTTCCTGGGCTCATTATGGGCCGTTGTGCAAATAGGCGCCAATTGGCAGTTGGTTAATTTTAATCCGGTGTTGGCGTTTTTATTGAATCGGTTTTATATGTTTATGGGTTGTGTTTTGACGGCTGTGAGCTGCTCGAGCCTGGCCTTGGTCGGGACAGAGAGCGGGGTAGAAATTTTAATGATGATGATGATGATGTAGGGTTACGGTCTAAGTGTGTAGGATTATGGCTAAGTAATTTTGTGGCAGATGCAAGATTGAAACTGAGGGTGTTCAGCTGCTTCGTAGCAGTGGATCAGTTGCAGAGCACAGACTTTGCATGCTGAAAGACCCCAGTTCAATCACTAGCATGCCCAGCATGAATGATCTCCGACAGAAGGGTGTCAGGTTGTACATTCCAGCTTTCTTCAACCAGGCCAATGCCCAGTACAGCAGGCTGCTTACCTGCTCTTATTAGGGCCTCAGCTGTGGAAAGGGAGATTAATCTTTATCTCCCCCAGCTTGGTCCTCCAGAGCCCTGCTGACCCCCTACCTGTCCGGCACGGATCTAGCCACAGTGATCCACACAATGGTCACTTCCAGACTAGACTACTGTAATTCGCTTTATGCAGCCCTTGAGCCAGCGTGGTGTAGTGGTTAAGAGCGGTGGTTTGGAGCAGTGGCTCAGTGGGTGAGCCTCTGCTTGGCATGCAGAAGGTCCCAGGTTCAATCCCTGGCATCTCCAGTTAAAGGGACTAGGCAAGGAGGTGATGTGAAAGACCCCTGCCTGAGACCCTGGACAGCCGCTGCCCATCTGAGTAGACAATACTGACTTTGATGGACCGAGGGTATGGTTCAGTATAAGGCAGCTTCATGTGTTCATGTGGACTCTGATCTGGAGAGCCGGGTTTGATTCCCCTCTCCTCCACATGAGCGGCGGAGGCGAATTTGGAGAACTGGATTTATTTCCCCACTCCTTCACATGAAGCCAGCTGGGTGACCTTGGGCTAGTCACACTCTCAGTCCCACCTACCTCACCGGGTGTCTGTTGTGGGGAGGGGACGGGAAGGTGATTGTAAGCCAGTTTGAATCCCCCTTAAGTGGTAGAGAAAGTCGGTATATAAAAAACTACTCTTCTTCTTCTTGACCAGCTGGTCCCGAATGTGGTGGTGAGGGTCCTGATGGGGATCCTGTTTAGAGCCCACATCCAGTTGGTGCTTCATCAGCTGCACTGGCTTCAGGTGGAGTACCGAATCAGGTTCAAGGTGCTGGCATTAACATTGAAAGCCCTAAACGGTTTGGGACCATTCTATCTGTGGGACCACCTCTCCCAGTAAACCCCCTCAGAGAGCATTGCGCTCTGCTGGTGCAAACTTTTTGGAGATCCCAGGCCCCCAAACTGTCCGGCTGTCCTCAACCAGAGCCAGCCTGGTGGAACTCTCTGTCCAATGAGACCCGGGCCCTGCGGGATTTAACCCAGTTCCACAGAGCCTGTAAGACAGAGATGTTGCGCCAGGCTTATGGTTGAGGACAGTGACGGGAATACACGAAGACCCGGCCTCTCTTCCCTTGTTTATTTTTTTCCTTTTATTCCCTTCTTTCCTCTTTTTCCTTTCCTGGGTCTTTCCCCTCAAACTTCCCTTCCCTCCCTCGCTATTATGCTTTTTCCATCTCTATCCTCTCCCTCTCCCCCGCTCGAGGATTGAGAAACATCAGTGAAGGGCATGGAGGCACGACCACCCTGGATAACATCCTCCTTAAATGTGGAGATTCTAGGTGCCATTGGGGTGGGAGTGAACATATTGATTTAAAATTGCTTATGTTGCATCGTATTTATAAATTATAAATTTGTGATTATATTGTATTTTATATGACATTAGCCGCCCTGAGCCCAGTTTGCCGGGGAAGGGTGGGATACAAATAAAATTTATTATTATTATTATTATTATTATTAGTTAATTTCCTGCCTGGTTCTGCTTCCCAGCATGCAATGTAAAGATGCCAGTGGTGGAACAGGTGCTGCCCAGTCCACCCATGACAATGGTGATATAGCACACAGTGAATAGGGAAGGAGAACAAGATTTCTCAGCCCTCAACAGGAAGCCAAAATATATGGCCAACATAACGGAGGTGGGGAAGAGACACCAAAATTTCATCCCACCCAGACTGTGGCTGCGTCCTCGTGGGTCATTTATGCATGGTCGCTTTAACCTCCTTTATTCCCCGTTTCAGCCAGGATCAAAGTAACCCAAGTTGGGGGAAACTTTATGCATTGGCTGGAATGATCAGGGAGGAAACTGTGTGCTAATGGAGGCATGAATACAGAAAAGCAGTCTCCCAAGTTCAATTCAAGTCCCACCCCTTTAAATGCTGCTCTGTAATTGGCTGACTTGCAGTACTCACCCTGAGAGAAGATTTCCTTCCCCCCAAACCCAACTGCCGCATAAAAAAGCATTTTAAGAACAAAAAACAAAAAACGGAGCAATTTAAAAGAAGGGGGGGAAGAGAAATCCAGGCCTCGTTTTAAAAAAGCCTTTCTTTTGCTCAGAAAGAGCTCCGAGGTAGCAAGAAGCAGCAAGCCCTTGAATCCCTGCCTCTTTACACACTTCTTCATGATTGGCTGTGAGAGAAGCCAATCTTCTGTGCTTCCCCTGTTTGGCTGTCTGCATGTGCCTTGAAGGGGGGTTTGGAAAAGGGTGGGGCGAAGCTCAACCCGAGAACAGAGTATGCACGCTCTGTGACTCCGGAGTGAGCCAGGATGAATGGTTAAATTCGGGCCAGAAGAGGAATGGGAAAAGCCGGGTTCCTTTTGCGTTGAAATAGGGTTGAGCCGACAAGGAATGAGGTAATATGTATACTGAAAAACTTGATCCTGGCTGAAACAGGGAATAAAGGAGGTTAAAGCGACCATGCATAAATGACCATGGAGAGGTTTTTCCATCTCCCTATCATTGCTGCTGCTAATGCAGAAGCATTTGCATTGACAATGGAGCATCCACATGAGAGCTTTGTGTGTACTTTGTCTTCAGTCAGCCACATCCCCTGCCGCCATGCCACTGGATGATTTTTTTTTATAAACAGTGGTTGCTATTATGCTATAGCTTTCTTTTTTTAAAAAGTCTCTAGCTGCTCTGAAAAAGGCTTAGATACACCTTTTTTTAAGAAATGAAAGCTCAGAATTCAGAGGAACTAGCAGGTTGTGGTACAGGTTGAGTATCCCTCATCCGGACTGCTTGGGACCAGAAGTGGTCCGTATTTTGGATCTTTCCGTATTTTGGAATATTTGGGAATTTTTGCATATACGTAATGAGATATCTTGCCCTGACCTGGATGGCCCAGGCTAGCCTGATTTCGTCAGATCTCAGAAGCTAAGCAGGGTCTGCCCTGGTTAATATTTGGATGGGAGACCACCCAGGAACACCAGGGCTGCTGTGCAGAGGAAGGCACTGGCAAACCACCTCTGTTAGTCTCTTGCCATGAAAACCCCAAAAAGGGGTCGCCATAAGGCGGCTGCGACTTGACGGCACTTTACAACACAATGAGATATCTTGGGGATGGGAACCAAGTCTAAACACGAAATTCATTTATGTTTTATATATATACACTCTATACACATAGCCTGAATGTAATTTTAAACAATATTTTAAATAATTTATAATAATTTTAATAATTCATAATAATGTATGTACATTAAACCGTCCATGGCACTGCTGAGGGGGCCTGTGAATAATGCCTGCGTGCTGGCTCAGAAGGTCCGTTTTTTGGATCAGTTCAGATAGCGGATGTCCGGATAAGGAAACTCAACCTGTCGTAGATTGTTATGTCCCTGCATTATAGTGTAATAGCAATTTCTGATTTTGTTAAAGTAAAAGGTAAAGGTCCCCTGTTCAAACACGGGTCATTCTTGACCCATGGGGTGATGTCACATCCTGAATTTCCTAGGCACTTTGTTTGCAGGGTGGTTTGCCAGTGCCTTCCCCAGTCATCTTCCCTTTACCCCCAGCAAGCTGGGTAGTCATTTGACCGACCTCAGAAGGATGGAAGGCTGAGTCGACCTTGAGCCGGCGACCTGAAACCGACTTCCGTCGGGATTGAACTCAGTTCGTGAGCAGAGCTTGGACTGCAGTACTGCAGCTTAACACTCTGCGCCACGGGGCTCCTCTCCGATTTTGTTACAGACCCTCAAAAAAGCCCTCTGGTGGCATGACAGGGTAAATGACAGCTGCAGTGATGACCGAAGGAACATGATGCCGGTGTGGGTGGGGCCTTCAAAAATATGCCCCTTCCCATCCTGAGGGCTTCCTAACACGCTTGGCCTGTGTTCTTTCTCAAAACATTGTACCAAACCGGGTCTGAAATAGAGCAGAAGTGGTGATCCTGGCCTCTCAGACTTAGCTTCCCTGGCATACATGGACTAGCGTGCAGGACTAAGGGACTATGCAGAGAGCCAACGATGCTGCGAGCCAAGGAATGGAAGCGACTCAGTCACTACCCCTGGACCAAGCTGTACAGTGCCGGCAGGACCCTGCAGATGGCCAGCGGTGCTATGGACCCAGGAAAGGAAATGGCCTGAGCTGCATCTTGGATGGAGTTCTGCACAGTAGAGGAGGAAAAGACCGTCTCCAGGCTCACCTGACCCCCCGCCCCCCTTGAGCCGGAAAGAGCTGCTCCCTTCCAGACGATGGGCAGGACACTGGAACGTTTGCCTAACCATCAATGTGGCCGCTCTGTCAAGATCAGCCTGACCACCAGAGCGAGAGACAATGGGGGTTACCGCACTTGTATTCCCACCGATGTATTAAGAGTTTGAAAACGTTATAAAAAATACTGTTCGCACTTTGTTTGGCCCCTTTAGCTGTGAAGACGTCTTCCAACCGTTTATAAGCTGTGGTATCCAAAAACCCTTTTAAAGCGATGTTTTTTACATTTTCAAACTCTTAATACATGGCTGGGAATACAAAGTGCGGTAACCCCCTATGGCACTCCCCTGTCACACCTTGAATTCCTTTCCTGGGATAGCCTGGGACCAGGCTAAACCCATCTTCTGATTTCTCCCCCTCACACCCTCAAGTTCCTGACAGCTGCCTGATATCAAATATTACTCAATATTTGCCCGCCATCAATAATCCTATCACTTTCTGAATAGCTTAGCTCCCATCCTTTCTCCCCAATACTTGAGAAGCAATCTTACCTTTGTGCACCCGATACCACCTGTCCGGTGAGTCACCCTACCTCAAGGCACAATTTTACTACAAATATTGCCACCCTTACTGTGGCACCCTGCTACTCGTTTCTTTCGGATCCAAACGACTGCCCTGTGTCATAGTACGGTTTTGCTAAGCGCTGGTCGATCCTATTCTGGCCTCTCTTCTTGACCATCCTCAGAAGGTAGTATAGAATCCAATTGTGTGTGTGTGTGTTAAGTGCCGTCAAGTCGCTTCCGACTCATGGCGACCCTATGAATGAAAGTCCTCCAAAATGTCCTATCTTTGACAGCCTTGCTCAGATCTTGCAAATTGAAGGCTGTGGCTTCCTTTATTGAGTCCATCTCTTGTTGGGTCTTCCTATCCCTATTAGGACTCTGTGTGCGCGATTGTTTTCCTTTATTGCTTTCTGTGTGTTCGTGTACCCCCTTTTCAATCCCCTAAATAAAACCAACCTGGTTTTAGTTCAAATTGCTTTCTGTTCAGTTTATTCCTCTTGATTCGCTCATCCCTCGTATACAAAGGTTCAAGACCCTGTTTTAAATCAAGCCTCCTGTTAGAGCTCTTAATTAGTCTCCAATAAGCTAATTCCCCCATTTAATTATCGGAGACCCCCCAGCACTCCCTGTAACAAGGTCCTCAATCTGGGGTCTGGGGGCACATCTGGCATTCTGACAAAGGGTGCCTGGCTATAAAATGATTGCTGCAGAAGGTGGAGCCACATGCACAGAGGAAGGCCCAAGAGCAAGGCGAGAGGAAGCTAATTTAAGAATACCTTAGAAAGAGGAATAAGAGAAAATAAAACCAGCGGTGGCAGCTGCAACTGAAACAACGTCATTTTATTTTGCACAGCCAATCAGATCTCCAGTGGTCAACCAGAAGCCCTGCTGGGCAAGAACCCCACATGGCTTCAACCATTTTTTAAAAACAACTTGTGGACACCAGGAAAGGTGTCGGCGGGTGCGATGGTGCCCATAGGCACAGTGTTGTGGATTCCAGAGATACAGCATATCAAAGATGGAGAAAGCCTGAACAGCAGACAATTAGAGGGCAATATCCTGTGGAATGGATGCTCCCCCATCCCCAAAAGAAAACCAAGGCAGAGAAAAACCTCCATTGAGTCTTTGCACGGGGAGGTTTTCCCACGGTTTGGGGGCAGAAACGCAGTGGTGCCTAGTTCCTCCTTTGTTGTCTTTTTGTTTTCCTCATCAGTTCTCCACACTTTCTCAAACCACCTTTGATCTCCTTTGAGAAAATGCGGAGAAACGACAAGAAAACCAAATTAAAGACACCAAAAGGGAAAGTAAGCAAGCACAAAGGAAAACCACTGCACTTCAGCACCCACACGACAGGAAATCCTCATGTGAAAAGGCCTCATGTGGATGCAAGCAGGAGGAGGAGGTAGTAAGTTGAAGTGGAGGGCTATACCACTTCAACATATAGGGGAGGGACATCACCTTTGAATGTTCACCCATGGGGGGGGGAAAGAAACTCCCGTGTATAGAAAACCAGCACCATCAAGCAGATGCAAGTACCTGCAACCTTTGTGTGGTGTGCTGGTTTTACTATTTTCACTCCGTTTTTAGATGTATAGAGGCACTCAAAAGTGTGGCCTGAAGTGGCACAGTCCACTCTACCACCACCAGACTCTACCAACTCATTCTGTAGTAGTCTGTGTAGACCAGGCTTTCTATTAAGAACATAAGAAAATCCATGCTGGATCAGACCAAGGCCCATCAAGTCCAGCAGTCTGTTCACACAGTGGCCAACCAGGTGCCTCTAGGAAGCCCCCAAACAAGACGACTGCAGCAGCATTATCCTGCCTGTGTTCCACAGCACCTAAGATAATAGGCATGCTCCTCTGATCCTGGAGAAGGATGTTGACAAGTTGGAGCGTGTCCAGAGAAGAGCTACCAGAATGGTCAGGGGTCTGCAATCGATGCCCTATGAGGAGAGACTTAAGGAGCTGGGTTTGTTTAGTCTGGAGAAGAGGGGACATGATAGCCATGTTCAAATATTTGAAAGGATGCCATATTAATGAGGGAACTAGCTTGTTCTCGGCTGCTTCAGAGACTAGGACACGGAGTAATGGATTTAGACTAAGAGAAAAGCGATTCCACCTAAACATTAGGAAGAACTTTCTGACGGTGAGGGCGGTTCAACGGTGGAATGCACTGCCTTGGAGGGTGGTGGAGTCCCTGTCTTTGGAGGTCTTTAAGCAGAGGTTGGATGGCCGTCTGTCGGGAGCGCTTTGATTGTGGGATCCTGCATGGCAGGGGGTTGGACTGGATGGCCCTTGTGGTCTCTTGCAACCTTGTGTGTGATTTTGAGAGATTTTTGTGATTTATTATACCTTTAAAAAGACCTTTAAACTTACAAAAAATGACCAACTTTCAATGTGCCAGCAAGATCCTGTGCAGAACAACAAGGGGAGGGGCATAGACTCCTGCCTCACTTTTAGGAAGGTTGAATCCATAGGAAAACAAAAATAAAATAAAAACACAGGTTTAAAACACAGGGGCCCACTATGTGCCAGCACAAGTCTATATAAAACCCAGAATCACCATATTAATCCTGGTTCAGTACTAGTACAACAGTCAATGGGGTAAACCCAGTGAGAGGCCTTCTCAAGGTGGCTGCTTTGTCCCCAAAGACCCTTCCTCTTCAGACTTGCCCTCCTGGGGGTGCTCCGACGTGGGCAACTCAGTTGGCGTAGCTCCCCAGGAAACTACAAGGGCACCCCCCCCTCAACCAGGCACAGCATTCCAAGCCACAATAGAGTCCAATGGCCAGAGGACTCCCCACCCCCTAGCCACCTGGCCACGAAGGGTGAGCGAAGACAATGTTCCTTTTCTTGGCCCAGCGAGAAAAGACGGCCTTCTCTGTGATGAAGCGGTGCCCTCCGCGTGCAGCTCTTTCGTGCGCCAGGTACATCCTGCATTCGTCCAGCCTGCCCTTCTCAAAGTAATGGTAAGGCACAGGAGGCTGGCTCTTGTCTCTGCCAAGAACAACAGAAAGAAAGGGCAGGATCAGACACCCATTTGGCAGGGATGTAGACTTCGGGAAAATTTTCCATGCATGATTAGGGTGAAAATTATCCAATAAAAGTACATTGTGGAACTTCCTGCCCCAGGATGTGCTGATGGCTGCCAACTTGGAAGGCTTTAAGAGGGGAGTGGACATGTTCATGGAGGAGAGGGCTGTTCATAGTTAACTAGTCAAAATGGATACTAGTCATGATGATGCATACCCATTAACTCCAGGATCAGAGGAGCATGGCTATTATATTAGGTGCTTTGGAATACAGGCAGGACAATGCTGCTACAGTTTGTGAACTTCCTAGAGGCCCCTGGTTGGCCACTGTGTGAACAGAATGCTGGACTTGATGGACCTGGGTCTGATCCAGTAGTGCTTCTCTTATGGTCTTATGGAGCATGGGGCTATCCATGGCTAGTAGTAAAAATAGATACTAGTCATGATGCATACCTATTCTCTCCAGGATCAGAGGAGCATGCCTGTTATATTAGGTGCTGTGGAAGACAGGCAGGATAATGCTGCTTTAGTTGTCTTTTTTGTGGGCTTCCTAGAGGCACCAGGTTGGTCACTGTGTGAACAGACTGCTGGACTTGATGGACCTTGGTCTGATGTAGCATGGCCTTTCTTATGTTCTTATGTTCACATATTCCCTAGAATATTCTGAACCTAACTTTTTCCAATGCTACCAGAGATTCTCCAAATAGATTGGAGTGTGAGTGTGAGAGACCGAATATGTCTGCTTCCAAGGGACAGGCACCTGGCAAGGGTTAACTGTAATTTTAAAACTGTCCAGCTGGACTGGAGTTCCACTGAGGAGATCACAAACTCATTTTATAAAATAATGTATTTCTAGAAATTAAAAAAAAAATGGAGAAAAATATAGGAATGAAAACAAGTTTCCCACACCACAGGCTCACTATTGCTGTGAGCTTAGAAGTCATGTGAACACACCCTTAATTGTCATTTATTTACGCCTCACTTTTATCCCCAGTGAGGACCCAAATCGATTTACAACATCCTTCTCATCTCCTCCATTTTATCCTTACAACAACAACCTTGCGAGGTAAAGTTAGGTTAAGAGAGGGTGACTGGGACCAAGGTCACCCAGAAAGCTTCCATGGCAGAATGGAGATTCAAACTTTGGTCTCCCAGATCCCAGTCTGAAAGGAGGAGGAGAAGGAGAAAAAGGAGGAGAAGAAAAGTTGGTTTTGATATGCCAACTTTCTCTACCAGTTAAGGAAGAATCAAACCTGCTTAAAATTCCCTTCCCACAACAGACACCCAGAGGCATCAGGAAAAGAGACAAGGCCTCAGGGCAAAAATCACTTTGCATCCTGTGCACATCCTGGGATGAAGAGAGCGGTTGTATCTACCCACATGGTGGTTTGAGAACCACCCAGCCTCATCCCTTGTCCCCCACAATAGGGCTGTCAATTCGGTTCGGCCCGAACTGAAAATCAGCCGAATTTCTCTTGATTCGGCGGTTTTTAATTCGGGAGGAACCGAACTCAAAACTGGCGGGCAACCGGGGGGGCCGAATTCAGCAAGTTCGGGAGTTCGCGAATAAATTCGGCCAATTCGGGGCCGTCAGTAAGCAGCATAACCTTCAGTAAGCAGCATTCTCCTCCCCCGGCCAATCGGTGGCCAAGCTGGGTCTTCTTCTGACCAATCAGTCAGGATTGAGTATTGGAGGAATCAGCTGATGTGCGGCCGGCCGGGGAAAGAGAGAGAGAGAGGGAAATCCTCATGTGTGTGTGAGGGGGTGCTTGTGCACATTCACTCCTTTCCGTGGCTGCAGGGGGCGCATTTTTTGGGGTACAGACCCCAAACTTTCAGGGGATATTCAGACAGGTTTTCTTAAGAGACCACCCAAGTTTTGTAAACATTGGGTTAGGGGGTCCCGAGATATGGGCTCCCCCCCTTTTCTTTCCATGGCTGCAGAGGGCGCATTTTTGGGTGTGCCGACCCCAAACTTTCAGTGGAGCATCAGACAAGGCTTCTTAAGATACCCCCCAAGTTTTGTAAACATTGGGTCAGGGGGTTCCGAGATATGGGCTCCACCCCTTTTTCCTCTCCCCCCTTTTCCATTTTCGTGGCTGCAGGGGGCGCTTTTTGGGGGGTTCAGCCCCCAAACTTTTATCATAGCTTCAGAGAATCCCTCTTAAGAGACCACCCAAGTTTTGTAAAGATGGGTTCAGTGGGGGCTGAAATATCGGCTCCCCCCCCCTTTTCTCTTTCCGTGGCTGCAGGGGGCGCATTTTTGGGTGTGCCGACTCCAGACTTTCAGCGGAGCTTCAGTCAAGGCTTTTTAAGAGACCACCCAAGTTTTGTAAACATTGGGTCAGGGCCCCCCGAGATATGGGCTTTCCCCTTTTCCCTATTGGGATGAATGGATCACCCTCGAGAGATGCATACATATGGATCTTATATTGGATACAAATGGAATCATATTGGATTACCCAGCCTCCCAGCCCCTCCTGCTGGAACAGAAGACAGCCACAGTAAGACCCCTTTGGGGGCTTTAATCTATAATTTTTCTTTTCTGTGTGTGTGTGTGGGGGGAAAGCAGAGTCTGTGTGTGTGTGTGGGGAGGGAGCAGTTTCTGTGGGTGGGGGGGGGAAGCCAAAGGGGGCTTTTGCCGGTTCTGCCTGGGGTGTGTGTTCCCCCTCCAGTCTCTCTCTCCCTGGTTTGAGAGGGGGCTTCATTTTTATTCTTCAGGTTTTTCCTCATTCATAAGATCAGTTAGGTTATTTTGATGCTTGCTCAAAACTGGTTTTCAAATGGTGACTTAAAGAATGCATCTTCGTGGTCCCAAGTCCAATGCAAAAGGAGAAATTCCACCCCCTCCTGCTCATTATGCATAGCTAGCTGCCTCTGTCCCTTTCCATGGTTTGCAAACTCCCAGGTGTCAGGTGTTGATTTGCACTGTTGCAAAGGTGTTGCATTGCGTGCTTGTGTTGCTTTGCAGTTGTATTGTTTTGCAGAATTCTTCACACCTGCTCCGCCCTTTGCATGTTTGCAAAGGTGTTGCTTTTCAGTTGTGTTGCTTTGCAAAGTTCTTAGCACCTGCCCCGCCCTTGCTCTCATCAGCTGTTTGTCGGGGCTGGGAACTTTGTGCTTGGGCGGCAAGCTCTGCTGAGAGATACACATTAAGGTTGGGGGGGACCCCTTTCAGGGCCCATATCTCAGCCCCCCCTGACCCAATCTTTACAAAACTCGGGGAGTCTTTCAATATACGTCCTTTGAAGCTCTGCTGAAAGTTTGGGACCTCTAAGCCCAAAAATGCCCCCCCCCCGAGCCGCGGAAAGGCGCGGTTGTGTTTTTAATGGCTTTATTCGGCCGAATTTTTTTTCCGAACTTTGAATTCCCGCCGAATTGAACGGATCCGAAGTGGGGGAGTTCGGACTTCGGCACGTACCGAACCCACAAGGGCCAAATTCGGCCGAATCCGAACTGTACCGAATTTTTTTTTTTTTGACAGCCCTACCCCACAACCCATCTCTGCTAGAAAAAAACCCAAATGGAGGCTCGGGGCACTATTTAACCACCTCACGACCATACCTGCAGTAGCTCTCGTTGACCATGCCAAAGACAAAGATTTGCTCGCACATCTCCATCGCCAAGACCATGGTGAACCAGCCTGTGCTCAAGAAGGAACCAGATTTCATCCTGCAATTTGAGAGACATGCTAGTGGGTGAGGGGAACATCTGTGACAAGACACCTCCCCATTTATATATGCTGCAGAACCAAGTGATTCTACTTTACTGGGACTGAATCACTTCAGGCGAGAATTCACAGACTTTAGTGCTGCGCTGTGAATTTTAACACTGCGCCATGAAAAGACTCCACGCACAGAGAAAAACAACATGCCAGAGAGAAGGCTTTCTCCCAGATACTGTGGCTCTGTTCAGACACAGCACCAAGCCATGGCTTCCACTGTTTAGAATATGGGTTCTCAACAAGGGGGGAATTCCCCCCCAGGGGGGAATTTTAGGGTTCCGGGGAAGAGGGGCGGAATTGGGACCACTATTCAGCAAAGTGTGATGTCCTGTATATTATGTTCAATCTGTAAAATTGTAGTTTGTTTTTAGTTTAATCTGCGACATTCAGTAAAGATTATGACTCTCTTGGGAAGGGGGGAATTATATTCTGAACAATGGTGAAATGGGGGAATGGAGCAAAAAAGGCTGAGAACCACTGGTTTAGAACCTACACCATGATCTAACTTTCTGAACGCCCAGGTAAACCTTGGTTTCGAACAATGCCGCTGCTTTCATTCCCTGTCAGCACTTCCATCTGCAGGGGAAGTGGCTGCCACAGGCAAAGCAACAGCCATAACCATGATTTCAGGCGCATCAAGGTGTAAATGCTGAGCTGCTAGCTTTCAACATGCAAGGGGAGCACTCAAACATACCAGCCGTCATGAGCAGTCCGGCCCTAGGACAAGCTTTAACGCTCAGTTCTGCTGCAGGTATTAAAATTGACATACAACACTGAAAGGCTGCACCTGCAATATGGACAGTGGATGACCACCTCAGCCAGGTCAGGGGCCAATTCCACATGGAGGTTCTGCTCCAGCTAGAATCATTTCATTTCATTTCATTAACCTTTATTGGCATACCAAAAGACAGAGATAAAACAACAATATACCTCCAAAGGGCAATACATATAAATTACAAGTCGGGTTAATAAATCTTTTCTTGTTCTTTAAGAACTCCTGTAAGAAATTCAGCCACGGTAGCCGTAATTTTAGTATCATGATCACTCAAGAGAAATTTGCATTTCACTTCATTACTCCTGTATCTCTTGTACTGGAGCAAAGTAAATAGCAGTTTATCCCGCAGAGTCACATAGAAGGAGCAATCTAAAAGGATGTGGTCAATTGTATCCAACAAATTTAAACCGCACGTGCATAAGCGTTCATGTCTAGGGATCTGAAGGTAACGGCCTAAGAGCATCCTAGATGGGAATGCGTTAACCCTAGCTAATAAGAAAGCGCGGCGTTAAGAAGGTATCTCTAGGTTATCTAGATACCTAGCCATTTTACCCGATCCATTATTAAGGCCTAGGGCCGCAGGAGAACAGATGGGGGGCAGATCCAGCTAGAATCCTAAATTAGGCAGAGCTGTTTGGGGAGAGCATCCATACAAGGTAGGCCCCTTCTCACATAAACACATTGAACATATGAAGCTGCCTTCTACTGAATCAGATCCTTGCTCCGTCAAAGTCGGCATTTTCTACTCAGACCAGCAGGGGCTCTCCAGGGTTTCAGGCAGGGGTCTTTCACATCACCTACCTGGCCTAGTCCCTCTAACTGGAGATGCCAGGGATTGCACCTGGGACCGTCTGAATGCCAAGCAGATGCTGTACCACTGAGCCAAAGCCCCTTCCCTAAGCTCTCCAGGGTCTCAGGTTGAGGTTTTTCACATCACCTACTTGCCTAGTCCCTTTAACTGGAGATGCTGGGGATTGAACCTGGGACCGTCTGCATGCCAAGCAGATGCTCTACCACTGAGCCACAGCCCCTCCTCCTTCTCGATCGCCTTCTGTATTTTCCTCTGCTTTGCTGCAATCTTTCCTAAACCTGGTATGGTACGATCAACTGCCTTTGCATACTTTGCAAAAAGGGGGGAAATGTGCATCTTTGCAGGTCCCATCCATATCAGTGTCCTTTTCCTTGCTTCAGTCCCCCAATGATATTCCTCCCCCCCCCCTCTGTGCCAGTGAAGGACTTAAAAAAAGTCATGGGTGGGCTGGGACAAGACAGGTTTGGGTTATGCCACTGCGTGGATGCTCCATCACCAGTACGAAGGCCTCTACATTTGCAGCAGTGATGGAAGAAGCAGGAAAATCATTACCACGTGGATGCAGCCATAGTCCCTGGCTACATGCATGCCGACGCAGTCGTTTAGAACAAAACCATCCCGTATTCCCAGCTGCGGGGATAAGAACAGCACGAGACAACAAAAGAAGACTCTGCAGAGACCTCTGATGGTGATGAAGAAGATGATGATGATGAAGAAGAGCTGGTTTTTATATGTTGACTTTCTCTACCACTTAAGGCAGAATCAAACCAGCTTACAATCTCCTTCCCTTCCCCTCCCCACAACAGACACCTTGTGAGGCAGGTGGGGCTGAGAGAGCTCGGAGAGAACTGTGACTAGTCCAAGGTCACTCCTTCATGTGGAGGAGTGGGGAATCAAACCCAGTTCTCCAGCTCAGAACCCACCGCTCCAAACCATCGCTCTTAATCACTACACCACGCAGAGTAAAACCTGTAAAGCATCAAAAGACACGTTTCACCACATTCCTCTACCTGTGGGGCGTCCCCACTAAGCAGCTCTCACCTGTCTTTCCCCGTCTCGACCTGGAAGAGGTCGTCACAGTGAGCCATCATCCTCTCGGTCAGCGTGTAGAGCTTTAGGCTGGGGTACATCTCCTTCACCTTGAGGAGCGTCCTGTAAGCCAGGCCCACCTTCTCCCTGCTCATCAGCTTCGGGGGGCCCCAAATGACGTAGACGGTGTCCCGGGCCTGTTTGAAGAAGTAGGACTGGTTCCTCAGCAGCAAGGGAATGCTGGTGTGGGAAACCACCCGGAGGGTGCTCCGGGCCCCGACGTCGTCCTCATAGCCTTGCGTGGGGGCCTGGTTCATACGCAGGACACACTCTTTGTCGTCAATCTCCTTCCCCGAACGCGAACCTGACATCTGCCCGGAGCTGGACACCACAGCGCACTGGCGGCACGGGGTTCGGACCAATGGCTAAAGAGAGAAGAGAAGCAAGGTTAGAAGAAGCTCGGCTTGTTGGAGGGAGATGGCGAGGCTAAGGCTGAGACGACCCCTCAGTGTTTCCTTGGCCAAGCACAAAATGGCAGGAGCGCCTCTCATAAACATTTTTGCTCCCTGCCCACAGCACCCACTCTGGGGGGCATTTAGTGGGTGTGCCAAAACAGCCAACCACTGGTCATTAACAGCTGGTGTAGAGGTTAAGAGCGGTGGACTCTAATCTGGAGAGCCGGGTTTGAATCCCCACTCCTCCACATGAGCGGTGAACTCTAATCTGATGAACTGGGTTTGTTTCCCCACTCCTCCGCATGAGAGCTGTGACTAGCCCAAGGTCACCCAGCTGGCTTCATGTGTAGGTGTGGGGAAACCAACCCAGTTCACCAGATTAGCGTCTGCCGCTCATGGGGAGGAGTGGGGAATCCAACCTGGTTCTCCAGATTAGAGAACACCCTCTGAAGCCTCTTCCATTCTTTTTTCACAGGCTGCTCACAGCCTATTTGGCAGCTGCTGTGATGCCTTTTTTAAAAATGGCCTATTCTGTGTGATCCCAGCCAACTGGGGATTATGCAATGAGCATGACAGTGCTGATGAAGCCAGTCATATTTGGCTACGTCTCCATGTTGTGAGGTCAACTCAGACTGAGGGCAGGGTGCCTTGCCCTCTCTCAGAACGGTGCTACCATTCCCTTCCCAGAGTGGTTTGTTTTGGGTCCATCCCTGCTGGAATTCAGGTACCAAGACCTCTAGAGATCAGTTAAATTTTACCTCATCAGAGGCAAAGAGAGAAGACAAAGAAGAGTTGGTTTTTATTCCCCTATTTTCTCTACCTTTTAAGGAGACTCAAACTGGCTTACAACTACCTTCTCTCCACAACAGACACCTTGTGAGGCAGGTGGGGCTGAGAGAGTTCAGAGAGAACTGTGATTAGTCCAAGGTCACTTCTTCCCCTCCCCACAATAGCCCCACCTACCTCACAGGGTGTCTGTTTTGGGGAGGGGAAGGTGATTGCAAGCCGGTTTGGTTCTTCCTTAAGTGGTAGAGGAGGTTGGCATATAAAAACTAACTCTTCCTTCTTCATAAACCCGTCCTGTGGTGCCCAGAAGGGTAGGGTTCAATCGGTTATCACCCTTAACGTGCCAACAATCCCTGCTGGCCTCAAGGTGTCGATAGCCCACCTTGCCATCAGGAACACTGATGTAGCCCCCGAACTCGACGGCTCCAGACACCGCTGGCAAATGTCCTTCTTGCCCTTCGGGATGCTGGCAGCTGAGCCAACACAGGGATACGCAGAAGCGAGGGCAGAGCAAGAAATAAAGGAAGGAGCAAGTTCCCAGCACGATCAGAGTTAGGAATAGTCGAAGCTGAAAAAGAAGGTCAGAAGCTGCTGTTAACAACAGCTGGAGTCACATCTGTACCTGAATTACCTGGCAGGTAAAGTTAAAAAAAAGTCTGCCCTGCTATTATAAAGTGCTCAGAATATTATATTTTAAGTATGCAAGGAAAGGTGCAACCTGACCCACCCCGAGGATAACAGTATGTTGGTTACTTTATCCTATCCCTCTGGAGAATCACCACATCTAGAGCCGAGTATCTTCTGGAGACAGTGCAAGGTATTTTTCTTCAAGTGGGCTTTTGGGCAGCCAGGCCCTCCCAAACCACCTGACACCATTTCCTGCAGATCCACATGCTTGGCCTTTGGTGAGTCCCCCAAGGAAGATAAAAGCTGTACTGTCGAACGTCGCAAACATGGTGGAACTCCCTCACGGCTCTGACATGAATATCCGGCAGCCTGGATCAATAGGGAGGAGCTGTGGCTTAGTGGTAGAGCATCTGCTTGGCATGGAGAAGGTCTCAGGTTCATCTCCAGTTAAAGTGACTAGGCAAGTGGGTGATGTGAAAAACCTCTACCTGAGACCCTGGAGAGCCGCTGCCAGTCTGTGTAGACAATACTGACTTTGATGGACCGAGGGTCTGATTCAGTATAAGGCAGCTTCATGTGTTCAATGTGTTAACCTCTCCTTTTCTCTTTAAAGGTAAAGGACCGGATCATTACTGACCCATGGGGTGACGTCACATCCCGCCATTTACTAGGCAGACTATGTTTACAGGGTGGTTTGCCATTGCCTTCCCCAGTCTTCTACACTTTACTCCCAGCAAGCTGGGTACTCATTTTGCCGACCTCGGAAGGATGGAAGGCTGAGTCAAACTTGAACTGGCTATCTGAAACTGACTTCTGTCGGGATCAAACTTGGGTCGTGAGCAGAGCTTTTGACTGCAGTAATGCTGAAAGTTAGAAGAGAAAGTGCCAAAGCAGGACTACAACTGAACATCAAGAAAACAAAAGTAATGACTACAGGAAAATTACACAACTTTAAGGTTGACAATGAGGAATTTGAAATTGTTGAAGACTTTCTATTCCTTGGCTCCACCATCAACCAAAAGGGAGACTGCAGCCAAGAAATCAGAAGGAGATTGAGACTGGGAAGGGCAGCCATGAAGGAGCTAGAAAATATTTTAAGTGTAAGGATGTGTCACTGGCCACCAAGACTAGATTAATTCATGCCATCGTATTCCCTATTACTATGTATGGGTGTGAAAGCTGGACAGTGAAGAAAGCTGATAGGAAGAAAATAGATTCCTTTGAAATGTGGTGTTGGAGGAGAGTGTTACGGATACCGTGGACTGCCAAAAAAAAAAAAAATCAGTGGGTTATAGATCAAATCAAGCCTGAACTGACCCTAGAAGCTAAAATGACTAAACTGAGGCTATCGTATTTTGGTCACGTCGTGAGACGACAAGAGTCACTGGAAAAGACAGTCATGCTAGGAAAAGCTGAGGGCAGCAAAAAAAGAGGAAGACCCAACAAGAGATGGATTGACTCCATAAAGGGAGCCGTGGCCCTCAATTTGCAAGACCTGAGCAGGGCTGTCAAAGATAGGACATTTTGGAGGACTTTCATTCATAGGGCCGCCATGAGTCGGAAGCCACTTGACGGCACTTAACACACACACTGCAGGTTACCACTCTGTGTCATGGGGCTATAGTGGTTAAGAGACTTGATTTGGAATGTTGGTTTGTCGTGGTTAAGAGTAGTGGTTTGGAGCTGGGGACTTTAATCTGGAGAACCAGGTTTGATTCCCCACTCCTACAAGAGTGGCAGACACTAATCTGGTGAACAGGGTTGGTTTCCCCACTCCTACACATGAAGTCAGCTGGGTGACCTTGGGCTAGTCACAGCTCTCAGAGCTCTCTCAGCCTCACCTACCTCACAGGGGAGGTGAAGGGAAGGTGATTGTAAGTTGTTTCTCCCTTAAGTGGTAGAGAAAGTCGGCATATAAAAACCAACTCTTCTTCTTTTCTCCATTCCATTTATTTACTAGCTCCTTTGACCAAAGGTCTTGAGCTTAACCATAACAATAATACATAATACAACAACACATAATCAATTTACAACACCCAACGTATACTTAAGGTTAAAACACAGTAGAAACAATTACTAAACATAGCATCACTAATACCATAACAATATATTCCCCCTGAGCCAGTCTCATTGAAATCACAAAATCTGTTTCAACATTCAACTCGTAGTTTACGTGCTTGTTTTATTTTGACGTTTGAGCGACATCACCTCCGCCAAAAATCTTGCAACAGAACTAGTGATATCAGGATGAATATCTCCCATTATGTGGGATATCACCCAGGACTCCAAGGGAAGTTTGTATTTAGACAATATTGGGGTGATCCAACGCAACCGAGGAGCTGACCAGTGCTGACAAAACAATAAGAGATGGTGTAAAGTCCCAATATCTCCAGATTTACATTCACAAACTCGATCTGAGTATGGAGTTTTCGCAAAACGACCTGACATCTCTGCAGTTGGGTAAGCATTTAATCTGGCAAGCATAAAGGCACGTCTATGGCTTGGGATTGTCAGCAAACTCACATAAGAGGGCACGAACTCAGGAGGGGGAATCCCCAGTGCAAGGGTAGAACATACGCGCCTAGCGCGGAATGTAGTGCTAACACACTCAAGATTTCTCACCCTTGACCTTACTAATTTAAGTGCTTCAGAAAAGTTTAAGTTGTTAAGAACTAATGGTGGAAGGTCAAGCAGTACCAGTTTACTATCTATATGTCTTCCCCACGTCCCTCTGTAGTTATCTTCCTTTAATCTATGTAACAGGCCCCCTTGGATGTTAGGAGTTGAGTAGAGAACCTTCAGCCTTAATTTGAAGGCAGCAATCCAGGCCCTAGATTCAAAAGAACACTGTGCAAGTTCCATTCTAAGTGCCGTTCCCGCCACACACTTTGGAGAGCCTGTCAAACGCCGCAGAAAATGTATAAGTATATTGTCAACAGACTCCGTGATTTCATTAATCCAAATGGGAGCTCCAAATAGAAACTGAGGGATTATTTTGGCATTGAAAGCTGTAATAGCCATAGGAACATATTGGCCTCCCCTGGAATAAAAGAATCTTAACAAAGCATTCGAATTAACTTTGGCAGTTTTATTTGCCAAGCTAAGATGAGGTTTCCAAGACAAATTTTGACTAAAAGTAACTCCCAAATATTTAAATTGGGACACCATCTCTAATTCACCCCCCTCAACTTTCCATGGATTTCGTTTTACTTTGATCTTCTTTGAGAAAACCATTACTTTTGATTTACTATAGTTAACTGATAGACCCTCCTGGTTACAATAATCAATAAACCTATTAATAGTCTTACGAAGGCCCACCTCAGATCTAGACAAAAGGACTGTATCATCCGCATAGAGCAAAATGGGAACCTCATGACCAGCTAATATTGGTGCATGATAAGCTGTCTTTTGAATAAACGGAATCACATCATTAAAATAAAAATTAAACAGCATGGGGGCCAAAAGGCAACCTTGTTTCACCCCCTTTAAGAGGTGAATACTATTAGTAAGTTGGCCTTCAACTCCACAACGGACCTGAGCGGTAGGGTTCTCATAAAGCTTAAAAATCAGCCAAAGTAATCTCTTATCTATGGTTGTGGTTTTTAATTTAGCCCACAGTCGGCCTCTAGGCACTGAGTCAAAAGCTGCCCTTAAATCCATAAAGGCAACATACAAAGAGCCCCCTGAGTTTGAAGAATACTTATCTGCAAGATGATATAATATAAGACAATGTTCCAAGACAGAGGTGCCTTTCTTAAACCCAGCTTGTTCCGGATGTATTATTTCTTCAGTTTCTAGCCAATTCGATAATTTTGACTGCAAAAAGGCTGCATATACTTTACCTATTGATGAAAGCAAACTAATAGGACGATAGTTTTTGGGATCGTTTTTTGGTCCTTTTTTATAAAGTGGCACAATTATTGCATGTTTCCATGCTGCGGGAATATCTCCTGTGTTATTTATTTGCGTGAAAAGAGAGGCCAAAATATGGCTCCACCAAGACAGATTTACTTTCAAAAGGTCAACCGGAATTAAATCAGGACCTGGAGCTTTACCTGACCGAAATTGTTTAATTAAGGCACTCACACATTCAGGGGAGACCTGTGGCCAACTATCCATTTGGGGGGGTTCAACCAGTTCCTCATCCAAATCAAAACCAGGGACCGTTACAAAATTAGAAGTAAAGTATTTTTCCCAGATCCCAGGAGTAATGCATGAAGGGATACTAGCCACCGTAGAGAGTCCTCTATTCACTAGATTCCAAAAAGTCTGGGTTTCGTTATTATTTATTGCTGAGATGAGTAATTTCCAGCATTTATATATGTCCAGCTGTTTTTTAAACTTTATCAGGGACCTAAATGACTTCTTTAGCCGTATAAGATCTAACAGATGTATATTTGAGCTGGTATTTTTATATAAGCGGTGAAGAGATCTTATTTTTTTAATACTTTCTCTACACTCACCATCAAACCAGCTATTTTTACGTTGGAATCCTCGGGACGATGATGGTTTTGAATAGATTGGTTTAAAAAGGTTTAAAATATTAGTTAACGATTCTATCATCTGCACCGTATCCCTCTGTTTAAAAAATTCAGTAAGGGCGGACCGACATTGATTTGAATGCATAATATTCACTACAATAGGAGTTAACTCAGGTGACCATCTAACGGGCCTCAAGGCCTTTCGTCCTTGTAATAGGTTTGTTGATAAACCGGGGAATAAAAAACAATCAGGAGACAATGAAAGAGTTAATTGTAAGGGAAGATGGTCCCCTCCATAATACTCTCCTATCTTAAAATCGTGAATTCGCGGTAGCAAACCTTCTGATACTAACATGTAATCAATCACACTGGCCCCTTTGAACGTTACACAAGTAAAATCTCCTGTGGGATCAAACTGCCTGTGCCCATTTAAAATTACCAAACCTTGATTCACAGCGCACTCAAACAATTGTTTTCCTGCAAAATTAACCTTAGAATCTTTTGAGAATCTCTCACACAAATGTGGGGGGGGCAGCTCCGTCGTGGGCCAAACTAACCCAGCTTCATCATTGGTGCCAATACGGGCGTTAAAATCACCTGCTACCAATAATGGAATTCTGGGATATCGCACAGTGATCTTATCCAAAAGGGATCCCAATTTGTCCCAAAGAATCCTAATGTCATTTCTTGAGTTTAGTGGAGGGAAGTAGCTTGTAATAATTATAAAAGAGAACCCTGGGAACTTCAGCAATAAAACAATTACAGAATTAAAAGAAGGGATCAAAGTTATACTTGTGCAATTTAAAATTGAAGAAACCAAGCAAGCCAACCCCGATTTGGGACGACCCCGGGTTGGACCAGAAACGGCATCTACAGTATAAACAACATACCCAGGTACATCAATAGTATCCCTAACCCAAGTTTCTTGTACCAGAATAATATGAAAATCCAACAAATAGGTCCTGACACCAGGATCTCTCAACCTGTTACACCAACCTGTAATGTTCCATGATAAAATTTTAATATAGGGAGGTGGTGGCGAAAACAGTCAGTCTGATAGAGGGGCAGATCCCATAGTTCCCTGACAGGGAGCTGAATTGGACTTAGTATTTCTATTATTGATTAAAACTACTGGTTCTAAGGGGATGTGGTTTGTCGTTTGGATCAGAGGATCTGTTATTTGAGGGAGTTCATCACTAACTTTAGGAGGGAATACATGAACTTGGGGGTGTTCTATTTTTGGATCTGTTTGTACCAAACTGCCCTTCCTAATATCATCGAGCGAAATCACTAAGACTTTAAGTCGGTTTATCAACTCATCTTGTTCGCTAGGAGGGAGAGCACCAAAAGATGATAAAAGAGCAGACTCCATGTCCTCAACTGTTCCAGAAGTTTCCAAGTTTATCAATACCTCCTTTGATTCAGATATAGCAGGGAGTATAATTTCAGGAGTTATAGGAGTTTGCAAGTTCACTACCTTACTAGGAGAATGCAAATGGACAACTTGCATTAAATTTTCTGATCCCTCTGGACTGTCTTTTCTTTGAATTGTTTTATTATTTAATTTATTTCTACCCACATTTTGACATGGTGCTTGGGGATTCAATTTTACTAAAGGTTGGATTGTAGGATTTTTAAAATGTCTCTGAAACCTGACCCCATATTTAATAAATTCATATCCGTGAGCAAGCACCTGGGATGGAATGCTGCTGGATCGAAAGTACAAAAGAAAACGTTCATGTCGCAGGGACCCAAAAATCCGTTCTACCTTAATAAGATCTAATGCAGATGGGTTAGTTTTGAGGAGAAATGCCAGATGATTTGTGGCCCATCGCCTTGTCGACCAATTTATATGTCTTCCTTGATAAGGGAAGACATTAACAACAACACATTTAGAATCATAAATTAGTGACCCAGGGCCTTCTGACTTTCTATCCAGGCCTTCCAAGTACATTTGTTGGTTAGGTCTCAATTCCAAAACTCTGCCTTTGTCCATACTTCTGGTCTTCGTCTGCTTCTCTTTGAAATCTTGCGGCTCATTTTTAAATGGATAGCTGGATTCCTTTTCAGAAAGTAAGACTATTATCTTATCAAGTTTCTCATAAATATTGTGTAGAGACTCCGCAATTAATTGGGACTGAGTTGCTAGCAGACTCATTTCATCAGCTCTGCTAGCCTGCTGCTGTGGAGATGGGGAACACAAATCTTGAGTAGCTGCTCCATTATCAGAGTTAATTGTTTGTTCCAAGAGGCAGACACTTTCTTCCACAGCCAGGCACTCAAATCTATTTGCATGCTGAAATGGGGCAAAAAAGTCCTCCAACCTTGACTGTTTACACACAGGCGTTTTACAGTCCTCTTCAAAAGGGTAAGCTCTTTTAGGGCCCATATCCCAACGTATAACTCAGCTCCTTTGAGTTTCCTTTGCCTTTCGCACTCTTCTATTCCAGAGCTCCTGCTTCACTCATGCAGCACCAACTCGACATTAAAATCACAGAATGTCCGGCTTGGAATATTAGAGATGTTATAATTCTATCTTGGCAAACAGTCAAACTTCGCAGACCCAAACACCGGGCAATTAAACAATCAAGCAATCGCACAGGGAGTAGGTTGTTTAGCGGCCTGCCGTTTCAATCCTTCTTCTTATCCAGAAGAGTAACAACTTAAAATTAGGAAATGATAAAAGCTCACAAAATAAAACAACCGTTTAAAAGAGCAATTTTAAAAGTTTAAAAGGTTTAAAACAACGTTAAAACTTATCTCCAACGGAGTGAAAAATCTTGCAACCGACTTCCTCAAAAGCCGGAAGTCCTCCCCCATTCTTCTTTTCTCTTTAGTACCAAATATCTGTTTGTTCTAATAGCAGGCAATCAGCAGGTTCATCAGTATCTAACAACCACCTCTGCTCTGGTAACCTACATCCATCATTCATAGAAGAGGGCTTTTTTTTTGGTGGGGGTGCTTTAAGCAGGTAGAAGCTTTTAAGAGGCTTGCTTGAGATACAGTAATTGTCTTAAGGCCTGTTAAGAGGAAGCTACCGCAACAAATTAGCAAAGAAGCTTAAAGGAAAGGAGCTCCAGTTTAACTAGAGGAAGGCTAATCAGTTTGCCATCATAACAACAGCCTTTCAAACTGAGTTGCCGTGTGATGAAGAAGAAGAGTTGGTTTTTATATGCTGACTTTCTCTACCACTTAAGGCAGAATCAAAGAGAAGAGAGAACATAAGAAAGGCCCTGCTGGATCAGACCAAGGCCCATCAAGTCCAGCAGTCTGTTCACACAGTGGACAACCAGGTGCCTCCAGGAAGCCACAAACTAGACAACTGCGGCAGCACCATCCTGCCTGTGCTCCACCGCACCCAAAATAATAGGCATGCTCCTCTGATACTAGAGAGAATAGGTATGCAGCATGACTAGTACCATTCTAACTAATAGGCATGAATACCCCTCTCCTCCATGAATATGTCCACTCCCCTCTTAAAGCCCTCCAAGCTGGCAGCCATCACCACATCCTGGGGCAGGGAGTTCCACAATTTAACTATGCGTTGTGTGAAGAAATACTTCATTTTATCTGTTTTGAATCTCTCACCCTCCAGCTTTAGCAGATGACCCCGTGTTCTAGTATTATGGGAGAGGGAGAAAGAGAGGGACAGCACAAAACCCAACTGTGTTGGAGCCATGCACCCAAACAGAGGTTTGTCCTGATATTTGAAAGCAGCCATTATGTCTGATTTATAAGTATGGGATCCAGCCTTGTGTTACACAGCCGTGCACTCTAGAATCAAACTACATGCTACAATTTGTATATATAAATTTTATTGATTTTTTAAATCTATAAATTCTCCATAATTTTGACAACAGCGTAAAAATAATATCACAATCGCAATTATATTGATTGTTGTCTTAATTACCATTAAACATAAAAAATATGACAACTTCCCCATCACCTCCATCTACCTCTTAATAAAGTATTATTAGCCTTCGTTAACATATACTGATCCTAGCATTAATTTCATTCTAAAGTTTCATGTTTTATAAAGTTTTACATTCTGGATCAAAATAAAAAGTAGCCTTCCATTATTCCCAGATCTTGTACATTATCACAATGATTCCTTCAATACTCCCCTTTCCCCCAGTTTCTCCAACTCCACCAGTTCTAGCGTTAAAATGATTTAATCCCTTTATTCTGAAACCTTTGTCCCTTTCCATTTAACATAAATTTAAAATAGCCATGCCACCCGTCCACACTGTCAAAGCCTTCCAATCCAGCAATCATATTTAAGTCAATCCTTTAACCATGGTCTAATACTTCCTTCTGTAACTGAAATAAATCAGTCAGGTATGGGAACAAGATTTCTTTGTTTTCTCTCATTTCCTCAGGCAAGGTGCATATCCAAAAATAATTCTTTCTGGGCTTAATCCCCATCGTGGCTTCAATCTGTGCTCCTTGATCTGCTCTCTTCTTCCTTGTATCCACACGTCCTTCCATGTCTTTTTTAAATGAAAAGTCCATTTCTTGTATGTCTGGTCTCTTTGTCGCCGGCTGGTTACTTTCTTGAACTTCTGTCTTCTTCTTTATATCCTGATATTCTTCCGTGACTTTTTGGGCAGAAGAATCCATTGCTTGTATGTCCATATTTGTAGTCATCATTTGAATTTTCAAGACTTTTATGTCTTCTGTAACCAGATTCAACTTCTGATTACATACCAGTGATGATTGGTCAAGAGTCATCATCACTGAAATCAATTGAGCCATCTGTGTAGAAATCTGTTTTAATTGTTTAATTGTCGCCTCAGAATATTTAGCAAACATGTCCTGTACTTTTTTTTCCATGATTGAATTCAGTAGAATTCCCTTTGATTTCATAAGAGCAGAGCTATGTATTTAGCCAGATCAGGGAGAGGCTCCAGAGTATGTAACTTTATTAAAAATTTGATGGTCATCTAGCAGGAGTCCAGCATGTAGTTAATAGAGAATACTTTATTGTCCAACTTAATATCTTTTTCGGGTTGAAAAAATAAGTATTTAAACTTAAAAAAACTTTTTAAAGTTAAAAATACCAACGAGTTTTACCAGACGCTCTAGATCGGCTGAGCCAGGAAGTATTCCAGGGATTACCTAATCGTAGACCTTCTATCGTCTCTTCTCTATGGTTATTACCTTCAGGAGTGGTTTTGGTGTAACACGAGTAAGACGAATTTCCGGTCTTACGACCTTCTTCCTGTTGATTTGTAGAGCAGTGGAGAGGTAAAGCACAGAGTCTTCCGGTCAAAGGATCCTCTTTGTTGTACACGTGGCTGGAGGACCTTTTTTTCCTCATGTAACTTCTCAAAAGTTCCTCCCTCCCCTTCCTTTAAGAACGCGTCGGATTGGCAGATCTTACATCAATCATTCAAGCTCGTTGTTTTAATTTAAGTTGATCAGTTTGATAAGGCTCCTGCTGCTTTATCTGATGGATCTCATACAACAAAATCATCCAGTTCAATTAAGGGAGAAAAACGGTTACCAGGAATATTTTCTTCAACCCCCTGTTATTCGATGACGCCAGTGAAAGACGAAGGATTCTTATCTACTCACTTGGGCGCCCGGAGGTGAGGCTTTAATCTTAATGTAGTCCTTATGATGTTTATAGGGTGCTGGAGGGTAGAGTCTAATGCCGAAGTTGCGCGCTGGCGATTTCAATCCCTTCGTGCCCACGGGACCAAACGTCTGAAACTCCGGGGGGCTTATTAAAGCTACCTCAGAGTATTCAGGAGGTCAAACCGCATATATGGCTGCAGGGAATTCCTGCCTCTCAGCCCACTTGCAAGGGCTGGGTTGGGGTGCAATAAAACACCCCAAATCACACGCAAACTTGGATACTCCCCAGGAGCCCCTGGGAAGACGCAGCACTCAGCCCAGCTCAGCACCGGAAGTTACATGCTACAATTTGTAATGTGTAGTGTCAGGGTCTCCTCCGCCTGACTTTGCCATTGGGAGTCTATGCGCCGGAAGTCTACAAACTCAAATCAGGAAGTATTTGAATCCCCGCCCCTTAAAATGCTGCTTCTTAATTGGCTGTCATGAGAGAAAAGTTCCCTCCCCACCACACACCCAATTGCTGCATAAAAAAGCATTTTAAGAACATAAAACAAAAAAACAGAGCGATCTGAAAAGAAGTGTGGGGGGGGAGAAATCCAAGCCTAGGTTTGAAAAAGCTTTTCTTGTGCTCAGAACGAGCTCCCAGGAAGCAGGAAGTATTTGAATCCCTGCCTCTGGACATGCTGCTTTGTAACTTGGTGTGAGCGAAACTAAGCTTGCGTGTCCCGCACTTTGCCTTGCGCACGGGGATTTCACGCGGGCTGAGCTCAGGGGAGAGGGAAGAATCGGGTTAACAGAGGAACAGGAAGGTCCGGGATTTGTGAGGGCTGGCAGCAAGGTCATCTCTAATGGAGGTAAAACTCATGCATAACTCCAAGGAACAAACGAGACAGACCGGGGGTGAACATGAGTGAAAGCACCCATGCATAAACCACCTTAGACAGTCATGTGTCTGGGTACGAGTGAGCTAGCCTTTTCCGAAAGGCAGTTCCAATCCCAGTTGTCCCACAGGGCTGCCTCTTTCACATTTTGAACACATACTGCACCATCCCAAAGAAGCATGCAAGGGCAAAGAAGCAGACAGAAAGTTGATCAGAAGGGCTCTTCCCACTGTCAGGGGTGTCACATCTCCTAAAGGCGGCTTTCTTCAGATACTTACAAACACCCACATTCTTTTAAGGTCTTATCAGCCATATATTTGCCTTGGGCCCGGAGGAGTTCAGTGCCCTGTAACAAAACAAAACAAAAAAGACACAGATTGTTCAAGAGATTAGATCTCAAGGTGCACCACAGCAGCAAGGAATATTGATAACCGCCCTACCTGCTGCAGCACTCATTCTGAAAGAATTTTGGTCCGCAGCTATCAGGAGGCAGTTCCAGCCCTGTGTTGAGGGACCATAAAGCCAAGGTCCCATTTAGGAGCAGGTCAAGCAAAAGAGAACCAAAACAGCTGGTGTGAATCTGGACACTCCAGGGCAGCACAACCCACCAGCTCCTTTCTACCCAGTCAGCCAGAGACCAAGAGACAAAAAGCCCTCCTGGGACTAAGATCAAGAAAGTCACCCTTGCAAGGTCGGACGCCTACAAGGTGAGTTCCAGCCTGGTAGCTGTAGCCAACAAAGGCTAAAGTACTGGATTCGGATTGAAGCCTGCTGAATTCAAGCACACCACAACAATATATGTAAAGAGTTTTATTATAGAACTGTGCAGGAATATTCAATAAAAGAGTAGTGAACAGTGAGGATAAAATAATAAAGCTAGAAACCTAAACTAAGCACATTTACAAGCATTGGTTCAAGATCCAGATGCTACCCAGTAAGACTGAATCTAACAGGGTTCCGAAATCCTAAGTCCAAGATAGCATTTCTGGTATGATTCTCTCCCTAATGCTTTTTAACATCTATATGCTACCCCTCGCCCAGCTAGTCATGGGTTTCAGGCCAGCTGGGTGACCTTGGGCTAGTCACAGCTCTCTCAGTCCCACCTACCTCACAGAGTGATTGTTGTGGGGAAGGGAAAGTGATTGTGAGCCGGTTTGATTCTTCCTTAAGTGGTAGAGAAAGTTGGCATATAAAAAAAATCTTCTTCTTCTAATGCTACAGATATGTACTGTATGCACACATTCACTAAACATGAAAAATAAAATATAAACCTGTCCAGCATTAAATAATGTAAGACACCTGCATTTTATGTTGGGGAGGGGGACAGAAGCATAAAGTTACTTTGCTGATGGATCCCAAAACACAAGGTGTAGGAGCAGGTCCCACTTCAAAAAATTTTTTTTGCAAACCACTGGATCAGAGAGTGAGTCTCAGTGGAACTGGGTTGTTTTAGAAGTATGAGGAAGTTTCCGAATGGAGGGGGAAATACTGGGGGCACGGTGCGTGGGTATTAACACCTCGAGTCCCTGTTTAGATTTCTACCGCAGCAGGGAACAGGGCTCATATATTTTGTTCTTTTTCCTCATTTCAGGTTTCTTAGTGAAAGGCGATTACGGACTTAATACTGGAAGGAACTCGGAATGCACTCAGCTTGTGCTGAGCTCCTGATTCAGAACTGGGCACCGGAAACACACAACAGAGCTGAGGCCCACCTCAATTTTAAACCCAGTTTACACATGCAGGGGAATGAGGTAGCACACTTGACCGCACCACTTCAGACAGCAGATACAGGATCACAATCTGGAAGAGCTCCCATGTGCTAAAAATCCAATAGCTCCAACTTCAAGAATCTCTCAACCAAAACGATCAGGGGACTAGAGTAACTGCCCTACGAGGAGCGGTTAAGACGCTTAGGGCTGTTTAGCTTGGAAAGAAGGTGGTTAAGGGGAGACATGATAGAGGTCTATAAAATTATGCATGGTATGGAGAGAGTGGACAGGGAGAAACTTTTCTCCCTCTCTCATAATACTAGAACATGGAGTCATCTGCTGAAGATGGAGGGTGAGAGATTCAAAACAGATAAAAGGAAGTGTTTCTTCACACAACACAATGTTCAATTGTGGAACTCCCTGTGCCAAGGATGTGGTGATGGCTGCCAACTTGGAAGGCTTTAAGAGGGGAGTGGACACGTTCATGGAGGAGTACTCATGGCTACTAGTCAAAATGGATACTAGTCATGATGCAGGCCTATTCTCTCCAGGATTAGAGGAGCATGCCTATCATATTATGTGCTTTGGAACACAGGCAGGATGGTGCTGCTGCAGTCGTCTTGTTTGTGGGCTTCCTAGAGGCACCTGGTTGGCCACGGTGTGAACAGACTGCTGGACTCGATGGATGTTGGTCTGAACCAACATGGCCTTTCTTATGTTCTTATATTCTCTCCCCCCTCCCCGACATTGTTTTCCCTCCTAAAACAGCTGCTTCCCACACTGGGGGAGGTAAGAGTCCTTTAGGTTCTGCAGTGCACTTCCGGTTGTCATGGGAACTGTTTGCTGGCCCGAACTGAGGATCCATGGTTTCAAATTCCTTTATTGAGTCTTTCTGGGGAGAGAGTCACACCTGCAGGTACAAAATCAGAAGCACCCGTCTCCATCCAACAGTTCCCGCCTCTTTCTTTGTCCAGCCTGGTTTTTCCAGTTACTATTGTTCTTCTCGCTTTACCCGGATAGCCCAGACTAGCCTGATTCGTCAGATCCGGGAAGCTCAGCAGGGTTGGCCCTGATTAGGACTTGGAAGGAAGACCACCAGGAAGTCCAGGGCTGCTACACAAAGGCAGGCAATGGAAAGCCACCTCTGGACGTCTCTTGCCTTGAAAACCCTACAGGGTTGCTGTAAGTTGGCTGCAACTTGACAGCACTTTCCACCACAATGTTCTTTCTATTGAGAGGCAGATGCCAAGAAAAGCCGAAGAAGTCTAAGTCACACATGCTGAACAATGCACTTTCAATCCACTTTCAGTGCACTTTGCCGCTGGGTTTTACGGTGTGAAATGGCAAAATCCCCTTGCAAGTGATTGGTAAAGTGCATTGAAAGTGCATTATCCAGCATGTGTGAAAGCACCCTATGTTGAAAATGCATTTAACTCCAAAAACACATTGCCTGAGGCGGCAGTCGTAGGGAGATATGCCTGGGAGGAGCCCCACTGCATAAAACTGGACTTATTTTTGGAGTAGCCTGCTTAAGATTGCTCCCTGAGTCTCAGCAGATCTGGCAGAGCTTGTTAGGGCACTTACCAACTGACCTAGCAAATACTGTCAGTGGTCAACTGACCCCCTATAATTTTAGCATGGTCAGATATTCCACAAAGGCCGAGGACAGTGATGGTTTCCATCTGGCTGGCCTCCCCTCCTCCTCCTCCCCCCTTCCTTCCCCCCCCTTACTTTATTTTTGAATTTTTATTTACTTGTCTTTTATTGGATTTTGTTTATTGTTTTCCCTCTGTATGGTTCCCACTATTGTTACTGTCATTACTATTGTTACTGCATTCTGTCGCTGCTAAGGTTTGAAGGCGCCTGGATTTTATTATGGTTAAAGTTTTTAATTGTAAATGTTCTTATGTTCTTATGTGGACTGATTATAAACGGTCTTTAAATGGCTGGGAGCTGCTGGGAGCCTGACCCGGTCAGGAAAGGGAGGTCTAAAAATCCAATAAATTAATGGCAAGGGCACCCGTGCCTAAAGAGTCAGCCTAACCTGACAGCATCCGGGATCCGTTGATAGCACAGGCAGCAGCGTGGGCCCCTGGCTTCCCATTTGCAACCACATGCAACTCAGGCACACATAACCTCATCCGGGAGCAAAGATATCCTTCCCTGACGTTAACAATCGTGACTTTTTTTCTTTTCTTTGTTTTGCTGTCAAGTTATAGGCGACTTATGGCAACTCCGTAGTGTCTTCAAGGCAAGAGACATTCAGAAGTTGTTTGCCATGGCCTTCCTCTGCACAGCAACTGTGGCATTCCTTGGTGGTCTCCCATCCGAACACTAACCAAGGCCGACCCTGCTTAGCTTCCGATATCTGATGAGATCGGACTAGCCTTGACTATCCATGTCAGGACCTTTTCCAGCTCCAGTTCCAATGCAAAAAGAGCGCTGGTATGCAAATGAGCATTTAGGCGTAACTTGATTATAACTTTCAGTGTATCTTCAAAGTGGCTGTTAAGTAGTAAACTACTGATCGAGTAACAGCCTTATCATTACCAGACAGCAGACAGATTAAGTGGTAGTCGTGAGAATGTACAGGAAAGTGTGAAATCAATGGAGTAATCAAAGAAGATCTTAGAAGAACATAAATCACAACTGAATAAAAAATGGGTGTTTCTGTCTTGGTCTTTCCACATATCTGTTCGATCGAGCTTCCTAGGAATCTGCCAAATAATTTGTTGAGGGGTAAGGCATTATGTCTGGCCAAGAAGAAAAGTCTGCGAAAAGCAGGAATGGTTAACCAAATAAGCTGGGAGCACTGGAAAAGATGGGGGCCCTTTTCAAGACTGCTCTTTGCCATCAAGTCACATCTGACTTATGGTGACCCCCTAGGGTTTTCAAGGCAGGAGATGTTCAGAGGTGGCTTGCCATTGCCTGCCTCTGCATAACGACCCTGGTATTCCTTGGAGGTCTCCCATCCAAATACTTGCCAGGGTGGAGGCTGACTGGCCCAAGGTCACCCAGGAAGTTACCATGGCAGAGTGGGGTTCGAACCTGGGTTTCCCAGATCCTAGTCCGATATCTTAACCACCACACCATGCTGGCTCTCTTTCACAACTGCTCATGTTTTTCATGTTCTATAAAACATGTTAAATACTTGGATTTACTCGAGATGTTGGTTCAATCTTTATTATAGCCCATGAGCCACACAGAAGCAGAACAAACAATGTTAATTAAGTCGCTAAAATTATATCTCTACATATGAAGAAGAAGAGCTGGTTTTTATATGCCGTCTTTCTCTACCACTTAAGGGAGACTCAAACCGGCTTACAATCACCTTCCCTTCCCCTCCCCACAACAGACACCATGTGAGGTAGGTGGGGCTGAGAGAGTGTGACTAGCCCAAGGTCGCCCCGCAGGCTTCGTGTCTAGGGAAGGGAAACAAACCCAGTTCACCAGATTAGCCTCTGCTGCTCATGTGGAGGAGTGGAGAATCAAACCCGGTTCTCCAGATCAGGCTCCACTGCTCCACCACATATATCATTCAATGTAGTGTATCAAACAAGAAAGGGGCCAGAGGTTATCAGAATAAATTATACGCAACCCGTTATCTCAGCCCGTATTTTCATAGCATTGGACAGAAACTTTGATGCTTGTGCAGCAATTCTTTGATCAACCCCAGTAAAATTTTAAGAGTCTTCTGCTCAGAAAACAGTTGTTTTTAATCACCCAAAACAGGTTCCAATAAACCCAGGTGTGCCCAAACATAAGATCTACAACGAAGTAACTCCTGAGCCAGTGATCTGATCTAATTATCAGAGCAGGGATGAAACCAGAGCAGGAAGGAACCAACTGCTCAGCCTTTTAAATATCTCTGGCGTACATTTAGCAGCATTTATGGCGTACAGTTGGCCATAAATGCTGCTAAATTAATTACCTTCTCAATCCTGCGCTTCATTATAGTCACTGAGATTGGCCCAGGATACAAGGCAAAGCTAATGCGCCCGCCCCCCCTCGCAACAAATTCTTTCAAACTCTGCCTAGTTCCACATTTAAGTTTATAGCCTTTGGGGTTTTCTATAATGAGCTTAACAGCTCCGCTAACAATTCTAAATACTTGGCCCCAGGGTAGGATCGGACAGGTCACAATCCATGAACAGGATGAAGCTCAGAGAATCTGGTCATTGCCTAGAGGGGGGGGGCCCTTATGGCACCCCCACCCACCCTCTATACCCACCTTAGGAGGCTAGACAGATATGAAATCAATTAAAATATATCAGACCTGTCAAATAATCCCGGCAACCCCAACTGTTGCAGTTTAAGTATTCTTTCCCCAAACGTCCACATACTCACCGCGATGGTTCTTTTCACGGGATCTCGGCTTCTCAACACCCACCTCCCTGAAGAAATGAAAGCAAAAGGACAGAATTAGTGTTGCTCCAACGTGTCAAATGACTTCACTGTTTCCCAACCCCCAACTGTGCAGAAACCACAGTAGAAGGAGAAGAAGAGCTGGTTTTTATATGCCCGACTTTCTCTACCACTTAAGGGAGACTCAAACCGGCTTACAATCCCCTTCCCTTCCCCTCCCCACAACAGACACCCTGTGAGGTTGGTGGGGCTGAGAGAGTGTGACTGGCCCAAGGTCACCCAGCGGGCTAGGAGTGGGGAAACAAATCCAGTTCCCCAGATTAGCCTCCGCTGCTCATGTGGATCCAGATCAGAGTCCACTGCTCCAAACCACTGCTCTTAACCACTACACCACGAGCAAAACTCCACTAGCCCTTTAAAGACTAACAACATTCCTGGCAGCTCATTTCTTCAGATACCGCTAGCTTTCGTGAGCCACAGCTCGCTTCTTCAGATACAGCGGCATCTGAAGAAGCGAGCTGTGGCGGGCGAAGGCTGACACCCTGCCAGGAATGCTGTCAGTCTTTAAGGGGTTCCTGGGCTCTTGCTCTTTTCTACTGCAGTAGTAGAAAAGGGCCAGAGTCCAGTAGCACCTTAAAGACTAACGAAAATATTTTCTGGCAGGGTGTGAGCTTTCGTGAGCCACAGCTCCCTTCTTCAGATACAGCTAGAATGTGAATCTATCTGTCTTTAATGCACAGTGGGTCACTGTGTTAGCCTGTCTGCAGTGGTAGAAAAGGGCAAGAGTCCAGTAGCACCTGAAAGCCTAACGAAAATATTTTTTGGCAGGGTAGGAGCTTTCGGGAGCCACAAAAGAGCAAGAGTCCAGTAGCACCTTAAAGACTAAGAACAATATTGTCTGGCAGGGTAGGAGCTTTCGGGAGCCACAAAAGGGCCAGAGTCCAGTAGCACCTTGAAGACTAACAAAAACATTTTCTGGCAGGGTGTGAGCTTTCGGGAGCCACAGCTCCCTTCTTCAGATACAGCTAGAATGTGAATCCATCTGTCTTTAATTCACAGCGGGTCGCCGTGTTAGCCTGTCTGCAGTGGTAGAAAAGAGCAAGAGTCCAGTAGCACCTGAAAGCCTAATGAAAATATTTTCTGGCAGGGTAGGAGCTTTCGGGAGCCACAAAAGAGCAAGAGTCCAGTAGCACCTTAAAGACTAACAACAATATTTCCTGGCAGGGTAGGAGCTTTCGGGAGCCACAAAAGAGCAAGAGTCCAGTAGCACCTTGAAGACTAACAAAAACATTTTCTCAGTGGGTCGCCGTGTTAGTCTGTTTGCAGTAGTCAAAAAGGGCCAGAGTCCAGTAGCACCTTAAAGACTAACGAAAATATTTTCTGGTAGGGTAGGAGCTTCAGATACCCAGCGGTATCTGAAGAAGTGAGCTGTGGCTCACGAAAGCTCACACCCTACCAGAAAATATTCTTGTTAGTCTTGAAGGGGCTACTGGACTCTGGCCCTTTTTGACTACTGCAAACAGACTAACACGGCGACCCACTGAGAAAATGTTGTTGTTAGTCTTTAAGGTGCTACTGGACTCTTGCTGGCAGGGTAGGCGCTTTCGGGAGCCACAGCTCCCTTCTTCAGATCCTGCAAGCGACAGACTCACACGGCCACCCCCCCCCCGTGATCTAGCCCCCCCTCCCCGGGAAATCGACTCTGCACATGCTCGGCCGCGCTCGCCCCTTGCTCGCTCTCTCCGCCCCACCCGCGCGCCTCGGTCCCGCTTACCTGGGGACAGCTGCCTGGGGAGGCGGCCGGGGGGGAAGCGCCGTGGATTCCCGGGGGGTGTGTGTGTGTGTCTACTTCCCAGCAACCCCGCCCGGGATCGGGGCCCCCCCGGCTCCAGGCAGCAGCCCCCACCCCAGGAAGGGCCGAGGGGAAGGGGACTGCGGCGGGCCGCCTCTCCTCCCCGGGCCGCCTGGGCGCGCGCCGCAGCAGAGACGCGCCGGCCCGAGCCCGGTCAGGGGGTCCGGGGTCCGGGGAGAGGGCGGCGTTTGTGGCCGGCCGGCCGGCCAGTCGATCCCGGCCTGGGCTCCGAGCCTGCCCGGCCCCGAGCAGCCTCCGCCGGGGCCGGCGGCCGACGTGGGCCGGGGAGGAAGGGGAGGAAGGGGCGGCGGCGGCGCCTCTCCAGACCGCTGCGCAATTACGCACGGGCCCGGGCATGCGGGGCTTGGCTGGCTGCCGGCCGGCCGGCCGGCCTCTCCCTTCCCGGCCCGGGAGGGGGAAAGGGGGCCGGGAAAGGCGCCTCGGGAGGGCTGCCGGGGCTTGGGGGGCCGGGTGCTTTTTTTTCCCCCTTCTAATTTTTTAATTGTTTTTTTTTATAATATTTTTATTGCATTTTTAAAAAGAAAATTTAAAAAATATATAAATAAATAAATACACAAAATCAAAGAGAAGGAAAAAAACTACATCTAAAAGGGAGGGCTGCTGGAGCTTGGGGGGCCGGGTTCTTTTTTTTTTTTCCTTCTAATTTTTTAATTGTTTTTTTATAATATTTTTATTGCATTTTTAAAAAGAAAATTTAAAATATATATAAATAAATAAATACACAAAATCAAAGAGAAGGAAAAAAACTACATCTAAAAGGGAGGGCTGCTGGGGCTTGGGGGGCCGGGTTCTTTTTTTTTTCCCTTCTAATTTTTTAATTGTTTTTTTTATAATATTTTTATTGCATTTTTAAAAAGAAAATTTAAAATATATATAAATAAATAAATACACAAAATCAAAGAGAAGGAAAAAAACTACATCTAAAAGGGAGGGCTGCTGGGGCTTGGGGGGCCGGGTTCTTTTTTTTTTCCCTTCTAATTTTTTAATTGTTTTTTTTATAATATTTTTATTGCATTTTTAAAAAGAAAATTTAAAATATATATAAATAAATAAATACACAAAATCAAAGAGAAGGAAAAAAACTACATCTAAAAGGGAGGGCTGCTGGGGCTTGGGGGGCCGGGTTCTTTTTTTTTTCCCTTCTAATTTTTTAATTGTTTTTTTTATAATATTTTTATTGCATTTTTAAAAAGAAAATTTAAAATATATATAAATAAATAAATACACAAAATCAAAGAGAAGGAAAAAAACTACATCTAAAAGGGAGGGCTGCTGGGGCTTGGGGGGCCGGGTGCTTTTTTTTTCCTTCTAATTTTTTAATTGTTTTTTATAATATTTTTATTGCATTTTTAAAAAGAAAATTTAAAATATATATAAATAAATAAATACACAAAATCAAAGAGAAGGAAAAAAACTACATCTAAAAGGGAGGGCTGCTGGGGCTTGGGGGGCCGGGTTCTTTTTTTTTCCCTTCTAATTTTTTAATTGTTTTTTTTATAATATTTTTATTGCATTTTAAAAAAGAAAATTTAAAATATATATAAATAAATAAATACACAAAATCAAAGAGAAGGAAAAAAACTACATCTAAAAGGGAGGGCTGCTGGGGCTTGGGGGGCCGGGTTCTTTTTTTTTTTCCTTCTAATTTTTTAATTGTTTTTTTTATAATATTTTTATTGCATTTTTAAAAAGAAAATTAAAAAATAAATAAATAAATAAATACACAAAATCAAAGAGAAGGAAAAAAACTACATCTAAAAGGGAGGGCTGCTGGGGCTTGGGGGGCCGGGTTCTTTTTTTTTTCCTTCTAATTTTTTAATTGTTTTTTTATAATATTTTTATTGCATTTTTAAAAAGAAAATTAAAAAATAAATAAATAAATAAATACACAAAATCAAAGAGAAGGAAAAAAACTACATCTAAAAGGGAGGGCTGCTGGGGCTTGGGGGGCCGGGTTCTTTTTTTTTCCCTTCTAATTTTTTAATTGTTTTTTTTATAATATTTTTATTGCATTTTAAAAAAGAAAATTTAAAATATATATAAATAAATAAATACACAAAATCAAAGAGAAGGAAAAAAACTACATCTAAAAGGGAGGGCTGCTGGGGCTTGGGGGGCCGGGTTCTTTTTTTTTTTTTCCTTCTAATTTTTAATTGTTTTTTTATAATATTTTTATTGCATTTTTAAAAAGAAAATTAAAAAAAATAAAAAATAAATAAATACACAAAATCAAAGAGAAGGAAAAAAACTACATCTAAAAGGGAGGGCTGCTGGGGCTTGGGGGGCCGGGTTCTTTTTTTTTTTCCTTCTAATTTTTTAATTGTTTTTTTTATAATATTTTTATTGCATTTTTAAAAAGAAAATAAAAGAAAATAAAAAATAAATAAATACACAAAATCAAAGAGAAGGAAAAAAACTACATCTAAAAGGGAGGGCTGCTGGGGCTTGGGGGGCCGGGTTCTTTTTTTTTTTTCCTTCTAATTTTTTAATTGTTTTTTTTATAATATGTTTATTGCATTTTTAAAATGAAAATTTAAAAAATATATAAATAAATAAATACACAAAATCAAAGAGAAGGAAAAAAACTACATCTAAAAGGGAGGGCTGCTGGGGCTTGGGGGGCCGGGTTCTTTTTTTTTTTCCCTTCTAATTTTTTAATTGTTTTTTTTAATAATATTTTTATTGCATTTTTAAAAAGAAAATAAAAGAAAATAAAAAATAAATAAATACACAAAATCAAAGAGAAGGAAAAAAACTACATCTAAAAGGGAGGGCTGCTGGGGCTTGGGGGGCCGGGTTCTTTTTTTTTTTTTCCTTCTAATTTTTTAATTGTTTTTTTTATAATATTTTTATTGCATTTTTAAAAAGAAAATTAAAAAAATATAAATAAATAAATACACAAAATCAAAGAGAAGGAAAAAAACTACATCTAAAAGGGAGGGCTGCTGGGGCTTGGGGGGCCGGGTTCTTTTTTTTTTTCCTTCTAATTTTTTAATTGTTTTTTTTATAATATTTTTATTGCATTTTAAAAAAAAATTAAAAAAAATTAAATACACAAAATCAAAGAGAAGGAAAAAAAACTACATCTACAGAGCACTGATTGACTACTAATACATTATTATATTAAAAAAAAACCCATATTGCCCTGGGTCCAAATCCCACCCCCCACCAGAGTGCCCTTCACCATTGGGCTTCCGATGGAATGTTGTGGCAATTCATAAAAATTCACTTATTATATCTTTAATTTAAAATCACATTGTACTATAATTCGTTAATTATATTTTTAAAATCCGTTTTTGCCCATTTATCCCAATATGCAGTGGCCGTTGACCATGTCGATTTAAATTCCTCCATATCTTTACCGTGTAAAGAGACTGTAATTTTGGCCATCCGCCAAAAAAATTGTTTAATTTTTTTTATTGTTTTTTTATAATAATTAAAAATATATATAATACACTTAAAACAGAAAAAAAGAAATAAACGTACAAAACATAAAATTGCAAAAAAAGAGAGCACTTATAAAGCCGCCGTAGTTACAATTGCGTAATAAAAAAAATTACAAAATACAGTGCTCCGTTACCCACCCACCCCCCAAACAGTGTTCCCACCACCTCTGGACTCCCGGAGAAGTGCTTTGACAATATATTGTCGAAGGCTTTCACAGTCAGAGATCATTGGTTCTCGTAGGTTATCCGGGCTGTGTAAAAAATACCAAGACCACGGTTACACAGCCCGGATAACCTACGAGAACCAATGCTTTGACAATGTTTAAAATTACTGTTATTATCTCCATGTATTAAAAAAACAAACACAATCTATAATTCATTAACTATACTTGTAAAATTCATCTTCGCCAATTTATCCCAATATGCGGCGGCCCTTGACCATGTTTTTTTTAAACTGTTCCATGTCTTTACCGTGTAACAAATCTGTACGTTTGGCCATCCGCGTATACGTCCATATTTTCTCTCTCCAGTCTTTAAAAAAAAAAGAGGGCTGCCGGGGCTTTGGGGGACGGGTTCTGAAGTGCCTATAAACTTCATTTATATGGGAAAACATATATTCTTTCACATGTATGAACACTCGCAGAATTAGAAGGTGCTGTGCTCAGGTATGAGAGCATAAGCATCAGGCACATATATATTCTGCGCACGTGTGTAAAGGCAATGCCCCATGTAGAAGGGGTAAAAAGAATTAATCTTTGGTTCATGTTCACTAGTATGTGAATATGAGTTCGCATAAGCTGGCAGCCGTTGCTACCAGGTGTCAGGGAGCTCATCCTGCAGGCCTGGTACAACCAGGCTCCTTAACAAGGCCTAAGAACCAGTGATTGAAGACACCAGAAGTGTCAGAAAGGAATGGTAAGTTTCGTTTCTTCATTAGGAGTCATAAGGCCATCTAAAGTGAACGCCTTAAGACCACTCTCATAGGACATGCAAATGAGAGCATATACGACTCTAATATGTATTGGCTCTAATGTTCTACGCAATTGTAATTATTGCTGTCAATCCTAACGTCTGTAAAACATGCTGTATTCCTTTGTTCTGGGTGGGCAATGCTCTGATGCTTTAAGGGCATTTTCCACACACGCTGCTCTTTTATTGGCCTATAAAAGAACGGTTGAATCCTGATAACCTCTCCTGAATTACTTTATTGGGCAATTGAGGTAATTGAGGCATTTCAGTTCGTACACGTGGGGACTTGATCACACAAGGTAAGAGGAGACCAGAGGTCCGAGAGGGTCGACTTGCCTGCAGATCGCGCGTCGGAAGGCTCCTCTCGGCAAGTCGAAACCCTGCCCGGCAGGAAAAGAGACCGGGGTGACCTTGCTCCCTGCGGCACTAGCTTTCTATCTGCAAGGAATCTTCGTGCCTAGGAACGCGCGGCGCTGCAAGCTGCCGCCTGCGATCTATTCTGCCGCCTTGGTTCTCCTGCTGGTTATCCCCGGCTTCTCCAGTTAAGGGGACTAGGGAAGTAGTTGATGTGAAAGACCCCTGCCTGAGACCCTGGAGAGCTGCTGTTGGTCTGAGTAATGATATGGTAAACCAGAGGTTCATGGGGGAAATAGAGACCCGAACCGTTATTTCAAGAAAACAGTTTATTCTGGCAGCTGCGACCCAGAGGCCCTAATGGGCAGAAATCTCTTGAGTCCCGATGATACTGGGGAAGAGATATTTATCCAAATTCAAGTTACGACAATACATCAACAAGTTACGCAAACCTGATTGTATTACAGACAGAAAGGCGACTCAGGACAGTTGCAGTTGCATCCAATTTCTCCTATCACTGTTTATCGTTCACTCTGACACTCCAGGACAACCCGCTTACTTAAAGCACACAGAGAGCAAGCCTGTATCTAGGTAGTCATTCCTTCCCCCAGCTTCCTTAGCAGTCTGGATGCCAATTATTACCAGGAGATCTTTTGGGCCACTGTTACAGTAACCAATACTAACTTTGATGGACCAAGGGTCTCATTCAGTATAAGGCAGCTTCATGTGTGCATGTGCTTGCTGAACTGAGTCAGGGAAAGCGACATCGGACTAGAGCAGTGGTTCCCAACCTTTTTTTGACCAGGGACCACTAGGACTTTTTTGCTCGGTGCAGGGACCCCAAGGTTCAAAATAAAAATTCTGAGAATTTGAAAATAAACTTTAATCATAACTGTTAGTTAAACATTAAACTTAGAATAATATTTGAATATATATATATTTTATAATAGAGAACTTTTAATTGAAAATATTTATTTATTATGGGTTTATAACTTTGTTTCGCGGACCTTAATTTAGTTCTCGCGGACCTCTGGGGGTCCATGGACCCCCGGTTGGGAACCAGTGGACTAGAGTCTGCCCAACCCTAGTGTAAGATTCTAACCGCTACACCACACTGCTGCTAGACCTCAAGGTTGGGAAAGATCCTGGAGAGCCACTCCGAGTCCGAGTAGGCAGCCCTGCCCTTGTCAGATATGGACTATAGATAGGGTTGCCAGCTCCGGGTTGGGAAATACCTGGAGATTGGGGGGGTGGAGCCTGGGGAGGGCGGGATTTGGAGATGGGAGGGACTTCAATGCCATAGAGTCCAATTGCCAAAGCAACCTTTTTCTCCAGGGGAACTGATTTAAATCGCGTTGTAATAGCAAGAGATATCCAGGCACCACCTGGAGGTTGGCAACCCTAAATATAGATCCCATATCTAATACCAGTTGCTAATGGATTAAATGCTTCGCTAATGTGGGTGCTTCTAAATCTGCAGGATCAAGAACCTGCATTCGCAACTGCCCCTAAAACTTTCTCTGTGTGCAACAACTTCAGTCTGAAATGTCCTACGCCATGTTTACAGATGGAGCTTGCGCCTCAGCAGTGTCCCTGCAAAAAGCAGAAGTAACATGTAAGCTGAAGTTCAAGAACATAAGAAAGGCCCTACTGGATCAGACCAAGGCCCATCAAGTCCAGCAGTCTGTTCACACAGTGGCCAACCAGGGGCCTCTAGGAAGCCACCAAACAGGGCGACTGCAGCAGCACCATCCTGCCTGTATTCCACAGCACTGCAGATAATAGGCATGCTCCTCTGATACTAGAGAGAATAGGTATGCAGCATGACTAGTATCCATTTTAATTAATAGCCATGAATACCCCTTTCCTCCATGAATATGTCCACTCCCCTCTTAAAGCCTTCCAAGTTGGCAGCCATCACCACATCCCGGGGCAGGGAGTTCCCCCATGGCCCTGAAGCAGATTGCCCTGTGCCATCCCGAACATCACTATGCACTCAGCCTCTTCCTTCACTAGGGTTGCTAGGTCCCTCTTCACCACCGGCGGGAGATTTTTGGGGCGGAGCCTGAGGAGGGTGGGGTTTGGGGGGGAGGGAGTTTAATGCCATAGAGTCCAATTGCCAAAGCGGCCATTTTTCTCCAGGTGCTCTGATCTCTGTCGGCTGGAGAACAGTTGAATTAGCAGGAGATCTCTAGCTACTACCTGGCAGTTAAGAAAACAACAGCACCAGCTCAATGAATCATGGCCAAAATATATTGCCTGGTAACAAATATTTTTTGTTACCAGGCAATATATTTTGGCCATGATTCATTGAGCTGGTGCTGTTGTTTTCTTAACCTAGTTGTTTCAGCACACGTTGTTTTTCATTAGTGTTACTAGACTACCTGGCAGTTGGCAACCCTATCCTTCACCCTTCCCCAACTGGTGTGATGAAGTAAGGGGAAGTAACCCTGATGGATGGGACCTGGCAGAGATTGGAAATGATGCCAACAAGGCATTTTAGAGGCTAAGAGGGAAAGGCTAGGAGAGGGCTATTTATGGCTACTAGTAAAAACAGATACTAGTCATGATGCATAACTATTCTCTCTAATATTAGAGGAGCATACCTATTATATGCAGTGCTGTGGAACATAGGCAGGACAGTGCTGCTGCAGTCGTTTGTGGCTTCCTAGAGGCACCTGGTTGGCCGCTGTATGAATGGACTGCTGGATTTGGTGGGCCTGGGTCCGATCCAGCCGGGCTTTTCTTATGTTCTTATGACTAAAGAGACAAAGAAACAGCAGAGAAGGGTGGGGGAGACTGTGATATCATGAGCCCTACAAAGGAAGGGAGTAGAGACAGCTGGGCAGAGTCCTACTTCCGGTCATCAATGGCGCTTTCCTGCTCAAGCAGGGAGCCAGCATGGTGTAGTGGTTAAGAGCGGTGGTTTGGAGTAATGGACTCTGATCTGGAGAACCGGGTTTGATTCCCCACTCCTCCTCCACATGAGCGGAGGCTAATCTGGTGAACTGGATTTGTTTCCCCACTCCTACACATGAAGCCAGCTGGGCGACCTTGGGCTAGTCACACTCTCTCAGCCCCACCTGCCTCAAAAGGTGTCTGTTGTGGGGAGGGGAAGGTGATTGTAAGCTGGTTTGATTCTTCCTTAAGTGGTAGAGAAAGCCGGCTTATAAAAACTAACTCTTCTTGTGCACCCAACCAGCCTCATTGGAGCATTCCTCCTTGAGTCGACTTGCACAGTCAGGCGTGGCCTACCTGAACTTTTGGTAGGTGTGAGTGTCTGTGTATGTAGCCTAGGATGTGTGTTTTCAATAAAGCTTTATGTCAGTTAAAAGGATCCTTGCCTAGGATCTGTCTCTGTTTGCTCCTGGATTCGAACCCCCAAAATCTGGAGCCGACCCTGCTTAGTTCGTGAAATCTGGCTAGCCTGGGCTATCCACAAACTCTTTAACCTTTCCTCATAGGGAAGCAGCTCCAATCCCTAGGTCATTGTTTCTTATTTCGATAGTTATACCATGCTTTTATTGCCAAAGGGTGTGCAAAGCCGTTTACGACCTTGTTCTTCCCACCTCCATTTTATCCTCACAGCAACAATTCTGCAGTTAGGCTTGGCTGAGAAAGCACAGTTGGCTCACGGACCCCCCAGCAACCTTCCTTGGTGGAACAGATTTGAACCTGGGTCTCAGATCTTAGTCCAGCCCTCTAACCGCTACACTACACTGCCTTTCTCTTTTCTGCATCATTTCATAAAGAGAGACCGAGTGTCAGACATGCATTTGTGAATTGGTCCTCAGATCTCTCTCTAAGGTGCTGATGTACCTTTGCATTGGAGATCCTGCCATAAATCCAGGGCCGGCACCCTCCTCCTGGGACGGAACCCTCCTCCTGGGACAAATGCATCCAACTCTTTTTTTCCTCTCCTTCCCAAGACGCTTGTCCTTTCGGAATGGGGCAGTCTGCCCTACAAACAATTTTATGGGAGGGGAATTTAAACTCCCTCTGCCATTCATCCCCTTGGCAACCGATACACCGGGCACCCGCAAGATCCCAACCTTGAGCACTTGATACATTCTCCATCATCTGATAACACTGCTGGCTGGTCTCCAGTGACTGTTTGCTGCTTGGTGTCCACTGAAACATTTGCTGTGTAGCTACTCAGGCTGGGCTGGAGGGCTGCTAATTTTGGGCTTTTGTGCAGATGAGTGTGAAATCACCCCAACAGCCCTAAAAGCTACAGCTGATTTACTCACCGTACAGTCAGGGCTGATTCCACATACCTGCAGCCAAGACTCTTGGCTTTAGACCCAACCAGGCCGACTAAGGGATTTATTTGTTTACTTCATTTCTAGAAGAGTTGGTTTTTACATGTCGACTTTCTCTACCACTTGAGAATCAAACCGCCTTACAATCTCCTTCCCTTCCCCTCCCCACAACAGACACCCTGTGAGGCAGGGCTGAGAGAGTTCGGAGAGAACTGTGACTAGCCCAAGGTCACCCAGCTGGCTTCATGTGTAGGAGTGGGGAAACAAATCCAGTTCACCGGATTAGCCTCCGCAGCTCGTGTAGGAATGGGGAATCAAACCTGGTTCTCCAGATTAGAGTCCACTGCTCCAAACCACTGCTCTTAACCACTACACCACGCTGGCTGTCCCCTTCCTTTCTCCCCAATGGGGACCCAATGTGGCTTGCACCATTCTCCTCCATTTTATCTTCACAACAACAATCCTATGGAATGGGCTAGTCTGAGAGAGAATGACTGGGCCAAGATTACCCCATCCAGCAAGCTTCAGTGTCAGGGTAGGAATTTGAACGTGGATCTCCAGATTCTAATCTAACCATTACACCACAGTGCTTCTCTCCAGGGATGCCCGTAACCTACCATGCCACTGACGGGCGTGAGCTGAGTCCCTATGATAGCCTCAGTTTAGTCATTTTAGCTTCTAGGGTCAGTTCTGGCTTGATTTGATCTATAATCCGCTGATTTGGGTTTTTTTGGCAGTCCACGGTATCCGTGACACTCTCCTCCAACACCACATTTCAAAGGAATCTACTTTCTTCCTGTCAGCTTTCTTCACTGTCCAGCTTTCACACCCATACATAGTAATAGGGAATACGATGGCATGAATTAACTTGATCTTTAATAAACAATACACATTAACCATCTTCTACTTGGGCAGCTTCAGAGGTTCCTGTGATCTCCAAAGCTGGTTGTATGTTGAGCTTGGGATCAGCACTGTGCATACAACACTGTGGCACCCAGAAACTGGTTCTCGGCAACACTCTCCTGACCAAACATAACACACCGCTGAAATTGCTCTTTGGGGGCTGTTCTGGCAACGATGCATTTCCTTCTGCGGGGCCAGGCACGGCTTTTCCAACCCGGATACGCTCAGAGCACCAGACCTGATAAAACTCAGGCATTTGCAAGGGTTACGTGCCCATCCAAGATCATACCCAGATTAGCAGATTTGCTACGGATGTTGCAAGTCTAGTATTTGTGAATGAGAATTTTTACCGGGGGGAGGAAAAATGGCAGCGGCGAGGCGGCAGCGGTGAGATTATCTCCTCCGATAAAAACCGAATAAGCACAATTCAGTTATCTAGCTGTATGAAGCCAGCTGAATTGGGAATAAGTTGCTCTAATAAAACAAGAGAGCTGGCTTAGTATCAGGTGTTTATACAGAGCTGTTTCTCTTCTGCTAGTTGCTGAGACAAGGGTTGTGCATAGTATTTTGTGGAGAAAGGAGATAGCGTGGGCTGTAGACGCAATACATTCAGCTGCGAATATTGCTGTAAAGTCATTACGGGAGGAGGTATTTGTGAGTGGCTCTACCTGCCTGGGGGAACCAGAGCCTCTGACAAAAGGAAGGCTAATGCATCTTAATGATCCTGGACTTCACCCTTTAAGAGCCCTTAATCTGGGGGAAATGCAGTGGAAGAGATGAGCTGGAGGGAGAGAGCCACTGGGTGTCTGTGTGGAAAGGAAGCACCTTGTCAGATGCTTCCAGACAGAAGAACGGAAGTGGATCAGACCAAAGGCCCATCAAGTCCAGCATTCTGTTCACACGGCAGCAGGCCAGCTGCCTCTAGGAAGCCCATGAACAGGAAGATTGTGGCAGCATCCTGTTCTAACAACACATACAGAGGTATACTGCCTCTGCTACTGGGGGGAGTACATAACCATCTTGACTAGTAGCCACTGAGGGGGGGAGCAAGCACTTTCTGTGAGCAATCTGGGACATGGTGGGAACAGAGGTTGTTTATGCATGGGAGTTTCACCTGAGGTTCGTTGCTCACTGGACCGACGTTTTCCTTTTGGGAATCTATGCACCAGCAGTCTCCAAGCTCAAATCAAGAAGCATTTGAGTCCCCACCCCTTGAAACACTGCTTTGTAATTGGCTGTAGTGCCTACTGTGAGAGAAAAGCCCCCCCCCCAAAAAAAACCCAATTGCTGCATAAAAGAGCATTTTAAAAAACGGAGCTCACTAAAAGGGGGGGGGGACTCAAGCCTCGTTTCTAAAATCCTTTCTTCTGCTCAGAAAGAACTCAGAGGAAGCAGGGAGCATTTTAATGCTTGGCACGCTGCTTTATAATTGGCTGTAGTACTTTCTGTGAGAGAAAAGCCCCCCTCCCAGAAACACAACTGCCGCGTAAAAAAGCATTTAAAATAAACAGAGCTCTCTAAAAGGAACGGGGGGTGGGGTGGGGGGAGACCCAAGCCTCATTTCTAAAATCCTTTCTTCTGCTCAGAAAGAACTCCAAGGAAGCAGGAAGCATTTGAATACCTGCCCCTTGAGACACTGCTTTGTAATTTGCTGTAGTGCTGTCTGTGAGAGAAACATCACTCCCCCAAGCCTCTGTGTCCCACGCTTTGCCTTATGCATGGAGATTTTACCTGGGCTGAGCTAAGGGGAGATGGAACAATCGGGTTAATAGAAGAACAGGAAGTCCCAGGATTTGTGAGGGTTGGCAGTGAGGTCATCTCTAATGGACAGAAAACTCGAGCATAACTCCAAGGAACAACCGAGACAGACCGGGGGCAAACATGAGTGAAAGTACCCATGCATAAACAACCGAAGAGAAAAGAAGAGTCACCAGGAGTTGGCTGAAGCCATTGGAGGTGCAAGATTTATTTCTCTTGCTGGGGATCTGATGTGGGGTAATAGATCTGCTGTCCTGTATGAGGGCCTCTTGACCTCCCATGATCTCCCTCTAAATAAAGCAAATGCTACAGAACAGACTCCGGTGCTGTCTCCTCCAAGGAGAACCAATCTGGCTAAGCGAGAACCAATCTGCAGACTTGGCCAACCTGAGAAATCAGCAGTGGCTGAACATGGACTGACCCAAACAGGACACAGGATCTTATTCCAAGACACTGAAAGTCTGGACAATTCTACCAACTATTTTGTCAGATTGCACAGAGAAGCCACTGAAATTCATAAACATCAGCACAACTTTAACAGAAAAGAAGAGAGTTTCAGAATGAATAAGGCTTGGTTTCCTGTCCTGAAAACCTCCAGACTAACAAAGACCACAGTCCACAATAGCCATGCGGATTAGCCTTGGATTCCACATGTTAACAGATCACTTCAGGATACAATGGTTCCACATTAACATACCACACCCTCATTAGCAGATTATCTTGATTCTTACAGGACAATGATTTGCACATTACCTTTAATACTTGCAGGACAATGACTCAGCTCAAACCCAACCCCCTTCCGACTATATATTACTCTTCCTACACACTTGACACTGAGAGACACTGTCCTTCAGTGTTACTCCTCTGAAGACGCCTGCCACAGCTGCTGGCGAAACATCAGGAAAGAAAATACCAAAACCATGGTTTCACAGCCCGGATAACCTACAAGAACCAAAAAAGAACTGTTTCTGACATCAGGGAGCACAGGAAAGCCTTCGAAATGGGAAATTATTTTGGTGCCTTGCTGTGCAGTGAGGGGAAAGAGGGACAGCTCCAGCTGACAAAGGTCATTTATGCATGGGTATTATCACTCACATTCCCCCCTGGTCTGTCTCAGTTGTTCCTTGGAGTTATGTATGAGTTTTCTGCCCATTAAAGATGACCTCATGCCCAGCCCTTGCAATGTCCGGGTCTTCCCATTCCTCTTAACCTGACTCTTCCCTCTCCCCTGAGCTCAGCCAGGTGAAATCCCCATGCATAAGGCAAATTGCAGGGGATACAAGCTTGATTTCTCTCACAGCCGATTACAAAGCAGCATGTCCAGAAGCAGGGATTCAAATACTCTTTGCTTCCTGGGAGCTCTTTCTGAGCAGAAGAAAATCTTTTTAAAACCGAGGGTTAGATTTTATCCTCCCCATTCCTTTCAGATTACTCCATTTTTTTATGTTGTTGTTCTTAAAATGCTTTTTTATGTGGCAACTAGGTTTTTTTGGGGGGGATTTTCTCTCACAGTAAGCACTACAAGTAAGTCAATTACAAAGCAGCGTTTCAAGTGGCGAGGACTTGATTTGAGCTTGGAGACTGCTGGTTTCCAACAGGAGTGGGTCCAGCCAGCAACAAACCTCAGGTAAAACTCCCATGCATAAATGACCATGGATGCTGTCCTGCCCAAATATTTCCCAGCAAACAGTATCATCGCCACTGGGGAGTTGCACTCCACCAACCATGGCCCTGCCTCACCAGCTTTGGAGGACGTTTGGATTCTAGCAGACCACAGATCTTAGCTGCCTGAGCTGGCCGGGAAAAAGGCTTTGCTTTAATGCATTGCAAGGCAGGAAGATTCAGAAGGAGGAATAGAGACATAGAATCTACAGTTCCCCCTCCCCACAACAGATGCACAGGGCTGGTCTCACGCCCTGCTCAGGAGACAGGGAAATGATTTGCTTGTATTACCTGTGAGGCACATAGAGCTGCAAAAATGGGGGGGGGGGCGGGGGATCGAAAGAGGCAACATCATGATTGTCAAAGGCCTAATGAGCTATCCCATGGGAGAGTGCAAAGATCTGTTCTCTACTAATGGCAAGAAAAGATCTAACAGGCTTAAGGGTTACAGACGCACCAATGCTGGTTGAACATTGGAAGAAACTTCCTAACAGTGGTCATTTATGCAGGGGAAGTTTGTGTTTGGTTTGCTGCACAGTTTTCTGATCTGAATTCTCAAACATCATATGCGTGAGGGCTCCCCCCCCCAAGAAATTCCAGGAGTACCTTGTAATTATGCATCCCCACTGAATCATGGAATTTCTGAGTCCCTCCTCCTGAAAATGCAGCCTTGATGCAGTTTACTTGGAGGGGGCGGGTCAGATTTAAAGGGATTGCTCCCTGACTGCGCGTGTGCTTTTGCAAAGCTGGGTATTCCTCCCCTCCTTTCTTCAACAGCTCCCTGCCAGGAGTTGCCTTTCAGCCTCTCTTCAGTTGGTGTCTTCCTGTACATTTCATGAAGGTTTCACTCCCTCTTTTGTGATTCGCTTTGAGGGAGGGACAGACATGTGGGAGGGAGTAGCCAGAATGGGCATGGGGAGAGAAACCCCGAAGTTAGGCCTATGCATGGAAATGGCAGGGATTTGCCTCTCTCTTGCCTCGAGGCAGAATTTAAATTCGTTATAAAACATCATCCTAGAATTGCCGGGAAAGAACAAGGCGGGAGCGAAGTGACTTCTAAAGCAGTCCAGCAGGGATCACGAGCTAAATACCCCTGCATAAATGGCCAGTGAGAACACTTCCACCATGGGACAAAATTAGGGGGGGTATACTCTGCTTTGCTGGAGATTTTGATGCACAGGCTGGCCAGTCATCTGTAAGAATGCTCTAGCACTGGATTTCCTAGACTGAGTCCTTGACTCCTTGCCGCTCTAGGACTCTGATTTTTCCAAGGCATCCTCCCAAACAGTCATCTCGTCTTGACCATTGCCTCTTACCGTAGGTGATATACACCTTTGCCCGAACACATCGTTGACCCAGGCTGATGTTGTTTCTTAAATAAAAAAATAAACCAATCCATTTCTCTGGAGTGTTTATATCCTTTAATAAGGAGCAACCCTTTCCCCCTTCTTCACCATCAATGGAATGGTACAAATGTCTTTTGGGCCTCGAAAGGCCAACCGCGGTGTGACTAGATCCCCTGAGCAGTTTTTAATCAGTAAATAGCATCTAGAGGAAGCACCTAATATAGCTGGGGGGGGGGGCGGCATGACATGGGTCCCCTTACCATTTTCAGGAACTCAAACAGGCTCCTTGGAGAGGTCACCGTTACCCCACCCGGAAACATATAGGCAACCTGTATAGCGTACTCCCTCCCTCAGTAGCACAAATTGCTGCTCAGGGTGGTATGGTGGTATTAGGCTCGGGAGAACAATGCCAAGGAGGAAAGCCTGACTTCCTCCTTCCATTGCGGCACAACCCTGATCTGAATCAGCTCCACCCAGCCCACAGCTGCTATTTTCCAGTGCAAAAGCAATGCAGAGAAACCATTCAAGGACCTGATGGCATCTTGTGTTCTCTGAGTCTCTTGGCTGTTTCCTCTTTTCTTGGCCTTTCATTCCATTTGTCTCCCATTGAGAAGTTTCTGTACAATCAACCAAAATTTTATCACTGCCGATTCCAGTGTCCCCAGTTCAGGTTCACGGAGGTTTCAGAGGGACACAGCTGCACACACATACACACGGACTATCACCGCCAAATGTTCCCAAGCAAAGCTCTGTGCTCTCCGGCCCAGAATTTCTCAGCGGCATCAACCAGCGGTCAGGATGGCCGCAACGTTCCTCGGGATGCTGACATACCCAGGGCTGAAAAGTTGCCACTGCAGCTTTGGCTTCTGGAGGAGTTGGAAGGGACCGTGGAGAAAGATGAAGGATGCTGCCCTTTCCCCTCCGCCTCTGGCCCAACTGCATTCATGTGGTATGTTCTTCTACCCACTGGCAAAGCCTCCTTGCATAATGGGAGGGGCTAACAGTGGAGAAACTCTTTCCTCGATACCTGATGCTTTTCCAGAGATGCTCCAACTTTTTGCGGCAGCTGTACACCGTGAAGAGGTCGATGATGCCGACGAAGTAGCGAAATTCGGGCCCGTCGATCACATGCAAGGGGTTCCTGCAATTGGGCAGGAGGCGCCGGTTCTGTGCCAAGTGGAGGCAGGAGTCGGCGATGTTTGTCAGGTTGGCATTTTGCAGGCTGGCATCCGTTCTGGGGACAGTCATGGGCAACTGTTCACTGCTGTTCGCCTGCATCAGGTAAGTTATCAGGGCCTCCTGGAAGAAGTTCTCACTTGGTTCATGAAGTGACCCGCCAAGCAAGTCCAAGTTGGATTTCTGCAATATGTGAATAAATTTGTGTAGACTGCTATCAACAGGGAAATTATTAATCTGGGAAAGGCTGGAGGGCTGCATCATCACTGAAGGGAAGCGATTCATTTCACTGGGTTCTGCGACTTCGAGAACAAGAGAGCTGCGAGGGATGAGCGACCTGTTGAGAGGAACCAAGGAATTCCACAGAGCAGTGAGAAAAGGAGGCCTGGTGGTAGAGCACCTCCATCGCATACAGAAAGCCCCAGGTTCAATCCCTGGCATCTCCACTTACGAAGGATCTCAGGTCTGGCAAAGACCTTGGAGAACACAGAAAGATGCTCCTGGTCATTTTTTTATTATTATTTATTACAGCATTAAAAAAGGGACAATCCAATCCAAATATCAACCATATAGAAGTATAGAAGACATAAAACATATAATATTCCAAATCCAGAAATCACTTTATGTACCACCGCTATCTGATTCTAGACTTTTAAGTATATTTTCCATTCTGGAAATTGTAGGACTCCAGATTTCCTCTAAATCCTCTACGTTTTTGTCATTTTGGTAATAATTCAATTTAATCAAGACATAGGTCTCCTTCACTTTGTCAAACCAACTAATTAAATCCGGTGAATTTTTTTCCTTTCTAACATCTAGCAAAATTTACTCTTGCTATTGTTAACATGTGGAGGAATACATCAAGTTATTTCTTATGCATGGTCGGTAAACAATTTGAATAAAGTTATTTCTGGGTTTGTAGGTATAGGTATTTCCAGACCTTGAGATATAATTTTAATCACTTTCCCCCAATATGTTGTGGCTCTAATACATTCTGGCAAAGACTTTGGAGAGCACAGAAAGATGCTCCTGGTCAGATTTTTTTTTTTTTTGCGGTCAAGTCCCAGCTGATTTATAGCGACCCCGTGGGGTTTTCAAGGCAAGAGACATTCAGAGGTGGTTTGCCATTGCCTACCTCTGCACAGTGACCCTAGATTCCCTTGGTGGTCTCCCATCCAAGTGCTAACCAGGGCCGACCCTGCTTAGCTTCCAAGATCTGATGAGGTTGGGCTAGCCTGGGATATCTGAGACGATAAGACCATTTTAAACTAAAATGAAAGAAAAAATCCGACTTGAAATACGGCAGCATCACTTGCTGGGACTTTTTGATATTTTATTACGGACGCTTAATTAGCTTAGAGCCCCCGTGGCACAGAGTGGTAAGCTGCAGTACTGCAGTCACAAGCTCTGCTCACAACCTGAGTTCGATCCTGATGGAAGTCGGTTTCAGGTAGCCGGCTCAAGGTTGACTCAGCCTTCCATCCTTCCGAGGTCGGTAAAATGGGCACCCAGCTTGCTGGGGATAAAGTGTAGACAACTGGGGAAGGCACTGGCAAACCACCCCGTAAACAGAGTGTGCCTAGTAATCGTCGGGATGTGATGTCACCCCATGGGTCAGGAATGACCCGGTGCTTGCACAGGCAACTACCTTTACCTTTTTAATTAGCTTGGCAGCTGGGGAAAGAAAGAGAGATAATATTGTTTTCAATCAATAAAGGACACACTCTTTCACATCCAGATGAATCACAACAGCCAGGTCTGGAGGTAGGGTTGCCAGGTCCCTCTGTTCCCCTCTGCTTTGTGGGGATGTGGTTAAGGGTGCGCGATGTGCGTGCGCACGACTCGCCGATGGCACTTCTGTGTTTACCTGGAAGTGATGTGGAGACTCTAGCAATCTCTGCCAAAACTCTATGGTTTCCACAGAGTTCCGGCAGAGATTGCTAGAGTGTCTGCATTGCTTCCAGGTAAACCCAGAAGTGACGTCAGTGCATCGCGTGGGTTGTGCATGTGTGTGTCATGTGCCTCCCCCTCCATCTGAATCTCTTTCGTCCGCCGACCAGCTGAGGGTCAGTGTGCAGCCTGGTGGATTGGCGGGCTTTTGCCTGCCCCCACTGGGCAATTGGCAAGCCTATCTGGAGGATTACTTGGAGTAACTCTCCAACCCGCACCTGGATCTTGGCCACCCTAGCCGAGACACCCTTGCTTAGAGGGCTCACCTTCTCGTCCTGGCGATGATGTCGGCCAAGGTCTGGCTTAGGGCCTGCTCGTCCTCGTGGAGTGGCTGAAATGCCACCAGGAGGCTGTAGTCTATCACGTCCAGCTCCTTGAGGAACTGCGTGTCCAGCTCCACTTGACGGGTAAACCACGAACGCTGCTCATCTGTCAAGGGAGAAAGCAGGTTGACTGCAATGTGGCCAGAGCAGAGGGTGGGGAAGAGCGGTCCACTGAGTGGTTGCCGAGGCAACTATGCACACCTAGCCTGTTCCCTGCCATCAATGGTATGCATCAGACCGGCATGTCCTTTTGGATCTGAGCAACTGCCGGCCAATTCTAGACCCAGTTGCTCCCCAGTCCTAGCTCGGGATGGATATACCTCACTAGGGGCAACAAAGTGCGTTGAATCAGGCCTTGCTAACAGCAGCACTGGCGTGGGGTGGGTTGTCTTCATATGGACAGGAAATGTACGACATTATAATTAACTTTCACCCATACCACGGCTCCCACATTGTGGCCTGCCACAGCTGCTGCTGCTTCTTTGCTTGTCTTTTCTTTTTTGAAGCAAAAGACCCATCACACATTTCCGAGGAAGGCAGCAGGAAGCCGTCATGGGATGTTTTTGCGCTGTCATGGGTTTCCTTTCGCACCGAAATCAGAAACTACATTTTGAAGCAGGGCAGGCAATGGGGTTCTGATGTGGCGCTGATGAGTGCTGGAAGTCTTTGGCCCATCCACAACTAGTCAGTCTTGGAGGCCAAATACTAAAGTCCTGGGGTTGTTCATAATTCAGCATCAGTGACCACAGTAAAAGCTTATTACGGACAGAGTGATTTTTGCCAAGGTAGAAACTGTCTATCTAAACCAATTAGTCTTTTTTCAAAAGTGTGTTTTAAGAAAAAAAGAGGTGAGTTCTGGAGGCTGCGAGGGTCAACAACAGATATATTTTTAGAAAATGATCACTAAAGGAAACAGCCTTCCAGTTGCCACCTTTTGGGGTGTATGGCCGGCCCTAGCCACCCTCCATTTGAGCTGCACTGCTTCAGATTACCAGTGGGGGCTCACATGACCAAATGCTCTTCTATTTGAAAAAGTCCCTGCACATAGAAATTTAGCATGTGAATTCTGTGATTGGACCCTGAAACGCTAGCTTTTTACATGCAGGATTTAAAAACAAAACAGCAGCTACAAAGAAGACTTCCACCCTGTGAGCCCATATGGGTCTCACGACCACAGTGGGTACTAGGATGTGTCTGATGTCTAAGAAACTGAAAGTCAGCATAGGAAACCTGCCTCAGGCAGCTTCAGTCTGGAAACATGCTAACTAAATAAATGTACTAATAAATTGGCTTTTTCCCAACTGGCAGATGCAGGCTTGAAAGGGTTTTGGAGGCAAGGCCTACTTAGAATCCCTCTCCCCTAAAGTTTTGGTGCGCTGGTGAGTGGATGTAACTTAGGGTTGCCAGGTCCCTCTTCACCACCGGTGGGAGGTTGTTGAGGTGGAACCTGAGGAGAGCGGGGTTTGGGGAGGAACTTCAATGCCATAGAGTCCAATTGCCAAAGCGGCCATTTTCTCCAGGGGAACTGATCTCTATTGGCTGGACATCAGTTGTAATAGCGGGAGATCTCCAGCTAGTACCTGGAGGTTGGCAACCCTAATGTAACTGAGAAGACTAGACATTCGTTCTTCCGCCACAGACTCCCTGGATGGCCTTGGGTTAGCCACTCTCACTGGCTGAAACCAATAGAAACCAATATCACTATACAAACATGAGTCTATTTTAAATACATTCATTAATGATAAACTCCATTACATATGGAGTACATATTGAAACAAGGAAAAATAATCACGAAACCTTGTCAAAGCTTATGCATTTAGGTTATAATATTTGTATAAAAGCTCAAAGCTTATATATATGTAATGGAGTTTATCATTAATGAATGTATATAAAATAGACTCATGTTTGTATAGTGGTATTGGTTTCTATTGGTTTATATTCAGGTACCACTCCCCTCTTTATATATTGGTACTCTCACGGGCTTGGCTGCTCCCCGTCTGAAATACGGAGGTAACAACACTGGCTCGCCTTACAGGGTTGTTGTGAGAATTACAGGAAGAAATGGGTGAAGTGCTTTCAACACTGGAAGTGCTGCCCATATGCTCAGGATTACTACAGGAGAGGAGGGGGCCTGCTGCATTTCTGTCTATTGTCTAGCTCTCTTTAAAAGCATAAGGTTAAGATGCAGCGATCCATGGGCACAAGAATTTGCCTCCTTCCTGTGTTCCCCTATCCTCAGCATCCCTTTTCGATCCCAGGAAAGTCCATTCCTGGGGTTGGGCGATCCATGTGGGCCAGGAGGCTGCTCTGAGGAGGGGGAAGGGGGTGAAATTGCCCTCGCCTCTGCCTTCTGTCTCTGCAGTCCCCCTTCTAGACTAAGCAGGAAGGGTAATAGTTTGGCCCCTTCCCCCACCTCAGCACAGTTCCCCGCCCCGCATGGCTGTTGGTTCACAAAGGTTCCACAACAAACTTTCCCAGGGTTGGAAGGGATTGGCCAGGTTGAGAGGAGCGTGGAAAAGATCCATAATAACCATCAGGGCCTTTTGCTGAGGGACTGCAGCCTCCAACTCATCAAGAACACAGGCCATTAAAGAGAGACAACCTGAAAGTGCCAATGTAAACACTGGGCAGGAAGCCCCCCCTTAGGAGCATCCCACCCAAAGTATTACTACTTCAGGACTCTGAGTTAGAGTCTTTTATGCGTGGGAGTTTTACCTGGGGATCGAGGCACTCTTGACCCACACTTTTCTGTTCCGAATCCTAAAAATGCTATGCATGTTGTTGTTTGCCCTGGAGAAAGTCCTGGTGTTTCTGGAGTACTGCAGAATCACCAGCCAAAATCCAGAAGCGTCTGAGTCCCCGCCCCTTGAAAACACTACTTTGTAATTGACGGTAGTGCTTACTGTGAGAAAAACGTCACCCCCACCCACCCCAGCTCCCCTCTCCCACATTTTGGTTTATGCATGGAAATGGGGACGATTTGACCCAGGCTCTCAGGGGAGATAGAAGAATCGCATTAGAACAGGATCGGGATGACCCGGACGTTGCGCGGGTTGGGCACGAGGTCATCTCTAAGAGACGGAAAATTCATGCATAACCCCAATGAAAAACCAAGTCGGACCGGTGGAGAAAGTAAGTCAAAGTGCCCATGCATAAAAGGCCATAGAAACCCTTTCCCCATAAACTTGGGGATGTGTATGCATGCACATGCTCAGAAACACTATTTCCTTGGTTGCTGCATCACATGTTCCATTACTGAGCCTGGAGTAGCAATTAGTTCAGGTCCAGCAGGAAAAGGCTGTGCCCAAAACCCAGCCCACACCAGGGAGAGAGGAGAGGAAAGAGAACCTACCGAGGCAGAGGGTCTTCTCTCCAAAGTTGAGATCCTTAAAAATCATGATTATCTGACTGCCCTCTGGGGGGGCCTCTGCCCAGCGATCAAGTTGACAACCCTTAATATCATACCTGCAAGTTGAGAGGGGGGGAGGAAAAAGGAAGATGGATTAATTTCACAGAGCAGCCAAATCTTTTAGTACATCCTGCTGCCCTTCCACCTTCAGCCATCACAATGGAAACTGGAAAGGGACTAGGCAAGTAGGTGATGTGAAAGACCTTTCTGCCTGAGACCCTGGAGAGCAGCTGCCTGTCTGAGCAGACAATACTGACTGCGATGGACCAAGGGTCTGATTCAGTATAAGGCAGCTTCATGTGTGAAAACAAAACAGGACTGACTGAATACGTTCCTTCCACACAGATACCTAGCACCTCAAGGTGAAGGCTGCATTAGAAATGACACCCACTAGGCCTTGCTAGGCATGGCAACAGCAGGCCCCTACTTTAGAGCATAGAGATGTGTGTATGTGATAGGCCTGAAAGGCCCAGGCCCTAAATAAAGATTCAGACCCTCATACTGGAGTAGGGTTGCCAACCTCCAGGTACTAGTTGGACATCTGCTATTACAACTGATCTCCAGCCGATAGAGATCAGTTCACCTGGAGAAAATGGCCACTTAGGCAATTGGACTCTATGGCATTGAAGTCCCTCCCTTCCCAAACCCTGCCCTCCTCAGGCTCCCACCATTTTCAACCAGTCTGACGCAGCATACATTCTAACACAGGTATTTTATGCGTGGCTGTTTCACTCGCCATCACCCCTCTCACAACTTTGGGTCTTTTTGTTGATTATGCATGCCGTTTCTGACCGTCAGAGGTTGCCTGCTCTCCCCCTGCCTTCCCCCCCCCCCGCGTTTTCAAAGACCTGTTTTATCTCGAATTTGAAAATGTGGACAAAATGTGGGGAAAGGCAGGGGGAGAGCGAGGCATGCATAATCAACACAAAGACCCAAAGTTGTCGTAGGGGTGACGGCGAGTGAAACAGCCTCGCATAAAAGACCACAGGGATCAAATCACTGTCATCGCTTGCTAAAAAGTCTGGACTAGGTTTCTTCAGGTCAAGAGACTTATGCCTGGTGACCACAGAATCCCGTTGCAGAAATCTTTGATCTTCTTCCTTCTCTGCTTGGTTTCCAGTGGGTGCCAAAGGCACACACAGAGAGCCCTGCCCCACAGATCCTAAAAGGGAGGAAGGACTGCATCCTGGGTAAGCCACTTCCCAAAACGTACGCTGCTCAAGTCCCACGGCAGCCTCTACAACCACCTGCGGTTGCCACAAATGACCATCCTTAGTTTAACACTCTGCTCAGATCTTGGCCGGTCACTCTTGAAAAACCTTTAATGGCATAAGTAATATTACAATTGTTACAAAGGTACATAAAATATGCAGTCATTAAGATAAAAACATAGGCCAGTAAATTCCAAAAGTAGAAATTACAAACTTTGGGCTTTTTGAACTTTCATCACCTCCACTAGAAAATTGGCAACATCTAAGGTAACCTCCGGATCGGAATCATTTAATAAAAATTGACGTTTTGCTTGGGTAGATAGGTGATATTTGGAAAGAAGCCAATTTTTTAACCATTTCCCACGGGGTGTTTCATATAAGGGGCAGACCAACAGAATATGATCAATTGAGTCCAGGGAATAGGTATCACAGGGACAAGTCCTATCCTGGATTGGTATTTGTTGATACCTTCCATATAACATCCTTGAAGGAAAGGCATTAACCCAGCAAGAGAGAAGGCTCTGCGGAGGGGTGGGATGTCCAGCGTATGAAAATAATGGGGAATATTGTTGGTTAAATTCTTGAGGCCCAACATTGCTGGAGAGCAGACCAAGGGTTGAGTGGGGAGTAACGTCTGACGCTCCATATCCAAGAAACGCTGTTTAACAATTTTAAAAATGTGGGCCTCACTAGTTAAAGCCAGGTCTTCCACAGAGATTCCAGATGATCTTATTTTAGACAGAATTAAACAATCCCAGGAGGTATTATGAAGTTCTTTTAGCAGCAGAGACATCAGAGAACCACGCTCTGTTCTAAAAAACAGTTTAAGTCAATAACGAATGAGATCTTGGCCGGTCACTCACCGCTCGACAATCTTCCCGTGAGGGTAAAAGACACTCTGCATGATGATGAAATATTTCTACAGAGAAAAGAGGAAAATAAAACAAGTCTAGTTGTACTGATGAGAGCCAACGTGGTGTAGCGGTTAAGGTGTCGAACTAGGATCTGGGAAACCCCAGTTCAAATCCCCACCCTGCCACGGAAACTTGCTGGGTCATTTTGGGCTAGTCACACACTCTCAGCCTCAACCCTGGCAAGGGCTTGGATTGGAGGCCTCCAAGGAATACCAGGGTATTCGGGCAGGTTTTTTTGTTTTAAAAATCAAGTGCCAGGGGCCACAATTACAGTCAGAGTCAACGTGCAAAGGGCTGTGTGTGTGTTAAGTCCCCCCCACCCCAGTAGGGTTTTCCCAAGTTACTATTTGCCCCATTGACACAAATATCTGACCTTTGTTGGGTTGCCCCCCTGGGGCCAATAATTGCTCTGCAGTGCTAATTTAGGTCAGGGAAGTGGCATGGAGGGAAGACTTAACACGCACGCACCCCCCAACAACAACACCCCCTAGTTTTTACTGGGACCCCCATAACCTGATTGTTCTAGGGGGGGAAACCAAACTCCCAGTGAAGACTTGACCCCTTAGTTATCTGCTCTGATGGTTTGTATGGGGAACATCCCACGATCAGACCTGTCATCGACAGCTAAAGTATCTTGGGTCTTCTATACGTGGCTGTTTCGTCACCCCTCCAACGACTTCAGGTCTTTGTTTGGATTATGCATGCCGTTTCCGATCGTCAGAGGTCGCCTCGCTCTCCCCCTGCATTTCCCCACATTTTCAGGGATGTTTTATCTCGAATTTGAAAATGCGGGGCAAAACGCAGGGAAACACTGTGGGCAAAAACGGACGGTCGCTTTAGCCTCCTTTATTCCCTGTTTCAGCCAGGATTCAGCCAGGATTGAACGCATGTTCGGCAAAAACGCATGCGTTCGATCCTGGCTGAATCCTGGCTGAAACAAGGAATAAAGGAGGCTAAAGCGACCGTGCGTTTTCGCCCACAGGGGGAGAGCGAGGCGACCTCTGATGGTCGGAAACACCATGCATAATCAACACAAAGACTCGGAAGTTGTCAGAGGGGTGACGGCGAGTGAAACACCCATGCATAAAAGACCTTAGGCGTTAACTAGCTGAAATGCTAGAAGATCCATTAAACCATCTCTGGCTTGTTTTTCTCAGTATAAAGGAGCCACAGGGTGGGTGTGGAATCTCACTTCAGATTGGGACCAACACACACTGTTGGGGGGGGGGGGGAATCTGGACAACTCCTTCCCCCTTTGTAATCTGAAATGCCCCCCTAGATACTGCATTTTCCCCAGGCTGCTGCTTTGTGATGCATGTATGTTTCCCTGGCAAATAGGAGCTGGAGGTGGGAGGGACATTTGGGGCCAGGGAAAAAACACAGTGGGAAGAATCATATCGAGTTGGAAGGGGCCAAACAGGCCAACCCCCTGCTTAATGAAGGATGAGCCTAAAGCATCCCTGACAAGTGATTGTCCAGCCTCTGCTTAAAGACTGCCAGTGGGGGGAATTCGCCACCTCCCAGGGCAGTTGATTACACTGCAGAGCTACTGTAAAATGAGCTCCCCTAGCCATGATCTGAATCATCATCTCCAACTGCTATTAAGTCATTACAAACACACACACTATGGGGATCATACATGGATCTTCCACCATCTCTTTTTCTACCATGTTATAGCCATGCTGGGAAAGGCCTCCCTGACAGTCAGAGCACTCAGTACTCAGAAGAAGGAGGTGAAGAAGAAGAGTTGGTTTTTATACGGCGACTTTCTCTACCACTTAAGGAAGAATCAAACCGGCTTACAATCACCTTCCCTTCCCCTCCCCACAACAGACACCCTGCGAGGTAGCTGGGGCTGAGAGAGCTCTAAGAGAGCTGTGACTAGCCCAAGGTCACCCAGCTGGCTTCACGTGTAGGAGTGGGGAAACCAACCTGGTTCACCAGATTAGCGTCCGCTGCTCATGTGGCGCAGTTGGGCATCAAACCCAGTTCTCCAGATTAGAGTCCACCGCTCTAAACCCCCACTCTTAACCACCACACCACGTCGGCTCTCAGAACCAGAGAACAGACTCAATGCTACCGATAGCTAGGGCTGCTAACATCTGGGGGGGAGTTCTCCCAGAATTACAATTGATCTCCAGACTACAGGGATCCGTTTTGAGATCTCTGGAGGGCAAACTCTACGACATCCCATTTCCACTAAGCTCCCTCCCTAAACTCTGGCCTCCCCAGGCATTCCCGCCCTCCAATAAGCAGGAATTTCCCAAACCAGGCTTGTCAACCTTAGACAGCTACCATTTTAAGACAACCTACCTTCTTCTGGTGGGGAACAAGGATACTGTGGACCCCTATGGGAAGGAAGAAAAAAGCCTACTGGTGAGAGAGGAAATATTTCCAGCCTAACCCCCTGAAAGTTATCACTGTTGATGAGTTTTAGGCTGTTTTAATTCATAAAGAGCCCTGCTGAATCAAGCCAAGGGCCTATCCAGTCTACTACCCTGTTTCCTAGAGTGGCCAGCCAGTCTAACAAGCAGAGCATGAAGATAGGGCTGTCAACCTCCAGGTGCTACCTGGAGATCTCCTATGCTTACAAGTGATCTCCAAGCAACAGAGATAAGTTCCACTTGAGAAAATGGGGCTTTGAAACATGAACCTGATGGCATTATACCCTGCTGAAGTCCCACCCCCTAAATCTTGCCCTCCCCAGACTCCACCCCCAAAATCTCCAGGAATTTCCCAACCCGGAGTTGGCATCCTTACAAGGCCACAGCAGATTCAAAGATAATCTGTCTCTAAATATGGATGTTTCATTTCACCATTATGGGTAATAGCCATGGACATACCTTTCCTCCTCCATTAATGTACAAGAAGGAGAAGAGTTGGATTTTATATGCCAACTTCCTCTACAGTTTAAGGAGAATCAAACTGGCTTACAATTGCCTTCCCTTCCTCTCCCCACGACAGACACCTTGTGAGGAGGGTGAGGCTGGGAGAGTTCAGAGAGAACTGTGACTAGCTCAAGGTCACCCAGCTGGCTTCATGTGGAGGGGTGGGGAATCAAACCTGGTTCTCCAGATTAGAGTCGATCGCTCTTAACCACTGCACCCCATATATGTCCGGCTTCCTCCCAAGCCACCTAAGCTAGCAGCCATCTCCATGTCTAGTGGCAGCAAGATCCATACAATCATTACCTATTGCATAAAGGAGTGTTATCACCCCTGGGTGTGCGCCTTACCGAGGAATTTGACAAGAAGGGAGTGGGGGTATCGCTGCAGGTGCTCAAAGTATTTGGACAGATTTGAGATGAGGAAATGGATTTCGCGCTTGCTCTGTGTCTTCACGAAGAAGCATTTGTCGTTGCTGTGGAGAAGGGAGAGGGTTACCATGCCAGTGGCTGAGGCGAGATTCCTCGGCCCAATTTGCACACCAGCTTGGGCCCTACGTACGTACCTGTGTCCAGCTCTATACACTTCTCTAGCAGTCATGCAAGTATTTAGAGGGCATTGCATCTCACTTTACTGTTTTCCGTGGCACACAGCTAGGCAAAGAAAGGCTGGCAGGGCCCAGATTTATTTCCCCTTTACCCGTGGATAGGGTTGCCAACCTCCAGGTAGTAGCTGGAGAGCTCCTGCTATTACAACTGATCTCCAGCCAATAGAGATCAGTTCGCCTGGAGAAAATGGCCTCTTTGGCAATTGGACTCTATGGCACTGAAGTCCCTCTCCTCTCCAAACCCCGCCCTCCTCAGGCTCCGCCCCAAAAATCTCCAGGTATTTCCCAAACCAGAGCTGGCAACTCTACCCATGGACTCTGTTTTTGCTTTTGTGTTGTTGTTTAAAACAGACACACACACCCTTTTACAGGATAGAGACGTGAATACTGTATATGGACCCCTTACACACATGGGTTGCCAGGTTCCTCTTTGCCACTGGCAGGAGGTTTTTGGGGTGGAGCCTGAGGAGGGTGGGGTTTGGGGAGGGGAAGAACTTCAATGCCATAGAGTCCAATTGCCAAAGCAGCCATTTTCTCCAGGGGAACTGATCTTTAGCAGGAGATCAGTTGTAATAGCAAGAGATCTCCAGCTAGTACCTGGAGGCTGGCAACCCTAACACACACACAAACTCTTCATCATGTTTAATTTGGCCTTGAGAAAAAGCAGTTTTACAAGACACAGAGAGAAATCTTGTACAAGATAAAACATGGAGGTGTGTGGGGTCTCTCTCTTAAGGACCTGTGGTGGACAGGATTTTCTGACTTTGTCTCCTTACAGTCCAGTTGCATCTTTGTCGATGAATTAATATTTCAGTTTCCTTATGCTGCGTCTGCGATTTTAAAGCCCTCTTACTGCTTCCGTCAATGGTAGTTAAATTGAATTTTATGGCTGGTTTCATTTTAATGGCAGGCTCTGACTTGATATTATGGCTGTTTTTTTGATATAGTGTTTTAATCATTGATCTTATCCTGTATTTTATCGTTTTTTCATGTGTCATGTTGGAAGCTGCCTCATGAGCCCCATGGGTTAGGTGCCCAGGTTATAAATTTGCTAATAATGAACACATCCATCCAGGAAGCAACTAGGAATGTACAGATATATGTTTATTTTTGTTCTCAAAGCCTTTTCATTTCACCCGTTCTTTGTGACAGCCATGCCAGACCTCTTCGTTTCTTCCCATCCCATTTTTACACGATGCATCATTTATATACAACTGATGCAAAACAGTTAAATGGGAAACATTTGGGCACAAGGAAGCAGAAAATGGTATGGGAAGAATGACTCAAGAGTTCAGTTTGCACAAGGGGGAAGCAAAATCAAAACAAGTCAAAACCAGCAGGGATGTCAAATCCAAAACAATCCCTAAACTAGGATTGCCAACCTCCAGGCACTAGCTGGAGATCTCCTGCTATTACAACTGATCTCCAGCCGATAGAGATCAGTTCACCTGGAGAAAATGGCCGCTTTGGCCATTGGACTCTATGGGATTGAAGTCCCTCCCCTCCTCAAACTCCACCCTCCTCAGGCTCTGCCCCAAAACCTCCCGCCATTGGCTAAGAGGGACCTGGCAACCCTATTCCCCAACTCTCACCCTCCCCATGCTTAGGGTTGCCAGGTCCCTCTTAGCCAATGGCGGGAGGTTTGGGGGCAGAGCCTGAGGAGGGTGGAGTTTGGGGAGGGGAGGGACTTCAATGCCATAGAATCCAATGGCCAAAGCAGCCACTTTCCCCAGGGGAACTGATCTCTATTGGCTGGAAATCAGTTGTCAGCCAACATTAGTCAATTTGAAATACGAGCCTCTTTAGAAGTTATGTCATACACAGCTGATGAAGTCACCGAAACGTGTGATGACCGGCTACACGTCCGTTTGTTCTTTTCGTTCTGGACACTTCTGATCTTCAATTATTGGACCTTTTTTATTTCACAGGCATTGCCTAGGAATTTATTTTTGAGGGGTCCTATCTTCTTTATTGCTTTATTTATTTTTGTTCCCCTTGCGTAGGGATATATGCTAGTTTATAAACGTGAATTTGGCTACTCTATAGACTGATTTTATAAGTCCGTCAGCATCATTACTTTCCTGTTATATATGTACTTACTGTGACTGTGGAATTAACAGTTGCATAACAAATGGTGCATGGTTATACAGTTTGTATATATAAAAACCACTCCTTATGTTTAAATTGTTTTCCTCTCATGTTTATTACTATATATTGGCTAATTCCAGCATTTAAATTGTGAGCTCACGTGCCGCCATTTCTTCCAGTCTTCACTAAACTACGGCATAGGTTTTTTTCTCCAACCAGTACCTGGTGGTTGGCAACTCTACCCAGGCTTCACCCTTAAATCTCCAGAAAATGCCCACATTGGCAAACCTAGTTGCCTAGCTTGGACCTGGCTGGGAGGAGTGTAGGCCCAGGAAGGAATGGGTATACCTTGTTTAGGGAGGCGAAAATACCTCCAACCAGCCTCACCTCTCACCCCTTGGGTGAGAACAAATGTTTGCATTCCTGTGTCCCACATGCGACCAGGAGGACTCACTTACGTGAGGAAAAAGTTGGCAGTGCTCTTGGAGTTGCTGATGAACTGCAGGTAGGCGCTTTTGCAGCTCAGAGATTGCTGGTAATTGCTGTCCTCCATGCCAAGGAACTCCCTGAACTTGGCAAAAGCAGAGCCTGCGTACGTCCTCATCTCAAAGCCCTGCAGCGGTACACAACCAGGGAGAAAAAAGGGTTCATGGGGGGCGTCACAGAAGCCGGGGGCCCTGGAGGGGGAGGGGTCAGCCACAGAGCCCCTTTCCCTTGGGCTGCTGAATGCCCTGCCCCTCCACACCCCATTTCTGCTTCCTTTAGGGTTGCCAGATACCAAGTAATTGCAAACACTGTATGGAACAAAGTGTATTAAAGTGCCTAAGGTGACTATAAATAAATACAAATAAATATATACAAATATAGCTAAACAGTCCCAAAGGTACAAGTATCAAAAGTTCATAGTAAGTCGAAACTGGAACGATGTCTTCATGTATGAATGTTGTTGAAGGGGGACGATCGTTTCATTTCTTCTTCAGCCCCGTTTTTGTTAGAATCACTTCACATGCATGTTTCCTTATACAGGCATTTAATATATTTTCAATTCTCCCATAGGGATGAAGGAAGCAACTTATGAATATAAATAATATTCAGTTCCACGTGGGATACATCAATTAGTAAACATAGTTGCACAGACGATTTCAACCGTTCCCGAAGGGATAAAAATGTTAACATTTGTATCCCTTCGGGAACGGTTGAAATCGTTTATTTGTATTTATTTATAGTCACCTTATGCACTTTAATACACTTTGTTCCATATAGTGTTTGCAAGTTCTTCTAGCCTGATTCTGTGCTTATTTCCTAACCTGTGGTAACAGTACAGTGGTGTTTATTTTGGTTGCTCAGATACCAAGTAATGGCAATTTCCATAGTTTTTGGAGGAATGTGTAAGAGCATCCCCGTCACTTCTGGGTTTACCCCAAAAGTGACATTATTGTGCTGGTCACCCCCTCCCAACTAGGGTTGCCAGCTCTGGGTTGGGAAATACCTGGATATTTGGGGGGAGGAGCCTAGGGTTCCCAGGTCCCTCTTTGCCACTGGTGGGAAGTTTTGGGGGTGGAGCCTAAGGAGGGCGGGGTTTGGGGAGGGGAGGGCCTTCATTGCCATCAGAGGTGGATCTACTGTGAAACTAAGCAACTTTTTTAAATGAGTGAAATACTCAACAAAATCGATGGGAGTTTTTTAGTGAAAGCATCATAAGCCAATGGGTGGAAGTACTTAATATTGACTTTAGAATATTCTCTAATACCCATTTCATATGGCCTGACAATGTCCTTGTAATTGATCAAATTTTCTCGGGGGCTTGCAGCGCTCAAACCCCCAGCTGCAAGGGCCCACTGAGCTTGCCTGAATCTATTCACAGCCTTCATTTGGGCAGCTGGATCCTCATATCCTTTGTTGGTGCACAGCTTAATAGTTCTATAGTTTTATTTCATCACTGTATGGCCCATTTTCAAGGACTCCACCCCCCACCCTGTTCTCCACCATTTGGGCCTCAAAGTCCTTGCAAGGGCAGCAAGGCCCTTTGGACCTTGTGGGATGTTGCCCTATTGTTGCTGGTTGCGAAGGCCCCCCCCCCATAACAGTTCAAGCTTCAGGGCCCCAGAAATGTAGGTCTGATTGCCATAGAGTCCAACTGCCAAAGCAGTCATTTTCTTCAGGTGAACTGAACTCTATCGGCTGGAGATCAGTTGTAATAGCAGAAGATCTCCAGCTACTACCTGGAGGTTGGTAACCCTAACTGGCGGGTGGTTTTTGGGGCAGAGCCTGAGGTTTGGGAAGGGACTTCAATGCCATAGAGTCCAATTGCCAAAGCGGCCATTTTCTCCAGGTGTACTGATCTCTAACGGCTGGAGATCTGTTGTAATAGCACTGAAATCCCTCCCCTCTCCAAACTCTGCCCTCCTCAGGCTCTGCCACAAAAACCTTGGGGAAAATGACAAGGAACATGAGGCCTCTGTCCATAGTTCTGTATGTGTGCATTTGTGCAATCTAAATCTGACCCCCAAGAAGAGCATTGGGCAGATTTGGGTCTACATATTGCAAAATGTATTCTGCCACTGTTCCCAGGGAGAGAGGGTTGCCAGGTCCCTCTTCGCCACCGGTGGAAGGTTTTTGGGGCAGAACCTGAGGAGGGTGGGGTTTGGGAAGGGACTTCAATGCCATAGAGTCCAATTGCCAAAGAGGCCATATTCTCCAGGGGAACTGATCTCTATTGGGTGGAGATCAGTTGTAATAGCAGGAGATCTCCAGCTAGTACCTGGAGGTTGGCAACCCTAGAGGGAGGGGATTGAGATATGTGCAGAAGCAGTTCCCAGTTAGGAGCCAAATAGGGCAGTGCTTTGGGCTCTGCTTCTCCATCCGCTCAGCCACGCATCTTGTTACCTACCTCGTGGGCCTGTTTAAGCACTGCAGTAAAATCCACCTCAGTGAGGATACCCTGGCGGACAGAGAAGTGGGGAGAGAAGGGGTGAGATGCCAAAATCAACACACTTACAAGAGAAACCATTCCTGTCTACCATCTTTTCCTTTGGCCTACCATTTATTTGTTACAGTTATGCTTTTTCAGAAAACTTCCTATGTTTGTCAATAAAATCATGAACATCAATTAAAGAAACCCAAGCCCATTGGTAAGATTGCCAGGTCCCCCCTCTCCTCCGACAGGAGACTTTTGGGGCAGAGCTGAGGGGATCTCGCTGACGCGCATGCGCGTCACTTCCAGTTTGCTCTGACAGGCAGCAGCTCTCCAGGATCTTTCACGTCGCCTCCTACCAGATATGGAGATACTGGGGATTGAATTGAACACCTCCTCCACGCAAAGCCGAGGCTCCAGCACTGAGCCACGGCCCTTATCCAAATCATGGCCACCATTCCAATGCCTAAATGTGGCCCCTTTTTCCCCACGCACAAGTGGAGCAAAGCAGGACTCTCTTGCATAAGCAGGTCTCCAAGGAACACCCCCCCCCCCAAAAAAAAGTCCGACCTCTTCCAGGAGATGGAAGCCATCTGACATTGGCCAAGGAGTGTCTGGCCAGCCTCGTCCAGGGCCAGGACTTTTTCTGCCCTGGCCCCGCCTGGTGGAACAGCCTCCCTAGTGAGATCAGGGAGAATTCCACAGGGCCTGCAAGACGGAGCTATTCCGCCGGGCTTATAGTTGAGGCCAGGGACAGTTTCTCACTATAAATACTGGCCTCCCTCATCTCTTCTCCTCCCCCACTGCTGAGTTCCCCCCTTACTTATACCATTTTGGAGGTGATTACATCTAATTGCCCAACTGCAGAGGGTTATTTTTTATTCTAGCGCCGTTGAGGACATTATTGCCCTATTATTGATATGGTTCGGGCTATTATAACGTGTATTTTAAATTGTATTTTAATATTTTATTGTTTAGTGTAATTGTGAGCTGCCCGGATCCCGGCCTTCGGGCTGGGGAGGGTGGAGTAAAAGTGCAATAAATAAATAAATGCAGGGTCCTTTGAGTCTATCTCTCATTTTCCTACTAGGAGTGATGCCTAGAGGAGGTCATGGGGGCATGCTGCTCATGTGTTCTGCTCTGCTCATCACTGCCACCCCATCACACATCTATCCTTGCTTTTAAATTGTTTTGGTGTGTCATCTGGGGAACACTCAGACCCCATCAACAACATGCTTCGACTGCCCTAGTTTTCTGCAAAACCGAATGGAGGGACCTTAAGGATCCATATTAAGAATCTGTATTAAAAAAGGTAAAGGTAAAGGTCCCCTGTGCAAGCACCAGGTCATTCCTGACCCACGGGATGAGGTCACATCCCGACATTTTCTAGGCAGACTTTGTTTACAGGGTGGTTTGCCAGTGCCTTCCCCAGTCATTTTCCCTTTACCCCCAGCAAGCTGGGTACTCATTGTACCGACCTCAGAAGGATGGAAGGCTGAGTCGACCTTGAGCCGGCTACCTGAAACCGACTTCCGTTGGGATCGAACTCAGGTCATGAGCAGAGATTGGACTGCAGTACTGCAGCTTACCACTCTGCGCCACAGGGCTCTGAGAATCTGTATTAAACAATCTCAAATATGTGGCTGTGGATATTTTCCTGAGAGCCTACTGGTGGGAAGAAATCCATGGCCACGGCTGCGGAAGGTCGGGGAGAAGTCGTGTCTCGTGACTGAAAAGACAAAGAGGGTCAGACCCTCGCACCCTGACCCATGCTCACTGCTGTTGGTGGATTATCCCTCGCCTCCTGGATCGCCTCGTTCAGCCCCTCTTTCAGCATGCATGTGAACGTGTAGAACTCATGGCCACGGTTGATCTCAAAGAAACCCAGAAGCTTCCATTCTTCACGGATTCTCCAGAGGCTCCGAAGCTTTTTTGAATGAGCCCGCGTCGCCCTCCTACCCCTGTCTGAGTAGTCAACCTGCGGGGTGGGGGGACACAGAATAGGGAAGACGTTAGAGAAAGCTTCATGCCTAACCTTTCTACTTCAGCTCCTCCCTTTCCCCCTTACACTGGGAATTTACACCTGAAAGATTCATGATGGAATTCACACCATCCCTCTCTGTCTGAACTCCCCTCCCATAAGATGAAGTCCCAGTATGATTTTTCCCTACACATATCCGAAGAAGTGAACTGAGACTCACAAAACTCATATGATAACCATCTTCAAGTACTTGAAGGGCTGTCATATAGAGGAGGATGCCGAGTTGTTTTATGTTGCTCCAGAAGGGTGGACCAGAACCAACGGGTTGAAATTAAATCAAAAGGGTTTCCGTCTAGACATTAGGAAGAATGTGTCTAGACATTAGGAAACCTTCCCTGGAGGTTTTTAAGCAGAAGCTAGATGGCCGTCTGTCAGCAATGCTGATTCTATGACCTTAGGCATATCATGAGAGGGAGGGCACCTTGGCCATCTTCTGGGCATGGAGTAGGGGTCACGGGGGTGAGGGTGGGGGAGGTAGTTTGGAATTTCCTGCATTGTGCAGGAGGTTGGACTAGATGACCCTGGTGGTCCCTTTCAAATCTATGATTCTATTATTCTATGAAAAACCTATATTGAAATAAATGTCGTTAGTCCTTTAGGTGTCACTGGACTTCTGTTTTATTTTGCAATGGCAGATGTCCACAGACACCCCTTTGCAAAGCACATACTCTCTAACGTATCATAGCAGGAAATAGGGTCACCTCACCCCCAGTGTAACACCAAGACTCATATCACGCAGTCACCTTGTTTGTGGCTTCCTAGAGGCACCTGACTGGCCACTGTGTGAACAGACTGCTGGACTTGATGGGCTTTGGTCTGATCCAGGTTCTTATGTTCACACTGTCCATACCCTCCTCAGTATCGCATCTTGCCAAATGCTGTACTAATTTCTCCAGCAACTGTCTTCTACCAGTTTCAAAGCAAGGAGGTGGCTTTTGGCAGACACGCTAAACCAAATCAAACAGTTAACTGTCTGATCGTGCTATCAGCGGTTCAAACACAGCAAGTGCTGCAATGTGTGGAACGCTGTGCTCAAGCCACACAAAAGTGGTGATGCTAAAATCACCACCCACTGACTGGAAAACCTGTGCCCATTCTGGCTTCCCTCTGGTTCTGGGTAGATTATTTCCAAGAGCACAATTGCCCTTACCTAGGCTTGCCAACCTCTAGGTAGGGTTTGGCGATCTCCTGGAATTACCACTGATCTCTAGACTACAGAGATCAATTCCCCTGGAGAAAATGGCTGCTTTGGAGGGTGGACTATATGGCATTATACCTTGCTGAGGTCCTTCCTCTCCCCGAACCCTGCCCTCTCCAGGCTCCACCCCAAATCTCCAGGAATTTCCCAAACCAGAGTTGGCAACACTATTGTTGTCATGCTTAAATAACCGGTGGGGGGGGGGAGATCCTCTTTTTTCTTGACATGATTGTGTACATTGCAGTGGGCTTAGAGGAGTAATTTAAAGATATTGTCGAAGGCTTTCACGGTCAGAGTTCATTGGTTCTTGTAGGTTATCCGGGGTGTGTGACCGTGGTCTTGATATTTTCTTTCCTGACGTTTCTCCAGCAGCTGTGGCAGGCATCTTCAGAGGAGTAACACTGAAGGACAGTGTCTCTCAGTGTCAAGTGTGTAGAAAGAGTAATATACAGTCAGAAGGGGGTTGGGTTTGAGCTGAGTCATTGTCCTGCAAAAAGTATCAAAGGTAATGTGCAAATCACTGTCCTGTAAGAATCAAGATAATGTGCTAATGAGAGTGTGGTATGTTAATGTGGAACCATTGTATCCTGAAGTGATCTGTTAACATGTGGAATCCAAGGCTAATCCGCATGGCTATTGTGGACTGTAGTCTTTGTTAGTCTGGAGGTTTTCCGGACAGGAAGCCAAGCCTTATTCATTCTTAAACGCTCTTCTTTTCTGTTAAAGTTGTGGTGATGTTTATGAATTTTAATGGCTTCTCTGTGCAATCTGACAAAATAGTTGGTAGAATTGTCCAGTATTTCAGTGTCTTGGAATAAGACCCTGTGTCCTGTTTGGGTCAGTCCATGTTCAGCCATGCTGATTTCTCAGGTTGGCCAAGTCTGCAGTATCTTTCATGTTCTTTTATCCTTGTTTGTATGCTGCATTGTGTTTAAATATAATCTGTTCCCAGACAATTAACTAAAGAAACATAATATAGGGTAGACAATTCTGGGTTGGGGAATTCATGGAGATTTTGGGGAAGGAATCATAGAATTGGAAAGGGCCACACAGGCCATCTAGTCCAACCCTCTGCTTAATGAAGGATCAGCCCTAGAGCAGGGGTAGGCAAACTGCGGCTCGAGAGCCGCATGCGACTCTTTGGCCCCTTGAGTGCGGCTCTGGGCTGCAGGATCGCGGCCACCCACCTGAGAGAAGCCACCTTCCCCAGCTGCGGAGGGCGCGGGGGGGGGGGGCTGGCTTCCTTCGGCAGAGGATCGGGGTGCACGTCGCGGCGGAGGAGAGCCTGGCATCCCTTCCCTGCCCCGGCCGGGCTCTTTTAGACGAGCAGAGCTGCTGGCTACACTTGGGAGTATCCTACGGGAACTAATGAATTGATTACATGTTGTTTGAGATTTTCTTACGTAGGAAACTTGAATAGAATTGGGGCTGAAGAAATTTTCTTGAAACGGCCGTCCCCCATCTACACCTTCTATTATGAAGATCCAATGATACATGTACCTTATGGACTTTTTTTAAAAAAAGAATTTTTTACAAATATATTAAGAAAACTATATTGCATTGAGACTGCATCAAACATGGATTGTGTATTTTGTATATATTTGTAATAAGCGTTACTTGTGTGTATTCCCACTTGCTTGTTTTTGCATGTTTAAACACAATATAGTTGTTTCCTTGTACTTATTGTTCCTGTGCTGTTTTCCAAACCTTGCGGTATTGGCACGGAAGTGCTTTGTTTTTTGGGTTAGTACCTGGATGTTGGCAACCCTATCTACAGGAAGTATAGGTTATAAACTGGGAGGCACTTCTGAACTTAACAATGATTTCTTCTTAGGGCTGCCAGCTTTGGGGTGGGAACTTTCTGGACATTTGGGAATGGAGCCTGAGGAGGGCAGGGTTGGGGGAGAGGTGGAACCCCATCAAGGTACAATGCAATAGAGTCCACCCTCCAAAGCAGCCTTATTCTCCATTTGAAATGATCTTGTTAGTCTGAAAATCAGTTGTAATTCAAGCAGATCTCCAGGTAGGGTTGCCAGGTCACTCTTCGCCACCAGCGGGAGGCTTTTGGGGCAGAGTCTGAGGAGGGTGGGGTTTGGGAAGGGACTTCAATACCATAGAGTCCAATTGCCAAAGCGGATATATCTAGGGGAACTGATCTCTCTCAGCTGGAGATCAGTAGTAATAGCAGGAGATCTCAAGCTACTACCTGGAGGTTGTCAACCCTATAAATTTCTGATACTCATAATCCATAGACATTAAGAACACCCCCTAGGGTTGCCAACCTCCAGGTACTAGCTGGAGATCTGCTATTACAACTGATCTCCAGCCGATAGAGATCAGTTCACCTGGAGAAAATGGCCACTTGGCAATTGGACTATGGCATTGAAGCCCCTCCCCAAACACCCCTTCCTCAGGCCCCACCCTCAAAACCTCCCACCAGTGGTGAAGAGGGACCTGGCAACCCTACCCCCAGCTTAATCTACCTCGGAGGGCTTTGTGAGAGAAGGCGGAGCCACGTGTGGCATTCTGAGCTCCTTGGAGGAAAATGCACTGGACCGACAGGTAGAGAAATAGACAGGGGGGAAAAATGGAGGTGGTGGGAAAAAAGGATAAATGTCAGGAAAGGCCGTCTACGTACCTGGAGTTCCGGAGAAGCCATGATAACTGATGGTACAATCCCTTCTGATGGAAACAAGTCGATGGGGGTGGAAGCAGAACCTGATGGTTCTAATCACCCTGGAAACCACAGAACCGGCCGGCAGGTGGGAATTCCTAGCAAAGCCGGTCAGGAGGGCAGGTGCCTTTTTGATGGCAGCACAACTCTTGGGCAAAGACTCCTCTCGCCAATCGACACAGAGATCTACTGGTGATCTTGCAAGTCTGCTAGAGTTCCATGACGTTATGATCCTCCCTTTCCTCCGAGGAACTCCTCCAGGGTGGTGCAGTGGTTAAGAGCGGTGGTTTGGAGCGGTGGACTCTGATCTAGAGAACCGGGTTTGATTCCCCACTCCTCCACACGAGTGACCGACGCTAATCTGGGGAACTGGATTTGTTTCCCCACTCCTACACATGAAGCCAGCTGGGTGACCTTGGGCTAGTCACACTCTCTCAGCCCCACCTACCTCACAGGGTGTCTGATTGTGGGGAGGGGAAGGGAAGGGGATGGTAAGCCGGTTTGATTCTTCCTTAAGTGGTAGAGAAAGTCTGCGTATAAAAACCAACTCTTCTTCTTCTATCCTCGCTATAACCCTGTGAGGTAGGCTGGGCTGAGGGCCATAATAGAATCAGAGTTGGAAAGGACCACCAGGGTCATCTAGTCCTACCCCCTGCACAATCCAGGACATTCACAACTACCTCCCCCCACCCCACCGCCAGTGACCTCTACTCCATGCCCAGAAGATGGCCAAGATGGCCTCCCTCCCATTAACTGCCCAAGGATGGCCATCTAGCCTCTGCTTAAAACCCCCCAGGGAAGAAGAGCTCACCACCTCCTGAGGAAGCCTGTTCTACTGAGGAACTGCTCCAACTGTTTGAAAATTCTTCCTAATGTCTAGACAGAAGCTCTTTTGATTTAATTTCAACCCGTTGGTTCTGGTCCAACCTTCTGGAACAACAGAAAACAACTCGGCACCCTCCTCTATATGACAGCCCTTGAAGTAATTGAAGATGGTTATCGTATACCCCCTCTCAGTCTGCGGGAGAGCAACTGGCTGCACGGTAGAGTGGGAGTCCCACTTGGAGGTAGGGTTGCCAGGTCCCTCTGTGCCACTGGTGTCCAACTGCGCTTGAAAAGGTACCTCTAATCTGCCTCCCCTTCTCCAGTATCCCTTTTTGTGTCCCTTCCACTGTTTCAGTGGAACCAAGGTTGGTGTGACAGGTGTTTGTTTCATTTTACTTCATTTATACCTGACCCCTTCTCCATGTTTTCCTTGGAACACCCCTTTGAGGTAGGCTAAGCTGAGAACATAACTGGTCCAAAGTCTCCCAATAAGTTCCATGGCAGATCCTAGTTCAGGGTAGGAAAATTCCAGGAGATTTGGGGGTAAAGCATGGGCAGGGTGTGGTTTGGGAAAGGGAAGGACCACAGCAGGGCTATGAGGCCATAGTCCACCCTCCAAAGGTACCATTTTCTTAGTGTTGCCAACCTCCAGGTAGTAGCTGGAGATCTCCTGATATTACAACTGATCTCCAGCCGATCAAGATCAGTTTCCCTGGAGAAAATGGCTGCTTTGGCAATTAGACTCTATGGCATTGAAGTCCCTCCCCTCCCCAAACCCCACCCCCTTAGGCTCCGCCCCCCAAAACCTCCCTCCGGTGGCAAAGAGGGACCTGGCAACCCCACCGCCAGTAGCGAAGAGGGACCTGGCAACCATAGGCTCCTCCCCCCAAATTTCCAGGTATTTCCCAACCCAAACAAAAGGTGATTGCATCTAGGCAGGGTGGACAAAAGGGCTGGCAGGGTGGAAGCTTCACCCATGCCTAGGGATGCCAACCTCCAGGTAGTAGCTGGAGATCTCCCGCTATTACAACTGATCTCCAGCTGATCGAGATCAGTTCCCCTGGAGAAAATGGCTGCTTTGGCAATTGGACTCTATGGCGTTGAAGTCCCTCCCCTCCACAAACCACGCCCTCCTTAGGTTCCGCCCCAAAAACCTCCCACCGGTTGCGAAGAGGGACCTGGGCACAACCCTACATTTTCTCCAGTGGTCCAGAGAAGGGTCATAGTTCCAAGAGATCTCAAGGCCCCATCTGTAAGTCGGCAACCTTAAGTGCCATGTGAATATACTTGCCTCCATAGTAGATTCCGGCGGGAAGATTCAACTTCTATCTAAAAAAAGAAAAAAAGTTCAGATGAACCACGCTTAAGAATATTGGAGAAGTAATTTTAAAATTATGCTAAAACGTAAATCTTAACATGGCATGGTTAGCACCTTGGGTGCCATTTTCCCAAGATCTCGTTTTGTCTGCTATAAACTTTACTTAGATAATATTGTCGAAGGCTTTCACGGTCAGAGTTCATTGGTTCTTGTAGGTTATCCGGGCTGTGTAACCGTGGTCTTGGTATTTTCTTTCCTGATGTTTCGCCAGCAGCTGTGGCAGGCATCTTCAGAGGAGTAACACCGAAGGACAGTGTCTCTCAGTGTCAAGTGTGTAGGAAGAGTAATATATAGTCAGAAAGGGGTTTGGGGAGGAGAGGGGCTTCCATGCCATAGAGTCCAATGGCCAAAGCAGCCATTTTCTCCAGGGGAACTGATGTCCATCGGCTGGAGATCAGTTGTAATAGCAGGAGATCTCCAGCTACCACACACACTTTAAAGTTTAGACATTCAGATATAAGCGCTGAAATTCTTGCAATATTGTCTTCAGAGAAAACTCTCAGTCTCAGACTTATTCTGTGGAACTCAGAAAAGCATTGCAAACACATCAACACGCTGTGACGGACAGGAGCCCCTCCTGCCTCTGAATGAAAACCTGCCACTCAGATGAGTCCATAGGAATGCGGCTCCAGCATCCAATCACCTTCGAGGAGGGGGATGAGATCCTGGAGGGATCATAGAAGGGAGATTTGTGATCTGCCTCAGGGAGAGAGCAGGGACAGCTCAGGTCTGGCACAGGAGAAAGAGCTGGCAGAGTAGTTCAGGTCTGTCTCTGGGAGAGAAAAGAGTGCTCAATTGTTAGACCAGTCTCTGGTGATGGGCAGACCTTCTACAATTTAGTCTGCCTCTGGGGAAAGTACAGGCTGGGGTGGATGTAGGGTTGCCAACCTCCAGGTACTAGCTGGAGATCTCCTGCTATTACAACTGATCTCCAGCCGACAGAGATCAGTTCCCCTGGAGAAAATGGCCGCTTTGGCCATGGGACTCTATGGCATTGAAGTCCCTCCCCAAACCCTGCCCTCCTCGGGCACCGCCCCAAAAACCTTCCACCGGTGGCGAAGAGGGACCTGGCAACCCTAGGTGGATGGAATCCTGTGTGTGAGAGAGGATCCAAGCTAGTGGCTAGTCAATAAAAAGTCTGGGCCTGAAAGCATTGTAGAAAAGTCTAATTACTCTCCGAAATCATAACCAGTTTACATTTTTGTGCCCCAGCCAGGTTTCTACTTTGTCTTCCTGGAGACATGTGCCACTGGTTTGTTCCTTTCAAACCAGTCCGTAAATAAATACATTTTCTTAGTCGTTTCTATATTAATCCAGTCTCGGTAATCTCAATCATCTCCTTGTGCACCCCAAAACTTACCTCGCAGCAGCGAACCCAAATCCTATATGCTTGCCAACTGCAGATCACATGGAAACTGAAGGGAAGGTTTATAGTTCAAAACGAACCTAGATCCCAAAAATCTTAGGAGGCTGAGTGAGTCCCTTCAGTAGGGGAAAAAAAGGCTTGTTGCGCACACACACAGAAACCAGCTGAAGCCTGCAAAAAAACAAAAAAACAAACAAAAACAAAGCTCAGGAATTAATAGGTTTTTAAATACATTCGGATCAGCATATTTTCAGTCATTGCTGTATCTTTATCCTGCTCTTCTTCCAAAGGAGCTGGGGGGCGCGGGGGTGGGGAGAGTATCTTTTCCATTTTACAATCATGCCAAACCTGTGAGGGAGGTTCGGCTGAGAGACAGAAACAGATTATCCAAGTGTTATCCAGAGAACTTCACAGCAGAGTGAGCATTTGAACTCAGGACACCCCAGTCCGAGTCCAACATACTGTCATGCCACACTGGTTATTCTAATGCTGAGAAGGCAGAAAAATAGGGGAAAGTCCCTACCTCTACCTTGTTTTCAGGGCTTAGCTCTGTTCTGTACTCAAGAAACCTTCCCTCTCCATCCCACCAGATCCCCAAACTTTCCTTCCACTATCAGTTCAGTACTCTGGTATAACCTTATTCCAAGATCCATTGGAGACAGGGAGGCGTGGAAGACAGCATCAACTCCTGCAGTCTGTGAGCATCGGCAAGTCCTTCGTCCAGTCCCGGGGATGGCCAAGGCCCTTCCCTTCAGATTCCAGGATTCTCCTTTGCCACTCTTCACCCTCTCCTGGCTATGCTGCAGTCAGCCTGGAGAACACAGCAGCACCACGACATCGACAGCAATGCAGCTAAGACGGGAGGCAGGCAGCCAGGCAGAGGGCCATGGGGGCAGGAAAGAGCAATTGGGCCCAGGAACAAAAGAGGCACAGAGAGCTGGAAAAGTCCCAGAGTGACGGTCAGCACTTTCCCCTCTGGCCTCCCTCCGCTCAACGCTTCCATAGCCCTGCAAAAGGAAGGCAGCTAGAGATGCTTCATTGGCAGGATTTATTTTATTTTTTAAAAGGGCACTGCACACAAGGGAAGCAAAACCGGTGAAGTTGGTCACATTTCCTCCTTCCCCTACCTTAGACCCTGCAATAAACATGGTAGGTTAGGGTTGCCAACCTCCAGGTGGCTAAACAAAAACACAAAATCACCTGCGCTGTAAAGTTGCTACAAAATAAAGACCAGCACGCAGCTCAAGCAAAAATAATTCAAATAATGTAATCAATATATTACAAGAAAAGGGAAGAAACAACAAGCAAGTGTACAAACAACGGAGAGTGGAAAGACAATGGGTGGAATTAACCAAAAATATATAGTTCCAAACAACTTTATGCAATGTCTGAAAAGACATTGCATAAAGTTGTTTGGAACTATATATTTTTGGTTAATTCCACCCATTGTCTTTCCACTCTCCGTTGTTTGTATTGTCATTATACTTGCTTGTTGTTTCTTCCCTTTTCTTGTTATATATTGATTACATTATTTGAATTATTTTTGCTTGAGCTGCGTGCTGGTCTTTACTTTGTAACCTCCAGGTGGCGGCTGGAAATCTCCCGCCATTACAACTGATCGCCGGGTGGCAGAGATCCATTCCCCTGGAGAAAATGGCCGCTTTGGCAATTGGGCTGCATGGCATTGAGAATCCAGACCAATTTTATTAGCAGGGCATCTGAGACAACCAGCCACAAGGTGAGACACCTGAGGAGGTAGAACTTTGATACAAACCTGAGGAAGAGGAGAGGAAAAAACCCTACAGAGGCAAAACCTTCAACATGCGCTAAGAAATTTTATTGGGATAAACACTACATGTTTTGGATGCGAAATTCTTCTTTGGTTAATGAAATAAACACATAAACAGAAATTAATGAACAAAACCAATTTTATTCCAGCGGCAAGTCTATCATTATTGTACAAAATCTAATATTGCAGACTGAACTGCTGACATATTGCTCCTAAAACCTCTTAAAGGTTTTCAAAGCTGACACACGTGGAGCTATTCAAAAATGGTTTTCCCACCACCCAATGAGGGTGTATATTCTGCTAGTTTTATCCTTTGGGGCTTTCCCCTTCCCTTCTACCTTATATAGGTACAACAATCCTGCAAAAATGCTCCCCCTGCTGGTCATTCCCCTGCTTATTCATGCAGAGTCAACAAGGACCCTGGGCTGATGTTTGTCCCCATTTCAAACCCACACACAGAGGCCCAGTAAAACTGCAAAACCAGCTTTATTTCTTGTGGCAACGCTCCAGGAAGATGGCCGGGGACTTTCCTTCGCCATATGAACCCTTTTGAAAGCAAGGCAGGCGGATGGCTCCAAAAAACGAAACTACGCATGGCAAAGCAAGCTCTGCTTGCTTGTCTGATGGCAGCCTAGAAAAACTAGCCAGGACAACGGAGGGATCCTGCTTCCAAACCATGCTGTCCAAAGAGGTGCAAGCAGACACTGAGATTCTCCAGCTGTGCCCATGATTTTGCTAGTCAAGGGTGAGGAGGAGGAGGAGGGAAGAAAAAAGAGGAGGAAGACATAGAGGGGAATGAACAGAAGATGCAGCTAAGGGAGGGTCTCTGTCTAGAGAAGTCAAGTTTTTCGGTCTTGGTGCTCCCTTCCACTGACCAAGCCCACATGCATTTCTGTGTGAGTAGGATGGTGATAAATAGTCTGCAACAGATGATGAGATACCCTTCCCTAACCACTGGGAACCGGGACCTTAATTTTGAGAAGGACCTAGGGGAAGTGTACTTGCAGACACGTTCCCATATCTAGACCCCCTGATGGTAGTTTTTCTAAATTTTTCAGCTCTGGGGAAAGCCCAGAAGGAATCCCTGAAACAAAACTGTCTGAATCTAAACTGGAAATGTAGAAGAGGAAGAAAAGGTGAAATATGAATGTGAACAGAGAGCAAAAGTAGCAGTAAACTATATGCTTGGTTCTAGACAGTCATCTGGGCACAGGCCACGGAGCCACGAGGACTGCAACTGGATTGTTTTAGGCATCCCAACAGGTGAGTGCAAAAGAAGAGCATCTTTTCTGGTCCCTCAAAGTGGAACAGCTTTGAGTAGAATTGGTCCGGATACTGGTAACCAAGGCCCCAAAGGGCTGGAGAGTCCCACCACCCTTCCTAGCCACTGGCCAGTTCTCAGGGGCTGAATTGTCCTGCAAGAAATGCACCAGCTGCCACCAAGAGCCTGCCTTTTTCCTCCATGGCTCTTCCCTTTCGTTGTCTTCAGGCGGATTTCTTGGACGGCTTCCGGTTCTTCCATGTAACGATGGCTATAAAAACTCCTAAAGAACACAGAGGAGAAAAATCTCATTAAGGGCACGAGAAGGGTCTGCTTCCTTGCCACTCTCCCCAGAACCAAAGTTAAAATGCTGCTGTCCCAGTACAGGAGGAGGAGGAGTTGGTTTTATAAGCCGACTTTCTCTACCACTTAAGGAAGAATCAAACTGGCTTACAATCACCTTCCCTTCCCCTCCCCACAACAGACACCCTGTGAGGTAGGTGAGGCTGAGAGAGCTCTAAGAGAACTGTAACATTCAGAGGGATGAAACAAAGTGGGATCTGTGCTAGTTAGGGACAGATGATACAGTCTGCAGAATAAAGCGTTACCTGTATCTGGCTGCACATGCAGGGTGAAATGTTGCGACTCCTCCGCAGAGCAACTGCGCATAGAAAATCAGTCTACCAAAGAGAAGGCTATATGGTATTCTTAACCCAGAGTGTTCGTTTCCTATATGTAAAGATTCAACATCCGACCGGCAGCCTGACATGCAGGGAAAAGTTTACCCCCAGGCTCCACGGCATTTATAAATCAGCTCTTAACGAATACCACTTGATCATGACCAAGACAGCGGGTGCATGCAGCACCGCTGCTTAGACATTTGAGTTAGGAAGTCCCACGTTTGACTCACAACTTTGCCATAAATTCACCAGGTCACCTCAGATGAGCTATGCTCTCTCAGCCTCAGCTCCCCACGCACAGTGTGCAGATAAAACTGATCTATCTTACAAGGCTGTTGTAATGGCTGCAACAAAACACATACACTTTGGACACCGTCATTGTAATGAAGACCAGACGCAAGCATTGCAGATGACTTGTCCTTCCTCCTCTTTGTTACATTTAACTCTTGCCTGCATGGAGCTGAGGATGGCACATAAGATTCTCTTCGCCCTCTCCCCCCCTATAAAATTGGTTAAGCTGAAAAAGAAAGCAACTGGCCCATGGTCATCTTACGAGCTTCATGGTCAAGCAGGGATCTGAACCCAGATTTCTATAAGAACTGGCATTCTAAGCACCATCACCACACTGACTCTTGATGCCACCATATATTATGTGGACCTGTCATTATTTAGACTGCATCAGAATCTGTATGAGAGATAATTTCTTTGGAAGTGTGAGACATTTAAAAAGTCACTGTGGCTCAGTGGTAGAGCCTCTGCTTGGCATGCAGAAGGTCCCAGGTTCAATCCCCAGCATCTCCAGTTAAAGGGACTAGACAAGTAGGTGATGTGAAAGAGCTCTACCTGAGATCCTGGAGAGCTTAGGGGAGGGGATGTGGCTCAGTGGTAGAGCATCTGCTTCACATGCAGAAGGTCCCAGGTTCAATCCCCGGTGTCTCTAGCTAAAGGGACTAGGCAAGTAAGTGATGTGAAAGACCTCAGCCTGAGACCCTGGAGAGCTGCTGCCAGTCTGAGTAGAGAATACGGACTTTGATGGACCAAAGGTCTGATTCAGTATACAGCAGTTTCATGTGTTCATGTGACAGGCAAGCCAAATGGAGATTGGGAGCTGGGTGGTGTCCATGGGAGCAAAGGAGAGAGTTTGCAAAGGCGTTCCGAATCTGCTGGTTAATAAATGCCGCGTTGAATAGAAGTTAGCAAAAAATGGGGACATCTGAGTCTGACACTCGGGAACTTGTGAAAATCATGGTCTGAAAAAATCATATATTAACTTTGTCTGAAGCTTGTTTGAAACAAGATTTACCGGAATCTTGTCAATTAATTTAAATTAAACTTTATCAGAGGGATTGGGACCCTGGGTTGTATGTTCCATGCACCAGGCATCCCCCTACGCTGCACTTCAATTGTACCATAATTGGTGGATCGAAGCAACGTTCTGTTTGTATTGAAGCAAGTTAAACTTGTGGATTGGGACCCTGAATGGTGTGATTCACCCGCCAGGAGCCCTGCTCTCTTACACCTTCCCTGTGCCACAGCTATGTCTGATTCGAGCTGAAGTATCCTTCGCATCGTTTTGCCAAGTGAGCGCTTTTGTTTTCAAACGGGAATGTATGGCAACTCACGCTGCGGAATTCAACATCATATCTCTTTAAAGACTGATCTTTAGCACTTGCCGACACTGCCTTATCTACAGCGTTACATGTTTACACATTGGTTGTTCTCACTGATTTTGTAATTTTTAAGTTGTGTGCAAATATATACTTACTGTGGTTGCATGTGTAATAAGTGGTTGAATTTAATAAGTAGTTTATAATGGCCTCCATTGCTGGGGGGTTTTGGCTAATAAATGCGAGCCATGAACTGCCTGCAAGCAGCATATACAGCCAGGGTGGTCAAAGCAAAGTTGCCCAATCAGATAAACACATCCCTCGCAGAGCTTCCACTCCACACAGTGACTTGACTCACCAACAAAGAGCAGCAACAGCAACCCAGCAGCCACAGGGATGATAACCGAGTATTCCCGGGGCAAAAAGTACTTGTGAATGATGTGGTCGCTCTCAATGAAGGGCTGTGGACACAGACACAAACGTCTCAAAGGTAAGGCTTCTGGATTGTCAGGTTACCATAAAAGGCATGGCTACGCATGTACCGCTTTCATCTTTTGCACTGGGAATTTGTGGCCACTGCACCTTGGCAGTGGAGTGTTTGCCCTGCCAGCAGAAGGTCCCAACTTCAGTCCCCATCAGTTCAAGTTAAAAGATCTTGGAGAGCAAGCCTTGGGGAACCCCTCTCTCTGCCTGAATTCCCCAGATAACTGCTGCCACCCCCCACCCCCCAAAAAATCGCTCTGCTAGGACTTTGCATTATAGGAGAATGTTCCAACAAACAATATTTCTCTGGCAAGCTGAAATGGCATGGTCCATCCCACCACATTCCCCTGGATGCGTGAACCAGTTCTCAGGTACCATTTGTTCATCTTTCAATCTCCTCATTCTGTTGATCCTCTTTAAATATTTCTTCTGCTGTACCTCTTTAGCCTGCCTCTCTCTCTCTGCCCCTTTTCTAAGATTCATTTGAATTATTTTGACATGCCACATGACTGTTATGGCAGCTTAGTGGTGCATAATATTCTGAGACTAGCAAGGCAAACTATAGTTGTCTACAGAGCTCTGCCAGGAGTTCTATAATCACAGTGCCATCACAGAGAAGGCCCCACAGAACACCTTGACTGATAAATTATCCACAGAGATGGAATTACAAACAGAGCGTCCTCTAAAAATCCTAAACAGGAAGGAGGACTCTCATAACAAGACCTTTTCCTTAAGGTAGGCCTAGAAATTGAAGCATCTGCGATTACATTACAACAAACAAGGTCCATACCAGTATGATAATCCAGATAGTATAGTAAGCAAAGACAACCAGGCTGAAGGCTACTAAGCCGTACCCCACCACCTGGTCAGTAGCCGTGGCCTGGAACACAAACAGAAGAAAAAGATGCAATTTGCAGCAACAGTTTGAGGTTTCTGGACTATTCATTTATACAATAGATTTAAATGGCACTTAACCATTCCAAAAAATACATCTGGAAAGCAGCATGCAAGTAAAACCAAGAAAGCTCAAGATGAAGTAAAAACCAATTAAGAACAAAGCAATAAAAAATAAAAATGCCCTCAGTAAATAGCAGTCAAACAGTCTACTTTAAAAAAATCAGAATAAAGATCTAACTCTTTTAGATAATCAGAACTGCACACAAACTGAAGAATTATGAAAAACAGTGTTATACTATATTACAGTGATAAAAAAAACCCAGTCACCTATGCTGACTAGAAACTTAATCCTGGCAACCAACATGCAGTATATTCCACCACTGGAATGATACTTTTTAGAAAAGTTACCAGCAGCCAAGAGCAGCAAAGAAAAAGCAAATGAATCTTGCTTGACCAAGAAAACTGGCCCAAGTTCTGAGACTGAGCCTACCTCCACAAGTGAAGGAGAAAAACACCCAGTGCTGTATCAAGTCTATGTAGGAAAGCAGCAGCACACAGGCTCACAATAAAACTATAATAAACAGTGATCTATGTTTCAATTATTATTATAATTATTTACATTATTTACAACATTTAAACAATACCTCTGGACACCTGTTTAAATGTTGTAAAAAATTATAGTTATAATAATAATAATAACTGAAACATAGATCACTGTTTATTATAGTTTATTGTGAGCCTGTGTGCTGCTGCTTTCCCACCTCCACAAGTTAGAATGGGAGGCATGGATAACATATTGTGAAAACGAATTAAACATGGGAAATGTTAAAGGCTATGACTTAATCCAATTAAATTGATTAATGGGGAAAGAATGAAGTATTCAATAACTAAAGTATATAGGATGACGATATGTAGCTTATAGAAATGATACAATGAATTATAATGAATTTGAAAACAGATACAGAGGGGATTACATAGATAATAATTTGATAGAGGAGGGGAGAGGGGAAGTCAGAAAAAGTCAATACTGATTAGGGTGATTAGTTTGAAATTGTTTTGTTTTATGTAACTCTGAAGATGACAATATTGAAATTGTATGTGACTTAGTAAGAAAATTATATATAACTCTCTCTCTGTATATATATATATATATGTAACTCATATATATATATGTGTGTGTGTAACTCTCTATATATGTAACTCTATATGCAAATATATATATTTATGTAACTCTGAAGATGACAATATTGAAATTGTATGTGACTTAATAAATTATATATATATATATAAATTTTACATATATATTATATTTTATATTATATATATATATATTATAATATATATATTATATTTTATATAAATTATATATATATATATATATATATATATATATATATATATATATATATATATATATATATATATATATATAAATTTATAAATTATAATTTAATATATAGATTAATATATATAATTTATATATATTTTTTAATATATATATATATATAAAACAAGTTAGGCAGGCTGCAGACTGGGAGCCGAGGCTTCCCTGCGCACAGTCAAAAGCTCCTCTAGCACCATGAGCAACATTTAGTGCGTTTTATAAATATTTAAGAATGGGCATGTAGACCAAGTAACTCTTTCCCAGTTACCCAGACTCAGCGGCAAAACGCAGCAGGAGCCACCGGCCCCGCCCAGCCGAACTCACCATCACGGGACGCAAAAGTGCTTTTCTGCCACAGTCTTGCTCCCCTCTACCGACCGCAACTCAGCTACTTCCGGCCAAGCCGCCCAATCAGGAGCCAGGTCATAGCGACTGGGGCCTAGAGCGTCCCGCGCTCCTGCCGCTCCCGCCCGCGTTTCCGGTCTCTGATTCTCTTCCGCTTCCAAGGCCACGTGGAAGGCATGGGAGGGGTTTCACCGTAGAGACCCGGAACGTATAGACGGGCGCGCCGCCCTTTGCACCCGGCCTGCAAAGTAACCCCTGCAATATAATTTTGTTGTTCTAATAATCCGTCAGAATCAATCATAATGAACAATAACAGACGTGTTTTTTTTCAACTTAACTTATGTGACAGCACCCCAGAGATCTCCCGGTAATAATTGGCTTCCAGACTGCCAGGGAAGGAATTTCTGCCTAGCTACAAGCCTGCTCTGGGCACTGGGTCACTGGGCTAAGAGTCAGGGAGTGTCAGAGTGAACGATAAACAATGATAGGAGATATTGTCGAAGGCTTTCACGGTCAGAGTTCACTGGTTCTTGTAGGTTATCCGGGCTGTGTGACCGTGGTCTTGGTTTTTTCTTTCCTGACGTTTCGCCAGCAGCTGTGGCAGGCATCTTCAGAGGAGTAACACTGAACGACAGTGTCTCAGTGTCAAGTGTGTAGGAAGAGTAATATATAGTCAGAAAGGGGTTGGGTTTGAGCTGAATCATTGTCCTGCAAAAAGTATCAAAGGTAATGTGCTAATCATTTGATACTTTTTGCAGGGCAATGATTCAGCTCAAACCCAACCCCTTTCTGACTATATATTACTCTTCCTACACACTTGACACTGAGAGAGACTGTCCTTCAGTGTTACTCCTCTGAAGATGCCGGCCACAGCTGCTGGCGAAACGTCAGGAAAGAAAAAACCAAGACCACGGTTACACAGCCCGGATAACCCACAAGAACCAATGATAGGAGAAACTGGATGCAACTGACCTGAGTCGCCTTTCTGTCTGTAATACAATCAGATATGCATAACTTGTTGATGTATCATAATAACTTGAATTTGGATAAATATCTCTTCCCCAGTATCATCGGGACTCAGAGATTTCTGCCCATTAGGGCCTCTGAGTCAGCAGCTGCAAATAAACTGTTTTCTTGATAACGATCTTGGGTCTCTCTCTCTCCCCCCCGAACCCCTGTTTTACTGCAACACTTATAATTAATAACAACAAGAATAGAAGTTCCCATCCTTACATAGGGACGTAGCCAGTTTCGATTTTTTGCCGGAAGTTTAGGTTGAGTCACGTTAGCCTTTTTCTAACTCTACGATGGTATTAAAAACAGACAAATCAGCTCTCGCGCGAAGAGATATAATTAAAAAAAAAGTTTCACACGGCAATCACTCTGGTTTTTGTTGGACTTATTCAGGTGCGATTCGTGGCGGCTTCCTTTTTAAAAATTTTTTTTTCATTTTTCGTCATTTAATATATCAACAGAAACAATATAATAATAATAATAATAATAATAATAATAATAAAAAGAAAAACAAGTAATATTTCTAGTTTAATAATGAAATGACTTCTCCCTCTCCCTCTTCCATCTAAAATTAAATTGTATAAACTTTTGCTAACGGAACTAATCCCAATATTATTTTAATTAACCTGTTCTTGTCGTATCTAACCTTATTAAATCAATACCTAATATAAACATTAATACAAAGTATAAATAAGGGATTGGATCAATTGTGGTGGCTTCCTTGAACCGGCTGTGCTTTGGGAGAATCGCGCTCGCTCCTCCTCCCTCCCAAACTAAAAATTGTGCTGTCCGACAGAAGGTAATTTCTGCTACTTCGCTGGCTTTGGGTTGGAATAAAAATCTGGAATAATTATTACGTTTTAATTGGTAACGTTGTTATTTGTCTGGCGTCCTCTCAGTGATGTCTTCTTCATAAGAACATAAGGCCATGCTGGATCAGACCAAGGTCATAGAATCAGAGTTGGAAGGGACCACCAGGGCCATCAAGTCCAAGCCCCTGCACAATGCAGGAAATTCACAATTACCTCCCCCCTCCACACCCCTAGTGACCCCTAGAAGATGGCCAAGATGCCCTCCCTCTCATCATCTGCTTAAGGTCACAGAATCAGCATTGCTGACAGATGGCCATCTAACCTCTTCTTAAAAACCTCCAGGGAAGGAGAGCTTACCACCTCCCGAGGAAGACTGTTCCACTGAGGAACTGCTCTAACTGTTAGAAAATTCTTCCTAATGTCTAGACGGAAACTCTTTTGATTTAATTTCAACCCGTTGGTTCTGGTACGACCTTCTTGAGCAACAGAAAACAACTCGGCACCCTCCATCAAGGTCCATCAAGTCCAGCAGTCTGTTCACACAGAGGCCAACCAGGTGCTTCTAGGAAGCCCACAAGCAAGACAACTGCAGCAGCATTATCCTGCCCGTGTTCCACAGCACCTAATATAATAGGCATGCTTATCTGATCTTGGAGAGAATAGGTATCCATCATGACTAGTATCCATTTTGACTAGTAGCCATGAATAGCCCTCTTCTCCATGAACATGTCCACACCCCTCTTAAAGCCTTCCAAGTTGGCAGCCATCACCACATCCTGGGGCAAGGAGTTCCACAATTTAACTATGCGTTATGTGAAGAAACTGCCCTATGTTTTAATTGTTTTTATACGTGAGAACACGTATAAAATTAAAACTTTGGTTTTAATTATGGGTTGTTTGGTTTTTAATGGTTAAGATGTGCTTTTATTATGTATGTGTTTAATTTTTTAGATACTGTGGTGTCTCCTGATGAAGGCAAAACGGCAGGGCATAAATTTTGTAAATAAATAGGGGGGAAAGGGTATTTGAGCAAAAGTGGGAATAAAGACAGAGATTTAAAAATCTGGAACCAGAAGGTCAGGAAGCATCCATAGCCATCATGACAGGCATGAGCTTCAACCTGATTCTCACAAGCAGGAAAACACAAGGAACTTGGAGAGCTCTGTGAACAGAACTCATAGAGCAGGTTCCTGCATTCATTCATATATCTGTTGCAACAGAAATAAACAGGAATCTTGAGGCACCTTGAAGACTAAATAGATTTTATTCCAGCACCAGTTTTGTGAGTAACGTGAAGTGAGATCTAGCTCACAGTAGCTTCCACTGCATTAACTTGATTGCTCGATTCAGGTGAGTGGGTGGGGAGGGGGGCAGCTGTCCCACCCCTGCTCCAGGTTTGTGCATGGGGGCAGTCCCCTTGATACCTCCTTGGGCATGGAGGTGGTGACCCTCTTCAGCCTCTTCGTACCCCACCTGGAGTACTGTGTGCAGTTCTGGAGGCCTTTCTTCAAAAAGGATAGGGAGCTGTTTCTGTTGGCAGCAGAAGATTGGACTCATTGTGAGTATAGGAATAAGTTATGGGCGGAAAGGTACTGGCTGGGTATTAAGAATTTTTTTTTTTTACAGCGAGAGTAGTTCAGCAGTGGAACTGGCTGCCTAGGGAGGTGGTGAGCTCCCCCTCACTAGCGGTCTTCAGGCAGCAGGTGGATAAACACTTGTCAGGGATGCTCAGTCTAGGCTGTTGGACTAGATGGCCTGTATATCCCAGTATTTTATATTGAGATTAGACTTGGTTTGTAAATTCACTCTTTGCAAGGTCTGTCTCTGTTTTATCTGGTAAATAGCTAATAATAATAATAATAAGGCTTAAGAAGACGAGGTGATGTAGCAAATACACGCTGTTGTAGTAGAGACTCACTGGATTCTGACAAGGCCGATGAATTAGGCAATGCTTTCTCTCGCAACGAGATAAAACAGGAAAAGTATTATAGCTTTAATTCCTTCATGTCACCTACTCTTTTAACCTGAGAGGTCAGGGATCAGTGGAAGATAAAATGAAGTTGCCAGATTCAAGGATAAGCGTGCTCTCGTACCTACAACAGAGAAAGAGAAAGCCTGCCAGGTACAACTTTGGCCATTATTAACATGGCTTCTGGAAAAGTCCTTTCTTCCAGGCAAATCTCTCCAGTGCCACAGGCTCAGAAAGCATGTGGCAGGCGTGAGACCCATGGGACAAGGAGGAGGGGAGATGGACTTCACACAACAATCTGAACGAAGCCTCCGAATTGACTAGGGAGGGGTGAAGGCAAAGCAGGCCACAGCTGGATGATGCCGGCGAGTCTCCTCTTGTGTGGCAGGAATGAATGGTGCGTTGGACAGCTGCATGAGGTCAGCAGAGTGTGTGGCAACAACTCTGGCCACCCAGAGGAACAGATGTTGCTGCCAGGAAGGCTGGACAGGGAAAAGGAGAGCAACTTTGGTCCAGTCTAGGCCTCCCCATGAGCAATGCTGCTCCAAAGTGTTGCCATGACTCCCCTCAAGATGCTGATATGATTTCCCAAGCAGTCTTTCCCCCAAGATACTCTGAGCAGTATATATATCTGTCTCCCCTCCATTTTAGCCTCACAACCATCACTTGTGAAGTAGGCCAGGCCAGGAGCAACTGATCCAAGATCGCTTAATGATCGTTGTGGGTAAGTGGAGATTTGATCCCAGGTCCCCTTAATTCCAAATTCTACCTGCTACACCATACTGACTGAAGACGTTGATTTACTCATTTCTCCCTTGAAGTGGCTTGCAATGGTGACAGCAAGGATGGCTGCTCGAAATTCACTCGATCATTACTATAGCGATCCTGAAAAATTCACCCTGAGCTAGGAGGAATTTGTGGCTGGATATGCTTAGTGGGGCTCAGTTTGAAGAACTACCATTGTGGTCAGATACCACCTGCCACTTTTTCTTTAAAAGCAGAAATGTTGCTATTCTGAAATGATTAAAAAAACACACACCTTCATTGAGGTAGTGCACCCATTCTGTCTCCCCACCCAGCTCTGTGAGGTAGGCTTGATTTTGATAGTGACTGGCCCATGATCAGCCACCATGGTGTCGTGGTTAAGAGCGGTGGTTTGGAGCAGGGGACTCTGATCTGGAGAACTGGGTTTGATTCCCCACTCCTCCACGAGTGGTGGAGGCTAATTTGGTGAACTGGGTTGGTTTCTCCACTCCTACACATGAAGCCAGCTGGGTGACCTTAAGCTAGTCACACTCTCTGTGTGACTGTGTTAAGTGCCGCCAAGTTGCTTCCGACTCATGGCGACCCAATGAATCAATGTCCTCCAAAATGTCCTCTTTGACAGCCTTGCTCAGGTCTTGCAAACACTCTTTATATGCCAATAAAGGCTTGTGTTGTGTTGTGTTGTGTGTAGTCACACTCTTTCAGCCCCACCTACTTCACAGGGTGTCTGTTGTGGGGAGGGGAAGAGAAGGTGGTTGTAAGCCGGTTTGATTCTCCCTTAAGTGGTAGAGAAAGTTGGCATATAAAAACCGACTCCTCTTCGTGGTGGAGTGGGACAGCTGAATTCCAGCCTTAGCAAGACATTCTAACCACTCATGGCCCATCACAAGAATATAACAGTGTAGGCAAGAAGAGTCAGCGCACAGGAACATTAGGAACTAAGCCAGGAGTGTCAAACATAAGGCCTGGGGGCCGGGTATAGCCCCTTGAGAGCTCTTATCTGGCCCACGATCCAGCATCCTGCTAAATAAAAGAAAATACTGTAAGAGTGTAATTGTTTTAAGCATGTTTGTATTTTAAGTAAAAAATAATATCATTAATTGGCTTTGCCTTTTGTCTTCTATAAAGTTTTATCTCCAGTACCTGGCATTAAATTTTATGATGCATACAGCCCAGCCCAACCAAGTAACATTGATGTCATATCCGGCCCTCATAACAAATGAGTTTGACACCCCTGAACTAAGCAGCCAGTGTAGGGACTGTGCTGGTCATTGACCGTGTTCATGTACTTTAGTGACTAAGTACATCAGTTGTTCGGGGGTGGGTGGGGGAGAAGTCCATAGGGAGCCACTGTGGTGTAGTGGTTAGAGTGTCACACTAGGATTTGGGAGACCCAGGTTTGAATCCCCACTCATGCCATGAGTGGGTGACCTTGGGACAGTCTCAGCCTAACCCACTTCACAGTGTTGTTGTGAGGATAAAATGGGGGGGATGATGTAAGCCACTTTGGGTCCCCATGGGAGAAGGGCAGGGTACAAATGTAGTAAATAAATAGTTCATAGACTCACCAGGTGGCCTTGGGGGGGGGGGAACTAGTTATAAGAGTAAAATTAATTTGGTTTTCTTTTTTGTCTCCCTTTTCTTATGGTTTTCTATTTTCATATAAAAATATTCCATAAGGTTTATTTTTGAATGTGTTTCTTATAACTTTATGTATTTATGGCCACTGAGGAAGGCCTACTCAAGCCGAAACACGTAAACACATTGGTCGTTTACATTGTCTGTATATCAACTGTGCAAAAGAATTTTTTAACTGATGTTTATATGTAGCCTGCATTCCAGGCCCTGTGTTTTTAACAATTTTAAAGTGTACACCTTGCAATAAATGTAATTATTTTGTTATACTGCATAGTTTATAGGTCAACCTTTGATGCTCAGTCTTAGATACAGACATGTTCTCTCAGCCCCTTATCCACCACTGGGTATAGTAATACCAACTACAATGGGGTAACAGTGTTACCGAACTACCAGACAAGGACGTTGCAAAGATTAGTGAGATAATGCAGTGTGAAGTTTCAGCTACCAGGCACTCTCAGCCCATCTCTGCAACCTAAGCAAGGCTCCGAAAATCTATAAATGCCTTAGTAGCTGCCACCATTCCAGTTGTTCAATAGACTACTAGAAATGTTATCTCAATTGAATAAGCCCCAATATCCCTTGAGGAACCTGTTACAGTCTTTGTAAGAAGCTGTGCACCTGGTCTGCTTTAAAATTCTTAAGACTACTGTACTACAGATCTTTATGAAAATTGAATATAGCAAGACCATGTATCCATATGAGGAACTTATTAATCTTCATTGAAGTGAACACATACACTTATGGTGAAATATGTGGGATTGAAGAAGACTCCGAAACGATCGTATCCCAGCATTCCATCTTGTTCTTCAGTAATATGAACATCCATTGAACATCTACCTGCATTTAGGATATTAAAAAAAAAAAAGCCTAGATTGCTGTATATGCTTATGGTAATTTATGTACATAGCACTTCACTGATGTGATTTGTCACTTCTGTATATAGCACTTTGATGTTATTGTTTGTTTGGTTTTCCAATACAAACTGTTTTTGCAGATCTCAGCATATTCTTGCACTAATTTCCTAACCTATGGTAACAGTACAGAGATGTTTGTTTTTGTTGGTAACCTCCAGGTAATAGCTGGAGATCTCCCTCTATTACAACTGATCTCCAGCCGATAAGAGATCAGATCACCTGGAGAAACTGCTTTGGCAATTGGACTCTATGGCATTGACATCCCTCTCTTCCCCAAACCCCGCCCTCCTCAGGCTCCACCCCAAAAACCTCCCACCGGTGGCGAAGAGGGACCTGTCAACCCTACATATCAGACAATAAAGACAATTAAAAACAAACAAACAACCAAGACGGATCGGATGTGAAGTACCCCAAAAAAAAAACCCCTTTATTTTCCCCAAAATTGTAATGACATTTGACATTATAGTGATTTCCTCTTTATAGCTGTTGTTTCTCTACATTAGGAACCAGGTAACAGAATACAAACACAATCAGTTGAATCAAAGACGGCACAGCATTCCTTTGTAAAAGAACAGAAACACCAGAGGAGCAAGTTAAAACCATGATTTAAAAAAAAAAAGAAAAGAAAAATTAATTCCCCTCCAGCCCCACAAAACTTTTCGAAGAATCATCAAAAACAACTGCGGAACTAACATCTTCTATACTTGCATTAGACAACAAAAATGCCTTTAGTTTGTTTTTGTTTTTTTAGTCTGCTTTTAATTTCAAAGTTTAGAAAGTGTTAAACTAACTCTTCAAGCCATTTTTTCGCTCAGATTTGCATAGTCCCATTTCCTTGTCCAAAAATTATCGACACTCTCTCTTGCTATAGAATTATCTGAATATAAAACCGAGTGCGCATCTCATCTCAGCTTCAATAGCTTTTCCAAGAAAATAAAGACAATCTCTCTCTCTCTCTCTCTCGTTTTCACCCCCTCAAAAATATGGGCTTATAAAACAAAACTAGCAAACATTATTTCTTGAAGCAAGGTAAAGAATTGGGACACTCTCCTCTTAAGTTCCAAGTTCCTTTTTATTCTCCTACAAAAATAAATGAAAAGAGAGCTTTGCCCCTCATTAGCTAAGCAGGAGCAGGGAAGGGGAAGGGTTAGCATCAGAGAGGGCCCTGATAGAGCTGCTGCACCGCAAGGACTCTGCAGGATAAGGCCCTTTGGACACGGAGGACTGCAGACCCCATGAACTCTCGCGACCAGGCGAAGAGCTTGCTGAACAGTCTCCAAGGGGCCAGCCCTGTCCACAGGGCTGAAATACAGCGGCAGCCATTTCCTTTTGCTAATCTGAGCAGGAGCAGCGGGTCCATTTAGCAGCTCTTGAAATCAGGGAGGGAGGGAGGGGGTCTGCCCTCCCATTGTGCCCCCTCCCCAGGAGGGGTGCACCTAATTTGGGTGCTCTAATGCAAAGTGTACCTGATGAGGGGCCTCCCAGAGGTTCGGCACGTGGGTGCAGCTCAGCTGCACAGCCACGTTTTCTTTTTAAGGGGGGGGGGAGAGAATGGGACATCATGAAATTGTTTTTTGGGGAAAGGTAATTCGATATCTTAATGAAACATTTCTTGGAGCCTCAGCCATTCTAAAGAGGAACCAATCTTCTCTTTCTTTAAAAAGAAAAAGCTGTTTAAGAGAGTTTCAAATCCATCCACTTTTGTAGCCACCGACGTGTTCAGCGGCAAATACACCTGCTGCATCACCTGCACAGTAAAGTGCCAGACGGGCGGCGAAATTCAATTCCTTAACCTGCCCTCTCTTTCAACATTGGTTCATCTTTAAGTACTTGGCTGAGTCCACCTCCACTGACTCAGCGGAGGACTTGCATGATTCATTAAGCCCCATCCTTCAATTTATAATTTGGAGCACCGTAATATTGCTCCCCCCCGCCATAATATGTTGAAAACCCTTCTCATTTTTCAACGCTTATGATGGAGGATAACTGAGTCCAATCTATCTCCTTTGGCACTAGCGACGGAGGAAGCAGAAGCCGGCTCTGTCTCCTCCCCCATCTTTATCATCTTAGATTCTACAGCTTCTCTCACAAGACCCAATTCGATAGGGGTTATTGGCAAACAGAAAAAAAGTCACTCTTGAAAACTCCTGGATTTTGAAAGAATGTGACAAACTAGGAATTTTTTTTAAAAAGCACTGAAACAACAATTGGTTTTTTAAAAGCTGCAAAACACCAGCCTGCTGGGTTTTCAACAAAATTCAATAAATCTTCAAGACAAAACAGGGAAAAAATGAGAAGAGGAAAAGATATCCAAACAAAGCCAGTGGTTTGAGAATTTCAGTAATTAAGAAAAAAAAAACACCCTCCTCAATGTTCCCCAAACAGTATTTCTAAGTCAACAAGTCAACTAGGAAGAAGACATTGATCATGCCAAGAGAGAAAGTGCTTGCAAAGTGAACACCATTTGAGGAAGCAGCAGAATTGTTAAGAGAATATTTTTTAAATGTTCCCAGCTCTACCATCAGACTTAACTAGTGGACCACAGTTGTAAAAGCCACAGGTGGAATTCCAAGATGGATCCTTGAACCTCGTTCCCGCTCACTTGGTTCTTTTAAGTGCGCAGGCTGAGTCTCAGTACGTAGAATAAATGACTCTGTCGTGCACTCAGTCCGCTTCCACGAGCATCGCATTGTTTCGCTAAGGATTTAAGAAGCCAGCAAGTCTGGAAGAGGAACCCTAAGAAGCCCCATGTAGTCACTAGCCATGTGATCAGGGATGCAAAGTGAGGCTTAGAAACACTGAAACGGCCCGTCATTTTTCTCAGGGCCAGTTCACACAGATCGGGGCTCACAGGGACCTGCACACAGAACAAATCCCCGCTGAATTCTAGGGAGTCCTTCATTCACATGGACTATCATTGCCATTCTGATGCACGCCCTTGGTTTTGAGAGAGTTGATAAGACATCAGCGTGTGCATGACGTCTAAGAAGAGCAGTGAAACAGCGGCATGTCACTTTGACCTGGCTCGGCTTGCACGTCACCATCAGGTCACGTCATCAGCCTCCTCTCTGCCATTCACAGGGGAGCCAGTAATCAGAAAAGCCCTCTCGTCACAAGCTAGCCACACTCCTGTTAACCTGGACTCCCAAACATGGGTTTCTAGTTCCTACGTTGGCCCATATCCCCAAGCCTGCTCAATTGCCTTGTTTCAGGCATTCTTGAGATCCTTAGCTCCCTCACCCCCGGGCCTTTCCTTCCAGTTCTCCCCTATGCAAAAGCAAGCGCCATATCCAGATTTTATGGTCCTTCATGGGTTTTGAAGTACTTTGGTAACTGAAGGCAATTTATTTCACCCCTTTGCCTGAATCAATAGCTCTATGCCAACAAAGCATCTCTATGGCTTCCTAATCAGTAGACCAACCTAGCCGTACTTAGGTCAAGGACCAAGAGCCACGGCTACATTTTTCTGGTCTCCTTCTCCCTAATTAAATAAAAAATCCAGGACTGCATATCTCCAATTGCCATAGTAAATCTTGTATTATGAGTCTTTTGTAGTGCTATGACAAACTAATCTCCTTTGCCGTGTAAGGAGAAGAAGGGGTTACTCCATTCTCTAGTGCACCAGGCTCAAGAACCAAGCAATTATGGAGGAAGTTGCATTGGGGGCTCACCTATTCCACACCTGGACTGCATGCGTGCCATCTCTAGCCTGGCTTCTGAAGCACTCCCCCCAAGAGAATGCAATTCCCGAGACAGCAAGTTGCAAATGGCAATATCTGCTTCCCATGAAACGGCCAAATACTCCCTTTCTGGAATGCAGAAGCCTGGCCTATTAGTAGCTATAGCAACCTGGTAGATTTCTCTTCCGATGCCTGGTCACCCACCAAATTCTTTCTGTGGCAGTCTACCCACAAACAAGCCTGTTACAGAACAGCTCTGAAAAAAACACACGGTTATCGCTAACCGCGGAGGGGGAGGAGACTTAAGCTCCCCCCCAACTCTATTCCTACTGCATGTGAAAAAGTGTGAAAAAGAGGGGTGTGTATGTACACAGGTGCTTCGTGTGCACACGCATCAACAGAATGCAATGGCCTCAGTCATGCTCTGGCAACTTTGGCTTGCCAGGGGCCCCCGAGTGCAGCAAACACACCAGTTACCCACAGCAGAAGAGAAAAAAAAAAAAGGGGGGGGGAGGAAGCACTACAAGGAAGGTAGTTTATCAGCTGAAAAGATTGCAGAGTCCCAGACAGAACGCCCCTTCGATCTCTGTCTGGATATCTAGCTGCCGGGAGATCAGAAGGGGGTGGGAGGAAATCCGTCCAGAAATTTCAGACCTTCCCCCACTGCCCACTGTTATTTTTCTTTCTGCTGCGCCTCAACACTGGAGAGGGAGCTCAAGAATCATGCTCAACGAGGAAACACCACAAGTGGTAAAATGAAGTTTTTTCCTTTCTTTCCAATGCCAAACATCCATGGGAGTTCGCACACAGCAGAATGAGGTGGTAAAAGGGCCTGTCACAATTTAGACTGCAGGAGGAGGATCATACTTTAAGCTGCACTGCATAACACCCCCCTGCAAGTAGAAGACTAGCCCCGCAGGCAGCAAGTTGGGGTAGAACCTCTCTTTCTGATGTGCTATCTTTACAAGCAGAATTCGTTTGGTTTTCAAGATGAGGAAACTTTTTTTTAATTGGTACAGCCTGTGCTACTAGCTCAAGACTCTACCACTTTGTTTTGCTGCACGTGTGGATCAGGCCTAACTTGGCTCACCAAGGCAGAAAATAATCCATACACTTCACAAATGCCTGGTCAGGTCGAGGCACGTTTTAGGCAAAGCATCCTTGAGATGGATTTGGCAAAGAGAGGAGGCTGGGATACCCCAAGCTCACAATCAAGGCCTACTGAGGTGGGCAAATGAACTCAATTGTGTTCTAGGTCTGGAAGAGTTGAACCAGCTCTCACACAGTCTGGAAAACCTAGCCTGACCTCCCACCCTTTTCTGATCTGGAAGGCAGCAAAGTTGGGGCACCTTAAAAGAAGTTTTTCTATCAGCCTGAAGTGAGTAGGCAGAATCACCATCGTGTCCCCCCCAACCAAGCCTTAACCACTCCCACCAACATACAATGGTGGCTGCTTAAAGAGCCAAGAGCAGAGATGTCCCTTTGGAGGCCTTTTCTGGGGTTTGTTTGGAATCTTTTAAAGTGCTCCCTCTAACAGAAACCAAGGAACAATGCCCCCTTCCCGTGCCCTGCAGTGGAAGGGGGATTTCTGAAAGATGGCAGCCGGTAATGCTAGCAGGCGCTTAGCATTCATCATCCGTGTTTTAAAAAATAGCACGTTCCATCTACTAGTGACTTTTGAAATGCGCTTTTGGAAAGCAAAAAGCCATTTCCTATAAATGCATCATCTTTGGGGCTCCAAAATATATTTTTGGGTGCTGCACTTCGGTGGTCCCCCAGGGAGAAAAGCAATGCTTTTCTTGCGACCCGCGAAGCAGAAGCCTGTTTGAAGAAAAAAAAAGCTGCATTCTGAAATACACCTGAATTTCTGCTCTCCCTTTGCCTCGGCATTCCATCAGCAATGTGTTTTTTTCTCCCCCAAACTTCAGCCATTTTTTAAAGGAAAAAAAAAAGTTCACAGTGGTATAACCCAATGATTTACACAGACAGTGTTGAAGAAATCCCACGCCGAGACGCAGCTTGTGGAATGAGAATTTGGGGGCGGGGTGAAGAGGAATCCTCCTCTACCAACAAGGAGACGACTGGGATCGGCAGGAAATGGCCGGAGGCTTCCAGATACTGGGAAGAGTTTGGGGAGCCCGCGAGGTGGCCTTGAGCAAAGTGCACCTTCTGGAGTGTTCTGTCCTTGGAGCAGATTGGTAGTGCACATGGCAGGAAGAGGCCTCAGGAGTCCTGCCTGGAATGTTGTGTGAAGAGAAAAAGTTGAAGAGGAGAAATTGGCATCCGACGTGGGTTTGGTTGGGGAGGTGACCATTTCCAGCAGGTCCACCCTGGCCGTTTCACATTTAATGGGTTTCGATTACCACTGGCTCGTAAACTCCAGATGAGACCCTGCACAAGTAATAAAAAAAAGGAAGGGTAGGGGGAAGAAGACAATAATGTCAGCTTGCGGCTCCCGCTCTGAAGAGCATCAATTCAACACTGAAATTGAGACTAAACTAATCTATTAAGAAGAACTAACCTGGACTTAAATCAAACATCAGAATGGTTTTTTTTGTTGGGGGGGGGAAGAAGAGAAGAAAAAACCAAAACAAACACATTTTTAATAGAATATATATATTTTTGGGAAATGAGAACTATAGCAACAATATGATTATGCAGAGTGAAAGAGCCAGAGGCCAACAGACTTGTGCTGCAGCATCGCTTTCATCTCACCAGCACCGGATCCCTCATCTTCTTCCTCCTCTACCTCCTCCCTGATCTTTCCCATTCATGGCCCAAGTCCCCTCCCCACATGCTCTGGGTCAGAACATCCAAAGTTCCAGATTGGTGCAACTTTGTCATCTAGAATGTCAGAGCATCCTCACATGAACACATGAAGCTGCCTTATACTGAATCGGACCTTTGGTCCATCAAAGTCAGTATTGTCAACTCAGACCGGCAGCGGCTCTCCAGGGTCTCAGGCAGGGGTCTTTCACATCCCCTACCTGCCTAGTCCCTTTGACTGGGGATGCCAGGGATTGAACCGGGGACCTTCTGCATGCCAAGCAGATGCTCTACCACTGAGCCACAAGCCCTCCCCTCCTCAGTATGCACGCGGCCCAAGCTCATGCTTGGAAAAGCATCTGGTGGTACCTGTTTGCAAGCTGAATCCCGCTCAACGTGGTTGTGCCATCTCTGCTTACAAACAGCCTCAGGTTACTATCTGTGAAGAAACAGGAGAGCAGAAAACTCAGACACAAACCCACAAAATAACCGCCTGCTGGGAGGTCTCCCCCTACTGTGCTGAGTGAGCAGAAATATTCTCACCGCTTATCTTGCACAGTCACAAAAAGTGAGCAGCATTGACTCCTTTTTGCCTCCAGCCAGAACACCACTGGTACCAGCACATTTCAAGAAGTGCCACTCAGAGAAGGTAAATGCCCCAAGAGAAAGGCAAAAGCGTACCAGGGAGAAAAGGGGAAGAGGACAGGAATCTACTGGAGAGATACTGTCATGTGTGCAAACTGGACTCTTGCCCTTTTGGACATATGACAGTATCCCTCGGGGGGGGGGAGGAAGGGAGGGGGAGGGGGAGAGAGAGAGAGAGACAGACAGAAAGACAGACATGCCCCTAAGGTTGAATTTCTGGGGCTACCATCACTTACATAACCACAATGGATCTATCCCTAAAATTGAACACACACATACACAACATATAGCGGAGGCAATGTTCTGTACAATAAGGTGGCTTGGTTTACATTCTTAAGTATTCTCTACAAAGGAAATGCAAAGTGGCTTACAATACAAAAACCCAATGTAAAGAAAAAAAACAGGAGAACTTTACCCCAAAAAAGGCTTCTGACTGCAGAGGAGGAGGAGAAGGTTTTTATACCCTGCTTTTCTCTACCTTTAAGGAGCCTCAAAACGGCTTACAATCGCCTTCCCTTCCTCTCCCCACAACAGACACCTTATGAGGTAGGTGGGCCTGAGAGAGGTCTGAAGAACTGTGACTAGCCAAAGGTCGCCCAGCAGGCTTCATGTGGAGGAGTGGGGAAACCAACCCGGTTCACCAGATTAGAGTCCACTAATCTTAACCACTACTCCACGCTGGCTCTCTGCCAGCAGATCTTCTTCCAAGCTCCAGGCTATGACCCTCAGGCCAAGAGCCTTTTAGCTCATGCCTCTGGGCCAGCACAGGCTATCAAAGGTTACCTGCAATGAAGGGGTGGGGCAGAGACTTTGGCTGTTACAGCACTAGGTATTCCCAGCGATGTATCAAGAGTTTGGAAATGTTATAAAAAACGTTGCTTTAAAAGGGTTTTTGGATGCCACAGCTAAAAAATGGTTGGAAGACGTCTTCACAGCTAAAACAAAGTGCGAACAGTATTTTTTATAACAGTTTCAAACTCTTAATACATCGGTGGGAATACATAGAAAGTGCGAAAAGTATTTTTTTATAACATTTCCAAACTCTTAATACATCACTGGGAATACCAAGTGCAGTAACAGCTTCAGTTACAAGGGTTTGCAGCAGCTGACTGCATCAAGACACCATCAACACGGTGCTGTCTGTGAGCACAGATGGTTACCTGTTATGCCACAGTTAGCTACTTGCCCCATCATCCACCACCGTGACCCTTAAGATCACCCAAAAGCACTTTCTTGACTCCTCAGACCACCAGATTCAAGCAGCAAAAAAGCCACATCAGCGTAAACCTTCCAGGAACTCATACAGCATATCTTTTTTAGCATGGTGTAGTGGTTAAGAAGAAAAAGAAGAAGAGTTGGTTTTTATATGGCGACTTTCTCTAACATTAAGGGAGAATCAAACCGGCTTACAATCGCCTTCCCTTCCTCTCCCCACAACAGACACCCTGTGAGGCAGGTGGGGCTGAGAGAGTGTGACTAGCCCAAGGTCACCCAGCTGGCTTTGTGTGGAGGAGTGGGGAAACCAACCTGGTTCACCAGATTAGCACCCACCACTCATGTGGAGGAGTGGGGAATCAAACCCGGTTCTCCAGATCAAAGTCCACCGCTCCAAACCATTGCTCTTAACCACTACACCATGCTGGCTCTCCTTCTGGAGACCAAGGTCCATTAAGAGCAGTGGTTCGGAGCGGTGGACTTTAATCTGGAGAACCAGGTTTGATTCTCCACTCCTCCACTTGAGCGGCAGACGCTAATCTGGTGAATTGGATTTGTTTCCCCACTCCTACACATGAAGCCCACTGGGTGACCTTGGGCTAGTCACACTCTCTCAGCCCCACCTACCTCACAGGGTGTCTATTGTGGGAAGGGGAAGGTGATTGTAATCTGGTTTGATTCTCCCTTAAGTACTGGAGAAAGTTGTCATATAAGAACCAACTCTTCTTCTCTTCTAGAAGGGATGTAAAGCTTTTCTCTTGGGCAGGCTTTTGAAAGGTTGTGGTAAGTTTTTGATAAACAGCCAGGCTATGGTAAATTTGATTTTCACGTATCAGAAGGCAGTATTGTAATATCTATGTTAAGCATTTGTATCCTGAGCTAACCGCTAACTTGATTCTCAAGGCAGCTTATGATAAGAAGTTAAATGGAAAGATTAACTGGTTAAAGAGGAGGGACATTCCTTCATACCCTGCTCTGAGTTTCCCAGAAACATCTGGCCAACCACTGTCTGGAAATAACAGATGGACCTCCAGCTTGCTGTGGTAAAGTAAGTCTGATGTTTTTCATAAGCTGCCTTTCCAACTTTTCAAATCAGCATCCTCTGTGTTCACTGGATTATTACTTTCCCCCTAACACTGCCTTGAGAAAAAGTGGAGCAGACTTGGAAACAGATTAAAAAGCACAAAAAAAGAAAACAAATGTCAAACAGCCCAACTTCCAATATTGGCTTATGCTGCAACAGTAAAAGCACAGCCTTTTGCCAAAGGAAGCAGAATAGCACTGGCTGGTTTTGCTATGCTTGCCAGGAAACTAAGCAGTATGAGAAACAGCATCGTAACATTTGAGCAGGAGTGCTACAGGGTTCATAAGAACATAAGAAAGGCCATGCTGGATCAGACCATGGTCCATCAAATCCAGCAGTCTGTTCACACAGTGGCCAACCAGGTGCCTCTAGGAAGCCCACAAACATGACGAGAGCAGCAGCATTATCCTGCCTGTGTTCCACAGCACCAAATACAAAAGGCATGCTCCTCTGATCCTGGAGAGAATAGGTATGCATCATGACCAGTATCCATTTTTGCTAGTAGCCATAAATAAACCTCTCCTCCATGAACATGTCCACTCCCCTCTTAAAGCCTTCCAAGTTGGCAGCCATCACCACATCCTGGGGCAGGGAGTTCCACAATTTAACTATGTGTTGTGTGAAGAAATATTTCCTTTTGTCTGCTTTGAATTTCTCACCCTCTAGCTTCAACAAATGACCCCCATATTCTAGTATTATGAGAGAGGGAGAAAAGCTTCTCCCTGTCCAATCTCTTCATACCATGCATAATTTTATAGACCTCTATCATGTCTCCCCTTAACTGTCTTCTTTCCAAGCTGAACTGTTCAAGATGACAGAGAGCAGCTGGGAGCAGCCTTGTTACCTCCTCCTTACCAGTGCAACGGCCCTTGCACAGCACAGCTGATCTAGGCAGGGGTTGAAAGAGAAGCGTGGACCCTAGGCACCGTTAGAAGTGACCTGCCAAATCAGACCAAGGGTTTTTTACAGGAGACTAATCAGATGCCTCCAGGAAGCCACAAGCAGGTCACGAGGGCAGTGCCCTTCCTTCATTACTGCCCTCAGTGATTGGCACTCAATTTGTCCTCCGAGGATGAAGATGTCATTTAACCATCATGGCTGATATATGTTGGTAGATGTCTCCTCCTCCTTCATAAATCTGCCCAGTGCGCTTTTAAAGCCAGGTAAACTAGTGGCCTAGCAATTCATCTGATGGCAAAAACAGCAGTCAAACTAATGGGCAGTGCCCCCCCCCCCATTTAACTTAGCAAATGTAAAAAAAGTGTTTTTCCAATTACAAGAGTTCTCACTCCCCCCCACATGCTTTAGAACAAAGCACAAAGAGAAACCACAATTATACTGCAGCCCCAATAGGAAAACCCAGACTACATTAGCCACATAGAGCCAGTATAAATAGATACATTTTTAAAGCTGGTTAAAAGATCTAAGCTTGTGAATGTGGCTAGACACAGCTGGAAGCTGTTTCCATAATGGTGGTAGTGGGGGCTGCTGCCAAAAAATGCCTCTTCAGCAGTTGCTACCAACCAAATAGAAAAAGGGAGATACAGGCATACAGATACAGGAATACACATGTCCGGACAGAGGGGCATTTTAAATTGTGGCAGAGGCATTTAAAGAGGAAAGGGTTAAACACACCCTCTTCACCCAACAATGCTTCTGCAGTGTTCAAAGGCAGTCTTTCTGGGAGGGGCAGCTTTCAAATCAAGGAAGAGCCTAATGGTAGATCATTCACACCTCACTCTGGTTGACTGTAGAGAGTCCCAGATCATAAAGAGCAGGGGAGGTGCATGTGGAAGAAGTTGTTCTTGTGATGCTGCCAGAATCCTTCTGCTGAATCCTATCTGCAACTGGATGCGGAGGAGCAATCCATAGGATCAGACCTTAAACTGAGAACATTTGGGAGTCCCAAGGGACAGAGGCTTCATTTTCAGAAAAACCGCTAGAAACCTCACCTTCTGTGTTGCTGACGTCTGTGAAGTCTTGACTCTGCATGATTTTCTCCACTATGTCGTCAGCATCGATCCTGGTGTCGTCCACCCAAGTGGGATGACTTTCCACAGAATCCTTTTTCCTCCTGGCAATGAAAGGATGGACAGAAAAAATGAAACAAGCACCTTCTTGGTTGTTGAATGACTAGGAAGGGCTGAAAAAAGTGGTCATGGTACAGCACTGCTATTACCATCCGGATTTGTCAGTTCGGTTTTTGCATTACAATCTTTTTGTTTATTTGTCTTCCCAAAAAGACAATCTACCAAAAAGACATTTACCATAACAAAATCTAGCAACAGTTAAATTACACACCAAAGCCCAACCACTTACCACATCTGTAAAAAACTTTCTCTAACCCTCAGCGGTACATAGAGTTAATCCATAAAAGCCCTGCAGAAAATAACTACTTTGCAGGCCTTTACTGCAGATGCCTATACTTGCCAAGGGGAGGGCACTGAAAGGGGCTGATGGTGAAGACCTAGATTTGTGCATGGGATTATATAGAGATAGGCAGTTCTGTAGGTATTTGGACCCTAAAACAAATAGCTGAAAAAAAAAGTAAAAAACAGCACTTTAAATTGAGCCCAGAAGAAAACAGGTATGCATCTCTTCTAGAAAATACAATACTTGCTGTAGGCTAAAAATATGAGTCCTATCAAATTCATAACAGTTTGGATTCCACATTCCTCAAGAGACTACTTTTCAACTCAATTTAGTATCCAAGAGACACTGGGCAGTTGTTGGCAAGAGCAAATACTGCCTACATTCAATGGTGACCATTTCAAATGGAAGAAGTAGGACTCCATCTCTACTTAACAAATCAGTTCTAATACTTCAATCAAAACCTTTTGACTAAAGAAGGTGCCCCACTTAAACTGGGCAACACATTTTCAAGGACTGTTTAATATAAGTGCTTACAAACACAACATAGATGGCAGGCACCGTCTTAGAAGAGGAAGGAATGCTTCTACATTAGATGTTCCATGGTTAGATGTTCCATGTTCTACATTTGATGTTCCATCAAAAGCCAGTCCCCAAAAAGAGGCCAAAGCTCAATAGCAGAGTTCATGCTTTGCAAACAAGAAGCCGGTCCCGCACACTTCCAACAAAAAGAACCTTGGGCAACTGAGCAGGGCAAGCAAAGATATTGAGCTGTACAGAACACTGTTGTCATGGGCCTGACTTTGGACAACTGTGGCACAAGGTAGCTTTTGTATGCAGACTTGCTATGGTGACTAAAGGGAACGTCCACATTCAGAGGCAGCAATACCAGTGCCGGGAAGAAACATCAGAGGAAGACCTCGGCCTCTATGCCCTGTTGTTGACCCTCCAGAATAACTGGTTGGCCACTGTATGAGACAGAATGCTGGATTTGGGGAGGGGCCATGGCTCAGTGGTAGAGCATCTGCTTGGAATGCAGAACGTCCCAGGTTCAATCCTTGGCAACTCCAGTTAAAGGGGATGTGAAAGACCCCTGCCTGAGACCCTGGAGAGCCGCTGCCAGTCTGAGTAGACAATACTGACTTTGATGGACCAAGGGTCTGATTCAGTATAAGGCAGCTTCATGTGTTCATGTATTAGATGGACCAGCAGGGCTCTTCTTATGTTCTCCTGAGACACAAGAGGCCCCTTTCTCCTTTCACACCAGCCGACACTCACCTGGACGATCTGTCTAACAGGAGGTTTGGTCTTGGCGGGCGAGGGGGTTTCTCCATCTTGTGTTCTCTCTCACCCTCAGGGCACTCAACCGTCATGCTGAGGCCTCCAGAGGCACTGCTGCTGGTGGAGGTATTCCGCCGGTGGGTCAGGTCAGACATGCTGGAGGACCGCGAGTGCTCGGTGCTGTAGCCTGCGAAAAGATGCAATGTGCGTTATGGACAATCTACGGCACCACTTCACTGTCCCAAAGCAGAAGTAGCTGCATGCGATTTACTCCCACGTATGCTCAAACAAAACAGCTTTGTGGCTCAGGGCATACCAAAAAATCAGAATAGAAAATAAACATTGAACCCAACTTTCTCTTCCAAAAGTAAAGCTGCAGCCACTTAGTGACATGGTTTGAGTGTGGGGCTGCAACTAGGTTTGCCAGTCTCCAGCAGGGGCCTGGAGTACTCCAGGAATTACAACTGATCTCCAGACTCCAGACATCAATTCCTTTGGATGAAATGGCTGCTTTGAAAGGTGGACTCTATGACATCACATCCCTGCTGAGCACACTCTCCAGGCTCCACCCTCTCCAGGAACCCGAGACATAGCAACCCTAGCTGCAACCATGGAGTCCTGGGTTCAGATTCCCACTCTGCCATAAAGCTCTCCAGTTGACCTCAAGTCAGTCACCTTTCTCTCAGCCTGACCTACTTCACAAGCTTATGAGGATGAAATGAAGAAGGGGAGAATCACATTTGAGCTCCGTGGAGGGGAAAAACATAGAAAGGGGACAGAATACTCAACTGGAGTCTGCCTTTCAACCAAAAGGTTTTGGAAACTGCTGCCAGATAAAAACAATAAATGAGCAACCGTATCAAACAAACAAAAGCGGCAACCCTGAAAATATTAAAGCCAGCATGCTCAAACCTGCCCCCCAGCAAAATCAAGTAAAAACACGGTTGAATTAAAAGGAAAAAAAAGGCCTTAACTTGGTAGCTGAAGAGACTCAACATCCTACAAACAACTATAGGCAAGGGGTTGCACGGTCAAGGTGCCACCATGGAGTAGACCATCTCCCTGCTCATCAAACTCTTCCCCTCTGAAGGTGGGCATTTCCCAGAAAAAGGCCTCTGCCAAACTCTCAGGCATGCTGCTGAAGTGTTAAAGGTCACAGCCTACACTCTGAAGCATGCCGAGAAGCAATAAAAGCTCTTCTAAAACTGGCAAGATGCAACCTTGCTAATTAGCTCCCATCTGCAACCCTGCTGCGGCATTTTGTACGAATTGTCTCCAATGCCTTCACTGCTCTTCAGCAACCTCGCTTGCTCTTATCAAAGTACTTTGCAGGTGCAAAACAGCAGACGTTGTGCTCAGAATCGATGTAGGCAGATAAAAGCCCGCTCACAGCATCCTTTGGGTTCCCTTGGCACAAACTATGCCCAGCCCTGCCTCCTTTGCCAGAGAGATGCCACAATCTATCTGATTGGCAGTTACCAGAGATCTTGGATTGCTGGCTGGCATAACTGGAGTTCCGCGAATGCCCTGAGTGGAATACTTCCTCTGGACTGGACAGGTTCTGGTCTGGTTCCTCTGGGACACCTTGTAAAAAACAACAACAGGGCAAGTCAGAAACATTGCTGGCAAACCACAGCTACGTGGTCTAGATTTTCCTGTTGGGAGGATCTAGGGAATCTCTGCTACAGCTGCCGAGGGACACTGGAGCCACACCATGAATAGACAACATTGTCTCTGCCTAGCACTGGAAGCAGCCAAGCAACTTTCAGCACCAACAGATTCCTTTGGATTGTCCCCTCCGAAAAACTGAGTGGCTAGCCAACTCCTGAACGAACGAGGCTCTCACTACAAAGTGAGGTTTAAGGTCTATTTTTGTGGAGGATTCCATTTCAAAACCTAGAGTCTATCTGGATACAGCAGCACTTGCAAGATACATTCCGAGGAAAGGAATTTGGTTTATACCAGGTTAAGTATCCCTTATCCAGACTGCTTGGTCTGTATTTCGGATCTTTCTGTATATTGGAATATTTTGGAATTTTTGCATATAGAAATCCAAATTCATTTATGTTTTATATATACTTTATACACATAGCCTGAATGTCATTCTAAACAAATATTTTTTATAATTTTGTGTACGCTGAACCATCAGAAAGCAAAGGGGTAACTATCTCACCAGAATACCTTTATCAGCTGTTAAACAAGAGCAAAAATGAATGGCAGGCTTTCGGTCTCCACCTGCAATGCAGTGTACATTTTATTTAATTTTTTTAGGTGAGATGAAACACTGAAAGCAGGCAGCATTGAAAGCTGTCTGCATGCCGGCTCAAAGGATCCGGTTTTCGGATCAGTCTGGATATGGGATGTCCGGATAAGGGATACTCTACTTGTACTCTTTGCTCTCCTGCTGTATGCAAAGCCTTTTTCCCTCCATGCAACCCAACAGGCAACCCAATTGCACTACGGAACATCAGCCCATGATGCACATTATTGCACAAGAGAGAAACAAAGGCAGGCTGATCAGGTCGACAAGATGTGCGGTGCCAGTGTGGTTTAGTGGTTAGAGTGTCAGACTAGGATCTGGGAGACCCAGGTTGGAGTCCCCACTCAGCCATGGAAGCTTGTTAAGGTGACCTTGGGCCAGTCACACACTCTCAGGCTAACCTACCTCACAAGGTTGTTGTTGTGCAGATAAAAGGGAGGAGAGGACAACGATGTAAGCTGCTTTGGGTCCCCACTGGGGAGAAAGATGGGGTACAAATGAGGTAATTTTTTAAAAAATAAACTAGCTAGGACAAGTACTGCAAGGAAGACCAATAGCTTTTGAGAGGTGCAAAGCAGAGGTATGGCTACCCTGAAGGTTCAGTGAGCTTGGAATGAAGCCACAGTGCAGACCTGGAAACTGTTGAGCAGCTTTTGGAAAGCTGTCTGCTTAAGATCCCTGGACAAGTGGATAAGGACGCTGTGCCATTGAATATTAGAACCACCATGAGACGGGTCTCAGAAAAGCCTGTGAGGAATGTGTGAAAGAAACCTCAACAAAAAGAGATGGAAGCATTAGCTTTTACCTGCCGACAACATATTACAGATGCATGCCAACATCACTTAGTTATGTTTTAGCATATGGGGAAGAAATTATTTTCCTTGGAGTAGAAACACATGAAGCTGCCTTGTACCTAGTCAGACCATTGGTCCCTCCAGCTCAATACTATCTACAATGAGTGGCAAAAGCTCTCCATAGTCTCAGGCAGAGAAAGGTCCTTCCAAGATCTGTTACCTGAGAATCTTTTGCTAGTGATACTGGGGATTCAGCTTGGGCCTTTCTGCATGTGAAACAGGTGACTTACTGCTGAAGAACAGCCCTCCTGTTTGAGGGTAGACTATTTTAGAAAGTCTTCATTTAGAAGAACTAAGTGTTGAAGAGAGATTCAGAGAGGGAGGTGGTCCAATTAACAGACATGGGAGATATTCTAGGTCTACATAACAGTATGGCACAAGTCAGAGATGGACAAAGGTAGCTGACAGGTAATAAATGTGAGCTGAAGACCAAGAGTCAGTGGTAGGGCGCTCCAGAGTTTTGACATGAACACTAGAGCAGGGGTGTTGAACTCAATGGTTACGAGGGCCAGATATGACATAAATGTCACTTGGTCAGGCCGGGCCATGCCTCCCCAGCCCAGATCAGGAGTGGCGGGGGGGCTGCCTCGGTTGGTTCTCAGGCCTGATAAAAGCTCTCAAGGGGTTGGATCCGGCCCATGGGCCTTATGATTGACACCTAGCCAGCCAGCGTGGTGTAGTGGTTTGGAGCGGTGGACTCTGATCTGGAGAGCTGGGTTTGATTCCCCACTCCTCCACATGAGCAGCGGAGGCTAATAGGGTAAACTGGATTTGTTTCCCTACTCCTACACATGAAGCCAGCTGGGTGACCTTGGGCTAGTCACACTCTCTCAGCCCCACCTACTTCATAGGGTGTCTGTTGAGGGGAAGGGAAGGGAAGATGATTGTAAGCCAGTTTGATTCTTCCTTAAGTGGTAGAGAAAGTGGGCATATAAAAACCAACTCCTCTTCTTCTTCTTCTACCCCTGCACTAGAGGCTCGGTGTCAATACATAATGTGGCAGAGATTCAACGTCTGTACTTCAGAAGGCATATATTGCTTGTACCTGAGCCAAGGATGGTGGGCCTGGGCTTGTTCTGACGGACGGAGCCAATTGTGGCAGGTGTGCTGCTGCTGCTGGTACCTTCACCTTTACAGGTCAACTGCAGGGTGGAGTCCTGCCCTGGGATGCTAATAGATTTGGCTGTGGACGGAGGCCTGTAGAAGCCAAAACAAATGAACAAACAAAGCAATAAACCTTAACAAGTCACGCAAAACTATTACCGAGTCATTAAAAGCAGATTTTCAAGTGGGGAACTTTTACACTGGTTCGCTTCATCACAACAAACTAAAGACGTACTGAAGGGATTGGTAAATGAGAAGGCGACCTCTCTTTAGAGGTTTGGGTCCTTGCAGGGGACTTAAATATTCCCCAGCAAGTGAATGAGTGAAAGGGACAATCATACAAGAGGTTAAAGCACAGACATGCGGAGATGGAGCATATTAGACTGTTAAAATCCTTTGGAGTTTGTCACTAAAGAAGATGTGCTCTGAAGATAAAACATGCAAGAGTTAAGGGCCCTTGGGCACCACACGGGCGAGACTGTGCAGAACCTGTCTGCATCATTATGATACCCAACAGTAAAGTGGTTGGCCCCGTGCCAATCACAAAAGCAGCAAATCCAGGCTACCCACAGGCAAGACAAACTTCTCTACCTACTCACAGGGCTCTTCAGGTATGAGGAAAACATGACTCTGTAAATTAACCAAAAGAAAAGGGAACAGGAGGGACCCCCCCCCTTCGCAAATGGCCCGAGGGTTGAATTCGCTCCAGGACCACAAGATATTGACAGTTGAAAGGAAAATGGGGTGGAGAATCTGTCCATGCTCCTGAAAGCTCACACAATTCCAGAAGGAAATATTTTGCTTAGTGGGCTGAAACTTTTCCTGCCCCCTGCAATTTCTCCCTGCTTGGGATTTCCCAAGTTTGTTTCCTCTAATAATAAATCAAGCCAACCACCAAAACAGCACTATGGACCAGCCACAGAGGGACATTTCTATCCCAGCATTGCCTGCACATCCTAAGGGAAGCTGGCAAATAGCAAGGGAGCTGAACCTGTTCAACTGCATAAGAGTAAAGGGAGGAGTCGCAAAAAGAATGTGCGCATTGATTGAAAATTAGTCATTCTTTCAGCAATGCTGGACAAATAGGTATGACGCTTGAGGAGATAAGGTATGCTGAGAATTCATGTTGAGTGTAATAATGCATAAAATGGTCGTGGACAGGAAGGCAATGGACTGCCACTTTGAGCATGCAGGGAGGCCTCTGATGTGGCAAGGCAAATTGGACTTACTTGACCCTCTTGATATGTATTTGTGTTTTGCATATGAAAATATATATACATTTTAAAAGGCATCATTTTCCTTCCTTCCCTTAACCTGATAAGGATATAAAACAGGCAACTGGGACTGAGAAGCATAAAAGCTTACTGCGTGGGTAGCTGTAGCAATACAGGAAGGTGGTCACCTGTAGCCTCCAATTATGTGATAAACCCAACCTTACAGGAATACAGACACAGAAGTAAGGGAACAAGGCGGTCGTGGCTTTTAGATTCTGGGTCAAGATTTATTTCTCTACAGAGGCGAACGGATATTTATACCTACTTAAAACAGACTCTTACCAGACCTCTTGGAGTAAGCTAGTTGAATGTCGTATCCAGTCTATAGGAATCTCTCTTTCTGACCTAAAGGATCATGGGTCATCGGCAGCTCTTTCTTCAATCCTGAGCTGCTTGCAAAAACTGGATTTCAGAAGTACTACAATAAGAGCACTTAGAGCAGGGGTAGGGAACCTCTGGCCCATGGGCCGTTTCCAGCCCGCGGGATAATTTTATCCGGCCTGCGGCCCGCCTGCCAAGACTCCCCGCCCAGCCCTCCCCCTGCTTGAGCCCCTGTCCCGCGAGCTAGCCATGGCGCCATCAGAGGGTCTCCGCCCATTCCCCCTGGCCTGCATGCTTGCCGTGCCACCGCCGCCGGAGGGTCCCCGCCCAGCCCTCGCCATCGTCTGCGCCGCTGCCCAGCCCTCCCCCTGCTCGAGCCCCCAGCCCACACGCTAGCCTCAGCACCATCAGAGGGTCCCCGCCCAGCCCCCTGTGCTCCATTCCCCGGCCTGCATGCTTGCCGCCCCGCCGCTGCCGGAGGGCCACGCTCCATTCCCCGGCCTGCGTGCTTGTCGTGCCGCCACCGCCAGAGGGTCCCCAACGAGCGCTCCCCGTGCGTGTGTGTACGCGCGAAGCTGTACGGCCCAGCAAGTATGTGTTTGTGTGTGTCGGGGGGGAGCATCCTTCCCTCCCTTTCCTTCCTTCCTTTCTTTTCTTCCTTCCTTTTTTCTTTCTTTCCCCTGCATAGCCTCTCCTAGGGTTGCCAACCTCCAGGTGGTGGCTGGAGACCTGGCAACCCTAGCCTCTCCCCCCCCTAACCCGCGCCGGGAGATCTACGCCTGGTATGTCCCCCGAATGATGTTATAAATGTGCGAATGGCCCTTGGCAGGAAAAGGGTTCCCCACCCCTGATTTATATGTTGGCTAGACTAAATACCACTCCATCAGGGGAGTTAATGGGTCATTTAAATAGGGTACGTATTGTGAGAGAGTATGTCAGTGTGGTTCTGGCCAAACAGACACTCTTCAGCATTCCTTGTTTAGCTGCAACCTGCTCAACAAAGCTAGAGACAGATGGATAAAGCCTTTTATCTGAGAATCTGTTTGAGAATTGGATAATTTGAGGGTTCTAGCAGGGGTGGATTTTAAAGCTACATTGGCAGTTGCCAAGTTTTTATCTCAGTCAATCAAGTTCCTTTTTAATTTTGATCTTAGTGTGACATTGTTCAGGGCGGAATTGGCCATATGAACAGTATCAGTAAAGTAAAGGAACAAGGCAGAAGTATGACAATCCTGGCTCCCTTTTACCTATTTTTAGCATAAGAGCTCATTCAAACAACTCACGTTTTGAAGCAGGGGTCTCCAGAGAGCAGGGACATTCCAATCATCACCTGTGGAAGAGGGACAAATACAAAGCAGCTAAATTTCTCAAAATTATCCAAGGCATTTTGTTAATTGTGCATTGTTACTTGCACCCTTTCTTTTAGTGTTGAATTGGTTTTCTTGACTGCTGTATTGTTTTATTCGTATGATTGACTACTGTAGCCTTTTTAAACATAATGTAAGCTTTATGTAAGTGTACGCCACGCTCAGCATTCTTTCTAGAGAATACAGCTAATAAGTATTGTAAATAAAAAGAATGGCTTAATTTTAAAATGTAATAGAATTGTACTGAACTTTTTTGACAAGTAACAGAAAAAATCTTTCCATTCCCCCCACGTTCTTGAATTTCTGATCAAGTGTAATATTCTCCTCCCAAGAACTGATTTACCCAGTGGATGACGTGCATACTGTGCTAAGTTAGCACCTGGTAGACTACTGGCTTTACGTGCTCACACAGTGACCAAGCAACAGGACTGATTAAGAACAGTTTATTCTTCCATAGTATTCTTTGAGGTGCCTTTTGTTTTGTGTCATTCTGCTTTTCTAGGCAATTTCGGAACAGAGATCTTCCCCAGCCTGCTGTAATGCTCCAACCCTCCACATGGTAAACAGAGAATCTCAAACAATAAAGGATACCAGCAGTTGCAATGACCTCTGGCTGAAGACCTGCATTAAAGTCAGCCAAGCACATAACATTCAGTATTAAATAAGACTGTGCATTGCTGCATATGCCATCTTGAAGATGTGCATTAGGAAACACACTGCAGTCAAGAGCCAGCATCAATGTAGTGCAGTGGACACAGTGCTGCGTATGGAGTCACGAGGCTGAAGAGAGCGGAATTTGGGGAGGGGAGGGACTTCAATGCCATAGAGTCCAATTGCCAAAGCGACCATTTTCTCCAGGGAAACTGATTTCTATTGCCTGGAGATCAGTTGTAATAGCAGGAGATCTCAGGCAAGTACCTGGAGGTTGGCAACCCTATTAAGCACTGAAGTAGATTCTTTTAGTTGCTAGGCTTGAAACCACAACTTGGGCATGTACCCAGCTAAAGGATGTTATGGTGTCCCAAGTGAAGGCCAACCTGCAGGACAGGTAGACACATGTATGCATAAAACTTAGATGAAAACGACTGCCCCCACAAGCAAGAACAACAAGGCATTAAGTAGATTGGACTGATTTTTTCCCCAGTGTGCATGGAGACTTGCAATTCCTTACAACTTGTGGTGAAACAAATGAGTTCAAGTCTCTCTTTGAATCTCTGCTATTAAAACCAAGAATCAGCGAAGGGGAAATATCCTTTGAAAGCACATCTAGTTGTACAGCGCCGGTCAGTGGGTTCTTTCTGCATTTACCTTCAAGATGGAATTATCCTGCCGTGTATTCTTGGTATCGTACCCCTCCAGCAAGCAGCATCGGACAGTGAACCCAGAGCCAGCAAATTCCGCCAGATTCAGATCAGCAAAACCCAGCTGTAAAGCCAACACATTTTTAAAAAGCATTCAACACTTTGCATCATACACAGCAAACCAACCAGGAAAGGAGAGCACTGAGTGGAGGCAGCCACAGAACCTGGCAGCATCTGCACCCCAGGATGGAACATGTCACATCCTTAACCGCCAAGAGAGGCAAATCGTTACAGACTGCCGGGAAATTTTTTAGGGATAAGGTGAAGGAAACAGAACTGCTGCTCTGGCAAGGACAGCGTTAAACCGCCTGCAGCCATTGCATAACCAAGGACACAGAAGACACTAGGTCAATGATGTGGAAAAACACACTCCTATGCACAGATACAAAACACAATAAAGGCACTCTTTGTATTGGGCCATCCCAGAATGCAGTGCAGCTCGCACACAGAGAGATGAAAGGATATTGTTGTAGATTAAAATCAGCACACTGTTCCCAATAAGCACGACTGAGAACATATTTTACAATCTCTTTAAAACATATTTTACAGTCTCTTTAAAAAACAACAACCAAGAGTTAAGGTTAAAAGCCTTCTTAGAGGGCTACAGTGAGGCTTGGGAATGTGCCCCAATTCTAAGAGAGTGGCCACAGCCCCTCAAGTTAGGATTTCCTCATATGTTGATGCAACTAAACAAGGGCAAGGGAAAACTTTGGGAGATGTCCAAGAGTTAAAAGTCTCACTTAAGCTGCCAGCAGGATGCACTTGGTTAAAAATGTGGGACTTTAAAAAAATTATTAAGTTCCAGAACATAGGAACTCATGGGAAAGTTTGGGTTAGGATTAGCAGCTGCTGTTCTATCTTCTTCTCCCTGCTAACTCTTGAAGGAAGGACAACAGACAGATCATAGAATCAGAGAGTTGGGCCATACAGACCATCTAGTCCAACCCCCTGCTTAATGCAGGATCAGCCTAGAGCATCCCTGACAAGTGCTTGTTCAGCATCTGCTTAAAGACCGCCAGTGAGGGGGAGCTCTTCACTTCCCTAGGTAGCTGATTCCACTGTCAAACAAGTCTTACTGTAAATTTCCCCCCCTAATACCCAGCCAGGACCTTTCTCCTGCAATTTAAACCCACTATTGCGAGTCCTATCCTCTGCTGCCAGAGGAGAGCTCCCTGCCCTCCTCTAAGTGACAGCCCTTCAAATACTTAAAGTGAGCGATCCTGTCCCCCCTCAACCTCCTCTTCTCCAGACTAAACATTCCCAACTCAGGAATATATATTTTTTTGAGATAAGCAAAGTGTATCTGCTTGGCTATTTTGACTCATGACGGGGCAAAACTAGTTCGGTTCACGGAGGCAGGCTTAATGATGAGCAGGAAGCTTGAATAAGAATTCCCCAAGGACGGCTTTTGTTTATAAAGGGATGCACAGCTAGTCACATTCACATACATGTGAATACACAACATGGAGTTCCGTGCTCAAATAACCACTGGGGCTGTAGTTGTCATTTTTGCTATATGCGCCAGTGTAAGTGACAACATGTCAGAGGAGTTCCCGGCATGGACCACGTGCCAACAGCACAGCAGCTTTTGGGCTCAAGCGAGGACCCACAAGAAGTGCAGCGATGGAGGTTTCCCGCCTACCTGAATCTGATGATGGAACCACATCTGCTATATGGCCATGCAGATGTGCCCTTCATGTCACTTCCCGGGCACCACCCAATCACAACACTACTTAGCATTTATACAGCACTTTACTTAGGAGGTCAAAGGGCTTTGTGTACATTAGTTTGACAACTCTTATGAAGAGCTGGTATATGTTGTGTGTGTGTTAAGGGCCGTCAAGTCGCTTCTGACTCATGGCGACCCTATGAATCAATGTCCTCCAAAATGTCCCATCTTTGACAGCCTTGCTTGGGTCTTGCAAATTGAGGGCTGTGGCTTCCTTTATTGAGTCAATCCATCTCTTGTTGGGTCTTCCTCTTTTCCTGCTGCCCTCAACTTTTCCTAGCATGACTATCTTTTCTAGTGACTCTTGCCTTCTCATAATGTGACCAAAATACAATAGTCTCGGTTTAGTCATTTTAGCTTCTAGGGTCCAGGCTTGATTTGATCTAGAACCCAGATTTGTTTTTGTTTTTGGCAGTCCATGGTATCCATAACACTCCCCTCCAACACCACATTTCAAAGGAGTCTACTTTCTTCCTGTCAGCTTTCTTCATTGCCCAGCTTTCACACCCATACATAGTAATAGGGAATACGATGGCATGAATTAACTTCATCTTGGTTGCCAGTGACACATCCTTACACTTCAAAATATTTTCTAGCTCCTTCATGGCTGCCCTTCCCAGTCTCAATCTCCTTCTGATTTCTTGGCTGCAGTCTCCCTTTTGGCTGATGATGGAGCCAAGGAATATGTTATGTTAACTTGGGCTATTTTTCAGAAAGGCTAAGAATTTCAACCCATAAGAGGTAGGTCAGCATTGTTATCCTCATATTGCAGATTGGTGGTAGGGGACTGATACAGAAGTAATGGGCAAGGGCATACCTGCAGAATAAAAAGGAGTCCAGTGGCACCTTAAAGACTAAAACATTATTCCAGCACAAACTTCTGTGAGTCAGCGCTCACTTATGCTGCAATAAATTTTGTTAGTCTGTAGCAGCAAAATATTCCAGTGACACCTTAAAACACTAACGCTGCTACTTCTCTGGAATTACCAGCTTGTCTGGAGCCATCTTAGTGAGTTCATGCTGAATGTGAACTATGAATCAAGGATTGCCCTGCACACTTTACTGTGTGTGCATGCTGCAGACATAAGCCAGTTGTTCTTAAAACCCCAAGGAACCCTGGGAAAAACCTGTGTGGTATAGTGATTAGAGAGTCAAAGGACACTTACATCCTTAGCCATGATACTCACTCAGGCCAAGTTACACCCTTCCGATGTAACTCATCTTGCAGAACCATTGAGAGGATAAAATGGAGTGAGAGTCTTGTGATATCTTAAAGGTTAAGAGTTCTAGTATAGCATAAATGATGTGGGACTATGCCATAATGTTATCTAACATACTCGACTCCCTCTTACAAAGGCTCTGTCCCTACAACAGGGGTGAACCAGGAACACTGGAACATGTCCTTCTTAGGTGTAGTTACTATAAGGAGGAAAGGGAGAAGATTCTTGGCCCTCTTTTGAGAAAGAGTACTGGTTATCCTGAATCTGTTAGAGTTAACATCCTTCTTAAGGATGAATTTTCTCAGGTGACAAAGTCGGTGGCCAAGTTTTGAAGAATAGTATTTAATTTTCTGAAATCTAAACTGTATTGAAAAGTTGTTGATGGGATTGAATGTTTAAATGTATATTGTTGACAAATTTTTAACCATTTTAAAGAAAGCAATATTTTTGTATGGTGTTTTAACCAAAATGTATTTTTTATACTGCTGAAGGGGTAAGGCAATGTAACTGCAAAAATTTTATGTTTGGTCTAAGGACCATAATAAATCTACTTTACTTAACATACTACATTGGGGAGGGGCTGAGGCTCAGCGGTCAAGCATTTGCTTGCATGCTGGAAGTCCCAGGGTTAATGCCCCATTAACTCCAGTTAAAAGGACCAAGTAGCAGGTCATGTGAGAGTCCCTTTTAGGGATTAGACCCAAATGAGCCACTGCCAGCCAGAGTAGAAAAGATGGACCTCGATAAGGCCTCATGGTCTGATTTAGGATAAAGCAGGTTCATGTGTTCAAGATTTTTGGTTACAATGAAAAACTGGCTTCACCTCTACAACTCTAAGACAAACATTTTATGATGTTAGTGGACACAAACAGCTGTAACATTTTCTATAAATATGTTAACTCATACTATCAATGAAGAAAGCTGAAAGGAAGGAAGTAGACTCCTCTGAAATGTGGTGTTGGAGGAGAGTGTTATGGATACTGCAGACTGCCAAAAAAACAAATCAGTGGGTTATAGATCAAATCAAGCCTGAACTGACCCTAGAAGCTAAAATGACTAAACTGAGGCTATCGTACTTTGGTCACATTATGAGAAGACAAGAGTCACTGGAAAAGACAATCATGCTAGGAAAAGGTGAAGGCAGCAGGAAAAGAGGAAGACCCAACAAGAGATGGATTGGAAGCCACAGCCCTCAATTTGCAAGACCCAAGCAAGGCTGTTAAAGATAGGACTTTTGGAGGACATTGATTTATAGGGTTGCCATGAGTTGGAAGCAACTTGACGGCACTTAACACACACACGCTGTTATATATGTCTGGATCAGATCTTCCGCCAGAGAGAAAGGCCACCCCTTCACAAGAAAGAGATCATCCATATTGAGGAAGAAAGGAAACAGATATCACAGACATTATTTTGGGTAGCTTCCTGAACTCTGTGGTCAAAACCAGCGTTACCCTGGAATCACCGCAGCATGCAAACAGGAAACATGCATCTCACATGGCCACATCTGTGACTCTGGAGATCATAAAGTTTCTCCAGCTCACATGGAAGCTTCCAGATTATGCTGCTGATTCTAATGGGGAATGAAAGGGTCCTCAAAGCAAGCGCACTCACAGACCAAGACCACACATTCCAAGGTTTGCTTCAAATCCCCTCTAACAGATTTCTGTTGGTTGTTTTTTTTAAAAAACCAACACCTTCCCATTCCCTTGTACTCTATTTAAAAGTCACTCTGGTTTCGTTACAGGTGACATCTTCCTGTTTGCAATTTCCCTCCACTCCCTTGCATTAGTCAACAGCTTGGATCCCCGAAGAGGAAAGAAAAAAAGAAAAGAGGATTCCTTCTGATGTTTGCCTCGGAAAAGGTGACCTACTTTCCTCTTCTTTTTTTTAATTGCTTCTCCACTCGCGGCCACACTATGACTTTCACTAATGCTGAAGAGTTGCTGTTTTTCAGGTTGAAACGCAACAGGAAAAACAGCATCCTTATGGAAAAGACCTGTTCATTGTCAGGGGACAGGCCTCAATACTCCCAACTGCCTTCATGAGTGGTGGGAAAATGGCAGGGTCCGGCTAGGACAAGGTACGCCTGTCCAAAAAGTAGGCCTGTGGCCTTCAAATTCCGCTGCTATATAACTTTGCACAACATGCTGAGGTCTGAACTTTTCCAGGAAACGGATTCCTGAGGGCGAGGTGATGACCGAAGGCAGCCTGACGCTGCAGGAGGAAGGTCAGCCCTTGTAACAAAAGGATGTTCTCAGACATAACCTCTCAGTACTGCTTCCTTCATTTTCCCACCCAGCAGCCAGCACCATCATCTGGCTCAGACACACGAATTTCCTCTCCATCAGCACATCCCGCAGGGCCCACTTCCACCCATGAGCTTTTCTGTGCTCTCTCTTGCCAAAGAAGTATTAGCAACAAGCAAAGAGATCCGTGGCTTCTGACTGGGACATCAGGCTGCCTGTGCCACATGAAGTGGAAGGCTCCCGTGGAAAGAGGGAGGACACAAAAGACTGTCCAGGGTCACCTGACTGGAGATTTCTGCCATACAGCATCCAAAAAGGCAGCCATTTGCACATTCTGGAGCACAACTACAGGAAGATGAGCAATCTCCAAAACTCCTGTGTTATCTTGAGTGTTCCCTCTGTTCCTCCTCACCAATGTCTGTATGTGTGTTGCTGTTTTTTAAATTTCACAAATACCCAAGGAGGACATGTACCATACATTGCTTCCCCATTGCCTTTTCTGGTATCATCTACTGAACCACAGTGGTTACTCGGCAACAGCAACACAGAAGAGTACTACTGTCTAGGTTAGAGGAACAAGAGGGCATGGAGGGGAAAGAGGGACCAGGAACCATCATTTCAGTTTACAGGGTAACATAAGCAAGCAGCATGGCACCATGGGCAGGGGTGCAAGAGTGGTTCATGAAAGGACACGCTTAAGAAGTGGACCTTAAGGAAGGCACCGAGAAGAACAGCAGGCCACTGTCTGAGGCTCAGGAAGAGGTAAGCAGAAAATATTGAGAGAAGCAAGCTGACACATGTGCGGAACATGACAAAAGGAAAGATGCCATCATGGAATGGGTATAGGCAGACCCCTTCAAAGCACGGCCAGTCAAAACTTAACAAGGACAGCCACCTCCTATATGAAACTAACCCTACACTTAAATCATCGCCCAAGACCATGTACCATATTTCCCTCCCTCAGTTGGAGATACAGTGCATGGCAATATGTGACAGGGCCTTTTCAATGGTGGCACCTAGGCTATGGAACACACTTGTGAGGGAGATTTGTATGTCTCCCTCACTGGCAGTATTTAGGAGGCATGTGAAAAACTTTCCTGTTCTGGGACTATTGAGTTGCATATGATGTCGCACTGATTCGCTGGGGACTTTTGCTTTTATACTCCATTGCTTTTAGTTTTGCAGGTGTAGTTTCTTTGGATGTTATTTGATTGTAAGTTTTGACGCCTCTTTGCTGTAAGCCACCTTGAGGTCTGGAATGGTAGGTGCGGGACAAATATTTTAATCAATACAATCTTGTTTCAGCTGCCCTCTGCTGATTAATCAGTCTTTCCCTCCCAAAGTCAGTGCTTGCTTAGGACGCATACAGCTCAAAATAGTACAGTACATGATTTGCACGCGACAGGTCCCTGGTGTGGACCGTAATAAAGTTTTAAGTAATTCAGTAGTGAACAGAAGAAAGTGTTATTATTTGGACAGAAACTCAGTCAGAGCCACACTAGGTAGGACCGCCAGCATGTTTGGATATTAATCTAACCCTTATAACATTGAAATCACTGAACCCTGTATTAACTTATTATCATTAAACACATTATAGCAACAGGCCCCTGGGCTGGGGAACACCTTTGCTTGGAGCCTTGGAGAAAATAGTTGGGTAGAGTGGACAGTATTGAGCTAGACAGGCTAATGGCCTGAATTGTTATGAGGCAGGTTCATATAGTTCTCTATATGACCTGATTAACATGGATCGGTGTCAGCCTACGTTTGCTACTGCCTTGGGGAGGGGAAGAGGAAATGAAGTAAAAATAGAACCATTGTCTGGAAGCAAGAGGTCGCTTACATGGTAGTCTTATGATACCGAGGAAGAAGTACCAAGGATCAGAGTTTTCCAGAAACATTTTATATGTTCCAGTTTTCAGTAATTCCCATATTTAGGAGTTCCAGGGGACAGGATTTACTTCTGAGCAAGAACACAATTCCACTGACAACACATGGGAGGAAAACTGGCTGAACTACAGGTCTTACTAAAAATGCTGGCCTCCCTAGCTTGCTGCCAAACAACTGTCTGCAGGCCATACTGTGGCCTTATATTGCAACCCTATGCGCCATTAGAAATTAGAATTTATGGTTTTAATCTGTTAGGACAGTTTTAACTTACTGTTGTATGCTGTTTTACGGTTTCACTGTATATTTTGCGTTTTATGTGAGCCGCTCTGAGCCCGGCTTGCTGGGGTAGAGCGGATTATAAGATTGACAAAACAAACAAACATCTTCTCAGGAAAGAAAGAAGGAAGAGGATATTGTGTCTAACTGGAGCATAGCTCTGTTCCCAGAGACATCTCTTCCTTGATTGATTAAAGGTGGCACAGCAGACAAAAGCGTGATGCAGGAAGGGCTCCCCTCTCAGTTCATTGGGTGGCTTTAGGCTAGCTGGTCTCTCACAGCCTCAGAGTCCCCATCTGCAATATGGGAATAATAGCACTGGCCTACCTTGAAGGGCTGTCCTAAGGGTTTGTGGAACATTGTAAACACTTGAAAGTGCTATATAAATGTGCACATCGGGACGTGGAAAACAGACACTTTTGCTTTTCAGTTCTCACAGCTCCTCTTACCTTGGAGTAGGTTTTTCCGCCTTTCAGTTCCTATAACGGGAAACAAAGAGGATACAAGAAAAGGGAAAAAAGGATTCATCAGCTTTAATGGAGGAATGAGAACACTGTCATTTTTTTCTTTGTCTCTGCATAATTAGTGTCATTCAAAGATCGCCCTTCGGCTGTCAGTGTATTTGCTGAAGGTATTTTTCAATGCACTGAAAACTATGCAGCCTGATAAACACCCAGGGCATTCCACTGCTTGGAATAATTACCGCTTCACCAGGCTTATTAATTCCTCTGGAGGAGGAGAGAAATTAAGTACAGGTGCCGGGGGCCAGTCAGAGTTACCTTGCTAATCATTTATGACTGCTTTAGTGGCTGAAAACACACAAATCAGCTTCAAAGATCTCTCTGTCATATGCATTTCCTGCATCCTCCCTCCTCCAGCACCACAACTGTTTAAATTTAGAATGCACTTTACCAGATAGCTCTGCTAATCAGAGATAGCAGTTTTGAACCTCGTATGTAATGGGGATGGGGGCAGTAGTCAGTTTACAAAGCCACGGTGTTGTAATTATCATCAGACTAGGACCCACAATACTCAGGGTCAAATTTCCACTTAGACAAGAAGGTCACTGGGTGACCTTGTGCCTGTTACACCTTTGCTCTCAGGGTAACAAAGTTGTCAGGGATGCTCCACCCAGCTCTTGAGCTAAAAATGGATGTGGTTTTGCATTCGAAGTATATTTTGCCATCTAAAGGCTGAAACTGCTGAACTGCACCATGGTTGTTGAGAAGAGAAGGGGTGATGGAGAACGGAACCACGAGGGTTCCTTCTGCTCTGAGGTAAGGAGGGCATCTTGATCTTGGGTGATTTCTCACCAGTTGCACAGGGAGGCGGGACTAATTTTGTCGCTTCCTGTCTCCCGCACGTGTGCCTCTTGAGCCCAGTTTGAGTACTCCCTGAGCTAAACCAAGGACAGGAAGGAGTATAACAAGACATAGAACATTAACAAGAACAGGTGTAAAACACGTTGTAATGAAGAAAAATGAATGTGAAATCACAGCGAAGAAAAGGAGCTGGTTTTGGGGAAGGTTAGGAGTATCAACTGTCTTCTCTAGGTGCTTGACTGCGTGAGACATTAACAGTTCTGTGGGGGTTCTTGCCATCTGCCCTGTCTCTGCAGTCGGTTGACATTATAACTGTACTTTGTGTGTGTGTGTGTGTGCGTGCGTGTATGCCCTTCTTATTTCAAACGAGAAAGAACCCTTCATGGTGAGTATCTAAGGTTCAGGAAGAGGGAATCTTTATCTTGGGATTTCCAATAGCGGTGTCCCTCAATCTGGGTAGGAACTAGTTATCATCCACCACTAGTTATCAGCACTGGGTGTCTGAAGGCAGCGTTGGCTGATGAGAATGAGTTGAGCTTGTAATGCTTGACAAAAGGCTGATATGGAGGATCATGTGGTCACCTTACAGATTTCCTCTACTGAGGCCTGATGGTCAAAGGCCACATTGGTAGCTGTACAACATACCAAGTGCACTGTGATGCCTGGAGGTATGGGAATGTTGCTGGCCTTGTAGGCCTGGCAGATACATTGCTGATCTGGACATCTTCCTTTCCTTATTTGGGGCCATCAAGGAAATTAAAAGAAAGTCCACTTTCCTGATAGGCTCAGTATGTCAGATGTATATCCTGAGGGCCTGTCGCATATCTAACATGTTCCAAGCTTTTTCTTTGGCATGGTTGGGCCATGGACAGAATGACGGTAAGTGGATCTCTTGTCTTCTGTGGAAGAGGGTGTTAACCTGGGAATGTAGGGGGGATCCAGTCGTTATGGAAGATGCATCGACCTTTCCTGACTGATAAGGCTCCTAGTTCTAATACCCTTCTAGCCGAAGTCACCACTGTCAGAAACAAGGTCTTCATGCGTAACCTCTTATGAGGAACTTTCCATAAAGGTTCAAAGGGTGCTGTGGTGAGAGCTGATAGCTCTACGTCTAATTGCCACGAATCAAATCTGTGAACGACATGGGGGGGGGGGCTGGTCTGCGCCACCCCTTTGAGGAACAAGGCTATGTGAGGATGCCTGGTCAAAGGAACCCCTGCCATCCAAGGTATGATGGCCGCTATGGTCACTACCTGGCAACGCAGGGTTGATGCCTTGAATTGCTGATGAACCATGTCCTGTAGGAAGGCCAGTAGTTGGCCCAAATTCAATGGGTTAACCTGTTAACTTTGTCACCATCGACTGAAGGCTTTTCATGTGGAATTGTATATGCGTCTGGTAGATACTTTCTTGGAAGCCATGATTGTTTCTAATACTGCCAGAGAATAACTGAGTTCTAGGAGCCCTTGCCTTTCAGGCACCATGCAGTCAGACAAAACCAATCTGGGTCAGAATGCTACACTGGTCCCTGTGGAAGCATGTCTTGAGTCACTGGAATATGCCATGGGACATGTATGGATAATTCCCCTAGAGATGGGAACCATGGTCTGCGAGGCCACTCTGGAGACATGAACATCACTTCGACCCGCTTCTGATGTATCTTCCACAAGGCTTTCAGTATCACTGGTAACGGCAGGAAGGTGTTCAGTAGTCCTTTGGGCCATGGAGATGTTAGGGTATCCGTTTGCTCCCACCGAGGATGGTGGTATCTGAAGAAGAATCGTGGTACTTGATGACTGGATGTCGAGGTGAAGAGGTCCTGAGTTCCAGGGTGTTATGTTCATCCTCCTTTCTTCTTGGTTCCAGGGACCTTGTGTAGAGAGGCTCTCCAGCTGGATAGACTGGCATCCATGAAGATTTGTATGAGGTTCTGGATATAGGGTTGGCCTCGCCTTAGTTCACTGGATTTGTTCCACTAGATCATGCTTAGTGTCACTGGTAATGATCAAGTCAATTTCTTGTCCCTTTTTGGGATGATCTCCAAATGGTAAGGACGGAGGAACCAATGAAGAGGCCTGGAGTGTAGTCGTGTCCACGGAACTGATCCTATGCATGATATCATAAGATCCTGAAGGCGTGCCATTGACATTAACTGGGTGGCCTTGGCCTTGGAGTGGACAGATCAGAATGTCATCCAGGCATGGGTGAAACTGAGTTCCTTGTCTTAGCGTCAGTGCCACAAGCATTACCGGTACCTTAGAAAAAACTCGGGGAGCCAAAGCCAGGCCGAAGGAAAGGGCTCTGAACTGTAAGTGATGATCTTGGTATGAGAATCAGAGGAACCTGCAGTGTCCCGTGTAGACAGGGATGTGCAGGTACGCTTCTGTGAGATCAATTGAGGCCAGGAATCAGGGCCTCTGTGATGAAGCACAGGGTCTCCATGTGGAAGCATTTGTGTGCCACAAACCTGTTGACATGTTTTTTGGTTGATAATGGCTCTCCAGTATCCATTTTTTTGGGGAACCATGAAGAATATGGAGTAGACTCCTGAGTGATATTCTCATGGAGGAACTGGATCTATACCTTGTACCTTCAAAGATGGTTTATGACTGCTATGGTCTTGTGTGCTTTTTCCTCCCAGAGAGATCTAGGAGATCCAGTCTGGGGGGAGACTGATTAACTCTATGACATACCCGAACTGGATGGTTTGCTGAACTCACTGGTCTCGTTGTGATCGTAGCCACTGTGTTTGGAGTTCTTGAAGCTGTCCCCCCACCAGGAGGTGCCTAGCATCACAGTTTTCCGTGTTTGGCTGATCTGTCAGCCCGATAAAATTGGAATTGAGGTGACCTGTTGTAGTGTGAACCACTTCGAAAGGACCCTCTGTTACTTGACCACTGCATTCTCCTCTGATCGGGTCTGGACCGTGGCAGTGTGAGATGGGAACTAAAGGGTTGTGGTGAGAAAGTTCTCCTGTCATTCTTCTGTAGGTTTCTAGGCATGGCCTTCTTCTTGTCTCTGGTCTCAACCAGAATCTTATCAAGATTCTTCTCAAATAATCTTCTGCCTTGGAAGGGATAGGCCATCACGACAGACTTGGAATGAAGGTCTGCTTGCCAGGCCCTCCTTGTAGAGGATGCCGCTGCCATCAAACAGGCTGCAAACGTCATAGTGTCCAGTGATGCTTCTGCTAAGAAGGTAACAGCCTTGAGGATTCACTCCCTCAGCTGCCCTCTTACTGTCACTGGGGATTAGCTGGCTCTATTTCCAAGCCCAAACAACTGGGACCCTAAAGATAAGTGGCTGCTGCTCTGAGGTCAATGCTGTGGCCTTGTGGGACTTCTGGGAGGCGTAGTCCGTTTTTCTATCCAAGGAGCCCTTGATGGAACCCATTCCATCCTCCGACAGCAATTCCATGGATTGCAGAGCAATAGGGAAATCCACCAATGGGACCTGCAGCAATTCCACGGCATATGGGGCTAAAAAATAGAGCTTTCTTGTAGCGTTAGGAAACTGCCTATTAGCCAAGGGTTTGGCCCATTCTGCCTCCACTAGCCTTTCAAAGTACTCAGGGAATGAAACAGGCCTCTTAGAGAATAGCAGCCTTAGAAAGAACTCTTTAGATCCTTTAGGTCTAGATCTGCCCCCTTTTGCTTCCTCTCTAGGATTAAGGTTTCAGAGAGGTCCAGTGCCATAACACTTAAGCCCATTTAGCCCATTGATTAGGTGGGTTGGTTCCTCCTCCACTATCCGTTCTTCCTCGGAGGAGAACTGCCCTTCCTTTTCTCATCATCTGATATTAAAGAGGGGGTCATATTACCAAGGGAGAGGCTGGTATGAATGCCTGCATAAGAGACCTTTCTGGCTGCTTTAATAGGCCACTGTCGGAAGTCCTCCCTATAAGAAGTGGCCTGTCACTCTCCGATCCTGTGCCTGGCCATGGAGACATGTGGGGGAGATCTTGGGGGGGGGGAGATCAGTGGGACCCCTGGGGTGAGAGGGAGAAGAGCACACCTGGATCTGTTGCAACTTTTCACTTAGGGCCCTCCTAACTACTTTCCTTAACTTGTTGGGACAGGATGGCCACTCTCCCACAGCCTCGAGGGAAGGGCTGTGGCTGTACATAACCCCTTTGAAGCTCCGTCTCCGCCATCTGGTTTGAGGGGAAAGACATCCAGGGAGCCGAGTCTACCATCATAGCCGCTCAGGGACAAACTGGTAGCCATTAAGGCCGCTTTTCCATTGGAGGCCCTTTCGCACCATTTCTTGGCTGTGCGGTTTGGCATTTCTGGTTTGGTGCCGAGCTTTCCTCCTCTTCTCTCTTGCGGTGTCTGGGGCTTCTGAGCCCTCCCCTTGCAACATGAAGGCCAGCAGCCCTGGGTCTGCGCCCTCCTCCAAAAGAAAGCCATCTCTGCTGGGCTCTTCCTGAGCCTCAAACTCCATAATAAGGAGGGGGGGAAGAGGAGGGAAGGAGAAGAGAAACGAGGTGCAAAAGCACACAAAAATAGGCTGGAGCTGAAGAATGCTTGGGAGAGTGAAAAACTCTCCCTAAAGCTGTAGAAGGTAAGAAAAAGAGTCAAAAGAAGGAGTCAAAAAGAACAAATGGGGGGGGGGGGAAGGTGGGTAGCTGCTGTGGAGAGCTATTTCCCAGCTGCTCTCCCTGTTCGAGGCAAGAAACAAACTAGTCTTGAGAGGCTCCCACGCGGGAGACAGAAAGCGACAAAATTAGTCCTGCCTCCTGAGCGACCAGTGGGAATCACCCAAGATCAAGATGCCCTCCTCCTCAGAGCAAGAAGAAAAACATACACACACACACACACACACACACACACACACACACACACCACCTGACTTCTTGGAGAAAACCATAGACCTGGGAGGGACGTAACTGGTATAAGTACTGAGCTCTCTACAGTTTAGGAACAGAGCCGGCAAGGCCATGGTGGGTGAGAAAGTGCAGTCTAATCAGAACTAACTTCAAAAGGGTGGTTTGGGGGACCCTGCACAGTAAACCAGAACAGAATCTCTAAATGCAAGTCAGCTTGCTTCTTTGACATCTTATTGGCACAGTTATCTTTCCATAAACACGGGCCGTATCAAAGCATGAAGCAGACAAATGCTCACCTTGCGGACAGACACGCGGCAGATACAGGGATCCAGGAGGCCTGTGGCAGGATTAGCACTCATTTTGCAGACAAAGGTGAATTTCTTCTTCCAGCGTACACAATTTTCCTGAACCTCTTCTCTGTGGGGAATAAGAGCAAAAGGGAGAGAATGTTAAATCAAGCTTCTGCTTACAGATCCCACAGCCAGCAGTTTCCATTTACAAAAGAGATCAGGGAAGAAGAGCGTCAGGTTTCCTCAGCCAGAAGCAACAACCTGGATTAAGTCCATTAGGGTCCATTATGTCCACCTGGGACTTTGTACATTGAGTTTGCAGCATGCATTTATTTGCACTAGCAGCTAAGAGAACAAGCCTAACAGTGTGAACAAATAGGGACCTGTACATGAAGGGAGAAGAACTTGGGGTTAGAGCTAAGTCGCCCTCAGATGCCATTGGTCACCCTCACCCTGCAAAGGGGCAGTTCCTTGCCCAATTTACAGCGAGGCTCAATCCTGGGGAGGTAGGAATTTATTGTAAAGTCCCACCAATACCATTTTTGACAATGGTGGAGAGTCCATCCTCCCTCCTTTTGGGCTGATGTGCTGCTATCTGCTGCCCATATCCAATGGCATCCTGTAAGCAGGACCATCAGCTCCCACTAGTTTTGGAGGCCAGAAACATTCTGACCTCCCCCATTTTGTTTTGGAAGAAGAGACCCCTTTCCTATAGCCTGCTGCACATATGCCATCTATAGCTAGAGTCCAGAGGAGACTAAATGGGGACATCCTACTCCTACTATTTATATATATTTTAAAGTTTAAAAAAAAATATTCTGTAAAAAGAACGTTGGGTACTAAGCTTTACAAGTAGGAAAGAGCAAGAGTCCAGTAGCACCTTGAAGACTAACAAAATTTCTGCCAGAAATTTTGTTAGTCTTTAAGGTGCTACTGGACTCTTGCTCTTTTCTACTGCTACAGACAGACAAACAGGGCTACCCATCTTAATCTAAGCTTTACAAGTTAATCCTCAATTCTATAAACATCTAATAACATCTGTAAGTTCCAATGGCATGTTTATGATTTGTTTATTGAAGGCAAAAGCCAATACAACATACACCCCTACTGGCCACGCCAGTTAAACATACAACCACAACCACACCATGATTTGGTGTTTCTGAATGCCAGCATTGCTTGGAACCTCCATGTCATGCAGGAGAAAGCCGCTTCTACTGAGATCCAAATTACAAGTGACAGCGGGCACAGCTATCCTCTGTAGAATTGCCAGGTCCCTCTCCGCAACCGGAGGGAGATTTTGGGGGCGGAGCCTGAAGAGGGCAGGGTTTGGGGAGGGGAGGGACTTCAATGCCATAGAGTTCAATTGCCAAAGCGCTCATTTTTCTCGCTCTAGGTAAGAAGGGCGTCTTCAGTCTGGGTTATTTTCCTTTATTTGCTAGGGAAGGCAGGAATCAACAAAATTTGTAGGCCTTCCGGTTCTCTAGGGGAAATGACCCCCTCCCTTCGGAACGCCTCAGTTTTTTGTTTCCTGCCTTTGTCAGGGAAGCAGGTTGCCGCCGGTTCTCCGCCGTTTTTCCTCTAAATTTGGGTGAAAGTTTTCTTCCCCTAGCTTTTCCTTTTCCCCTTACCTCCGTGTTTTTTCCCCCCTTTTTGTCTGTTGTTTGCGGGCCCCGGGGGGGGGGGGAATTTCGGTTTAAATTTTTCCCGCCTTTAAAAAAAAAAAAAAAAAAAAAAAAGATGGCGGACGCCCACCAGGACAAATTCATTTCGTCCATAGATTTGGACCCGGGCCTCCTTGTAGCGGCGGACCACAGCCGCGGAGACTCATCGCAGTCCCAAAAAGGCCCCGATCCGAAGAGGAAAAGAAAACTGAATCCTGAGGGAAAAGGGGACAAAAAGTTTCCCTCCTCAGGAAAACGTAAGAAGACTGGCGAGGCTGCTAGCCAACCGCCACACATACCCGCCGCCACATCGGTGGCGGAGAGGGTCAAGTTAGGCGCGGCTGCTAGCCGGACGCCTGCCGAGGCTGCTAGCCCGGCGCCGAGGACCCCGCGGGCGGCTGAAAGCTCCGCGGACCCATTCGGCAAGGAGAGACCCCTGCTTACCGCCGCGGCTGCTAGCCAGGCTTCCCCAAGCGGCGATGGAGCTCCAGACCCCTCTTCGGCAGCACAACTAACGTCTACCGGTAAGGTACAGACGCTCGCGGGGGTTTTGGAGTTGGGGGGAATGGCTGCCTTAAGAGCTGAGCTCACGGAGCTCCTAAGAAGTGTTTTTGTTGACGGCCTACAAGCGGCCCAGCGGACCCCCACCCCCTCAATCAGAGACCCAGAGGACTATCAGGATCCTCTAGAGGGCTCTAGTACACAGCATAGACAAGCTGTGCCTGCGGGTGAGAGGCCTGTCTCCAGCAAATCCTCCCACCAACCCAGGGGGTCGGTAGTAATGCAGGCCCAATCCTCTCCAGACTCTTCGGATGAGGAGAATGAAGAAGGGGATTATTCATCCACTGAGGAAGATCTGCCTAAGCCAGAGGAGAAACAGCTAAGGCTTTTCCCTCAGGAGGATTTCCCCTCGCTCTTGATTAAGACTCTAGAGGCCTTGGACTTATCTGAACCACAGGACCCACAAGCTCCAGACAAGCTTAAGGGTTCCAAGGAATTTTTCCACAGGCATGCCAACCCCGCTCGGGTCATACCAGTCCCAGACTATTTCACCTCTCTCATTACTGCTGAATGGGAAAAGCCTTTAGCAGGCAGACAGACTCCTGCCATTGCTAAGAAGTTCTATGACTTAGCCCCTGACACGGCCCGATTACTGCAACCCCCGATAGTGGAAGCACCTGTGTGTGCGTTGCACTCCAATGACGTTGTGGCTAGAGACGGTAAGGGATCCATCAGAGATCCTCTAGACAGGAAAGCTGAGATCTCTCTCAAGAGAACACACGAGGCTTCTGCTCTAGCTGTCAGCGCTTCGGTCACTTCAGCCTTAGTGTCCAGAGCGGCCATTGTGTGGACACGCAAACTTCAACAGATCGTTCCTAAAGGAAATAAGAAAGCCCAGGAGGGAGTGTCCAGAGTCCTAAAAGCGGTCACCTTTCTGGCCGACTCTTCTTTAGACACTCTCTTTTTCTGCCAGAGCCATTGCCACCCAGTTAGCAACTAGGAGAGCCCTCTGGCTTCGACCTTGGCAGGTGGACCACCATTCCAAGGCTGACCTGATGGGATTCCCGTATCAGGGAAACAAGCTCTTTGGCGACCAACTAGACCCTATTCTAGTTGAAACAAGAGACAAGAAAAAAGCTCTTCCCAAGAGCTACAAGCGGGAGCAAAGGTCCTTCTCACGTTCCTTTCGTTCCTCCCACACACTCCAGAGATTTAGGGGCGATCAACGAAAGGGATCCTGGGCCTCCGCCAGGGGTTCCTTTCGGAGGGGAGGTCGTTTCTCCAGATCCCCACGCTCTTCCCATCCTCCTGACAGGTCTGGGTATGGGCCTCAACAACCCAAACAATGACTCCAGGATCGACCCGGTGGGGGGCCGCCTCTCTCGCTTTGCGAAAACTTGGCAGGCATCACATGCGGATCATTGGGTATCCTCCATCATCGCTCAAGGATAGCTACTCGAGTTTCGCAGGACCCCACCAGCAAGATTCATCTCCAAAATAAATCTAGGCAAAGAAAAATTGCTCCGAACAAGAGAAGCCATCCAACATCTGCTAGACATCCAGGCCATAGAGCCCGTCGAGTCCTCCGAGCGTTCCTTGGGAGTCTATTCCGTGTTTTTCACGGTTCCGAAGAAAAATGGGGACTGGAGAGCCATCCTGAACCTCAAATGGGTGAACAAATTTGTCATCTACAGGAAATTCAGGATGGAAACTCTGAAGTCCATCTCGGAGACCTTAACACCTCGAGCCTTCCTTACCTCGGTGGACCTCACCGAAGCGTATCTCCACGTCCCCATCCATCCAATGCACAGGAAGTACCTTCGCTTCTCCTGCCAGGAGGACCATTATCAGTTTCGGGCCCTACCTTTCGGTCTAACTTCCGCCCCAAGGGTCTTCACCAAGATATTGGTGACCCTCATGGTAGAGGCCCGCAAACAGGGAGTCCAGGTACACCCGTACCTGGACGACATCCTCATATGTTCTCCCTCTCAAGAACTCAGTCGGATTCACACCAACATCGTGATCAAGATTCTACAGGACCATGGCTTCCTCATCAATTGGGACAAAAGTCAACTGGTTCCTTCTCAGACGCTGACTCATCTCGGTGTGGTCATAGACACTACAACCAACTCCCTCATCCTCACGAAGGACAAGGTGGAATCCATCTCGTCATTAGCCAAACAGGTGGCTGCTACCCAGACATCTCGTCTTATGACACTTGCCAAGCTCCAGGGACACATGGTGTCGTGCATCCCGTCGGTACCATGGGCTCGTTTCAGGGCAAGGCCCTTACAGTGGTTCCTTCAACCGTTCCAGAAGGACATTGCCAAAAAGCGGAACAAATTACTGATTCTCTCGGACGCTGCTCGAGCGAGCCTGACTTGGTGGACGCTCCCATCCAACCTATCTCGGGGTCTCCCTTACATCCACGAAACACCTACTCAGTTGTTCACAGACGCAAGTCTAACGGGATGGGGAGCTACTCTCCGAGGCCAACCAGCGCAGGGAGTCTGGGATCTCAGTCAGCAGACAAGGAGCATCAACTTCCTAGAGATAACTGCTGTATGGAATGCCCTTCTGCACTTCGGTCCCCAGTTGCAGGGGACTCATCTCCTCATCAGAACAGACAACATAGCCACAAAGGCTCATATAAACAAGCAGGGAGGATCCAGATCGTCGTCTCTCCACAAGCAAGCCTCCAAGATACTGGAGTGGGCCGAGATCCATCTAGCCTCGATATCAGCGGAACACATCAGAGGGGTGCTGAACACCCAGGCCGATTGGCTCAGCAGGCAACGCCTCGACGAAGCCGAGTGGGCCTTACACCCAGAGGTATTCAATCAGATGGTCAACAGGTTTGGCCTTCCACAAGTAGACCTTTTCGCCACTCCAGCCAACTCCCAGCTCAAAAGGTTCTATTCCAGATATCACCAGGCCGGAGCGGAAGGGACGGATGCTCTCCTATCCCCGTGGCCGAACGGACTGCTCTACGCATTCCCACCTCTACCTCTCATTCCCAGAGTGCTCCGGCGCATTCGGAGCCTTCGGACCACAGTACTGTTCATAGCTCCGGACTGGCCAAGGAGACCTTGGTATCCGGTATTACAACAGCTATCCATTCAGCCTCCCTGGCGACTTCCAGTCAGACAGGACCTTCTGCTCCAAGGACCGATTTGTCACCCGGATCCCGGGTGGTATCGTCTAACCGTTTGGCACTTGAAAGGCGAGGCCTCTTAGATCAGGGGTACAGTGCCGACATCGTAGATACCATCTTAGCCAGCAGAAGACCGGCCACACAAAGGATATACGGAGCTACCTGGAAGGTGTTCGCCACTTGGTGTCACCGCAACTCCAAGAATCCACTAAAACCGAAGGTACCTGACGTCTTATCCTTCCTCAAAGACGGACATAAACTCGGTCTTAAAGTCTCCACATTACGACGACAATTGGCCGCAATAGCCACGCTGGTACCTCGTATAGGTCGGTACCCTCTAACAAAGCATCCTCACATCTGTGCCTTCCTTAGAGGAGTTAAATTGACATCCCCTGCGGTGGTTCATAGATTCCCTTCTTGGAATTTGCGTTCGGTTCTGCTAGCCTTGACCAAACCACCGTTTGAACCCCTTAGAAAAGTTGACCTTAAGTGGCTCCGCATGAAAACCTTGTTTCTTACCGCAGTCACTTCAGCCAGAAGGGTTTCGGAACTTGGAGCACTCTCCGTCAGGCCAGATCTTTGCATATTTCGCAAGAATAGAGTGATTCTCCGTACTGATCCTTCTTTCATTCCAAAGATTCAGACTCGCTTTCACCTTGAACAGGAGGTGGTCCTTCCTACCTTCTTTCCGAATCCTTCTAATCAGAAGGAGAGAGAATGGCACTCCCTAGATGTAAAAAGGGCCTTGCGCATTTACATCAGAAAGACTCAACATATTAGAAAGTCAGAGCGTCTCTTCATTACCTTGACGGCACCCAATAAGGGAGGCGCCATGTCTCGGGCAGCTATTAGTAGCACCATTAAGGCCTGTATTGCCCAGGCCTATAAGACTTCCGGAGTGGGAACTCCACCTGGCATCACCGCACACTCGGTCAGGAGTGCGGCCACCACGGTAGCATTTAGACACAAGGTGTCTTTGGAACAAATATGTAATGCTGCTACTTGGTCTTCCTTGTCAACATTTACCAGACATTATAAAGTGGACTCTTTTTCCAGAGAGGCATGTGCCTTTGGTCTGGGAGTCCTTCAGACTGTACAGGAGACCTAATTCCCACCCAAGTTCACAAATAGCTCTGGTAAGTCCCAGACTGAAGACGCCCTTCTTACCTAGAGCGAGAAAGAGCCTTGGTTTCACTTACCGTGAAGGCTTCTTCTGCTCGTAGGTAAGAAGGGCGTCTTCCCCGCCCTAGTTAAAAAAAAAAAAAAAAAAAAAAAGAGAGAGAGAGAGAAACAGAAGGAGATAGCTACTGCTACGGGAGGGTGTCTTCTGTAAGACGTGTTTCCTCAATGTTGAAGTTGAATGATTGTTTCTCGTTACCAGTTGTTTTTTCCGTCCCTGTGTTCCTCGTTTATTAGGGGCAAGAATTATAAGGATTACTATATATTGGCATTTTTAAGCTTTTCAACTACTGAGGCGTTCCGAAGGGAGGGGGTCATTTCCCCTAGAGAACCGGAAGGCCTACAAATTTTGTTGATTCCTGCCTTCCCTAGCAAATAAAGGAAAATAACCCAGACTGAAGACGCCCTTCTTACCTACGAGCAGAAGAAGCCTTCACGGTAAGTGAAACCAAGGCTCTTTCTCCAGGTGATCTGATCTCTATCAGCTGGAGATCAGTTGAATTAGCAGATCTCCTGCTACTACCTGGCAGTTGGCAACCCTAGTTCTATGGCTGCTAGCGCCATTTTAAAAGCATTGTAGTTCTTTAAAAATTGCCATGAGACCCTGATGCAGATCAGGCACGTAACAGCCCCAGGAGGTCTCGTTTCTCCCCTGCACCTTTTCAGTGCAATGAGCACTTGAAAAAGCATGGGGGGCAGGAGTTCCTGGGGCTCTAGTGCCACAAGTCTGATCCTCTCTGGTCCCCCACCCCACCCTCAATCCAAACCATTTGCATGGTTTTGTTAACATAAATGAGCTATGAATGGTCTCTACGTACCCTGTACCCCACCCCCAATTCTCACATTTCTCCCCCACCTTTCTTCCTGTTACAGAACAGAAATGTTGATTAGGCAGAGAGACAGCGATATGCAAAATGTCATATGTCTCCATTACCTGCTGCAATGAAAGCTGCAAACCAAAAGCGTTTTGCCTGGCTTTCTGGAGCCCCAGAGTAATCATGTCCCACCCCCACCCCCCATCTCACTCCAGAAGCCTTACCTATAGAAAACTGAAGGTGGAAACAGCCGAAGCCCCTTGCAAAGAGCGATGCATGTTCACATCTCACATCACACATATTACCTGTGGCAAGCCACCTGGAAATGCATATTGGAATGTGGATGGGGCGGGGGGGAGAAAAGCAGCAGAAAATGATGGCATGGGTGGCAGGAGCAGGGGGGCAAAAGGGAAGAGAGCGAAATGACAGGACACAGCACTTTAGATCTAAGGCTAAGGTGTAAGAATGGAAAAGAAGCGGAAATGTTTAGGGATGCCTCAATTGAAGGCAATGGAGGGCTTAATAACAACAACAACAATAATAATTTTATTTGTATCCCGCCCTTCCCCAGAAAGCTGGGCTCAGGGTGGCTAAAATGATGTAATTACAAAAATGTAGTATACAAATTTAAAATCAATCTAAAAAGACAACTAATAATCTTAAGCAGAAGCTTGATTTAACACTCTCTCCCTTTTGCTCTTATTCCCCACAGAGAAGAGGCACCCAGCTACTACATCTTAGGGAGGATTGTTACTTCAAGGTGGCCGTGTAGCAATGTCCACTGTTGGTGTTACTCCTTTTGGGGAGGATGGAGGCAGAAAGACAAAGGGAAAAAGGAAGGGTGTGAAAGGGGGAAGGCAGAGGAAAGGAATAATGGAAAGGACCAAGGAGGGATGGAAAAGGAAGGGAAAGTGAAAGGAGGGGAAAGGAGGCTGGCTCTTGATCTATACCATTGCTACCCTCAACCATAAGCCAAGATTTATCAGGGATGGGGTGAACAATGGGTGGAACAAATCCTTTTTTAGGATGAAGATACATAACCAAGAGTGTGTAGTGAGTGCAGTGGGGGGTGCACTTTATGGATCCAAGAAGGCTAGCTTGATCTATTATAATTGGTCCTTCCTCAGCCCAGAGACAATTAAGTTCTTAAATTATAACTCAGAGAGGATAAAAAGGGGAAAGAAGAAAAAGGTGAAATGATCTTGAGCAGGAATTATCTGTACCCGCTAGCTAACCATTTAAAGAGCACATCAGGAGAGAACAGAGTGGAAGAGAAGCTGCATCAGGGAGGCATTAGATAAGGCAGTGCTTCAATAATTAAAAGCAACTCCCCCCGCTCTACCCCAGGAGTAATGCAAGTGAATGGAATCAGCCTGACCAGGAAGAAAAAGCTTTAATCCCAGCCTGAGAATGCTCTGCTTTCAGCACTTGAATATTCTGTTACTGTGCTGAATACTTAGGTGGATAGATAAAAAGGGCTTTCCAGCATGGTGTAGTGATAAAGAGTGGTAGACTCTAATCTGGTGAACTGGGTTGGTTTCCCCACTCCTCCCCACAAAGCCTGCAGGGTGTCCTTGGGCTAGTCACACTCTCTCAGCCCCACCTACCTCACAAGGTGTCTGTTGTGGGGAGAGGAAGGGAAGGAGATTGTCAGCCAGTTTCTCCTTAAAAGGTAGAGAAAGTCGGCATATAAAAACCAACTCTTCTTCATCATCTCACCAGCCTCACAAATAATAATAATAATTTTTAAAAATAGGACCGTAGCACAGTGGTAGAGCATCTGCTTGGCATGCAGGAGGACCCTGGTTCAATCCCCGGCATCTCCAGTTAAAGGGACTAGGCAAGTAGGTGATGTGAAAGACCCCTGCCTGAGACCCTGGAGAGTCACTGTGGGTATGAGTAGACAATACTGACTTTGATGGACCAAGGTCTGATTCAGTACAAGCTTCATGTGTTCAATTTCATGAGTTTCTCAAAGTTATAGTAGGTGCATGTAGGCAAACTGCCTAAATTAGGTCTTTGTCACACAATGATACCCTGACTTGTCAGAAGAAGTTTCTCTGCTTAGTACTTTGAATGCTATTCTTATTTGTCACAGGTGAGAAGCCTTCTCTATTAACCTCTTACCCCCCCCCCCCCAATTACAGGATGTCTTGTTGGCTTTGCCAAGAGCAGGTGAAGGAGAAGAGGGGAAGTGCTTCTTTTGGTGTCTTTACATGTGCCGCAATAAGAGGATGGCTGTCCTGACCTGGATAGCCCAGGCAGTCAGAAGCTAAGAAGGGCTGAGCCTGGCAAATATTTGGATGGGAGGCCTCCAAGGAATACCAGGGTCGTGACAGGGAGGAAGGCAATGGCAAAACACCTCTGAACGTCTCTTGCCTTGAAAACCTCACTGTCAGATGTGACTTTACAGCTAGAAAACAAGGCTGGCTGGGCGAGGAGCTTTGTGCCACCCTAAGCACCTTTTCAAGGTGCAATCGGCTTGGTTTCAGGTGTTTTCCAGGTGTTTTATTGCATTTTAGTGCCTTGCATCTCACTGTGGGACAGCTTGAGAGGAGCAACCAAATACCAAGGGCCCAGTGTAACTGATGTACTGGGATGAAGAGGGACACGCCTTAAGTTATTTTTTGGTGGTTGGGCAGTCACCTAGGATTTTTGAAGTGGAATTCCAGAAATAAGATTCATACCACAACCATAGGGTCTGGGTTACATGTGGTATATTTTGCCTGTCCATCTCCTACATTTAAAGAAGAAAATTACAGGGAGCATATTTGAAAGCTGACCTGGGTGAGACTGAAAGGGTATATAACCGCTGAGTATACAATTAAAGAAAGAGAACACCCAAGCCAATAAGGTGCCAGAGGCAAGGCCAGAAGACAGAGGGGAGAAACAGCTGCCAACGCTGCCCAAACAAGATTACAAGGCAACCAGGTTTCAAGCTAAATTAGAAGCCAGAAATAAATGTATTCAATTCTTAAAAGTTTACTCTGTGCTCAAGGAACAAAAAATAGATTAGACCATGGTCAGGCCATAAGTTCTAGTTTATGACTAAGGCTTACAAATGGTTGTTTGGTATCACTTCTTTATTCCCAGAAGAAAGTCTTCTATTTCCCCCCAGTTTGTATTGAATATTTAATTCATACCCATACACCCCAACGAAGAGAGCCAAGGTAAAATATACCAGTTCTTACATGAGCCAGCACATTTAGTTCACAGAATAAGTACCAACATGCACAGGATTACAAGAGTTGGGCCCAAAAAGAACACTGTGGCCCCATCCTGTTATCTACTCAAGTGGGATGCCTTGGCAAACAAACTATGGCCACTGCAAAGTAGGACGTGAAGGAGAGAATCAGAGCATGGAAGGGAAAGAGGGAGCACGTGAGCCTGAGGCAAGGAGCCATGATTCAATCACAGCATCTGAACTGCGCTTTGGAAACTAACCAAAGAAATCAGAAGGCTGCAAGGCGGCAGGTGAAGCTGAAAATGGGAGAAACGATGACAGAAAGGATGACAGAAAGGAAGACTGGAAGTTGATCCATTAACAGTCCAAGTTATGCAGAATGGAAACTGGCTGGTTCTCAAGAAATGAGCAGCAAGGCTGGTTACAAAGTGCAGCTAAATCTGAATAAGTTCCATATGGACAAGTTTAATTTTATACCAGTTTTAATCCAAATAACATTTTAAAGAAATCTCCATGCACTCTCACGCTGTAAATATCAATAACATTAATAGTAAGCATATTGCTAGCTGCAGTAGTTAGCTCTATTGTCTTCTTGCAGAGGCAGCATACACATTTTCTGTAAAATAGGCTATTTTCCCTTTAAGTTCCTGAAATCACAAGCAGATCCAGTTCCTACTGCAGCGATACCGTCAGTTTTACATCAAAAGACGGAAGTAGAAAAGGCCAAGCACTTAATGCCAGGCATGCAAACATTCCCCAGTGGCACACAAAGGCCTGATTTAGATTGCGCCATTTGAAGATGCTGCTTAGCTTTGCTTATTTGTCATTCTCAGGGTCATTGTGCTTGGGAGATAGCAGTAAGGGCTTTCAGGGGGCAGCTAAGATACAAATCTGGGTCAAGCCCTTGAAGCAGGACTAATCCCTTTATATGCCTGTGACAGATGGCTCTGCCCTGGCATGCTGTCTCACAATTGTGTTTGGCAATGCCCTAGTAGCAGCAAAGCAGGGTCACACTACCTGTCCCTAATCAGATAGGTGAAGACAACCTCTTTTTAAGAAAAGAGGTCATTTCCTTTGTGAGTCCCTCCAACCAATTGTAAACGAGCAGCTGTTTTTTCAATTGGCTCAAGAGTGGTCGCTTAAAAGGAGCAAGCGGCCTACACAGTCTTACCTAACCTTAGTGTCTTTTGCCACAATGGTCTTGAACACAGACCACATCCTGTTTTTGCCCAATACAAAGTATCACAGTGCTACCTGCCAAGGCACAGTGGCAGTCGTAGAAGCCAGACAGTGCAAGAACACACATGAAGCTGCCTTATACTGAATCAGATCCTTGGTCCATCAAAGTCAGTATTTACTCAGACTGGCAGCAGCTCTCCAGGGTCTTAGGCAGAGGTCTTTCACATCACCTGCTTGCCTAGTCCCTTTAACTGGAGATGCCAGGGATTGAACCTGGGACCTTATGCATGCCAAGCAGATGCTGTACCACTGAGCCTCAGCCCCTCCCCTGTGATACCTTCAGTTTTAGATCAAAAGAGTTCCCCAGGTTCTTCATTCCTTTATAGTATTATGGCTCGGCTCCCTAGCTTATTTATTACAACATTTGTCTGAGGATTCGAGGTGGCTTACACAGCCACCTCAAGATGCAAAAACATCTTATTCAGGAGTCACAAAATTCCAAGCAGCCTCTATTTCTGGCTACACTCTCTGCCAATGGCAGCACCTTTCGTTAGCCTCCCAAGAAGACAATGATAGCCTTTCATGCCCTGCAAGGGGGTGGGGGGGAAATACCAGCAACGATGCCCTCCGTATCTCAGCAGACAGGCCATTCTGAAACATTGGTTTTTGTTGGTGCCAGCACAGAACACACCAGCTTAAGGGAGGGTATCGTGAAGAGGCAATTATCTAAGGAGTGCAGTGGATGCACTTGAGTGTAATGGGAGGACGGCCATCCATTAGGTATGAGGCCCCCAGGCAGTGCATTACGAGATGACCATCACCTTGTAATGGGGCCAGAAGCAAATAGGTCACCCAATGCTGAAACATGGGTGTTATTTCCCCACCCCACCCCAGCAGCTAACACCAGACGCCAGGACTGGCTACTGCCTTTTGTACTAATTGATGCTTCTGATTTTCAAGGGCAGCTGCATGTAGAGTGCATCACAGTAGTTCAGCCTAGAAGTTATGGTAGCAAGGCTCAGTGTCGTTTGATACTGTTATCTCCCTATCTGCACGATGCAACTGAAAGGAGGAACTCCCTTCCCCCGGATGTGGTGATGGCTGCCAACTTGAAAGGCTTTAAGAGGGGAGTGGACATGTTTATGGAGGATAGGGCTATCCACGGCTACTAGTCAAAATGAATACTAGTCATGATGCATACCTATTCTCTCCAGGATCAGAGGAGCATGTCTGTTATATTAGGTGCTGTGGAAGACAGGCAGGACAGTGCTGCTGCAGTTGTCTTGTTTGTGGGCTTCCTAGAGGCACCGGGTTGGCCACGGTGTGAACAGACTGCTGGACTTGATGGACCCTGGTCTGATCCAGCATGGCTTTTCTTATGTCCTTATGTTCTAAGGCACCATTTGGAACTAATTGCCTGGAAGACAACTGTTGTTTTTTTAAATATCAGCACCTGACCTTTCCTTGTAGTCAGGATTAAGTAAATTGATGTGCTGTAGTGGCATGATCCTCTGATCCTGGAGAGAATAGGTATGCATCACGACTAGTATCATGATACTATGATACTATCATGATACTGTGCTTTCAAGAAGCACAGATTATAACTCTCTCTGGGACGGGGCGGGTGAGGCTTCTTATCTAAGCCCGATGGACTGTGGCTCCCAGTTTTTAGCTTGGGAGCTGAAGAGAGACACTGGGGTCACATGCTCTTAAAAGCCTTGGACCAGCAGTCTGGCATTCTTGCTACTGTCCTTATAGGGTTGCAGTGCAACCAAGGAAATATATTCCCATAAATCAAGGCTGTGCATAAATATTTATTAAAACTGATTTTTTGTGTATAGTTTTACATTGATGTTCACCACCTTGAACATCTCTTAAATAGAAAGGGCGGATATAACATTGCAATAAAATATAAGCAAAACCTAGATTGCTGGAAAAAGAGTTTGCTTAGTAGCACAGTACGCTGTGATTCTGCCATGAGAATAAGCACCTCTAAGCCACACTAGATTGACTTTTGTTTGTTTTTTAACTTTTAATACTTTAATTAAAACAAACAAAATGAAATATCAAATACAAAGATACATAAAATACATAACCATGGGCATCCTTTATCAGCACAGGGAAATTACGGTATTAATTCAGCCTATTTTATAGCCAGGCAATAGGAACAAAAAAATACTCTTAAATTACAAGACTGGTTGTTGAAGATAAAAGAGCTATACACCCGTGTGAAATTATCAGCATATCAGAAAAGCAGACACACATTTGGATTAGACCTACTATGGTCAGGGGCTATACAGACCAAACAAACCAGACGGCACAGAATGAAGCAAGATGCAGGTTATACTACAACCATATTCCCCCCCACCCCACAAGGCAATATGTGAGCTATCAAGTTGCAGAGTACTAGCACCAGCCTAATGCTGACCCCACATGCAAACCTCACCCCAAAGGCTAGGTGTTCTCAGCAAGCCTACTGAAGTTTTTAAAACACGCTGCTTTTCAAGCTTTCATAGCCACTACAGATGGCTGCACTTCACAAACTAGATGAAAAGGTGTTGCCCACAAAAAAAAAACAGGCAACATCCTGTGAAATACAGGCATAAACCAGCTACAGATTAAGGAAATGGGGGGGGGGGAGAGAAGAAAGACATTGCATATTAAGTTGCAGCCACAATGTCCTTTAACACTGAGTACACAGCTTGCTGGGAGTAAAGTGTAGACAACTGGGGAAGGCAATGTTAAACCACCTCAGAAGCATTGTCTGCTTAGTAAACGTCATGATGTGACGTCACCCCATGGGCCAGTAATGACCCGGTGCTTGCCCAGGGGACTACCTTTACCTTTTAGTGTGTACCATTAGAAAAGGCTGTCGTTTTTGACACAACCTTTCTGTTTTGTAAACTGACCGGCACATTTTAGATGCAACAGTTCCATAGGGCTTCATGGGTAGATTCAGAGGACTAAGTGTAACCGGGGAAGTTCTGGTAACTGTATGAAGTGCAGAATAGCAGGCACACAGTAACATGAGATTCACAATGAGGACAATCACCACAGGGAGACTGCTCCCCACAAGGAAATACTCACTGCATAGTGATATAATCAACAACACCACATGGCTCTTGGTTGTCTAAACCTGCTTCAAGGCGTCTATATTTAAACACCACAACACACACCTCTTGGTGACCTAGTAGTACATTATATAAACTTGGGGTACGTGCCTGGACCCTTCTGGCAGCTTGCAAATGTCTCCAGAACGCAGAGATGGATCATTTCATACCATGTAAGCATGTCTTCGAGAAGGTGAAGATGCTTTTACAAGTTTATGTACATTTGCACGTCGCTTCTCCAACAAGCGCATGTCGAAGATGTAGCATTTCCTTGCACTTAGACTAATCAGAGACATAGTTATGAAACAATCCTTCCAGGGGAACAGTTTAGACTACAGAACAGCAGTTTATTAGATTACTGAGACTCTCATCCCATGACTGCCAATGCCTATATTTGATCCAATTGTTCTGGAATTTAGTTTCTGTCTAGTGTCAAGACAAAAATGGTTTAACTCTCCGACAAACTGTACATAGCTTCATAAAAGGCCCTCCTCAGGGCTGGTCTTGCAACTAAATTTCAGTATGATCCAATTCAGCACACACATCCACTGCACTCATATGGAACAGGGCAGCCTTTCAATGTGACAACAGCTGGAATTGCACATGAAGGAGCAGTGCTAGGGAAGGGTCATAGCTCTGTGGTGGAGCACATGCTTTGCATGCAGGAAAACCCCCTATTTCCAGTCAAAAGGATCTTGGGAAAAGATTGCCTGAAATCTCCAAGACCTGCTGCAAGTCAGAGTAGATATTACTAGGCTACAGGGACCAATCCTCCAACTTAGTACAAGGCAGATTTTTGTTGATAGTTGAGTTTTGACACATGGGCAGTGCATGTTACTATAAAGTATTCCCTCCTTGTTGTGTGGGAAGAAGTGGTTAGTTTCATCTTGCCTGCACCCTCTACACATTGGGCCTTGGGTGGAAGCCCATGCTCTCAATCTTAATTTTAATTGTTTGGATAATTTTGAGGCCAACTTTTGATAAAAGGCTGAAGGCATCTTACAAATGTAAACACACTGTCTTGGACAGTAATATAAAATACAGCAAGTAGAAAAAAAATCCAGAAAACATGGATTTTTCCCAGAGGAGGAGAGTACAGAACTCCACAGTTGTAAGGGCAGCCTTCAAAGAGGTTCTGATGAGGGTCACTGCCAAATATAACTTCTGAGAATATGAATTATCTCAACTAGGCTCTTTTGGATGATCCTGGAGCTACTTGTGGTTGTAGCCAGGCCTTCAAGTACTTGACAGCATACACACATACAAATTATTTTAAAACTCAGATCTGCCATTTTGAATTAGGGCATGGAAACAGCACAGTAGTAGACAGCACAGTTGGTATAATATTGGTTTAACATTTGAGCTGCCATATTCTGTAATAGTTGAAATTTTCAAACTTTCTTCAAAGGCAATCCCATATAGAATGCATTACAAGAGCCCAACCCTGATACTACCAAGGCATATATAACAGTAGACAGGTCAACTTTATCTAGGAATAGCCACAGGTGGTATATCAACCAAAGCTGGTAAAGAGCTCTCCTAGCTGAATTCATTACCTGTTTAGCCAAAGACAAGGAATAGTCTAGGAGTGCCCCACCAACTGCATACCTGCTCTTTCAGGGGGCTCAAAACACCATCCAGAATAGGTCACACATCCATTTAACTTTACCAACCAATCCCCAGTACTTCCCCATCTTATCTAGGTTAAATTGGTTCAGCTCGTCTTTTAGCACTGCCAAACACTGTTTTAGCATTTGCAGTGCCTTCCACAGAATTACAGAATGTAGAAAAAGAGTTGAGTGTCATCAGCACACTGCTGACTATTTGCTCCAAATCTCTGGATGATCTCTCACAGAGGTTTCATGTACATGTTAGAAAAGAATGGAGGATGAGAGGGACCTCCCCACTGTGGGAAAGGCTATATCCAACATAAAATTGCCTCCTAGGGCCTTCCCAAACAAGCAGTCCAGAAGGATTCCATGGTTGTGTCAGAGTAACAAGTTGCCCATAATAATCTGACAGAGACAGTTGAGAGGTAGCTGTCAGATCAGAGGCATCTAGAATGATGCAAGAGGCAGCAATAGCCTTGCAGGTTCCAGGGTGAACTGCAACTAACCGGTTTGAAGCAGTAAAGATGATGTAATACTGTGGCCAGCTCTGCAGGTGGCCTTATTGGTTTCAGGTGGAATTTTGTATATAAGCCTATGTAACTGTAACTCTGTGTTGGGAAGTTTGGTGGAGAGAAGTGTACGTGACGGTTTGTCTTTTATCTGTGCACTGTAAATTAAACACTGTTTTCTATAAAGCAAGGAGTTCTTGTGGTGTGTCCTGGATAACTACTAATCCGCCTGCTTCCATGTCAGGTTGATGGCATAAAAAGCTGTTGAGCAGTTCAAGAGAATCAGTAGGGATGTATATCAGTAGACTAGCCAAGACCATGTTAGGATGATTAAGGCCACAACCACATTGGAAACCAGATTGTTGCACTTTCAGATTCAAGATTTTACATTTTACTGTAAATGCATGACACAGAAGCTTAAGATGCAAGCAGTGACAAACTCCAGAACAGCAACAGCCCTGCTCAAAGGCATTTTGTCTTGGCCAGAAGACAAACCCCAGCCATGACACAAAAAGTCACGCTAGAAAGTCATTCATTCGTGACTTGACTCATGTCATCCAAGGGGGGAAAAACCAGCCACACTCAACAGATGAACATTCAGCTGTTTCATCCTCTACACACTGTTTCTCTCCCAGAACACTGCAGCGATTCTCTAAACAAAAAGCAATCCCACAATAGAAAGTAAATGGCTCAGATGCAGATGATGTCAGCTTTGGTAATTTCAATTAACGGTTGATACAAGCGACACTTAGCTGTTCCATAGTGAACATTTATTGAATGTCACTGACATGGGCTACCACAGCCTCTTACCCATGAAGTCAGACCCATGCTTTCGTTGCCCACACAGCTATTTGAGTTGCAGCCCTACCTCAGGTTTCCTGTAACCTGATGCTATGGTCTAGCTGCTCTCAACATTCTATTCCAACTTTTTAAGATTCACCTTTTGGTTAATCGACAAAATCATATTTATCCCAGGCCTAGGAAGTCCTTGAGCATGTAGATACCTTGTCTCTGGGTCTCCTTGTGTGGCTTTTGGTAATCACACAGAAGCCAACCAGTTTACCAATGGATACAGCAATACAGAATACTAAATATAGCACACTCCAGAATTGATTGATAGACATCTTTGATTTGACACAAGCACCCACACTATTAGGATGGACTACAATTGCAGGGAATCTTCTACAATGGAGGTAGGGGCCAGTTAGACACCAAGGCACAGAAACTTTTAAGAGGGGCAGTGGCCCAGTGGTGGAGCATCTGCTTGGCATGCAGAAGGTCCCAGGTTCAATCCCTGGCATCTCCAGTTAAAGGGACTAGGCAAGTAGGTGATGTGAAAGACCTCTGCCTGAGACCCTGGAGAGCCGCTGCCGGTCTAAGTAGACGATACTGACTTTGATGGACCAAGGGTCTGATTCAGTATAAGGCAGCTTCATGTGTTTAAGATACTGGGACAACAACAAACCACTTTCAGTAAGGATAAATACACATCACCCATTTGAATTTGATTGTTTTCTACTTGTAAACAGACATTTGAGTCACTAGATAAGACCAAAGCAAGCACAAAAGACTTGGAAGAGGGGAGGAGGCAATATGATCCAGTGTGCAGGGAGAAGGTAGGCACACCATGTTTTTACAAAATGAAAAGTAATCATGCCTGGATTGAATTTTGTTGCAGGATTGAGTTAACATGCCCGCTACTTGCCCTTGGGCAAAATTTCTGAACCTTGCTACCGCTGTGCTGTCTCATTGCAATTCAAAGTACAACCAGGTTTCTTCACCAAGAAGTTGCTATTAAAAGTAACATAGCAAAAGGTGCAACAAAGTTTGCAGGGCTTGGACAAGAGATTACAGGAATCAGATAATGAGTTATGATCCAGTCACTGCAAACTGTGTTTCAAGGTACAAGTGAAGCACAGCCTAAAGAAGAGTGGCAACAGTTCAGCCCAAAGGCTTACTGCCACATCTACAAAAAGAACATGAATTGCTTTTGGTGAGGAGCCAGAACAGTTGCCAGAAAGAAATACTGCAAGGGTACAAATAAACTCATGCTGCTGTTGGTGGCAGATGAGTCATGACCACAGCTGGATGGTGATGCTTTATTATTGAGGCACACCTTTGGAGCATTCTGCAACATGGCTAAGTACATGCAGTTTTTTCAAATAAACCCATGCATGTTAGTGGCCCTCCTGTCTACACATATCTGTGGGCTAAAAGGAATGGAGATTTTTTTTTGAAAGCTTCCACGCTTCCTTACCTGCAAACAGTTCTTACTTGCCCAAGGTGAGCAAGCAAGTGTCTATTTATAAACGTACACTTCAAGGCTGGGGTGGAATATGGCAGGCCAAATATCCTCAGGTAGATGAGAATACATGATACCAGTAGTTCATCTAGCCAGCGTGGTGTAGTGGTTAAGAGTGGTGGTCTGGAGCGGTGGACTCTGGAGAACAGGGTTTGATTCCCCACTCCTCCACATGAGCGGCAGATGCTAATCTGGTGAACCAGGTTGGTTTCCCCACTCCTACACATGAAGCCAGTTGGTGACCTTGGGCTAGTCATACTCTCTCAGCCCCACCTCCCTAATAGGGTGTCTGTTGTGGGGAGAGGCGATTGTAAGCTGGTTTGAGTCTCCCTTAAGTGGTAGAGAAAGTTGGCATATAAAAACCAACTCTTCTTCTTCTAGCTCTGTAACTTTGTAGATACAACTCAAGCTTGACTATCTTGACCTTTAATGCTCTAACAGTTTCATCCTTCTCTTATCTAGAACAGAAGACTTCCTCCTCTGCCACAATCCACTGGGACTGATCAGAACAGCCTCTGGAGCTTACTATTGAAGTAACAACTGCTTCAAAATGCAGTAGTCCAGAAGTAGCAGCTGGAGCTCACATCGTCCCAATAGTAAGGGAACAAATTGGTTGCCAGCTACAAGTCAAGGAGCTGTGTTTTTTCAGTGGTAGCCCATATTTTGGAATTCCCTCCACCAGGAAACCCAATGCACCCACTTTGCTGTCATGTTTAGGTGTACAGGGAAGACATCTCGAAAGGTTACGAGTTGATAGCATTGAAATATAACAGTTAAATTGTCAGCATTAAAAATGAAGAAATAAATTGTTTCAGCTTTGAGATAGCTGTAGTTAATTTTAGGATTTTGCTTTTATTGTAAACTACTCTGTAAGTCAGTTCTGACTTTGGAAGCTCAGGGCATGCAGAAAGACTTTTTGTGTAGCTGCCTGCCCCACAAGTACAGCCAGTAAAACATTATGCTGCTGACTTAACGCTATGTTGACACATTGTGAGCAATGCAGGAAAACTGACTGTACATAATAACCCTGTTCTGGATTTTATATAGATACCACCCCCTTGCTTTGGAGTCACAGTCATAAATAAAAGTTAGAACAGCATTCTAATTCAAAAATGTTGTGGAAATAGCAAGAAAAATTATCTCAAAGAGAGAATGGTAAGTGGTAATTAGTAAATGTTAGAGGTAAAAAAATACAGTCACAACAGGGTAATAACACCTTTATTAGGTAGTGAGCAAGTTTTCAAGCTCATGAAAGAATTTTACTAGGCTGGATTTTAAAGGTGGGGGGGATAAAAGGAGGGAATGTTGTAGGGCATGAAGACAAAGCCTTCCAGAGTTTCAGAATGGTTGTGTTTACCTATTTGAGGATACATTTAATGTGTCTGATGAACTGAATTCTAGACCATGAAGACTGATACCACGGTCATTCATTTTAAGGTGCCTTTTGTTGTTGTTGCTATCACAAGCTTCTAGAATTTAAAATGGAATGGGGAAGATGTTAGACTTATTGAGAACAGCAGGCCTAGTATAATAAATCAGTACCAAGAGGTGGTAGTACCCAAGGGGAAGAATGATTCAGCTCTACCTAGCAACATCCATGTTTATAATCCATGCTAGATCAGCTTTCTATACCACCCAGAAGTCCAAACTTAGTAGTCACTACTAGGCTTTGAAGTAGAGCCATTCTGTGAAAATGCATAGTTGTATAATGCAGAGAGGTAGGAGATATTGTAAGATCTTTATGAAACTGGAACTTGAACAACAATTTTTAAAACTGACGTCTCGAGCAACTGTTTACATTAGTGATTTTTAGCTGGAGGGTTGTGACTTGCAACCAAGTCACATACTAAAACAAGGTGAATCACACGAGTAGTATCTATACTCAAATTATTTGCCGTCACAACGAATTCCCCATTCTGCCAGTGTACCATGGAAGGCAGGTCTATGAATGGCTGCTAGCTATCAGGAAAGAAAACCACATCCATAGTCAGAAGAGCAAGCCTCCAGCTTCCAGATTACAACGATTGCTGGAGAAGGTCATTGCTATCACAATCTGCTTCTGAACGCTGCACCACAGAGCAGTTCTTATATTAAAATGTGACAGACCTAGTTACACAATATCTTTTTTGTGAGCCAGAACTCTCTAAAGCAGAGTTTCCCAAACTTTTTGAGTCATGGAGCACTTTTCAGGAGAGAAATTCGTCACGGAGCCCTAATTTTCACCCAGCACCTATATACTAAACAGAATGACAGAATTTTTCTTTCCAATCTCTTAATGGAGCACTAGGAGATGTTTCACAGAGCACCAAGTGCTCCTTGGAGCACAGTTTGGGAACCTCTGCTCTAAAGTGGAGATCAGGGCTTCTCCATCTTTCTCAAATCCCAGTGCATTGTTCACACTGGGTGCTGGAACACCTGTTTTACCTCTTTGTAGAAACCTAGTACAAAACCTTGTTTGTTCACAGCCACATTGGCACAATGGTTCTTCTTCAAAGCATTCTACTGCCAGGCTGCCAATGTTCTATACTGCTCACACCCTTTTAAAGAAACTTCTGTTTCATGATCTAGGCCTTGGGCAATTACTGCCATCTTTATTTTGTTTTTGAGGTGGGTGACGGGAAGGCAAAGCTTGCTTCAGTGGGTTTCTGTCAAAAAAAAACCCACAATGAAACGGGCGATTCTTTCCCAAGACAGAGGAACTTAACCCCCCTCCCAAAAAAAAAAAAGGACTAGGGATCCTGTTCTTATGCACTGTAATTTTCAATATATACCGTGAACATGCAAACAAATCAGAACTAAAAAGACTAAACCCAAACAGGAGTCTTTCCTACTGTTAAATTCTGTGATTTAAAAAGTTATATGAAATATTAATGTAGCTCAAGACAGGAAGTGCCAGCACAACCTGCATTATATAACAGGTGTTATAAAAATAGCCCTGATTACATGAGAGGTCCACACCCCAGCATATTTCGGCATACTCCGTCAAGAGCCTCAGTCAGGTGCTACCCAAGTGCAAAGAATCAACAAAGCCATTGCCCCAAGTTATCAGCACCCTTTCACCCAGTCATTCCGCACTCCGCCCGTATGGCACAGCACATAAAAGGTGTCAGCGGCAAACAGCATTTCAGCACTAACAATGAAACAGCGAGACAGCAACTTGAGTTACAGAAGCATTTCCAGATCACAAGAGAATTAAAATGAAAGGAGCTTGCTTAAAATTCTGTTCCACCCTACGCAGTTGACTTCTCTTCAGAGGAACCAATTACTGTTTGCGACATGGAGTTGCGCCATTTTTTATCATTCCCTCTTGCAGTTTCACCAGAGCAAAAATGATACCAGTGACATGACACAATCTTCAAGAATCCCCAACTCTTTGCATGTACCAATGATGTGGGGCGGAAAGTTTTCCACTCCACAAATATAAACATAGTCTGTTTATCTATAGTTGTCAGGGCTGTTGCGCTGCAAATCAAACAAGTTACCGGTAGATGGGCTAAATGTGGGATATGAAGCATGGACAAACACCAGTGCTTTTACATGGCGCAGGCCTGGCCATGGTATATTCACCATCTTTTGTTAAGATTATTTAGTTTTTGCTAACATTTAAATATTAAAATTATTTCTTTAAGAAAATTCTCCCAGAAAACATCAGTTATATATATAAACCTGCACCTTCAGAGAAAAATTCCAGTACATATTTCTATAAGCTTTCAAAAATATACAGGAAAGCAGTGTGTGGGAGGGGAAATATAGCAGAGGGAGTCTATAAACTTGAAACAAGATGGGTGACACGCAGAGGTGGGGAGCTTTGGGTTATTGTGGTTTTTTACAAGTCACATGTCATATTTGTGTTTCATTTGGACATCACAAGGATAGATTTGTGTACCACCAGTTCCTCTACATATGCATTTGCTCATAGCCAAGCTGCAAATTGCATTACCCTATTCACACATAACAGTTACTGTGGGTAGCAGGAGGCATGCCAGAAATTGACTGAGAAGGGCTTGCCACCACACACAGACTTGGGAAGAAGGGGTCCTCTTCCTTTCCTGGTGCATACACACGTTACCGGTGGACCTGGGCTCATTCCACTTTTCTCAGCTCCTTTGCTAGAGAAAAGAACATACTTCACATAAGTCCTGGTGCATGCAAGGTTCATGCCACAATAAATCTGTTAATCTCTGAAGTGGCACAGGACTTCTTCATGCCTCTTCTTCAACGGACTGACACTACTACCACTCTGGAATCTTTCCAAACACTGGGACTTTGTTATCAAATGAAAAGAATTGGTGACATGTTGAGGCCAGACCAAAGTAAGCAATTCTATATTACATAATATATAATACATTTAGTGCACATAACATGTAATATATTTAGTATACAATCTTGTCATAAGGGACATATGGGCTTAAATCTTACCCAATGACATAGAAGCTTTCAACTTGACTGGATCATTCCGTTCAACGTGTCACCATCATAGTGGTGAAGGGCTCTGACATAGATGTCTTTTCAGAAGAAAAAGGCTTATATTCATGAATAAACTGTCTAATCAATGGCTATTAGCTATGGAGGTCAAGACTAGAACCTTTATGATCAAGAAAAACCTTGGTTTTCTAGACACTACAGACAAAATAGGGGATTACTTGTGAGTTACTTAAAGGCCTCTGGTTACCATTTGTTGGGAGGCACTGGATCAAACCAAAGGAGCACCTTATACAGAAAGGAAGGCTTTTAACTAAAGACAAAGAAACAAGATTGAGTGTACCCTTACTGTGGTATGGTTCTCAAACCACCTGAGTAACAAAATTTCTCATTTCTTGCCTGGTTCTTGCCTTACTTTACCACATTTTAGCAAAAGCAGGATAATTAGAAGATGCAATACATTTAATAAACCAAACTAACCCTCTGACCATGTTTGTACATCACATGGTCTTTTGGCACAGTTTCAATGATCCCAGGACAGCAACTCAGTAAGGGTGGAAAGAGAAACCATCATTATATAAAAAAATAAGAAAAGCACAGCTTTACTGCCACAAGTACGGTGGAGAAACTCTCAAGCACAGACTAGACCATTCACTTCATGAACATAAGCACAACTGTTTTATCTAGTGGGAACAGTCTTTCAAACCTAGGCACTAAAATGAGATTCAAAACCCTGCTGAATGGTACCATCCAGAGATTAGCTCAGAACCATCACACAGTGATATGTGCGTTACAGCCGCCAGCAAGAAAAGTTAAGTGGGCATGAGCAGGACTGCAGCAATAGAACAGCAGCGTTCTGCAGATAGATACTTTTCCTTAGGAAATGAACCTTACAACTCAGGAATTAATATAACCAAAGAGCCACAGGGAAAAACATGTATGTCAAGGATACTTGGAGAGGGAAACCTAGTAGAAATTTTTACATGCGTGCTAGAAGCCTTCAAACCAAGATTAGAGCTGAAAAAGAGGAGAGAGATAATGCTGTGAGAGCAGCATTTAAGAAACCTGGAGGAATGTATAAAGGAAGACAAAAATATGCGTTGTGTCTAGGCCCAAAGTTTATAGAAAGCATAAGGATGTATTGGAAATGGCATCGCTTTGTACTTCAGAAATGAAAGATATAAACAAATAATGTTAAGATGAAGTCCTCCATAGAATTGCTATCGGTGGAAATCCCAGGCCTGAAAAATAAATTTAATATTGGAGAAGTATTATTGCCTACTCTGACAGAGGAGTATCTCAAGATGAGGAAGTCATAGGGACAAGAAAATACTGGTTTTGCTGATATAGTTTTTAATTGGTTTTATTATTGTTTTTCATGTGGTATAGCACTCAGCATACTTTTTGTCACAGAGAAGCAAAGTACACATTTTAAAAGAAATACTAATAGTAACAAGTAGGAAGTATATAGGTTTACGGTACAACATCAGTAGCACTTCTGGAACTATGCATTATAATAGCCAAACCAGACCATCCCTAGACAAGTGGAGATGTATCAGACATTTAAGAAGGCAACACTCAGACACCAGCAGGGAACATCTCCCTGGATATTCTGCAAGACTTAATTTGCCATACTTCATCCCCCCCAAAAAGTGTTAAGAGAGTGACTCCAGCCGAGCTAAAAGCATGCAGACTTGAGCTCAGAGACTACCAGATAGTATGCTACAGAAAATAATTTTGCTTTGGCAATTCATCACCAGTTGATAACAGTCTACACCCACTCAGACTGAATCTTATTTTTGATGGGATTTCATTTTCATTTGTGCTGTGCCTTGTGATATGACACACTTATCTCTTGCCTACTGGTCTCACTTGGCAACACCCACACTTCTTCTGTCAGTACCCATGTGTGTGTGTATTACATACACCTGCCAAGTAAGGATAACTGTGCATCGGATGAAATGGGCTTTGGCCCATGAAAGCTTATGCCACAAAGCATTCGCTAGTCTTTAAGGTGCCATGGGACTCATTTTTGTTTTGTTTTTCATGTAACAGACTAAACACAGCTTATTTTCTGCTCAAGGCTATAACTGCATGAGCAGTACTAGATAGAGATAGATAGCTTGAATTTGTCACAGAAGTTAAGAATGCTCTACTGAAAATCTGGTTGTAAACACAGCTTCATATAGTTTTAAGCAATAGTTGGAATTTCTGGAAGCCAAGACACCAATGGTGACAGAGATTGAGGGCTACCAATTTTTTACTGATTGCCAAGGCACAACATATGGCAGCACCAGATTGGCGTGATGAGAGCTGTAAAGGCAATTTGCCTTCAAAATGTTGTGTTTGTTTTAACCACTGGAAGGCTTGGAAAAAGAACTAGATTAAGTATATTGAGTGCTCACATGAGAGGATGTATTCCAATCATACTCCTTCCCATGTTTAGGATCTCATTTAGAAATAACCCTATCTACTCTCTGATCTTTATGGCCACAGCCCAGCTGGAAAAGGGAATATCTGTCCCACATATGTGCACACACAGACCCTGCCTCCTCTTTCCAGAGAAGAGGGTCTTTCCGGAGAAGTTGGCTCAGTTCAGACATCACAGCACCATGGTTTAAATTAAATTATCTATGGTTATTATGATAAAAGAGGGAATGAACCCCCACCTTTTAAAAAAAATGACTCTCTGGGACTTGTGTTGAAGGGGAGGCAAGGTACAGCCTAAAGCCGGGTCCCCCAAACTTTGAGCCTTCACAGCGTTTCAGATTCTGAATATGGGAAGGGGCCATGTCTCAGTGGTAAAGTATATGCTTGGTGTGCAGAAGGTCCCAGGTTCAATCCCTGACATCTCCAGCTAAAAGGATCAAGTGGTTGGTGATGTGAAAGACTTCTGCATGAGACCCTGGAGAGCTGCTGCCAGCCTAAGTAGGCAATACTGACCTTGATGGACCGATGGTCTGATTTGTGTTTGTGTGAGAAACGGTGGTGGGCACAACAACAAAATGACTGCCATATGAGTTGGTACCAGCCACAAAATGTCAGGGACTGAGGTTATGCATAATTCTAATAATAACTCTCCAACATTTCATGAACAAGTTCTGAGTGACAGGATGCTTTTTAAAATTAACATAGTGCTTTAAAAATGTGTTCTTGTTCACACACAGCTTACCTTTAGCTACATAATGAAGATTCTTGTACTGTGTTGGCAGCTGCCGCCAAAGCTTTTAAAAAAAATATGCACAGAAAATCAGATCTCCAATGGCCAATCCAAGGCCCTGCCCCACATAGCCTGCCCACTCTTTAAAAACACTTGGCAGGCACTAGGAAAAGTGTCAACAGGTGCCAAGAAACCCATGGATTGGGGACCCCTGGCCTAAAGTTAGGATTTAAACAGCCAGCATGGTGTAGTGGATAAGAGCAATGGACTCTAAATCTGGAGAACCAGGTTCGATTTCCCACTCCACATGAAGCCTGCTGGGTAACCTTGGGCTAGTCACAGTTCTCTCAGAACTCTCTCCGCCCACATGAAGACAGGCCATGGCAAACCACCTCTGAACGTTCTCTTGCCTTGAAAACCCAACAAGGTCCCCATAAATCAACTATGACTTGATGGCACTTTTCTCCACCACCACAGGGTTTATATATTTTGAAAATAACATCACTATTCAATGAACACCCACAATTAGAAGAGCCCCACATACTTAATCAGATGCCTGCAGTTAATTACAGGATAACTACACTGTTAGTGTAGTGAACACAGAGAAGATTAGAGCCATGGCTAACAAGCCTAACAGATGAGAATGACCCCAACCCCCTCTTAGAGTACTGATTCCTCTTTTGACTATCTTTCTTCAAGTTCTGGGAAACGCCCCCCACACCATATAAATGGATCGACCTAAGAAATATACATTTTATGCATTTGAAGTGAGCTCTGACTCATGAGAGCCAGCATACTGTAGTTGTTAAGAATGGTGGACACTAATCTGGTGAAGCGGGTTGGTTTCCCCACTCCTCCACATGAAGCCAGCTGAGTGACCTTGGGCTAATCACAATTTGCTCCAAACTCTCTCAGCCCCACCTACCTCACACAGTAGAGAAAGTCCGCATATAAAAAACAATTCTTCTTATGCTGGAATAAATTGTTAGTCTCTAAGATGCCACTGACTTTTATTTACCAAGATCTCATCTAGTATCACAAATATATATGCCTTACAGAGAATCATTTTGCCATTTTTCTCCATCTGTTTTGCAGGCATTAGTCTTTACCCCTTGGCCTATGACCAAGCTTCCAGTTGAGATGGAGGAATTACCTTTGTGGAGGCTATGCTTAGCAAGAGGAAGGGGTACGGAATCTTTTCTCCTTATTTTATGGGGTTGAGCACACCAGCAGAAATATCCTTAATAATGAGGAAATGTTCTATAATTTTAAGGGATTTTATTGAAAAATAGATTTTGAACACACACGAAACCACAGAATCACACACCCCAAACACTCAAGAGCCTAAGAAATAAAAGAGAGAAGGGGGTGGACAAAAGAATATGAGGGTGTTGAGGGCAATATTTACCAGTCAGAAAAATATGCCATCAAATGATAGTGCTGAGCAGCAGCCAGTGTCTCTCAGAAAGAAACAGGTAAGAGGTACAGCGTTTGGATCAGAGAAAAACATGCACAAACATGAATGGCGAAGGGGCTAATACCCAGAAATTAGTCCTGGGGCATATGTTACTGGCAATACAATGGGTTTTTCCAGGGACAAAAAGTTCATTATCTCAACTACTCAAGGAATAATTAAAGTAGGAAAGAAGATGAGATAATGGCAATGGAGAAGAATACCTTAGTTTGCCTGATTAAATACCGACAATGGCAGTTGTATAGAGTTTTAGATATGTGAGGATATTTGGAAATTTTCCCAGGAAGGGAGGAGTAGACAAGAGATGTCCTTGTTTAATCTACTCTGCAAATTAGATGGAGCTGGAGGGTGAATCTAGATATGCTAAAAGACTGGTCAGAGTTCTATGAATGGACTCTGATTGCTGATGGGATTAAAGTGTTGTGCTATCAGTCCCAGATGTCTGCTTGGAGTGCTTCATTAAGGATGTGAGGGAGGCTCCTTTACTCCCTATTGTTCCAGCTTTTCCACCTTGAGGTCAGAGGAATGCAAACATAACCCATCTCTGCCTTACAGTGTTCAAAGCTTTACACAGGTCACCAAGATGCCTTCCAGAGCCCTGGAAACTTTTATTCACCTTGGAAGAGCAGTACCCTGCTAATCCTTGTTAGCCTTGGTTCCATATGCCCCCCAATGGCATACCAGGTTGCTGCGACAGCTTGTGTGTATGCTAAGTGCCGTCAAGTCGCTTCCGACTCATGGCGACCCTATGAATGAAAGTCCTCCAAAATGTCCTATCTTTAACAGCCTTGCTATCCTTCTTATGCTGGAATAAATTTTGTTAGTCTCTAAAATGCCATCTTGCAAATTGAGGGCTGTGGCTTCCTTTATTGAGTCAGTCCATCTCTTGTTGGGTCTTCCTCTTTTCCTGCTCCCCTCAACATTTCCTAGCATGACTGTCTTTTCCAGTAACTCTTGTCATCTCATGACGTGACCAAAATACGATAGTCTCTGTTTAGTCATTTTAGCTTCTAGGGTCAGTTCAGGCTTGATTTAATCTAGAAGCCACTGATTTGTTTTTTTGGCAGTCCACGGTATCCGTAACACTCTCCTCCAACACCACATTTCAAAGGAATCTATTTTCTTCCTATCAGCTTTCTTCACTGTCCAGCTTTCACACCCATACATAGTAATAGGAAATAGGATGGCATGAATTAATCTAGTCTTGGTGGCCAGTGACACATCCTTACACTTCAAAATCTTTTCTAGCTCCTTCATGGCTGCCCTTCATGGCTGCCCTCAATCTCCTTCTGATTTCCTGGCTGCAGTCTCTCTTTTGGTTGATGGTGGAGCCAAGGAATAGAAAGTCTTCAACAATTTCAATTTCCTGGGACAGCTAGGGAGCCAACAACCTATTCTGAAGAAACTGGGAAAGTTCTGGCTGGCCTTTGACTGGGAGCTGTTCAGGAGGATAGGTGTCAGACAAACAAGATAAAAAGCAAGAGCAGGCCACTTAATCTGATCTAATCATAACCAAGAAAGAACAATGGCTGGTTTCCTTCTCTTTCCTCTTCATTACGTCTACCTTTCAAAAAAAATTGTTATTGTTTTTATAAAGAGATACAGAAAGAAAGAAGGGAAATAAGGGGGAAAGGATCAAATCTATTTCTACTTCCAAGCTTTACACAGTCAAAACTATTGTCAAGTCAAAATAACATCAGTCATCTTAGACAAATAACCGTAGCTATAAACACTCATTAAATAGTTTCTAAAATAATTCTCTAGACTTCTCATTTTTAATAAGTATTCATGGCACACGAGTAATGATCATATAGAGGTTGCCATTTCATCACAAATTCATCCATTGAGTTCATTTTTAATAGGTTAGTCTAGCCATTAATGCAAAATCAAAGTCTACTGCTCCATTCTTACTTCTACCTCTTGAGGTACATGTGACAGATTCTGTAGGCTATGGGAACAGCTGCAGTATTTGTGGGCTTTGTACAGTACTGTAGTATACTTAAATATTATTTTGACTAAGTAACATCCTATTTCCCCCTCAAATACATGAACTGTGATTATTCTATCATATTCTCATCTTGTTTCAGTGATCATTGACAATGTGACATGTGCAGTGGTCTAAGCCCAAGCTTGCAGTCTATTTTCTTTCTGTCTGTGTTAAAGCCTAAGTCAACAGCTCTCACTATGATAGGAGTGCCAGCAAAGAAGAGGTTTCTTTCCTACACTTGCCTATTTTGTGCGACTCGGTCCAATTTGAGAATTAGGCTCATTCACACTGAACATGAGTTCAACTGCAGCGCACATGTGAACAGACCACACACAGTAACATTCAGGCTCCTGGTCCTACCTATCTCTGCATTGTCTCCTCCAGTGATTCCCAACATGTTCATGAGCACCATGGCACCCAGCTCTGTGTTTCTAGCACCCACTTCCTTTCCTCTCAAAGCAAATAGCTGATCCTGGACCTCTACCCCATAGAGTTGCTTCAGAAGAGTCCAGGAAACATCAGCTTTGTGACTGCAGGATCCACCCATTCAGAAACAGCTGCCTGCCTCCATCGTAAGATGACACTTGGAACCTGTTAATGTTTTGTGACTGGTCCCAGCACCCAAGGCAGTTATATTACGGCTTGCCCAACTCCCCATATTTGCAGCCATTTTATTGTGGCACCCACTGTGCTCGAATGTGTTCAGACTCAACAATGTTGGGGACCCATTGTCTACTTAGCTCTTATTAAGGATTACTGGAGTAAGCAATAGGAAACTATCTACAAATCCTGAGGGGCATTCAGAATTCTAGTCAGCCCCTTTCCCCCACTTGTAACAGTTTCAGACAACCAGAGGAAGAAGTTCATCTTATACTGTTTATCCCACATTAGAATAAGATTGTAGATTTCTTTTCCAGGCATTTAAAGTAGAACACAGCAAACAGGAATCAAACCTAACATTAAGAAGTTAGCAGATGGTGGCTGATGGCTGAAAGGTACAAAGGACTTACTGAACGTTTGCCTGAGATCAGTATATCCTAGGTGTGCACCATAATATTTATATAAAGTTGTGTGTGTGTGTGTGTCACAGATGACTTAGGGCAACGCCTGGTGGGTTTTCAAGGCAGGAGACATTTGGAGATGTTTGCCATTGCCTGCCTCCGCATCATGCCTCTGGTAGTCTACAGAGGTCACCCATCCAAATTCTAACCAGGGCCGACCCTGTTTAGCTTGAGATCTGACAAGATCAGGCTAGCCTTGGGCTATCCAGGCCTGGGCTTATATAAAGTTGCCTTGTCTGAAATTCTGTTTCTATGCCTTAACTTTTTACTTGTGTCATGGCCGAGGGGAGGGATCTGATGTTGTGTACTTGGTGGACAGTACTGGATTATAGGCATAGGCACAAAAAGGTCTTTTCCCATCACCTGCTACTCAAGATCCTTTAAACCTGAGAGGCCAGGAATTGAACATCGGACATCCTGTATGCAGAGCTGACAACCCACTCTCTTCTCAAACACAACTTCAGTTATTTTGGAGAGGGTGGAGGACTTAACTTGAGAAAATGTGCATATGAACGACACCAAATTTAATGCAATTTGTTTCAACATTAGCGTGTATAGGATTAATGCCTCAGCAGCACAGCTAACACTATATCAATACAGATGCTATCCTGAACAAAAGGACATTGGAACCAATCCTACGGATTTTACCAACATGATAGCTACAGGCCATTAGGTAGATTATTCCACCACATATTTTTTTGCCACCTGACAAGAGCAAGGGTCAAACAGAAAAAGGAAGTCAGAACTACAGGGGCTATCCTTGCATAACAGGATACAGACCTCTGTAGGGCGGAAGTTTTTATCATCCTTTCACAAGAAGAAATGGCAACACTGATCCTAGAGGCTATTGCATAGTTTAGTTTAGTTAAGGGGGTAAGGGAGCAGCTTGATGCTGTTTTCCACTTATCAGCCAACACAGGTGCAAGAAGTAGACCCTGAGAAAAAAAATATAAACAATATGGAACACTAGTGGCCACAGCTCTGGCACAGCAACAAAAGAAACATTATCTGGGACATTTGCATTGCCTACTCCATTGCTTCCTTCACATAGCTTTCCCACTTCCCACTCGTAACTGAAGTATGTTCTCAGAAGCGACTGCCATCTGGACCTTCCTTGCTTAACCAGTTTTCAAAATTCCAATGGAAAGAGTCCACTGCTGTTCTCTTGTTTATACGCTAGCTTTCCCCCTTGGTTATGCACTGCTAGAGAAGAGCGGAGGGAGGAACAACATGTGTGCTATGTGGCTGATACAGCCTTCTGTCGCAGAATGCATCCTGACGTCAAACGGCTACATTACAAAATGGCTGCTAGCAGTATCAAATTACGTTCAGAAGCTGTCACGGCCACTCATTCTTGCCCAGCTGAACACATTTACATGCGAGCAGACATTTTAATTCTAAACCCAAACCCGAAAGTCTCAGTGTCACAAAAGCTCTCAGCCTTTCTGGCAAAATGGTCGATTCCCGTGCTTGGTTTCTCCAGCAAGATGTATCATGCTTTCAGCTAAGCCAGACGACATGCTTTCTGTTCCAGAAGACCTTTCTCCAAAGCCCAGGTGCATAAGGACCATTTGTGATTGTTCTGAGACAAATTCTACTTCATTTATCCCTGATCTGTATTATGGCAGAAATAAGGGACCAAGGATTAAATTGCTATACTATAAAAGATAGTAATCGTAAATTGTTCTGTCACAGGGAAAATCCATATAGCATTCAAGGACAGAATAGGTTAGGGATAAATCAGCCAGCCATTCTTTTTTTTGTTAAAGAAAAGTAGCAAAAGTCAAGACCTTACTAGTATGAAGCCTTTAGTAATGACCCAACCAAAAGCACAGTGCAAGATGAACCCTGAGCAAGGCTGGCAAGAGTCAAAAGGCCACAGCCTGTAGAGGTTCCCATCTCTTCCCACACCACAGGGCCCTTTAGTTTTAAGAGCTTTAGCACAGCAAAAAACAAACAAACTCAAAATATTCACACAGCCCAGAATCAGTGAGAAATATGGAATTCTCCTTAGGGAACAGATATTCTTGCTAAACATCACACTCTGGGCTTACAAGCCTAGAACATAACATCAGTTTTCCATAGTATTTTCTCTATTGTCTACCCAATATCACCAATATGAGAAAACACCCTGATATGATACGTTTATAACACATCAGGGTGCTTTCTCGTATTGGTGATATTGGGTGACGTTTCATTTTCTCAGCTTCAAAGTCTGGCTCCCTGGAACCCATTGTTGGTTAAGAGAACCAAGGATTGCTACTTGCAGTATTTTTCTTTAGATCTGGGTATACTTCAAAAATGAGGGAAAGATCACTCCAGAGTTGGAGAGAAATCAAAAGTCACAAGTGTTGGCTCTTATGAACACCATGTTAAGTGCCTACTGCCAAATATGGCCAAAATTACCAAGATGCCATATATGTATTACATTGAGGAGCTGGTGGGAAAGCAACCTTTCACTTTTGTGGTGCTTCATCAAGGGATAAAAATCAGCAACTTTCTCTTCAATCTAATTTCTCTGATAAACCAGAGAACACCAAGGTGGCCAGTTCAGAGCCCATCCAATTCAGTTGGTCTATACAACAACTATTCTCGCACATATGGCAGAGTACAGCTAGTCTGCTGACCTAAACCAGAGAGGAAGAAGCAGCAAAATAGGTACCTGAAAACCAGGGGAGGTAGTCGTGGAACTAAGTCACATCCCACTGTTGGGGACCGCATCATTTTTGCCTTGCAGAATCAGAGAAGTTTAAAAATGCACAACACGCTTATCAATATTTAAGTCACTATATGCACATCATGAAACCAGAGTGAAAACAAATAATGAAAAAAGCCCGAAATGCCAACAGAGGCACCTCTTTGAGGGGCAATGGCTACCATGAATGGAGTAGCTGCAGGTTTACTGCATCAAAAACCAGTAGTTTAAAAAGGCCTTCAGATATTCACACACTGCAGCCAATGTACACGTTCATAGAACAGATAAATGGATGACAGCAATACTACACACTGTTCCCTACAGTTTTTCAACACCAGTCATTTGTTACCAGTTCCTAATAAACAAAAGTGAATTCAAATTCTAAACTCAAACACATCCAGATAGAGTTTATGACCTGCATAGGTCATTTCAACCTCAGGGTACATACTTTGTAATTACAAATTTCATAGCTGAAGGAATCCAGACATCTCAACCAGGAATAGTTACTTGGAGTCACAAGACTCCAATCCCCCCCTCACTTGATTTTTACTGATATATAGGGATGTTGATCAATACCCTTACTGCACGACATGTTACAATAAACACAAAGACAATGTTGATATTCTGATTACAAAACGACATCTCGCATAGGTTGGGAGACAACAGAATAAGCAATGAGACCGCAGATATTTCTCCTGCAATGGCAAACTACACCCTTATGTCAGCATTTGGGAAGTTTGCCAAGGAGCTCCTTCCCTGAACACAAACAGCAACCGAGTGATAAGATGACCAACCTCACAATAGCTTGCAGCCATGCCAGGGTACTGGACCTAGCCACTGTGCTCTGATACTGAGAGAGAATTCAATTACAGAAAGGCAAAGCAGGCCTATCGACCAACTTTCAGGATAAGATTCAGTACCTCAAATGCAAACCTTTGGGAGGGTGCAAAAGGGCACATTTCTAAGAATCCAGAATTCTGAACCAACTGGAAGTGCTCACGAGACTTGAAGCCTCTCCAGGATATTTCAAATTCCTGACCGTGTTAAATCTTAATGCCTTTTGCACAAGCTTCCCCTTCCAAGCAAAGCTGCTTTTGTTTCTGCCCCACTTACAGGAATCACAGGATAAAAAGAATAAAGTTAAAAACTAGAGTATTTTTAGACCACCTTTCCAGTTTAAGGAGCTCGATATTCATACTCTCCAGCGTTTCACAAATTAGGAACCTACCCACCCCCCACTCCAAGGATTCACCTCTACCCACCCAAGTATTCAGAAATTAAACCTCAGAGAATGATGGATGCCTCTTAACTAATGCACATGTATGAACATTTAAGATGTGCCATGTAGAACACCACATGGCCCACCATTTCAGATTTTGGGTGAGGCTCATTTTGAAGTGCTAATAACTTTCTGAAAGACAATGGTCTTCCTAGCATATTTTTAAAATAAAGAATGAACACGCCTTGCTTGGTTTTTGAAACAGCACAGGACCAGCAATTGCAGAGCAAATTAATGCAATGTACAGAAGGCAGACAGGAACAGGAGGCTGAAGTTGGTTCCTTATTCCCAGTTCGTTCCCTATTCCCAGTTCCTTATTCACATTTCCTAGTTCCTGAATGATTTTGTGGACATTACAAAAGCTCTACACCCCAAGATATGGATTGTACCACCACATATGATACACCCCCACATTCAGGGGACCGTGCCCTTCGAGATGGCGCATGCTGGGTCCTGGTCCAAAGTTCGGTTCTTGTGCCAGCGGCTCCCAAGTGGGGTGCCCCCAGGACAGATGCCCATACAGGCACTGCACCCCAAAATAATCTTTGGACCACCCCAAATGACACATCCCCACACTCCAGAGACTGTCCCCTCCAAGAAGACATGCAGCGGTGCCCGGTCCAAACACTGGTTCTGGTGCCATTGGCTTGTTTTTGGGTCCCCCCCCCCCGAAACCTGTATTGCAAAGAGGTTTTGAATAAGGAACTGGAGCTCTGCACCCCAAAATATGGATTGGACCACCACATATCATACACCCCCACATTCAGGGGACCGTGCCCTTCGAGATGGCGCATGCTGGGTCCTGGTCCAAAGTTCGGTTCTTGTGCCAGCGGCTCCCAAGTGGGGTGCCCCCAGGACAGATGCCCATACAGGCACTGCACCCCAAAATAATCTTTGGACCACCCCAAATGACACATCCCCACACTCCAGAGACTGTCCCCTCCAAGAAGACATGCAGCGGTGCCCGGTCCAAACACTGGTTCTGGTGCCATTGGCTTCTTTTTGGGTCCCCCCCCCCAGAAACCTGTATTGCAAAGAGGTTTTGAATAAGGAACTGGAGCTCTGCACCCCAAAATATGGATTGGACCACCACATATCATACACCCCCACATTCAGGGGACCGTGCCCTTCGAGATGGCGCATGCTGGGTCCTGGTCCAAAGTTCGGTTCTTGTGCCAGCGGCTCCCAAGTGGGGTGCCCCCAGGACAGATGCCCATACAGGCACTGCACCCCAAAATAATCTCTGGACCACCCCAAATGACACATCCCCACACTCCAGAGACTGTCCCCTCCAAGAAGACATACAGAGGTGCCCGGTCCAAACACTGGTTCTGGTGCCATTGGCTTGTTTTTGGGTCCCCCCCCCCCAGAAACCTGTATTGCAAAGAGGTTTTGAATAAGGAACTGGAGCTCTGCACCCCAAAATATGGATTGGACCACCACATATCATACACCCCCACATTCAGGGGACCGTGCCCTTCGAGATGGCGCATGCTGGGTCCTGGTCCAAAGTTCGGTTCTTGTGCCAGCGGCTCCCAAGTGGGGTGCCCCCAGGACAGATGCCCATACAGGCACTGCACCCCAAAATAATCTTTGGACCACCCCAAATGACACATCCCCACACTCCAGAGACTGTCCCCTCCAAGAAGACATGCAGCGGTGCCCGGTCCAAACACTGGTTCTGGTGCCATTGGCTTCTTTTTGGGTCCCCCCCCCAGAAACCTGTATTGCAAAGAGGTTTTGAATAAGGAACTGGAGCTCTGCACCCCAAAATATGGATTGGACCACCACATATCATACACCCCCACATTCAGGGGACCGTGCCCTTCGAGATGGCGCATGCTGGGTCCTGGTCCAAAGTTCGGTTCTTGTGCCAGCGGCTCCCAAGTGGGGTGCCCCCAGGACAGATGCCCATACAGGCACTGCACCCCAAAATAATCTTTGGACCACCCCAAATGACACATCCCCACACTCCAGAGACTGTCCCCTCCAAGAAGACATACAGCGGTGCCCGGTCCAAACACTGGTTCTGGTGCCATTGGCTTGTTTTTGGGTCCCCCCCCCCAGAAACCTGTATTGCAAAGAGGTTTTGAATAAGGAACTGGAGCTCTGCACCCCAAAATATGGATTGGACCACCCCATATCATACACCCCCACATTCAGGGGACCGTGCCCTTCGAGATGGCGCATGCTGGGTCCTGGTCCAAAGTTCGGTTCTTGTGCCAGCGGCTCCCAAGTGGGGTGCCCCCAGGACAGATGCCCATACAGGCACTGCACCCCAAAATAATCTCTGGACCACCCCAAATGACACATCCCCACACTCCAGAGACTGTCCCCTCCAAGAAGACATGCAGCGGTGCCCGGTCCAAACACTGGTTCTGGTGCCATTGGCTTGTTTTTGGGTCCCCCCCCCCAGAAACCTGTATTGCAAAGAGGTTTTGAATAAGGAACTGGAACTCTGCACCCCAAAATATGGATTGGACCACCACATATCATACACCCCCACATTCAGGGGACCGTGCCCTTCGAGATGGCGCATGCTGGGTCCTGGTCCAAAGTTCGGTTCTTGTGCCAGCGGCTCCCAAGTGGGGTGCCCCCAGGACAGATGCCCATACAGGCACTGCACCCCAAAATAATCTTTGGACCACCCCAAATGACACATCCCCACACTCCAGAGACTGTCCCCTCCAAGAAGACATGCAGCGGTGCCCGGTCCAAACACTGGTTCTGGTGCCATTGGCTTGTTTTTGGGCCCCCCCCCCAGAAACCTGTATTGCAAAGAGGTTTTGAATAAGGAACTGGAACTCTGCACCCCAAAATATGGATTGGACCACCACATATCATACACCCCCACATTCAGGGGACCGTGCCCTTCGAGATGGCGCATGCTGGGTCCTGGTCCAAAGTTCGGTTCTTGTGCCAGCGGCTCCCAAGTGGGGTGCCCCCAGGACAGATGCCCATACAGGCACTGCACCCCAAAATAATCTCTGGACCACCCCAAATGACACATCCCCACACTCCAGAGACTGTCCCCTCCAAGAAGACATGCAGCGGTGCCCGGTCCAAACACCGCTTCTGGCATCCGAGAGGGCATATGCTTTGTCCTTGTCCAAAGCCATGGAAAATCTGAATAAGAAACTGTAAGGGACTTTTCTTGGGAGCTAACTTTGAATGCACCAAGGAGGCTACACCCTTATGTTTAAGGAACAAGAAAATATATTTACATGCCCTTGGCCACTGATGGCCCTGATGCCAAGGAAGTTGACAATACAGCTAACTGTGATCCTAGTGTATATGGACCATGAAATTATAAATCATACAAAAATGGAACTGCATACTTGTTTCAGATGCTTTTTATTGACTGTCCCTGGAAATGTGAGTCTATTCTCCAGGTGAGGCAAGGAACATTAGGTGCACGACTGACGTACAGCAACAATGTGGTTGGGAAATGGATGTCGTTTGAGAAAATTGCTGAAGACAGCTTCTGTAGCCTCTATGTTGCCATGTCCTGAGCTCTGTAGTTCCTTCAGTCCATCATATAGATGCCAGTGGCCCTTCATTCCAAATTTATGGAAGCAAACAAAATGTTGTCCTGTGTTATAAGTTATGCCAACAACTTTGTATCTGGACAAGAGAAAACATAATTGTTTATTATATACAGTTGTTAATGTGTTGCACTGTTGGGGTGGGGAGATGGGAGGAATGCAGTCTAATTTTTTTCCTGTTGACTTTATGAGCAAGTAGAAAGCACATCAGGAGCCCTGTGGTGCAGAGTGGTAAGCTGCAGTACTGCAGTCCTAGCTCTGCTCACTACCTGAGTTTGATCCTGACAGAAGTCGGGTCCAGGTAGCCGACCCAAGTTTGACTCAGCAGTACAACCTTCTGAGGTGGGCAAAATGAGTACCCAGTTTGCTGGTGGTGAAGTGTACATGACTGGTGAAGGCTATGGCATACCACCCCATTTACAAAGTCTGCCTAGTAAATGCTGGGATGTGACATCACCCCATGGGTTAGTAATGACCCGGTGCTTGCACAGGGGACTACCTTACAATTTAAAGAAGACATCAGGTTTTTTACTTCATAGATATTCAATTACAATGAAGCATAATAATGTGTTTAAAGTTGAAAATTGAGCTTGCGACATACATAATGCTAAGCACTGAGATCTCAGCTGGGAAGTTCCGTGGGTCAAATTGGTCTGTATTTCTGTATGGAGTTTTGACTGCAACAGTAATAAGCAGCATACATGGTGGTCCATTGGCAAATAAACGAGAGCCCAATTGGCGTGTGCCTCCGCAGCTTTTTATTCGTGGCCAATTTTGTGACAGATTTCTCCTTTCACATTGATATTGATTCTAACAGAATTTGCTTCCTTTTGAGGCCTATTCTTAATACTCATGTATAGCATAATGCACCCGTTAAATTTACATTTTGCTTTGCCATACCAAAATGGAGCATTTATTTTCCTAGAATTCTTGCTTTTAATGCGGTTGTATGTGAAAGTGAACACACAAAATTTATTGTACTCCTGAATTTTCCTCCCCAACACAGTTGCCCAACCAGCCTGTAATCCAGATTGTGATGTGTTGAAGTATATCTTCCTCCATTCACTTATACACAAAGTGATTGTAAAGGTTGGTAAGCATGAAGCTCTAAATTCCCCAGAAGTGGAAACAGGTAGCTCTGTAGAAAGCATCTGCTGCAAGGTAGAATTTCTAACCACCACCTCTCCATTGCTGAGACTCATCTCATTGTCTCCAGAAATAGATAGCTGATCATCATGAAGGTCAACAGTATTATCTTCAGATAGGTTATCATTGCTAAGTATACTGTTTTTGGTGTCCTCACAGATGGGACAAAGCCATGGTTTTTGCTGTGCAACATTAACTATAGATTCATGGCTTCTGTGAATTGTAGGAAACCAGTCTTTGCATTTATCACACTGCACAGAAGAGTGTGAAACTTCAGGCTTCTTTAAAAAACGAGATGTTTCCGCCTCTTGAATCTTTAGAATGGTTTTAGTTCTTAGTCCCCTTCTGTCTTCATGCCAAAAATTATACAGCCATTTCCTGAATTGTATAGTATTTGAATGTAACTTACTTGCTATCCTTCCCCAGATGGAAGTGTTCTTTCGATAGCCTTGTCTCTGTAGCAAAGGATACTCTTCCAAGAATGCATTTATGATTTTGTCCTCAAAGGCAGGATCATTGTGTCTGGATTTCCAAGGCATTTTAACAAACCGCAGACAATGACAGTGTTACACCAGTTAGATGGGTCTCCTCTTAATTTGGGGGAATCAGCAATATATATACACACACACACACACACACACACATACATACACCTGTTTGTAAATGTTCTAACACAACCTTGGGACAATGAACTGATTGCTTTTATATTACCTTTGAACATTTAGTTAGAAAGGAAAGGTGATAGAAATAGAGAGGCACAATACCCAGATTATTCGGAAAAAGTACTGTTAAGTATTCGCTATACATTTCCAGATGAGTGAAATGGTTTTGGGGAGAGTTTTCCCAGGAAGAAGGAATGATTCCAAGATCCCTGAATAGAATTTTAATTACTTAGGTAACGGCTGTCAGTTATAAAGTGACCTGCAAGTGGGCCTTTAACACAAATGCTAAGGGAGCTGATAACTACTCATTTGTCCTGGAGCCACCACACTTAGGAGCAGATGGCAGAACAAATGGCCTTTGAACCAGGACCCAGCACAAACCCCCTTGAAGAGCACAGTACCCTGAATGTATGATGTGTGGTGTATGATATGTGGTGCTCAAAACTTAATTTTGGGGTGCAGAAGGCTCACAAATGTCACAAACATTTCTTCACAATACAGGATTTTCAGGGGCCACCACAAATAGAAACAGGTGATACCAGAACCAGTGTGTGGACCAAGCAACACTGTATGTCCTTTTGCAGGGGACAGTAGTTCCCTGTACAAAACTTCTTTGCAACACAGGATTCGGGGGGGGGGCACCCAAAAAGAAGTCAATAGCACCAGAACCGGTGTTTGGACCAGGCACCGCTGTATGTCTTCTTGGAGGGGACAGTCTCTGGAGTGTGGGGATGTGTCATTTGGGGTGGTCCAAAGATTATTTTGGGGTGCAGTGCCTGTATGGGCATCTGTCCTGGGGGCACCCCACTTGGGAGCCGCTGGCACAAGAACCGAACTTTGGACCAGGACCCAGCATGCGCCATCTCGAAGGGCACGGTCCCCTGAATGTGGGGGTGTATGATATGGGGTGGTCCAATCCATATTTTGGGGTGCAGAGCTCCAGTTCCTTATTCAAAACCTCTTTGCAATACAGGTTTCTGGGGGGGGGGACCCAAAAACAAGCCAATGGCACCAGAACCAGTGTTTGGACCGGGCACCGCTGCATGTCTTCTTGGAGGGGACAGTCTCTGGAGTGTGGGGATGTGTCATTTGGGGTGGTCCAAAGATTATTTTGGGGTGCAGTGCCTGTATGGGCATCTGTCCTGGGGGCACCCCACTTGGGAGCCGCTGGCACAAGAACCGAACTTTGGACCAGGACCCAGCATGCGCCATCTCGAAGGGCACGGTCCCCTGAATGTGGGGGTGTATGATATGGGGTGGTCCAATCCATATTTTGGGGTGCAGAGCTCCAGTTCCTTATTCAAAACCTCTTTGCAATACAGGTTTCTGGGGGGGGACCCAAAAAGAAGCCAATGGCACCAGAACCAGTGTTTGGACCGGGCACCGCTGTATGTCTTCTTGGAGGGGACAGTCTCTGGAGTGTGGGGATGTGTCATTTGGGGTGGTCCAAAGATTATTTTGGGGTGCAGTGCCTGTATGGGCATCTGTCCTGGGGGCACCCCACTTGGGAGCCGCTGGCACAAGAACCGAACTTTGGACCAGGACCCAGCATGCGCCATCTCGAAGGGCACGGTCCCCTGAATGTGGGGGTGTATGATATGTGGTGGTCCAATCCATATTTTGGGGTGCAGAGCTCCAGTTCCTTATTCAAAACCTCTTTGCAATACAGGTTTCTGGGGGGGGGGACCCAAAAACAAGCCAATGGCACCAGAACCAGTGTTTGGACCGGGCACCTCTGTATGTCTTCTTGGAGGGGACAGTCTCTGGAGTGTGGGGATGTGTCATTTGGGGTGGTCCAGAGATTATTTTGGGGTGCAGTGCCTGTATGGGCATCTGTCCTGGGGGCACCCCACTTGGGAGCCGCTGGCACAAGAACCGAACTTTGGACCAGGACCCAGCATGCGCCATCTCGAAGGGCACGGTCCCCTGAATGTGGGGGTGTATGATATGTGGTGGTCCAATCCATATTTTGGGGTGCAGAGCTCCAGTTCCTTATTCAAAACCTCTTTGCAATACAGGTTTCTGGGGGGGGGGACCCAAAAACAAGCCAATGGCACCAGAACCAGTGTTTGGACCGGGCACCTCTGTATGTCTTCTTGGAGGGGACAGTCTCTGGAGTGTGGGGATGTGTCATTTGGGGTGGTCCAAAGATTATTTTGGGGTGCAGTGCCTGTATGGGCATCTGTCCTGGGGGCACCCCACTTGGGAGCCGCTGGCACAAGAACCGAACTTTGGACCAGGACCCAGCATGCGCCATCTCGAAGGGCACGGTCCCCTGAATGTGGGGGTGTATGATATGTGGTGGTCCAATCCATATTTTGGGGTGCAGAGCTCCAGTTCCTTATTCAAAACCTCTTTGCAATACAGGTTTCTGGGGGGGGGGAACCCAAAAACAAGCCAATGGCACCAGAACCAGTGTTTGGACCGGGCACCGCTGCATGTCTTCTTGGAGGGGACAGTCTCTGGAGTGTGGGGATGTGTCATTTGGGGTGGTCCAAAGATTATTTTGGGGTGCAGTGCCTGTATGGGCATCTGTCCTGGGGGCACCCCACTTGGGAGCCGCTGGCACAAGAACCGAACTTTGGACCAGGACCCAGCATGCGCCATCTCGAAGGGCACGGTCCCCTGAATGTGGGGGTGTATGATATGGGGTGGTCCAATCCATATTTTGGGGTGCAGAGCTCCAGTTCCTTATTCAAAACCTCTTTGCAATACAGGTTTCTGGGGGGGGGGACCCAAAAACAAGCCAATGGCACCAGAACCAGTGTTTGGACCGGGCACCTCTGTATGTCTTCTTGGAGGGGACAGTCTCTGGAGTGTGGGGATGTGTCATTTGGGGTGGTCCAGAGATTATTTTGGGGTGCAGTGCCTGTATGGGCATCTGTCCTGGGGGCACCCCACTTGGGAGCCGCTGGCACAAGAACCGAACTTTGGACCAGGACCCAGCATGCGCCATCTCGAAGGGCACGGTCCCCTGAATGTGGGGGTGTATGATATGTGGTGGTCCAATCCATATTTTGGGGTGCAGAGCTCCAGTTCCTTATTCAAAACCTCTTTGCAATACAGGTTTCTGGGGGGGGGACCCAAAAACAAGCCAATGGCACCAGAACCAGTGTTTGGACCGGGCACCTCTGTATGTCTTCTTGGAGGGGACAGTCTCTGGAGTGTGGGGATGTGTCATTTGGGGTGGTCCAGAGATTATTTTGGGGTGCAGTGCCTGTATGGGCATCTGTCCTGGGGGCACCCCACTTGGGAGCCGCTGGCACAAGAACCGAACTTTGGACCAGGACCCAGCATGCGCCATCTCGAAGGGCACGGTCCCCTGAATGTGGGGGTGTATGATATGTGGTGGTCCAATCCATATTTTGGGGTGCAGAGCTCCAGTTCCTTATTCAAAACCTCTTTGCAATACAGGTTTCTGGGGGGGGGGGACCCAAAAACAAGCCAATGGCACCAGAACCAGTGTTTGGACCGGGCACCGCTGCATGTCTTCTTGGAGGGGACAGTCTCTGGAGTGTGGGGATGTGTCATTTGGGGTGGTCCAAAGATTATTTTGGGGTGCAGTGCCTGTATGGGCATCTGTCCTGGGGGCACCCCACTTGGGAGCCGCTGGCACAAGAACCGAACTTTGGACCAGGACCCAGCATGCGCCATCTCGAAGGGCACGGTCCCCTGAATGTGGGGGTGTATGATATGGGGTGGTCCAATCCATATTTTGGGGTGCAGAGCTCCAGTTCCTTATTCAAAACCTCTTTGCAATACAGGTTTCTGGGGGGGGGGACCCAAAAACAAGCCAATGGCACCAGAACCAGTGTTTGGACCGGGCACCTCTGTATGTCTTCTTGGAGGGGACAGTCTCTGGAGTGTGGGGATGTGTCATTTGGGGTGGTCCAGAGATTATTTTGGGGTGCAGTGCCTGTATGGGCATCTGTCCTGGGGGCACCCCACTTGGGAGCCGCTGGCACAAGAACCAAACTTTGGACCAGGACCCAGTATGCGCCATCTCGAAGGGCACGGTCCCCTGAATGTGGGGGTGTATGATATGGGGTGGTCCAATCCATATTTTGGGGTGCAGAGCTCCAGTTCCTTATTCAAAACCTCTTTGCAATACAGGTTTCGGGGGGGGGGACCCAAAAACAAGCCAATGGCACCAGAACCAGTGTTTGGACCGGGCACCGCTGCATGTCTTCTTGGAGGGGACAGTCTCTGGAGTGTGGGGATGTGTCATTTGGGGTGGTCCAAAGATTATTTTGGGGTGCAGTGCCTGTATGGGCATCTGTCCTGGGGGCACCCCACTTGGGAGCCGCTGGCACAAGAACCGAACTTTGGACCAGGACCCAGCATGCGCCATCTCGAAGGGCACGGTCCCCTGAATGTGGGGGTGTATCATATGTGGTGGTCCAATCCATATCTTGGGGTGTAGAGCTTTTGTAATGTCCGCAAAATCATTCAGGAACTAGGAAATGTGAATAAGGAACTGGGAATAGGGAACGAACTGGGAATAAGGAACCAACTTCAGCCTCCTGACAGGAACCTCTGTGGATACTTAAAGCCAAAGGAAATACAGAGAGTTGGAGCATATGGGTACTGAATGAGCTACAATCCCTTCTAAACCTCTTATGCATGGTTCTCAAATGTGGATCTTGACATGGAAAAAGTGTTCCATCCATTATTTCATGAGTTCCTTTTTTTTTACTTCTAAACTCTGAAGTTAATTGGTCAAATTATTCCAGTTCTTATACCAAATGGAATGGTTAGTTATCTGGGCTTCTCTAATCTCTCCACATCTGTCAATTGTGAAATGACCACCTGCCTGATACAATCATGAAAGCAGAACTAAGCCTCCCACCAAAAAAAGGGGGCGTTTCAAAACACTCAGGGGACACCTGAGCTAAGCAGAAAAAAAATCTTGATGAAGACGGAACATGCTCCAGTGGGCAAGGAATGTAGAGGGCGGCCAACAGTCAGTTAAAAGATTTAAGGACTGGGTGTGTTGGGGGGGGGGGGTTATCCTGAAGTCCCTGGTAGAATCCAGAGGCAGGAGGTTCCACATTGCTTCCCTTCCTGAAATTCCTTGCAGACTGCCAATTTTATGTATTTTTAACAGCTAAATCAAGACTCTAAAAAGAAAAATGTACACTCACATAATCTTCAGAAGGGTTTCAATTACATGGATTCTGAAATCCTTTTATGCCTTCTCCAAACATATCTACATAACTCAATAATTTGTACATTGTCAGAAACAAAAACAAGCCCAAGGAAAGTACCTACTTAACAGTCATTGCTTACTGTTTACTTCCAGTGTCAGAAGACATGGGGGGAGAACAGGACAAACAGAAAAAACTACTGTACTGGGATTTGCTATATGCCACTCTCTCTAGAACGCTGATCTTCAAAGAGCCCATCAGGAAACCCAGAAGTCGATCTGTCCAAAGCCATGACAGATCAAGACAAAGAATTGACCACTTTTCCGGGGTTCCAACAAAAGGATAGGAGAGGCTTGATGTGTCATCAGGTCCCAAGAGAATGGCGGATTCTCTTGAATACGGACTGATTGCTGGGATGGGTGCAGATAGCAGACCATTACTTACCATGGGAACACTGATTAAATCACATTCGGGTGACACATGGGATGGGTGCAGATAAACTTATGGTCTGCTAGGAGTGATGATTAAATCATCTTAGAGTGACACAATGGCGATTAGCTGGCCCCACTGTCCAGCCAGGCACAGCGTGGTTTAGTGGTTAAAAGCGGTGGTTTGGAGCAGTGGACTTTAATCTGGAGAACCAGGTTTGATCCCCCACTCCTCCACATGAGCGGCAGACACTAATCTGGTGAACCGGGTTGGTTTCCTCACTCCTCCACATGAAGCCAGATGGGTGACCTTGGGCTAGTCACAGCTCTTTTAGAGCTCTCTCAGCCCCACCTATCTCACAGTGTGTTTGTGGGGAGGGGAGGGGAAAGGAAGGCAATGGGTAAGGTGGTTTGATTCTCCCTTAAGTGGTAGAGAAAGCATATAAAACCCAACTCTTGTTCAGGGCCAGGGGGGAAAGTACAGCTGCTAACCGCCTTCCTGCTCAGGCTTAACACACAAGATGGATCCAAAAACTCTCTGAGAGGCATCCATTTTGTGGGGAGCAGTGACTTACTCTTTTGCCAGTCTGTGTCTCCCGTGCCTTTGTGGCACACCTTAGCAGGAGGAGGGGGCCAACTGCTTACACCAAATAAAAAAGGATTGAAGATGACTGCCCTGGCAAGACTTTTGAAGCCTGAATATCCACATGCAAGTCATACAACCTTTTAAAAAAATGAAACTGCACTTTAAAACCTTTACTCCTTACCTTAAGCACCTAATTCTCAATATCTTTCAGAAGGGAAGAGTCAAGACTGGGGGTTACAAAACGTCCAATGAAAGGACATCCTGCAGCATCCTCTTAGACATTTTTCGCTCCATAAGATGCACTTTTTTCCTCCTCAAAAGTGAGGGGAAATGTCTGTGCGTCTTATGGAGCGAATGTGCGCACAGAGCCGTCTGAGCGCGCTGGAACGACGCGAGCTGGCTCTGTGCGCCCCGTTCCAGCGCGCCCAGCCGGCTCTGTGCGCCCCGCCCGCCTCCCAGCTGGGAGGCAGGCAGGGCGCACAGAGCCGGCTCGCGTCGTTCCAGAGTGAGCCGGCTTTCCCCGCCCCGACGGCCAGCTGGGGGGGAGGTCTTATGGTCCCGACGCGCACGCACCCAGCCGGCTCTGTGCGGCCCAGCCCGCCTCCCAGCTGGCCGTTGGGGTGGGGAATGCCGGCTCGCGTCGTCCCGACGCGCACGTGCCCAGCCGGCATTCGCTCCATAAGACAAGTTTTTAGAGGAGGAAAACAAGATTTTTTCTTGTTTTCCTCTAAAAACTAGGTGTGTCTTATGGAGCGGTGCGTCCTATGGAGCGAAAAATACGGTACCTATGCAGGCAAGAGGCCTGAGTTCAGATTCATCAACTCAACCACTGACTGAGATTGTTTGGTCCAGACCATTTGCTCACTCAATTCCCAATCTATAAAGTGGGGAAATGGTGACGTCACCCCATGGGTCAGGAATGACCCGGTGCTTGCACAGGGGATCTTTACCTTTTTTTTAATGGTGATGAGCCCCTCAAAATTGCTTTGAGGGAAAACATAGTTGTAAATCAAGAATTTTCACTATGTTGAATCTACCGATCACTTTTTATAACTATTTATATCATTATTTTCTATGTTCTTGGAATCTTGTTAAAAAGGGGAGAAAAAAGATATACAGTGGAAATGAGGCCCCATCAAGACACACAACTTGAACAAATGTTTGGGGAGTTTTATTTGGGTGATCATACACACATTCTCAGGTGTGTTTTAGCTGGTCCCATTACCTGTTTATCTGGCCCTTCAAGCAATAGGTTCAGGGCTATACACATAGTTTCCCCCACACTACTTGAATGTTCATAACAAACCTGAGGGTAACTGGCCCCAAGGTCATCCAGCAATCTTCATGATTGTGTAGGGATTGGAACACAGATCTCTCCATTCTAGTCCCATGATGATCTGCGCTGGACACACAGTCAGCCTGTAGCTGCTTTCAGTATTATGTGTGATCACACCTACCTGGATTACAGAGAAACGTCACAGAGTCCTAAACCTACTCTAGACTGTTGTCTTTACATGCATGATCAATTTCATTTTAATCTAATACAGTGGGGACATGCAACAACAAAACTGGCTAGAGGGAAACAAGGGAATTTGCACATGAAAAAGAAGAGCAGGAAAGACATAGAAAAATCCCACAGCATTCTCCCAACCCTAAGCCCAGCTCTTTGTATGTTCAAACTGGACTGAAGAGGAGGACAAGCAAGAACTGGGGAACATTTTCATAGCAGCTATCTGGAAGTGACATTTACAACTCACCCCAGCTTTCAAAGAGGCTGGAACAGAAGAGAGCCCAGCTGACAAAATACCACAGAGCACAGTAAAAAGAGAACACGTTTCCATGTGCTTTCAGATGGAGCAGGCGGCCCAGGGGTGGGTGGGCAATTAGAACACATGAAACTGCCTTCTACTGAATCAGACCCCCCTGGGTCCATCAAAGTCAGTATTGTCTACTCAGACCGGCAGCGGCTCTCCAGGGTCTCAGGCAGGGGTCTTTCGCATCACCCGCTTGCTTAGTCCCTTTAACTGGAGATGCCGGGGATTGAACCTGGGACCTTCCGCATGCCAAGCAGAGGCTCTGTCACTGAGCTACGGCCCTTCCCCAATTAGGCTGCAGACCCTACTGCCAGCTTTCCACTTTGCTAGATTATGAGCAACCAAGCCTGTGGAGAGAGGGAGAGGGGGGAAATGCATGCATTTGGCTTAAATTAGAGGCAATTTCTCTGCTGGAACACGTCTGCGATCTGCAACAATCACATGCAGAGAGGGCTCCTGAACTTCAGCCAGCATTTTATTTAAAGCAGCCACACAAGGTTAGCAGCCACCACCAGCACAGGCAAACACCACTGCTCCTATATCCAAGGTCAACAAGGAAGAGACCCAAGCGCCACTTTCAAACCAATCTAAGTACTGAAGGGATTAATTCCTTCCTCTTCCCAAGATTCCACAAAGTTCAAATTCCTCAGATAAGCTGCTTTCACCTGAAGTAGTGGGGCAAATTAAATGGGAGGAGGAAAAGGGGAAACACACACAGTTGTGGCAATAAGCAATACCTCTGAAGACCCCAAGCATTAAATCAAGGCTTCTCTAGACTCTAAAGGAAGATATGTCCAACCTCTAGAAAAATAGAATATGGAGAAAAGTACCAGCAAAAGAAAACCTCCATGCCACAAAATTTAACTTCTAACAAAGCAGCTTCACTCCCACACCAAATCAGATTCTGTTCCTTTATTCAGGTCCACATACTTCTGTACTAATACAAGAATAGATTCCAGAAATTATCTGGAACAAGACAGCTCACAAACAAGTCATGAGTTGTTTTGGAATTTGTGCTGGCATGGTGCTAGGCAATAATCAATGTGCACACAGTCACACAGTGTCAACAAAAGCAACAAAATATGATTAGCAGTCACAGAGCTGGGACAGGGTCTTTTTAAAGCAAAGAGAAGCAAAAAAAGGCTATAATAATAATGGCAAAAATAACTTTCCAGAACCAACCTTGCCTTCCTTCAGTCCCTTTCTTCTGCAACCTTTTAGTCTATTGTTTTTTAATGACCACAGGAAAAAAAGCACACCACCACCTAGACAGAATGCTACGCTTCCCAAACCACATGATCCATAATTCTATTATAAGCCATTCCAAAGCTTATCTAAAGGTTGTAATTCATAAAGTAGGAAAGGGAGCAAAAGAAGAGGATCGGAGCTAGACGCTCAGTGCACAATAAGGTTTTGGGGAAAAGATTACCTTCCTAATTAGATATCAGTACAATTACTGTCACTGGTAAAGAGACGTGTGCACCTTTGAGTATAACATATGGCATATATAGGTATCTAATAAACATGCATGCACAAGCTAGGGGCCTGCAAGGACCTGCAGAAGAGAATAATTTGGGAATCCTCTATCCACCTCAAAAATGTTTCTCTCCAGGACCCCATAAGCTCTCAAGGCCTTGACCAATCTGATTTCCCCTTTCCTTTAACTGACTCAATGCCTTCTAGAGCACTGTCAGCCCACAACAATCCATGAGGGTGGGAACAAGAAGAATCTCTCTTTTGACTACATACAGACCCTTACATAGTCTTTGGGTTGCGTAGTATCCTCTGCAGTACTGGAGGGAAGATGCAAGAAAATCCCTTATGAACAGAAACTACATGTCTGCCCACAAAAGAATCGATCGAGCACCTGTTATTTGAGTGTACCTAACACAATAAAATTTGTAGTGAAACTATCAGACTGTTGCTAGAAAGGTTTCCCGGAAGATCTAACAAAATTAGACTTGAATATCTTCTGTCAGATAAGAACCACCAAACGACACGATTGGTTGCCCAGTTTTGCACCCAGGTCTGTAATCACAGAAAAATTTAGAAGGGCCTTTAATCCTGATGAGTGGCAGATATTTTAGTTTCTGAAATGAATTTATCTCTAGTATTTGCCCAGGAGAATGTCAAACTGTTAAATTGCTGACAGATATGTGTCGTTTTAGCTGGTATCTATTAGGACTATCCTGTGTTTATCAAGATTATTTGTATATAAATTTTATTCTTTCTGTAATTAATGTCTCCTTTATATACCTACTGGTCATGGACTGTAATAATAAAGAACTGAACTGAGTTGCGTAGTATTTCAGCTTTCATGACTGGCACAGAGGTGACCCCCTTTACTACATGGGATGCAAACAGGTACAGACAAAAGGGAGGGGCGGGAGGCAGCTGGAAGAGAACAAACTGAAGAGTGTCAAAACTGCATAGAAAACTTCATCTTGGTCTTAACAAGGGTTAAGAAGCTCTTTACAGAAAGACATTGTCCCTCTTCAGAGAATGGCGTACACCATTCCTCTGACTTCCCCAATTCATCATCAGTTAGGAGTGATCCACTCCCACTCTGACTGGATCTTGTGTTCATTACACATCTGTTCCATGGATCTCTGGGCCTTTGAGTCTCACTTTGTAGTCACCTTCCTTCATTTATATTGTTAAATGGAGCATGCATTTATAACAGATTTCCATGCACATTTGGGTACAGGTTGGAAAGGTTATTGCAAAGTCATATGAGAAGGCCAACCCATCCAAAAGATACATACAGTACATTATTTACTACACAGAACACAAAGATATAACCTAGTCAAAAGCATAAATGATCCAATCAGAATGGGACATGTATTAAGCACTCCTCGCTCTGGTTGAAACCAAGCTACCATCTGTATGAGGATTCATCAATACTGACCTGTTTCTTGAATTGCTGGATCTTTTGGGCTTCTTTTTTTAGAAAATCTCCTCTCCTCAATTTCCATCTGTGGCATGTCCACCAACTAACACTTCACACATGTAATGAAGCGGACTTTCGCTCACAAGTGCTTATGCTGGAATGTGTGTTAAGTTTTTAAGGGGCCACAAGGCTGTGCACTTCTTTTGTGCAAGACAGCAAATCAGCTACAGTGCTGGAGTTTCTCATTACTATACGGACAACTGGAGTAGGGAAGGTGATCTAGGTCAAAACGTCTTAAACTGTGGGTTGCGACCCCATATGGGGTCACGTAACTGAATGTGGGGGTTGCAAATTAAAAAATTTTTTTTTACATAAATTTCCTTATGATTATCAGTAAATGTTTGATTTGTATACCTATTTTATATACCTGGGGTCACAAACATTTCTCAGGCAAAAAGGGGTCACGAGTGGAAAATGTTTAAGAAGCCCTGATCTAGATCACTTAAGGGTTATCTCTTCTTAGGATGACAATGGAAGTATGCAGTTTCTGTGGAAGAGCACCAACCCAGCCCCCAGAAGAATCTGAGGATTACACACAGTGGAGTATCTTTTCCCATAGCTTTATATCAAGGGAGGGGGCAACCTTGTGTAACAGAAGAAAAGGTAGAGTTCTAGTCATGCACTACTTGCTCAGTGTGACATGTATCAAGTTAAAAAAAAGAGCCAAAGAACAGCACGGCCCAAATAATTTCTTACCTCGAAGAAAGAGTTGCAAAATCTCCTCCATCCAGCAATCTAATTTTGCAGAATAGGACACCATTCACGAAAGGGACAGCAGTTAGCTCCTCCAGAGTGAAACTGGTTTGAAATTTGAACTTCTTTTTCTTCATCAAAAAAGCCATGGGCAGACTTGAACAAGACCAATATCTTTTTTTAAAATTCCAATTTTTGTTCAAGAAAACCAATAGCAGCAGCTATAAACACAGATGGAACCAATAACGGCGTTTCAAAATGTCAAATGAAACCTAACGGCCCACAGTTGTTCCAATCTTAAAAAAATAAAGGATGAATCCTAGTTCAGTTGCAATAGCAGCCTAGCTTTAAATGGAAAAATCTCCTTCTCTCTTTGGTGGTCGGATCGGGCTATAGTATCATTGCTGATGCAGATTTCAGGCAAGGGGAAGGGCAAATTGAGCCTCTGGTTCATCTCCAAGGGAGGGTTAAGGAGAGGGGGGAAAATCTTAACTCCAGACCAGCAGGAGCTGCTTTGATTAAAGGTGGAAGTGATCCGTTTCTTGCTGGGCCCCTCTCGGAAGCATTGCTGTCTTCTCTCTGAGCTGGTGTATGGCACAGTCAACGCTTCACAGTTTCAGTCTCCACCCCCTGTGCAAAGCTTCAAATGCAGAAAAGCCTCTGCTGCTTTTGCTGTGGCTCTCGCAGGTTTCTTGTCAGCCTAGGGGAGGAAGCAAGGTGGTTAGCCAGAGACGGCATCAAGCTCCTCCCTCTGTACCCATCCCCACCTAATTATAGACAAATACTCAAGTCTTATCTCATTCTGATCTAAGAACCAATGCAGGTTATCTTCCTCACACCCCAAACATCATTCTTTCCTGTACATAGCAACTGCTACTATAATCCTCCTGAAATAATCATGATGTATTTTTATGTGATTTTCAGTACACACCAACAGATATCACAAAAAGGATAATCACGCTCTCCCCGCATTCTTGCATACATCAACAGGTTGTTTGTAAAATTCCATTTGAGGCCTTTTTCTTGTGATTTTCAGCCAGCTTCAAGAAGTACTCAGCCACCCCAGAATCAAAATAAGGGAGAAAGCAGGCAAAGGAGTTTGCTCAAGGTCTTACAAAGCTATGTTACAACTGGACAGCTTTCTCCCAACCTTAACCCTGCCTTTAATTGGCGTTCTTAGCCAATTTTATTCAGCTATTCATTTTCAGTGACTTACAGCATGCAAACAGTCAGGTTTAGCAAAGAAAACCTGGATGAGAAATTATTGACTGTAAAGCAAGCTCAAAGGACGGCAAAAACAAACCCAAGGAATGGATTATCAGGACTTGATCTCTCATGTATTTTGATATGCTAACTTCTTCTCCCATACTCTTTTAAGAAATGTTTCTGAAATTCAGCACCGCCACTTCAGCTTTACCACTCATGCAACAAACTAGACGTTTTAACAACACATAAAGGAAGCTACCAACTCTCCTGAGTCAGACCTACATCTCAAAATTATTCTCTCAACCTTTTTTGCTCCACTCCCCCCTTTCACCATTTTTCAGAATATAATTCCCCCTTCCCAAAATAACTCAAAAAAACAAACTACAATTTTACAGATTGTACATAATCTACAGGACATCACACTTTGCTGAATAGTGGTCCCAATTCCCTCCGAAACCCTAAAATTACCCTCAGGGGGGAAATTCCCCCCTTGTTGAGAACCCATGCTCTAGTGCAGTGGTTCCCAAACTTTTCAGGCCACCGCCCCCTTGGTTCCACAAACTCAACCCCAGTGCCCCCTACCCTATCCTATAAAAGGCATTATTCAAAATAGGGTTTTGCATGATTCACAGAAGATAGTAATAATAAAATTTCCAAACAGCAACAATTAATTGCACAACTATTCAAAATCAAATTAAAGCTTTTTAGTTGAAATTTATTCAACAAAACTGATGAACTTGATCCAGTGGTACCAGCTCTTCAAAGTCTGGAAAAAATTCTATAGTTTCCACCAAATTTACCAGCACGGTGCCATAGCTTGATCTATTGTAAATTAGTGAACAATATAGTTGAAGGGACCTACCTCTAGCGCCCCCTGCTGCCCCCTTGCCTCTTAGCGCCGCCCTAGGTAATCCCCCCCCCCAGGGGATGGTACTGCCCACTTTGGGAACCACTACTCTAGTGCTTCCTTCCTTCTCCTAGCATGTCACATGAACACATAAAGCTGTCTTATACTGAATCAGACTCTTGGTCCATCAAAGTCAGTATTGTCTACTCAGACCAGCAGCGGCTCTCCAGGGTCTCAGGGTCTTTCACAGCACTTGCTTGCCTAGTCCCTTTAACTGGAGATGCCAGGGATTGAACCTGGGACCTTCTGCATGCCAAGCAGATGCTCTACCACTGAGCCACAGCTCCTCTTCATGAAACATGCCTATTTCCATTAAATAACAAATATTTCCCACACAGTCATTTTATTCGGCGTCCTAGCCAGTCATCTCACCCCAATGCGCCTCCCAAGCAATAAGCTCTCCCTTCTGGGCACAATTCAAACAACTGTTCTCAATGCCATGTTTTTCCAGCTGACTTCCACCCTCACCCAGTTCCTTCCTTTGCCTTCCATCTCAGTCCCACTCTTGTTTTTGCCCTCATTTTGAACCAAGGGTCCCCAGCGTGGTGCTCACTGGAGCAATGGTGCCTGCATACACCTTTCCTGATGTCTGCCAAGTGTTCTAGAAGGTGGGCAGGGCGAGGCGGGGCTTTTGCCCAGCAGAGTTTCTGACTGGCCATTGGAGATCTGATTGGCTGTGTGGATTTTTCAAGAAGTTCCTTCAGCAGCAGCTGCCACTACAGCACAAACACCTTTACTACATGACCAAAGGTAAGCTGTGTGTATGAAAGAAAATGTTTTTGAACAGTCTGTTCACTTTAAAAAGCATCCTGTTAAGTTGAGTTTCTGCCTGAAATGGTAAAGAGTTACTACAAGAGTTATGCATGAATTCACTCCCCGACATTTTGTGCTTGGCTCCACCTCGTGTGGCAGCTATTCTGTGGTCGACTCGACCTCTTGCGGTAGAATCCCAAAGGTGCCCACAGGCTCAAAAAGCTTGGGCATGAACACACATTAAGCTGGCTTACACTGAATCAGACCCTTGGTCTATCAAAGAAAGTATCCCTATCCCCACCCCCCGTTCTATGTTACTCTCATTGGGGAGGGGGGCAACCTACTGCCTATTCCGGGCACTATGGGCCAAATTAAGCGCCATCTGGAGTTTTTAATGGTTTTTAATTGGGTTTTATTGTTTGATTTTAGAATTATTACTTTTACTGTTAATATTATATGTGTGATGTTCCCACCCCTGAGCCTGGTCTTGACTGGGGAGGGTGGGTTATAAATTGAATAAATAAATAAATATTGTCCACTCAGACCAGCAGCAGTTCTCCAGGGTCTCAGGAAGAGGTCTTTCACAGAACCTACTCGCTTAGTCCCTTTAACTGGAGATGCCGGGGATTGAACCTGGGACCTTCTGCATGCCAAGCAGATGCTCTACAACTGAGCCACGGCCCTTCCCCTCTGTATTAAACCAACTGCAAAAACACCAGCCTTGTTAGCCCCTTGAACTTCCTATGCAACATACTTAACTCTAGTTTTAAGCTTGCACAGAGCCAAGTTTTTTCTTAGATTAGATCTTCAGGCCAACTCTCAACTGTATGGTCTCCTTTATCTCTCCTTCCCACAGGCCAAAACAGTTTGACTTCCCATTGGATGTTTCAAGCACTTAGGACCAAGTCTTGTAGCAATTTCTACAAATGCAGCAGAAGTCACCTTCCTCCAACACTGTGAGGGCTTCAATCCTTGACATAGGGAATACCATGTGGGGGGAACGCAAGACCGATACTTCCATTTAGTGGAGCATGGGAGGAGTATGCATTGAGTGGGACATTTGAGTCCAAGGACGGAGGTTTATGGAAAAGGTGAGAGTCAAACTGCAGAAAGTTCTTGAGCTGAGCTTTACCATCCACATTTGATTCTCATAATCCTGTTCGTACAAAAGGAGGGGGAAGGCAGAGGTCATGGCGATAGACTGCAGGAAAAACAGGCTACTCTTCTCCTGGCCTCCCATTCCAGGATACAGACGGTATTGGTGGACCACTGGCCAATTCTAGGTAAAACATCTAGCGCATGCTGGCTTGTTGGGATTCTAGATTAGACTAAGGTGGACCTTGATTCCAGTCAGTATGGTAGTTGCTCTTAATGAAGATTTAGGTTCGCTATTGTTTTGTAAATTGCTAACACACCAGTGGACCACAGCAAAAGATAATCCGAGCAAGATTGAAGGCAGCCCACTTCCCCCCCCCCTTCTTTGCCAAGGGGCCCAGGAGCCAAATCACTTACTATCGGTAAGTTAAGAGATCCAAAGTACACACTTCAACTTCATAAATTTAATACACCTCATTGGACTAGGAGGAGTATTCTAATTAAAAACAAGAAATAGCTTATACAGCACTGCAGTCAAACTACTTGTGTTTTAATCCTTTACATGGAAACCCCACGGAGGCAGCTAAGGCTAAAATAACAAGGTCAAACTATGGCAGAGATGTTGCACCATATATTACAAATACAGAGAGAACCAAACAGAGTAGGTGGAATATCTAGCCAGAGAGACCAGATTCAAATCCCTACTCAGCTATGAAACTCAGTAGGTGATCTTGGGCTAGTCACAATCTACCTCACAGGATTGCTGTGATGGTAAATTGGAAGGTAGAACAACTGTGTACATGGTACTCAGTTCCATGTAGTGGCTAGAGTGTCAGTCTAGGATCCGGGAGAACCCGGTTTAAAGCCTCACTCTCCCATGGAAGCTTGCTAGGTGACTTTGGGGCCAGTCACACACTCTCAGCCTAACCTACCTTACAGGGCTTCTGTGAGGGTAAAATGGAAGAGAGGACAATAATGTAAGTTGCTTTGAAACCCCATTGGGGACTAAAGCAAAGTATAAATGAAGCAAATAAATAAAATAATAGCAGGATAAAAATAGGTTTTGAGAACAAATCACTAGCCTACTACAGCAAGAAGAGGGGAAGAAGAGTACCAATACTTGAAAACTAATAGATAGTTTAATGCCACAATAAATCTGCAGGCGTTAAAGGGCAAATGTAATCAAAGTAAAGCCCTTTCACACACACCCCTCACGTTTCCAGTTCGGAAGAAACATGCTTAACGCTTCCATTAAGAAACGCACAATGCATTAATGCGACGGGATTGAAAAATTCCACCATGACAGTCATATTCCTCCATTGGAACCAAACCAAAAAAGGGGGATTGCAGCACCTTAAGCGTCCCAGTGAAGTTTGTTGTGTCAGAACCGTCTCGAGAGCCCTACCTCGCCACCTCCACGAAGTATGACCTTATTTACCACCTATTGCCACTGCTGCAAGCGTGCCAGGCTGGAATACAATTGCACATTGCATGGAAATGTCACAGGCGGGACTTAATGCATTCCAGTGACTCCACTGTTTACGGATTCCCCCCCCCTCCTATACAAGTGTTATATAAAAATTTAAATAAAAACCTGCCAAAAGGAAAGGTCACGAGGCGTTTGATGAAGCAAGCTGTAGAACCTGCTCCAAGCGTCCACCACGATGCATACCTGCGTTTACTGAGAGGTAAGCCTCGCTTTCTATCAATGGGACTGAAACCACCACCACCCCGGAAGCGCTGTATAGGACCGCAGCTCCCTCTTCCATCTAAAAATAAATTGTATAAACTTTTGCTAACGGAACTAATCCCACTACTATTTTAATTAATATATTCTTATCCTACCTAACATTATTAAATCACTACCTATTGTAAAATTGATAAAAAGTGTAGATAAGGGATTAGATCAAAGAGTAAATGGTCCCATTAAGAATTAAATTTCCCCAAAAATATTAAATACATAGCTTAACAATCAACAAAAACAATGAAAGATAAAAAAGGAACCATTATGAAAGATCAAAGAGTATCCTTTAAATGGCCCCATTAAGAATTAACTTTCCAAAAATATTAAACATAGTTTAACAATCAACAAAAACAATGAAAGATAAAAAAGGAACCATTATGAAATATCAGAGTATCCTTTAAATGGTCCCATTAAGAATTAAATCTTTCCAAAAATATTAAAACACATAGCTAATCAACAAAAACAATGAAAGATAAAAAAGGAACCATTATGAAAGATCAAAGAGTATCCTTTAAATGGTCCCATTACGAATTAAATCTTTCCAAAAATATTAAAACACATAGCTAATCAACAAAAACAATAAAAGATTAAAAAAGGAACCATGATTAAAGATCAAATGGTCCCATTAAGAATTAAATCTTTCCAAAAATATTAAACACATAGTTTAACAATCAACAAAGAAAGATTAAAAAGGAACCATTATTAAGGATCAAAGAGTATCCTTTAAATGGTCCCATTAAGAATTAAATCTTTCCAAAAATATTAAAACACATAGTTTAACAATCAACAAAAAAAAAGGGATGATAAAAAAAGGAACTATTATTAAAGATCTTTATATGCAATCCATGGTATATTAACTTCTGTACAGGACCGCAGCTTGAACCTGTTAGAAGTATTAAAAGGGCCCCCAAAATCATTTTTCCCCCCCCCCACTACCAAGTTTGGCTAGATTGCACCTGGCAAGAAATAAGAAAATCCTTCCCAAGGAAACAAATCTCCCCCCCCACAAAAAAAAACCCCTCTGCCCCCCCCAGGGAGGACCATCCTCCCCCCAACTGAGTGCAAAACCCACCCCCCAACTAGCTTCGCTCTCCCATAAACCAGCCCCCATCAACAATTCTCTCCCCCTTCCACACACACCCTTTCGAGGCCCTCAAGACCCCCCCTCCCCCGCTACAGACCAGCTCCCCCATTTTTTTTTTGAGGGGGGGTCGTCCCGCCTCAAGGCCGATTCTCTCACCTCAGCTCTCGCAGCCCCCTTCCACCTTTCCTTGTCGCTGGCCCGGCCAGCACTGCGCTAAACGCGGCCGCTACGCTAACAGCGTAAAAGTGGGCGGGAGAGAGAGGGAGGGGGGGGAAAAACCCCGACTGGCTCCAATGCAGAAGGCAAAATGCTCTCTGTGGATTGGACAGAGGGAAAGGGGGGGGAGGAGGAAAACGAGGTGTTCGGGTTTTCTATTGGGTCCCGGAAGCCACGACTGGTCAGGGCAGTTCGGCGATTGGTGGAAGCGCCTTCAGTCACGCTGGAAAGGGCCCGCCTTCTCCCTCCACCCCCACTTCTCTCTTCTGTTCGCTTTTACCCCAGGGTTTTTTTTGGGGGGGGGGGCGGAGGGAGAGAAGGAGGGGAGGAAAGCAGCTGCACTGGCAGCAATGGAGAGAGATTAAAAGGAGGGCACAGAAAGGGTTAACATTATTGGGGGGGTGGGGGGGAAGAAGAGAGAATGGTGGAAGGAGCGACTGACCAAATGTACAAACCAGCCGAAGTCCCACTTGGAAAACACTGACTGTAATTAATACAGTTGTGGCTAATGTCCTCTATTATACACCAGTTGAAACGCAACCACAACATATAGTTTCAGTTCTTTTATATATATATATATAAAACACACACACACACACACACACATATATATATATACATACACACACATACATATATATATATGTGTGTGTGTGTGTGTATGTGTGTGTATATGTGTATATATGTGTGTGTGTATATATATATATATATATATAATGTTATATATATAATTCCTTTTATATATATATAATTTTATATATATAATTCTTTAATTTATTCTTTAATAATTCTTTAATTTAATTATATCTATATCCATATCTATATCTATATCTCTATATATATATAATTCTTTCATTTTTTATTGAGTCAAAGATTGGTATATAGGATGTATTGTCAAATGAGATGTATAGCAATTATCGAAAAATTATATCTATATCTATATCTATTATATATATCTATTATATATATATAATTTTTCAATAATTGCTATATATATATATATATTAAAATTATATATATATATATATATATATATATATATATATATATAATTTTTCAATAATTGCTATACATCTCATTTGACAATACATCCTATATACCAATCTTTTGACTCAATAAAAAATTAAAGAATTATTAGGTGTATGTCTTCAGTATTAAATATAACTAATTATAATTGACTTCCCCACCGACTTCCTCCCTCCCACAAATATCTGGTGTCTCCTTTATATTAAGTTCTAATCCTTATAAGTCATTAATGTTATATTTTCCCCTTATTTAATATATTTCGATGAGCAATAATAATAATATAATATTAGTAATAGAGAGAAAAGGAAAAAAATCATTTAAAAAATAAAAACAGAGACATAACAAAACACAATCATGTAATTTTCTCCAGTCACTCATCTCTCATATAAAATGGATTATATCTTAAAAAACTTTATATACCCCCAAGTAAAAAATTAAGTTTATATCATTTTTCCTCTACCCCCCCCCCCCCCAGACATTTCCCATATTAAGAGTCAAATTGGTATTCTTCCGGCTTTCTTAACCCTTCTTTTTGAACTTTTTCTTCTGTCTGGAGTTTCTGTTGCCAACATATAGTTTCAGTTCTGATCCTTAAGTTGTATCTCCTTTTAGGAGAAAACTACCTGACAACACTTACCTGAACAACTACCTGAAAATGTGCAAAGGAGGGGTCTTACTGGGCAGCTGTTCTATAACTGGCTCTCTTTCTATTTCCTGGTCCCCGTGCCTGGTAAATTAGTGCCAGAATTTTCTCTCTTTTTAAAAAAAAATGGTTTGCACACACATACGCACACCCCACAACAACTTTTACCAACAACAACCAAAAAAAACCCCTTGGTTTAAGGGTAAGGGTAGTCACCTGTGCAAGCACCGGGTCATTACTGACCCATGGGGTGACATCACATCATGACGTTTACCGGGCAGACTATTTACGGGGTGGTTTGCCAGTGCCTTCCCCAGTCGTCTTCCCTTTACCCCAAGCAAGCCTGGTACTCATTTGACCGACCTCGGAAGGATGGAAGGCTGAGTCGACCTTGCGCCGGCTACCTGAAACCAACCCATTCCTGAGAGGGAGGGCTGAGCCAGTGGCTGGGGGCAGTGCAGGATTCACGCCTCGCCCCCCACTGAAGCCAGCACTTTGCCCTTACCTGCAAGCCCTATGGAACCGCTCCATAGTGTTCCATGGGACTACGCCACCTAAAAAGGTGGTGAAACTCCAAGTAAGGGCAAAGGGGGCATTTGTGGTCTGGGGGGGGGGGTTAGGAAGCTGGCTAAAGGCAGTTCTGCCCCTGGGACGCCCCCTGGGACGCCAGCGCACAGAGGTGTGCTGTCAGGACACTGGCAGGAGGCTGAGCTGGCTTCCTAGGGCAGCACTGCCATGGCAGCACAGGGAGGCAAAGCATGAGCGCTCCGATGCCAACATCCGAGCTGCTCTGGGTGGCGCAAGTGACACGGGTGCTGGTGTAGGCGGCCCGGATGCCAGCGCGGGCCCTTGCGCGCCTCCTGAGGACTTTCGCCCTCCCAGCTCAGGAATGGGCTGTATGGTGTGGCCTCGATACTGTGTACAATTCGGGTCGCCATATCTCCAAAAGGACATCGTAGAGCTGGAAAAAGTAGAAAAGAGGGCACTCAAGATAATTCACGGGTTGGAGCACATTTCCTAAGAGGAAAGGCAAAAGAGACTTTTCAGTTTAGAAGAAAGATGCCCGAGGGAAGGCATGATAGATGTTTATTACATTATGTTTGGGGTAGATCACTTTTTCTCCCTCTCCAAAACAGTAGAATTTGGGGGCACCCAATGAAGTCCCTGGGCAATAGACTCAGGACAGGCAAAAGGAAGTCCTTTTTTACCCAAAGAGTGATTAATATGTGAAATTTAACTGCTAGAGGATGTAGTAATGGTCACAAGTATAGATGGCTTTAAAAGGGGATTAGACAAATTCATGGAGGAGAGGTCCTTCAGCGGCTACTAGCAATGGCCACGGAAGGGAACTTTCACATTCTGAGGCAGTAAACCGCTGGATACCAGTGCTAGGAGGCAACATCAGGGGAAGACCTCGGCCTCTCTTCCCTGTTATCAGCCCTCCACAATAACTAGTTGGTCACTATGTGAGACAGGATGGTAGACCAGATGGATAGGGTTGGCAACCTCCAGATAGTAGCTGGAGATCTCCCACTATTACAACTGATCTCCAGCCGATACAGTTCAGTTCACCTGGAGAAAATGGCTGCTTTGGCAATTGGACTCTATGGCACTGAAGTCCCTCCCCTCCCCAAACCCCGCCTTCCTCAGGCTCCACCCCAAAAACCTCCCGCTGGTGGCGAAGAGGGACATGGCAACCCTATAAATTGACCACTGATCTGATTGAGCAAGAATCTTCTTACGTTCTTACACTTATCCCTTGCTTCCCAGTTTTGGTTCTTGTTCACTCTTGTAGCATTTCAATGAATCAGTTCCTTGGGGAGGGCTGGAGGGGATAGTGGTGATGAATTACCGCTTTTATCGTTTCAGCAAAACTGACTCCTCATTGCTCCTTTATATTTTCCATGATCATCATTTTGTAGGCTGAGTGCAGAAGTTACAACAAGCTGACATGCACAGAACCAGATTGTTGCCATGCTCATTTGTGCCTAATTCTTTGCTTTCCCCCACCCTTCTTGTGCAGAGAGTGATAAAGAAATCCTGGTCAGATACTAACTCCTGTAACCTATGGCCAGGCATACCAATGTAGGTATGTGAGTTAACCAGTGTTAGCACCCCCAAACCCCTAAGATTCTACACCACAACTTAATCCATATTTAGAATTCTGATTGGTAGAGAGTGCAGATTCACAATGACAGGATTGAGATTAATCCATGCCATAATAGTTAAGAGATCTTAGGTATGCACCATTGTTTTGTAAATATAACCGATACCAAGGAACCATAGGAATTCAAGTGAAAAACAAACAAATCCCAGACCCCCAACAACATGGATCATGTAAGACTGAAATCAAGCCCTAACCTTGGCCTAAGATTTACATTCTTTTGAACAATTCACTTCCTTTACTGGAAAAAGAAATAATGTTTTCCTAAATACTATGACATTGACGTTATGGATATCTTTTATGATTATTCCTCTTGACTTCCCCTTTGGACTTTTCCCTGGTGTTTATAGCAACCAGGAATGAGTGTTAAAGTTGACTGGGATCATAAATCCTGGCATTCGCACGCATATTTACCCTATGACTTTTACAAAGAAACATTTCTTTTTGTAAAAGCCCCAGTGTTTGCTTTATAATAAATTGGACAATGTGACTGATCGTATAAATAAACAGGCTGAACACACTGTAATTTAACGACGTTTAATTCCCACAGCGCTACGTTGTCCTTTGCAAAAGGCAGGCAAGCAAGATCTAGGATGACAGCCGTGCAACGCTGAATCCCGCCACGCTGGCACTTTGAATACATCTGTGTACGTGATCAACATCAGCATTTTAAAGAGGAATCTAGGATAAGGATCGTTTCACGTGTTCATAATTTTGCTTCCCTCCTTCAGAGAGCAATTCGTTCAGTAAAAAATACCGCCACATTAAATGCCTGGCATGAAGAACCATGGGGTTACAGACGGGTTATTTCCACATGGGTATTCACCCCAGGTTCAGTGATGTTGGGAAGCAATTTTCCCCCTCCTTCCCCACAACATGACGGTGTACTCATGCACCTCCCAGGGTTTCCCCAGTTTTGCTCCGATCTTTCTCAAACCTGCTTTGTTGCAAAGTTTTGGGAAAGAGCCCAGCAAAGCCTGAATGGCTGCCATGTCAGTGGGAAAGTTTGGGTTTGCCTGCCATTTCCCCTGACTCTGTCCCCAACACACCTGTCTGCATCCCTTTCACCAGGGGAAGGCTTTTTGTTTTTAAATCAGCAGTTGAATATTGTTATATCCTTATAACACTTTGTGTATCAGGTTCTCTGAATTCCCAAGTCTCTCTAGCCCCTTTAATTGCAGAGAGATGTGGGGAAAGGAACTAAGGGGCTAGAGTAGGTATCACTAGCATGGTACCCAACAGTGCCATGGTGCCCACTAGTTAGGGTTGCCAGGTCCCTCTTCATCACCGGCAGGAGGTTTTTGGGGCAGAGTCTGAGGAGGGAGGGGTTTGGGGAGGGGAGGGACTTCTTTTTTATATATATATATATATATATATATATATAATTTTTTATTATTTTTTAGGGAATACAGAAGTGAAAAGAGGGAAAGGGGGAAGTTTAGCATCCGTTTGCAATAAACAATGTTATCTCAATCAATAATAAACATACTTAATACAGAGATTTGCTGCTGCTAATTCAATATATTGGTTTCTAATCTATTTTTGTTTGATGAAAAGATAATCAAATATATATTTAAAAAGATGATGTCATTGAAAATAAACTATGATATATTTCTCTAAAGGTTATCACGATTAAGGTAAACCAAATATATTTATAAATATAAGAAACATCTACTCATATAGAAGGGAAGAGAGATTAACTGGAATCAAGCATTTGAGGACATATACATATACCATGGTAACCATTTTTCATTAAATTGTTCAGCACTTTGCATGTCATCTAAATTCATCAGAAGTCATTTTAGCCAAGTTTGCATATTCCAACATCTTTTCTTTCCATTCGTCTACTTCTGGTAAAGTCGTTTGTTTCCATCGGGAGGGGAGGGACTTCAATGCCTTAGAGTCCAATTGCCAAAGCAGCCATTTTCTCCAGGTGAACTGATCTCTATCAGATGGAGATCAGTTGTAATAGCAGGAGATCTCCAGCAACCGTACCACCAGTACTTCCTCTGGCAAACCCCACGCTATTCAGAAAATGGGTGGGGCCAATGTAATGTGTGGCTTGTTGTTGACTTCCTTTATTTAAATGAATAAGTTTTCAACAGTTGAAATAGTAGCCACAGTCACTGCGTTACTGGGAGGACTGGTAAGCATTCAGGCTTCCCCATCTCTACACCCCACCCCAGCTTTCCATCTTCACCACGCTTGCTGTCCTCCCGATAGATGGACCGTGTTTTCAGTCAAAGTCTGACAGATCAACGGCTTGATTCTCAGTAAGGAAGCTCCACGTGTTCAGCATGGTGGCCGTGTTGGGTTGCCACCCTGCAGGGAAGACCTGGAGATCTCCCAGGATTACAATGCTCGACTACTGAGAACGGTTCTGCTGTAGAAAAATGGCTGCTTTACATGGTGGGTTCCATGACAATATACCCTGTTGAGGTCCCTCCCCAGGTTCCACCCCCAAATCACCAGGAATTTCCCAACGAAGAGTCGGCAATCCTATTGCCATGCAATACTTTTGCAAAGTGAGGAGGAAGGTATTGCATTTGGCTCCACCTTCTATGGCAGCCAATTTGGGTTTGGCTTAACTTCCTGTGATTGTCATTTTAGAGTGCCCACTACCCTCAAAAAAGTTTGGGCTAGAGACTTTTTTTTTTTTTAAGGAAGCTGGGAATTTAGAGTACCGGGCTCACACATTGTTATAACGGTTTATTGATATAATGATATTCAATTGCCATTTTTTAAAAATCCCCATGGGTAGGGTTGCCAGGTCTGGGTTGGAAAATACCCGGAGATTTTGGGGGTGGAGCCTGAGGAGGGTGGGGTTTGGGGAGGGGAAGGACTTCAACGCCACAGAGTCCACCTTCCAAAGCAGCCATGTTCTCCAGGGGAATTGATCTCTGTCGCCTGGAGGTCAGTTGTAATAGCGGGAGATCTCTCGCCACCACATGGAGGTTGGCAACCCTACCTATGCGAGATGGTACGGCTGTTACCAGGTTCCCCATTCCTAGATGTGTGCTAATGGTTCTGACTCCGTGTTGGCTAAATTCACTTTAGCAACCATTTTAGGAGCTAACAATGCCATGCTTTGGAGAAGGTGAGGTCAAGGCTCTCCTCAGGTTAGGCAAATACATGGCCAAAACCTTGGGCTGGGGACTGATTCACTGATGGGATATCAGCATGCCTACCCATTGCCAGAGGGGATTGCAAAGCCAGGCACCAGCCTAAATCTATCAGTGTAATTTAATCAGCAAGGGCAATTCTTCCTGAGTACAAAATCTAATTACTATCAAGCAACCAGGAGGTCTTCATTGCTTTTACTGACTTTCAGTGCAATCCTAAGGAGAGTTACTCCAGTCTAAGTGCATTCTTTAAATGGGCTTAGACTGGAGTAACTCTCTTTAGGATTGCACTGTTTGTCTGAATGTCTCCTCCCAGGGTTGCCAGCTCCAGGTTGGGAAAAACCTGGAGATTTTGGGGGTGGAGCCTGAGGAGGGTGGGGTTTGGGGAGGGGAGTGACTTCATGCCATAGAGTCCAATTTCCGAAGCGGCCATTTCCTCCAGGTGAACTGATCTCTATCCGCTGGAGATCAGTTGTAATAGTGGGAGATCTCCAGCTACTACCTGGAAGTTGGCATCCCTAGGCATGGGTGAAGCCTCCACCCTGCCAGCCATTTTGTCCACCCTGCCTAGATGCAATCACCTTTTGTTACCTTTCTAGGAAGCCCCCTTCTCACAGGTTTTTGTTGCTTCATTGTCAAAGAATTCTCTCCAATAGCTATGATTTGGGCCTTATGCAAGAATGAGCACCCTTTTTGTGTGTGTGCGCTCCGTCAAGTCACATCTGACATATGGCAACCCCATAGGGTTTTCAAGGCAAGAGACATTCAGAGGTGGTTGCCATTGCCTGACTCCATGTCACGACCTGGTATTCCTTGGTGGCCTCCCATCCGAATACTAACCAGGGCCAACCCTCTTAGCTTCTGAGATCTGGCAAGATCAGGCTAGCCTAGGGCTATCCAGATCAGGGCAATGAGCGCTTTAAATTGAAAGAAACCAGACAAAACCCTGCCTCTTGGAACGCACATGCTGGAGAACCTCTGGAAACAACATGAAACACTATTGCTCTATTAGGTGGTATTATCCTATGACAGCCAGTGACTCTAAGCATGTATCTTCTCAGCTTAAGTTAATAATAAGCAATGATCTCTTTGATCTGCTTTATTTTTGCATTAACTTATCTGTTAATAACACATTATAGTAATAGAGGGCTGCATTAATTCAGTTTCCCCTTATTGGGATGGCTAAATTTGCATCTTGTGAAAAGAGGCTTATCCTAAGCAGGTCTGCTGAGAATCCTACTGAACTGTGTTCAATCTGATTTACTCCCTGGAAACTGTTCTTAGGTTGCCAATGATTGGGTTTTTACACATTCTCATTTTCCTCACTTATGTGTTCCTGTTGTTGGGGGGTGGGGGGAGGTTGTTTTGGACTTGTTTTGCTCCCTCTAGTGGTTGGTTTTATGTTATATTGCTTTATGTCTGGCATAAAAATCTGCAGTGTAAATCTGCAGGGAGATATGCCGGACATAAACCAATGTAACCTTGAATTGACCACTAGAGGAAGCAAAACGTGTGCAGAACCAAACCCCTCCCCGCGATGCAGGCTAGAGATGAGGGATCATATGATGGAATGCTTCTTCTGCACACACAATTTAATGCATATAGACAGCTAGCACATAAGGGAGAAAGCTACAAATCTTGCCTTCTCACTAAGATACTACTTTTCTATGTAGAGGGGGTTCGAGCGAGCACCAACCTGAAGCGGTGTGGCCTGGATCCAGATCAACCAAGGCCAGAGAAAGAAAGCAAATCTTTACTAAGTCATGGCTTATTGGTAAAATGAAGCAATAGCAGTCCTGTTGTCGATGAATTCTTTTGCACAAATATGTCGAAAAACCAGATTGTCCTGAACTCGCTTTTAAAATCTCGATACTTCCTTTTATTTTTATTTTTTTAGCATGCTAAGTACCCCGTAGAAAAATGTTTCCCTAGTTTCAGAAGAGGTGGCAGAGGAAGGCACAGTTATAAACAAACTGGTTTAGCTTTCATCCAAGCTGGTTTAAACTGGTCTCAAAGGAATGCAGACCAGTTCCCCCGGCTGCCATTTCTTTAAAGATCAGTTCTTCTCATCTGATGGAACTGAAGCCTGACTAAGCAACGAGGATAATGACTGACTCATGGTAACTGTTCCCAGCATGCACCCTTGATGTTCTTCTGATTTCAGATCTTACCTTCCATCATAACAGGAGCCAGTAAGGACCTGGAGTTTTAACAACATTTCCACTTCTGTCACATATTTCACAGGAAGTCTTAGCAGAGGAAAATTTAGAGGGCTCAGTTGATGACTTGCAGGGATCTGATACCAATCGCAGCTCTTTAAGGAGGTATGTGCAGCCCTGCTGGATAAACGCCTATCTAGCCCAGCACCCTGTTTCTCACAGTTGCCTACTAGATGCTCCAGAAGTAGGGTTGGCAGCTCTGGGTTGGGAAATACCTGGATATTTGGGGGGCGGAAATTGAGGAGGGCAGGATTTGGGGAGGGGAGGGACTTCAATGCCATAGAGTCTAATGGCCAAAGCAGCCATTTTCTCCAGGTGAACTGATCTCTATCGGCTGGAGATCAGTTGTAATAGCAGGAGATCTCCAGCCACCGCGTGGAGGTTGGCAACCCTATCCAGAAGGCCCACAACAAGGGGCACCGAGGCTAAAGCTTTCCCTTGTTGCCGTTAGGGTTGCCAGCCTCCACTGGGGGACTGGAGATCTCCTGGTATTACAACTCATCTCCAGGCAGCACAGATAAGTTCCCCTGGAGAAAGTGAATGCTTTGGAGGGTGGACTATGGCGTTGTACCCTGCTGAGGTCCCTTCCTTCCCCAAACCCTGCTCTCCTCAGGCTCCACCCCCAAATCTCTAGGAATTTTCTGACCTGGAGTTGGCAAGCCTAGTTGCTGACCTCCAGTAACTGGCATTCGGAGGTATATTGCCTCTCAACGTACGGTTTTATTTAGCCTGGCTAAGACCCATCGAGGGACCTGCCCTGTGCTCATGGGTGCCTATTTCTGTATCCAAGTCGCCAGACATAGGTTGACTGCATGCACATGCCACTATTTCATTGGCTGATGGAAAAATGTTTTCCATGTACCAATAACACACACACACACACACGGTGATATATTAAGCAGCCCCGAGAACCCTGAAGTTGAAAGCTTTGGATATCATCTTGCAGTGCAACATGCAGCAGCCATCCGGTATTGGCACCGTTGCTGATTCATCATTTAGAAGGGATACATCATATTGCATGGCTTGAAATTCTATGCGTTAGGAAGTGTAGATAGGTTTGCGTTGAGATGTGCATCTGCATCCATCTTGATTGTGAGAGTGAAACATACCTGCTTTTCGCTAAGAGCCTGCAGGGCCTCCAGAGCTCATATGAATAAATTATGTGGTGCAAGAGATGCTGGGGTACTAGAACTTGTCCCTTAACAAAGATTCCCTCTGAGCCTCCCCCTTACTTCAAGAATCATACTTTCCCCTTCCTTTGCGAAAGGGAGGCCGCTGCATTTATAAACACAAACTGTGCTTTGTCTGGTTGCCAAAGGTAAAGGTCCCCTGTACAAGCACCAGGTCATTCCTGACCCATGGGGTGACATCACATCCCGACGTTTACTAGGCAGACTTTGTTGTGACTTTGTGGGAAGCGGAAAGCAGGGGCTCCGTACTTGGGCAAAAGCGAGTGCTGCTGTGCTGGTTCATCCTCTGTTTCCTTCTTTTCTCCAAACCCCAGCATGCCTAAGCTCTATAGTTCGAAAGAGACTAGAATCCACACACTGAACTGGTTTTCCAATGTAGCTTCCGAGGCTGAGAGTCTGGGGTTTTTCATACAGAAACCCAAGGATAGAACAACACCACTCTAACAAAAATCATGGTCAATGGCAGCATATCAATACCTGCCAGTTAAGACAGGGGTTGGGGAAAAAGAGTTATTTTCTCCCCATATAAGGCTCTGGTTTCTATAAATGTGTGCCCTTCAGAGCATGTCTTTATATGCTTTTGATTCAGCTAATCATACCTAGCAAGTATTTAGAACAGTGGTTCCCAAACTGTGCTCCACGGAGCACTTGGTGCTTCACAAAACATCTCCTAGTGCTCCGTGACAAATTTAGTACACGGGTGCTAGGTGAAAATTAGTGCTCCATGACGAATTTCTCTCCTGAAAAGTGCTCCATGACTCAAAAGGTTTGGGAACCGCTGATTTAGAGGTTTCAAATCTTCAGAGTGCTTAAAGGCAGGCAGACTATTCTGGATATCTTCAGAGGAACTTAAAGGCAGGCAGGCACTCTTGATATGTAGCTTGGCCAAAAGTTGACCGGCCACCAGTGGCTCCTCCTGCTGGTTTGTTTCCAACTCTTAATTTGGATTGGGGCTATGGGGATGGGTTTTTAAACCTGTAATGTCCCCTTCACACATAAGTCAGGATTAGGAAAGTTCCTGCTCTTAGATTCATACAACATAGATAGGAGTGCTCAAAACAGCATCCATTTATTAACTAGGAGATACAGGGACCTAAGCAACTGGCTTCAAAACACTGAAGTGTACGCAGTCTAAGCTTCAGCCAACAAACAGAACCAAGTAAAGAGGGGCTCCACCTCATGAGACTAAACCAACTCAGCAAATATCAGGAGGGAAGCAGACTGTTCCATTATAATGTATACAATAAATTCACCCATACAATGTTTCCAATCTGAATTGCCTCGTCACTAAAAGGAAAAGTTAAATCCTACCCCGTCAAATCTATTGTTGGAGGAGAGTGTTACTGATACTATGGAGTGCCAAAAACACCAAATCAATGGGTTATAGATCAAATCAAGCCTAAATTGACCCTAGAAGCTAAAATGACTAAACTGAGGCTGTCGTATTTTGGTCACATTATGGGAAGACGAGTCACTGGAAAAGACAATCATGCTAGGAAAAGGTGAAGGCAGCAGGAAAAGAGGAAGACCCAACAAGAGGTGGATTGACTATAAAGCAAGCCACAGCCCTCAATTTGCAAGACCTGAGCAAGACTATTAAAGATAGAACTTTTTGGAGGACATTGATTAATTTTCGGAAGCAACTTGACGACACTTAACACACACATACACAAATCTGTACTAGGTCCCTGCTGCGCTGCAGCTGACAGGGTTTGGAAAGCAGCACATCAGTCCATAGGTCCTCCAGTCACATCTACTTTTTTTTTTGAATTTTTTTATTGGTTTTTATAATATAAATTTTCCATATCAACAAACAACAATGAAAGTAATATGAAAATCTAAATCATAACTAATGTTGTAATTATTTAAGTACTTAATAAAAATAAAAAATAAAGGAAAAATTTTTGACTTCCCCATCACCTCCATCCGCCTCTTAATAAAGTATTCTATCCCATCGTGATATGATCTGATCTTAATTATTCTTATATCTGTTAAGTTTCATTTACAATAATCTATTAATATAATTAATTACACTTCTTTGTGTTAATAATGTCATCTAATGTCATCTAGATCAGAGTAAAAGGTACTCTTCCATTTTCCCCAGTCCTAATTCATATTCACAGTATTTCATCCAAGCCTCCCATTCCCCCATAAATCGTACATTGTCTTTTTGGTTTAAAGTAGCTGTAAGTTTTGCCATTTCCACCAGTTCAAACATTTTCATAATCCAGTCTTTTTTCCCAGGGGTATCTGCCCCTTTCCATTTTGCTGCATAAAGCAATCTTGCAGCTGTTGTCGCATAAATCAAAAAAGTCCTTTGTATTAACAGGTCATCAGGTATCATACTTAGTAGCATCATTTCTTCCAGTCACATCTACTTTGACCCTTACCAGCCACGTTAGATCAGCTACGTGGCTGCGAGTGAAATGATTCCCCATCCTTGCTGATTATGCACCGCCACCTGCCGGAGAGAAATGAAATCAGCCCAAATATCCAGCAGGGTGGCGAGTAGACATTCCCAGTGTTTCATTCCGTTTCCCATCCGATTCCTTGCGGGACGTCTCATTCTTCCCTATACAATATTTATTAAATCTACACCTGGAGATTGCTTAAAGTAGTTCCAATTGTTTTGGTGGGTGGTTAGTTTTATTTTAGATTTGATTTTTCATTGATAAGGTGTTTTTTTAAAAAAAAAATACAGTTGTACATCGTTTTTGAACACTGTCTCAGGCACATGGTCGTGGGGAGGAGGCATTTTAAAAAGGGCTCCCCCCCCCAGGTGTAGCATGGATGGGAGATAACAGCCGGCACTGCAGCTCCCGATTGCAGCCAGAGCCATCAGCGTGAAGGCTGCAATGACTTGGGCTAGAGACTTACCTTAAAAAATGAAAACTGGGAATTCAGAGAAACCGACGCAGATCGTTATAACAAAATCAAATAGCTTTTTTTTTTGTAAATAATTTTATTCATTTTTAAAAGGGGTATAGGAAAGGAGGAAAAAAAGGGAAGGGGCAGATGGGGAAAAGTTTTACAGTTTGTTTTGTGTCCATGCCCGTCAAAACCCGTCTACTGTTCTACTTTTATTGTCATTGTTATTAATAGTATTGTTGTTTTTTAAAGCACCCCCGCCCCTGTGGTGCTGGGCAGAAGTGGGCAGGGAAAATGGCTTCTGTGCACGCAGGATCAGGAAAATTCCAACCCATACAGAAGCCATCCTGGCTTTGCTGAGATCTTTCCCAAAACGCTGCAGCAAAGCAAGTTTGAGAAAAGCCAGGGAAATCCTGAAAGATGCACATATGGACCACAATGCTGTGGAGAAGCAGGGGAAAAACCTGCTTCCCAACAGCATAAAAGCTAGGGCAAATAACCCATATGGAAACACCCTTTACATGCTCTCTGTTTGCCGGCACACCAAAGATACAAACCCAGGGGGCAACTGCTCAAAGGCACAGGTGCTTTGGACAGTGCTGTAAATTGGAGGTGGGAAAGCACCGTGTTTGGTTTGGCATACCGGCTTAGCATTTTGTAAAGGTGACCCAACTAGGTGCCACAGTGCCTTTGGAACTGTTAACCTTTCCGTACCAGGAGTGGCTGAGGGCAGCAACCATTTTAAAATGTACTATAGGGTCCCCACCAATCTCTGATCCCTAAGTAATGCTTTGCAGCTACCCACACTGAAGCATGGGCACAAAACTGGGAAATGCATGGCGGCAGGTGTCCATAAAGAGCCCGCTGCCAACACCTGCATTGTCCCAGAAGGCATTTTGTGTTCCTTAAGCCAGCTAGGAATTGGTCTTCAGGTTTTCCAGATTGGGGTTTTACTGAGTTGGAAGCACACGACACAGTCATTTTACAGTCACCCGACAGGAAGAGAAGCCAGACTTAAGACCCCACCACAAGCAAGTGCACATGTGGCTAAGGTTGCCAACTCCAAGCTGGGAAATTCCTGGAGATTTTGGGGTGGAGCCTGGGAAGGCGGGGTTTGAGGAGGAGAGGGACCTTAATGGGGTATAATAGAGTCCACCACTCTAAGCAGCCAGGAAGAGAACAAACTGCCCAGAGAAAAAAATAGTACAACCACCATCACGACCATCCTGGTAGCCACCCAGGGAATGAACAAGCTGGTCACAGTGGTGGTTTTACTCCCCTTTTTCCACAACCTTTTTCATTATGCATACCTATTCTCTCTAGAGGAGCATGCCTATTATGTGCAGTGCTGTGGAACACAGGCAGGATGGTGCTGCTGCAGTCGTCCTGTTTGGTGGCTTCCTAGAAGCACCTGGTTGGCCACTGTGTGAACAGACTGCTGGATTTGACGAACCTTGGTCTGATCTAGCAGGGCCTTTCTTATGTTCTTAACCGGCTTGCTCTCCTCCAGGTGGCTTGGCATTCTCTGCCACCTGAGCTGTTTTTCTTTATCTTGAGGAGAGAGCATGAAGGCAAAGAGGGAAGCCCTTCTCTTTGCTCCAGGTGCACAAGTACTGGCTAAAGTTCAACAGTGTGTGTGGGGAGGGGACAACAAACCTACATGCTCAGAATTAATCTGGCAATGAAAAAGGTTCCAGGTATATATTGACTATTAAGAGTCATACCTTGTATGATTGTGTATATTTGTGTTTGGAGGGGTGGGGCACAGTGCATACTGTAGCCATGTAGGTTTTTGGGTGTGTGTGGTTCTCTGTGAGCTGCGGAATGAGTGCCAGAGTACCTTTCTAATTTCCCAGCTATTTGGATGAGCCAGCCTTTAATCGTTATAATGAAATAAAGGAGGTGGTGCAGGTGTGATTACAGTGGATTTAAGAGTGTTTCTTCAGTTTACGGAGTGAGGTGGTAGACTGGATTGTGGCACATCCATTTGCAGCTAGATTACATGTTAAAAGGTCCCCTACTTGGAGCCCTGTGGCGCAGAGTGGTAAGCTGCAGTACTGCAGTCCCAAGCTCTCTCATGACCTGAGTTCGATCCCGACAGAAGTTGGTTTCAGGTAGCCGGCTCAAGGTTGACTCAGTCTTCCTTCCTTCCGAGGTCGGTCAAATGAGTACCCAGCTTGCTGAGGGTAAAGGGAAGATGACTGGGGAAGGCACTGGCAAAACCACCCTGTAAACACTGGCACTGGGAACACATCTTGCCAGTACTGTAAGAACTTGAGTGACTCTTGGCTCACTCGTTATTTTAAGTGCTGGTTCTTGACCTTCACAATTCTGTTGTCTGGGTCTCTTGCAGATCAGCTGCTTCCATTTAAACCTGCACAGTGACCATGAAATATGGAGGGCCTGCTCTGTTTACAGAACTGTGTACAGTTCTGGTCACCACACCTCAAAAAGGAAATTGCAGAGCTTGAGAAGGTGCAGAAAAGAGTAACCAAAATGATCAGGGGACTAGAGCAACTGCCCTATGAGGAGAGGTTAAAACGCTTAGGGCTGTTTAGCTTGGAAAGAAGGCAGTTAAGGGTCTATAGATAGAGGTCTATGATAGAGGTCTATAAAATCTTGCATGGTATGGAGAAATTGAACAGGGAGAAGCTTTTCTCCCTCTCTCATAATACTAGAACGTGGGGTCATCTGCTGAATCTGGAAGGTGAGAGATTCAAAACAGATAAAGAAGTATTTCTTCACAGGCAGGACAATGCTGCCGCAGTCGTCTTGTTTGTGGGCTTCCTAGAGGCCACTGTGTGAACAGATTGATGGACCTTGGTCTAATCCAGCATGGCCTTTCTTATGTTCCTTTAACCCCCCTTCTTTTGGAGGCAAGCTGAGTAGGTACCAGTGATGGGGCCTCCTTGGTACTGGCACCTTGTCTGTGGAATTCCCTCCTGCACCCATTTGCCTGGTACCGATTTTTAGCAATTTTAGGTGTCCAGGGAGGACTGTTGTTTAACTACTGTTCCTGGTTCTTTTACTTATCTTTCACCCTTTGTGTATTATTCATTTTAGTACTCTTCCCCTGGTGCTATGGCTCGTGATTATTATCTGGTGTAGATATTTAGTACCGACATTGGTGGCGCTGTTTTCCTGAATGCTATGGTGGTGGTTTCCTTTTAAAAATCCTATTCTGGACTGTAAATAGCCTTTTTGGTTGTGATCACAGGGACAAAGTGTTTGCAGCAAATAATCTGGCCTTGGATACTGGCAGAGGGAATTATTTAGAAAGGAGGATTTGTATTCATTAGACTATTTATATGCTGCATTTCTAACAATACTCATGGCAGCATAACCATAACAAAAGCCATTTAATATAGCTAAAATCGTTAAGTTATTTAAAACATACAAGCACGAGGGACAGATTTCACTAAAAAAGAAGGCCTTTTGGAATTAAAAAAGCTTTCCGCTGAAGCCAGAAGCCCTCTAGAGAGTGTACCATCTGCAACAAAAGGGGAGTGCATTCCTGCTGGAAAAGCCCTCATGCGGGTCCCTCTGTGATCAGATTTCTTTGACAGACCCTTCCTGCAATAAAACTTTCTCCGCCTACCACAAAGCACAAGCTGGTATGCAGGGCTGGAGGCAGTCCACCGGATACCTTGGACCCAAGCCATTTAGGGCCCTAAAAGTAAGTGCTGCCACCATTAGGCCGAGAAGCACGCAAGAAGCAATGTAATTGACATAAGATGGGAGTGAGGTGCCTGCTGTGACCAGCCTCTGTAAGCACCCTGGCCACCATGTTCTGGACCGGTTGAGGCTCCTGAGCTATCTTCAAAGGCAGTCCCATGTAGAGGGCGCTACAGCAGACCTACCTGGATGTTACCCAAGGCTTTAAGATGGGAGTGGACATGTTCATGGAGGAGAGGGGTATTCATGGCTACTAGTAAAAATGGATACTAGTCATGATGCATACCTACTCTCTCCAGGATCAGAGGAGCAGCCCTATTATATGAGGTGCTGTGGAGCGGGGCTGCAATCCCATCCAGGGCAAACGGAACATCTATTCCAAGGGAAGTTTTACCTCTCACCATAGAACCTTCCTTTTGTCTGGGTTTAATTTCAGTTTGTTTGTCTTCATCCAGTCCCTTATGGCCCATGTTTGTCAGTTACACTTGCCTGCTGCTTCCGCGTACTCATGACAGCTCACCCCAAATCCCCAGCTAACCTCTGCCAGCAGTTGCATATAGATGTTAAAAACATGGGAGACAACAAGAAAAGTGGTAAGACCTTCTAGGCCAACAGCCAAGGGACCAAGGAGAAGTCTCCCAGCAACACCTTTTGAAACTTACCTTCCAAGCTATGGCACCAGTAGATCAATAATGACTTTAAAACCTAAGTTGCAGTACTGCAGTCAAAAGCTCTGCTCATGACCTGAGTTCGATCCCGACAGAAGTCGGTTTCAGGTAGCCGGCTCAAGGTTGACTCAGCCTTCCATCCTTCTGAGGTCGGTCAAATGAGTACCCAGCTTGCTGGGGGTAAAGGGAAGATGACTGGGGAAGGCACTGGCAAACCACCCCGTAAACAAAGTCTGCCTAGAAAACTTCGGGATGTGACGTCACCCCATGGGTAAGAATGACCCGGTGCTTGACAGGGGACCTTTACCTTTTTAAACCAGCTACAGAGTTGGGCCTGGATATAGGACTCTCTAGAACTGCATTTTATTGACTCAGGACTCTCGCACAAACCCTTAGCTGGAAAATCCCCAAAGTCATCATTCTTACTCCAGTTTTTAAAAAACGCAAAAGGCTACATTTCTTAATCCTTTTATATAAAACCTGCTTGCCAAATCTTTTTTTAAAAGGCAGAGTTTTTCTGTGTATGCCCAGTAAAGGCCACATCCGTAAACCATGCAAACGTTTCTTTTTAAAAAAATGCAGGATGAAGAATAATCCAACAGATGCTTTCAGTTTCTAAGTGCAGGCACTGAACCCATTCACCCACACCGGCAAGGGTGGTGGGCTGCTTCTCTCAACAAAGTCCATCTGGTAACGTTCGCCTTCACTGGATGATACCGTCCTGCTGTCCGTTTTGGGCTGCCTGGCTGGGGTCTACAGCCATGGAAGGAGCAGGGGTGTTGCTCTGCAGGAAGCGACGGAAGTCCTTAATCATGGGGCGAAGGATCTGGATGAGGGCGCTCAGAGCAGCCTGTGTCCCTTCCATGGCCTGGGCCTGGCGCTCCTGTGCGCATGCCTGCACTTCTTGAGAGCGGCGGATCATCTGCAGCAGGTCATTCTGCTGCTCCAGATGCTGGGCGATCTCCTTCACGTGCAGGTTGGTCACCCGCTGCTCCTGCAGGAGCTTTGCTGAGTTGAGGGCAATTCTGCTCTTCAGCTCCTGAGGCTTCATGGAGACCTCGGCTTGCTGGGTCATCATCTCCAAGGGCGATTCGGCAGTGACCGTGGTGGGGGTCTCTGACGTGCAGTACTCCACAACGCCGTCCTCCAGACTGTGGTAGGTTGTCTCTGCTGGAACTAGAAAGGAAGAGAGTGGGAGAAAGAAAGGGAAAGAGGTCAGAGTCTTCAACTGGGTCTGAGCTCAACTGGGTGGCTAGTTGCCTGAGCAGTCAGAAATTGGATGCTGATGGCCCTGAAGCATTTGTTCATCACTTACTTCACTGTCTTATACCTGTAATCCACTTTCTGTAGTAGTTATAGTACACCTTTGCCTTAGTTTGTGGTTCACGTCATTCTCTAATTCTGTTATGCTAGTCCTGTGGCATTTTATTTTTTATTTCTTGGATTTCTGCCTCACCCTCCCTAGTAAAACCGGGCACAGGGCGAGTTACAACATCAAAACAATAAACAGTCAATAAATCTAAACGTCATTAAAACTATACATCTTCAACCTAAAAAGCACAACAACATTCAATGGCATTAAAAATACAAGCTCGCCACTAAGCAGATATAGGCCAGCCCATGTATTTTTCACTGACTGTCTTATGCTGTCCAGCTACATTGCTTCATATTCTGTAATCCACCTCAAGTCTTAGCATGAAAGGTAGACTATAAAAAAAGTAAAATAAAATATACCCTCTAAAGAGTACAGGGCAGTAGGAGAAATGACAGAAAAATAGGGAGTCTTCAAATTGCAGTTCTGGCATTCACGGACACTCCCCCTCTCCAATTTTATACTGACAGTGACACCGTAAGGTAGCTTAGGCTGCAAGAGAGTGCGTATATGTGACTGGCCCAAAGTCATTCAGTGAGCTTCATGGCTGAGAGGGGATTTGAACCTGGGTCTCCCTGATCCTAGCCTGATACCACCACTATACTTTGCAACTTACAACATTACAGCTGTCCTTTTGCCCAAATCTGTGTGTCTTAGGACAGTTTTCTGTCAAGCTACTCGCCTAAAATAAATTTGCCCTGAGCAAGTAGATTTATTCTGAAACAGCTATTTTTAACAGGGTAGGTGACACACACCTTCTGCAAACTAAACATTAAATCAATTCTGCTGTAAGACAAATGGGGGTACTTGTAAGCACAAAAATACTTAATAGTTGCATAAACAGTAAAGAACCAATTTTTCTTGAGTTGGACCATTGCATGGGACCTACTTTCATAACTGGTGAAAATAACTGAAAAGTTTTGAAGCTGTTGAACACATGAATCTGCCTTATACTGAATCAGACCCTCAGTCCATCAAAGTCAGTATTGTCTACTCAGACCGGCAGCAGTTCTCCAGGGTTTCAGGTCTTTCACATCACCTACTTGCCAAGTCCCTTTAACTGGAGATGCCAGGGATTGAACCTGGGACCTTCTGCATGTCAAGCAGATGCTCTACGAACTGAGCCACAGCCCCTCCCTCTGTGTTGGGGGGCTGGGAGGGGAGGACAAAGCATTGTACAATAGTGTTTTTATATGCAAAATGTACCAATACATTGAGAAATGCACATTTTTGTTACTTTAAATAATTTTTTTAAAAAAATGTTAGGCACGGCACAAGTGTTAGCATCGCTTTCCTTATGTTCCTTCCAGAGGAAATGGTAGTTAGAGCACTCTAAAAGACAGAAGTGAGGAAGGGGGCATAATGTTGAAGCAGGCAACCCTTATAACAAGATCTGCAGAGCTGATGCTACATAGTTTTGCGTGGTTCAAACAATACTGTATGTTTGCTGCACTGGGTCAGCAAAGTAATGTGTGATACAGAACTCTATCAGTAAACTCTGTACTGGACAAGCACATTTTCATCAGTAATCTTTATCAGTTCACTCCTCCCAGATGCTTCTAAATCCTCAGAACCTGAAATGCATTTCCAGGAATAAAAACAAGACAGAGAAAAATGGAAACAGTTTTCTGGAGGGTGACAGGATGATTGGGTTAGGCTGCAACAACTTAGGAGAGCTCAGAGGGAGACACAGAAACCTGCGTGGTCCACAAGTGTTCTGATGCATCCTGACCTTCTATATATTTATTCTTTTGTTTTTATCATAGGACAGGAACACAACATCTCCTGCCTGTAGACAATCAATCAACCAAAGATAATAGAAGGCAGTTGTAAAACCATGGAGTAAATATACACAATGGTTAGTCAGCTCTTCAAAATCAGTTTACAAGTTCAGGCCAAAGGAACAGCTGCAATACAGTGCAATCTTATTTGGACTTATTCCAGTTTAAACTAATTTATTCTGATGCACTGAGATTTGGAGCAGCTCATAGTTAGTCTGTGACAGCAAATGTAGGAAGTAATGTTACTGTCGGGATAATTTTGAACCTTATGTAAAATTTGATACTATCCAATTAGAACTCAGTTGCTATGACAGTTTCCTCTTACAGTATACTGTAGGTATTAACTTGATAAATCTAGTACCGTTATGTTCTCTATTATTGCTTTTGGTGATGGTTACTGTGCTTATTTTGTATAGATCAGACCTTTGCAACGACAAAGCAGAGTGGACGTCTTGCATTTCATGGTCTTTTCATCCCATTATTCGCCAGCTTTCCCCCTTAAGAAACATAAGAAAGGCCGTGCTGGATCAGACCAAGGTCCATCAAGTCCAGTAGTCTATTCACACAGCGTCCGACCAGGTGCCTCTCGGAAGCCCACAAGCAAGGCGACTGCAGCATTATCCTGCCTATGTTCCACAGCAACTAATGTAATAGGCAGGTTCCTCTGATCCTGGAGGGAACAGGTATGCATCGTGACTAGTATTCATTTTGTCTAGTAGCCATGGATAGCTCTGTCCTCCATAAACATGCCCATTCCCCTCTTCAAGCCTTCCAAGTTGGCAGCCATCACCACATCCTGGGGCTGGGAGTTCAACAATTTAACTATGCATTGATTGTGTGAACAATATTTCTGTTTTGAATCTCTCCCGCTCCAGCAGATTACCCCGCATTCTAGTATTATGAGAGAGGGAGAAAAGCTTCTCCCGGTCCACTCTCTCCATACCATGCATAATTTTATAGACCTCTATCATGTCTCCTCTTAAACGCCTTCTTTCCAAGTTAAACAGCCTGAAGCGTTTTAACTGCTCCTCATAGGGCAGTTGCTCTAGCCCCTTCATCATTTTGGTTGCTCTTTTCTGAACCTTCTCAAGCTCTACAATATCCTTTTTTCAGTGTGGTGACCAGAACTGTACACAGTATTCCAATTGTGGGCTCACCCCTTTGTGTCTATGTATCTGTGGTCTACTGAGGATCTTCAGGCACCACGAAAACTCATGCTGGAATAAACTCATCCTTAAGGCGCCACAAATCTTTTGTTTATTTTTGCTGCAACAGACCAAAAATAGTTTCCCTCCTCTAAAGTAAATAAGAGAATGACCTTCTCTGGATGGACAAGAAAGGGAGAAACAAACCTATCAAGAACAATTCTGCAGTTTCCTTCCTTGTCAGATTTTGAACACAGTGCTTCAAGTAGTCAGTTAGCAGACAAACAGCATAATCCTATGTAGTTGCTCCATTCTAAGCCTACTGAAATCAGTGGGTTTAAACTAGAATAGTGGTACTCTGATGAGCCCTGTGGTGCAGTACTGCAGTCAAAAGCTCTGCGAACAACCTGAGTTCGATCCCGATGGAATTCGGTTTCAGGTAGTCAGCTCAAGGTTGATTCCGCCTTCCATCCTTCTGAGGTCGGTAAAATGAGTACCCAGCTTGCAGGGGTAACGTGTAGACAACTGGGGAAGGCAATGGCAAACCACCCTGTAAACATAGTCTGCCTAGTAAAAACGTTGGGATGTGACATCACCCCATAGTACTCACTCCATGGCTCGTGGACAGCCACATTTGCACTTACTGTCAACCTGAAGAGCCACAACTATAACCTTTAAAATTACCAGACTACTTCTAAGCATTTAGGGTGGTCTCTCCCTACCACAGTTGAGCCTTAGCCAGCCCATGTGTATCTGGAGTGAGGGAAAGGGTTTGCAAGTCAGAATTATGACACAAAACACTGTGCAAGCTTTCAAGCTCTCCGAAACGCTTTATTAGGATGGATGTTTTAAAAAATTCACATGAACACACATGAAGCTGCCTCATACAGAATAGGACCATCGGACCATCGAAAACAGAATTGTCAGATGGGCAGCAGCACTCCAGGGTATTAGGAAGAAGTCTTTCATGTTATCTTTTAACCATGGTCAAGAAAAGCTGCAGCCACCTATTTATTGAATATTACTCATGCCAAATACAGATGGACTTAAAAATATTGTCGGTCAGAGCTTTCACGGTCAGAGTTCATTGGTTCTTGTAGGTTATCCGGGCTGTGTGACCGTGGTCTTGGTATTTTCTTTCCTGACGTTTCGCCAGCAGCTGTGGCAGGCATCTTCAGAGGAGTAACACTGAAGGACAGTGTCGAACACTGTCCTTCAGTGTTACTCCTCTGAAGATGCCTGCCACAGCTGCTGGCGAAACGTCAGGAAAGAAAATACCAAGACTACGGTCACAGGAAAGAAAATACCAATCACGGTCACACAGCCCGGATAACCTACAAGAACCAACAGATGGACTTTTTCCAGAGCCCGCTCTGACGCCCTAACTTTTGCCGTTTTAGATGGAAGGTTTCAACATCGGCCCATGGAGCAATGGTGTTGCCCCTGTTTGGCCAATGCAGTCGAATCAATCACACATGTAGTGCTGCACTTTGAATTCTATGATGAAATCAGAACAAATTCTATTTCCCCTCTGCTTTCTCATTTTAAGCATCTGAACTTTTTTCTGGGGTGTAGCCCTGGTCTAACTACTGCTTGAGGATAGGGAGGCTGCCATATCCCATGCAATGACAAAATTCTGCTTTTTAGCCATTAAGAAGAGAAACGCACTCACAAGTAAGGAGGTGGATTAATGGTCTTATATACACAGTACTAACTTATATTGTAGCTGAGGTTTGCATAATTCATTTATGACAGCTATATAGTTATCCTTAGCTTATTTATTCAATCAGGGTTTTAGTTTTTAATTTTATACAGTTTTTCTCTTTTTTTTAATAACAAGTGTAATTTGTATATGCTGGTTTTTGACTGTAACATTAAAGACTGATAGATGTTTGAACCGGAGAAGCCAGTGATAGAAGCTGGGACCTTCTGCATGCCAAGCAGATGCTCTGCCATTGAGCCACTGCCCTTCTGCTGCTTCTTTATGCTGAAAGTTGAATTCCAGTGTTGCAGGAGACTGCATGGTTAGAACCTATCTCTGTGCTGAGTGGGAACCACCAGCCAACCACAACCCCCACCAGCCATTGGCCTTAGCCTCTTTCCTGAAGCGAGGAGCAGGTGCCATGCTGAGGAAGGCAGCTCAGAAGAGCCACTGGGGGCACGGTAAAGAGCCACATGTGACTCCCCAATAGGCTTGTGAAGTGCCCACTTCAAGTGGGCAATCTCCTGGGGAAGGGCCCCCCTTGCGTCGGCAGAAAATACAGTGGGGCGCGGAAATGATACTGGGCTACGTGCCGATATCAGCCAACACTCTAGAAGCTCTATGGTAATACCGTAGAGTTTCTAGAGGATCAGTTGCCATGCTGACATCACGTCCAGTTGGCACATAGCCAGACATCATTTCCACCCCTTACTCTGCCCCCAAAGCTCCCAAGGATGCTGAGTCACCACCTGGCAACCCTACTACCAAACCACTGAGCATCACCGGACTAGAGTAAGGAAGCTAACATGGAATTGTACAGATACACAACTCCTTATCAGTCTTGTTTTTCCACAGGAGAGAATTTAGCAGTCCTCCTCTGTCTCCCATGACCCACTCTTACCCCCATACTTGGGACTGAGGGTATTTCTGCATTTCTGCGCAGACATTCCCCTCCTCCCCTGGTTTGGCTATCAGGAGCCAAATATACATGACCAACCAGGAAAACATTCACAAACGGAATCAACCCAATTAATTCCTGTTACAAAACGAGCAAAGGTTCTAGAAACATTGGAGTATTTTCGTAGGCATTGAGGAGGTAGAAAAGAATCCACAAAGCCAAGATTACAGACATACAGAGTTGCCAAGGGAACAGACAATAGCACGGCCAGATACCCACAACACTGCCAGCACATACCACACAACATAGTGCCAGCAGCAGATAAGTGTGGGGAATACGAATTAAGGAAGAAATCTGGCAACACAGGCCGGCCACCAGAATATGACATGCAGCAAAGAAATTTCCTGGTTCCAGAATCACTGATCACGAAATCCTTAAACATAACAGAACTTGTCCTCCAAGATTTCCTGAATAACACTTTACGCAGAGCCAGGAGATTCCATACCACTCAACTTCCTCTTCTCAGGAACACAGATCCCATACACTTCCTTAGAAGTTACTCATCTTTCAGTACCTTATCCCAACCATAATTCATGTTGAAGAAATCAACTTCTGCAAAAGCGGGATAAAAATAAAGCAAACAGAATTATCTCCCTCACTGTTATCAGATAAATGGCAGAAGGGCAAGTGTGTCTCTTGCCACAAAACCGAGAGTCTTGTGGCACAGATTTATCACGGTTTTCATGGACTTTGAGCTTACTTTGTTAAATGTACACACTCTTTGTGTGTCTGACAAAGTATGCGCCAGCCCATGCTTATGTCACAATAAATCTGCTCACCTGGGCTGTCACAAGACTCCATGTGAGTGCGCATTAGTTTCAGATAAAAACGTCAACTCTGCTAATCTCGCTGGCAGCAAATGGAGAATTAGCACAACATAATTGCTCCCCCTCAAGCTGAACGCTTCTGAACTAGCCAAAAGTGCTATGGCTGTATAAACGACTCACTTACTCTGGGTAAGAGTGACAGTAGTGGCTGCGGCCGTGATTGGAATTTCAGACCCATCTGCAGCAGTGCAGTCTCCAGCAGGCAGGCTTATAATGGTGGCTTCTCCCAGCAGGTTACAAATTCGTTGCTGCATGGGGGTGAGGATAACCGGAGCAGCAGTTGCGCCAGTCGGCTCCTCCGTATCCTGGCCCTCACCAGTTCCATCGTGCCCATCGCCACCTCCTTCCACCGCAGCTCGGACTTGGGCCACCTTGCGGCGCACCTCCGTCTTGAGGTCTGACCACTTCTTCTTGACCTCGTGCAGCTCCCGGCGGCAGGTGGCCACGGCATTCACGCGCCGTAGGATGTTGTGCCAGGCAGTCGCCTTGGCAGCCAGTGACACGCCCGCGTTGAAGTGGTTGATGAGCAGGTGCTTGCTCCGCTCTAGTTCCTCCACAATGATCTCCACCTCCCGCTCAGAGAAGTTCATCTTCCGCTTTTTAGCCGGTGGTGCTGGGGGAGAGGACATTGCCATGGGGTACCCAAGGCAAGCTGGGAAGTTGGGAGCTCAAGGTCACGTCCAGAGACAAACCAGGATGACGAGGCCTGGGGAAATAGTGGGGAACCAAATAGGAACCAAGCAGCAATGGAACGGCGCAAGCTGAAGAATGCTGGAAAAGGATGGGAGATGAAGTTAGGCCCATTGACCAAGGCAGGGATCCTTATTGAGGGGCAACGTGGGCGAGATTAAAGTTCAACAGGGTCTTGGTAAAAAATAGGAAACAGAAGCTTTGGCATGTATTTATAGAGATCTGTAGGCACAAAGTAGTAGATTGAAACCACAGAATATACGGGCTAGTTTGATCAAAGGCAAACATCTTGGTTGATGGCAGACAGGCACCAGGTGTAAGCTTTAACATGGCTAATTTGTGGAAGTTTTGTACTTGGTTGAGGTGGAGTCAGGTCAGATGGATTTCATACAGGGAAAGGGGAGGGAGATGGGGGCAGGTAACCCAGGGAAGCACACAGGATGAGTGGGCACTCAGTAACTATTGAAGGGGCAAGAAAGGTGAATAAGAAGTCTATAGGATAAATGGTTGGTGGGGGGGGCAAGAAAGAGATGTGCCATGCAAATACAGGCCACACAAAAGTGCAAAGTACACCGACTCTACACATACATCTTTGGGAATACGCTCGATTTAACCCAGCGGGGCTTATTGCCATATAAACTCGCATAAGGTCGCAGGGTGAGGCGGGTTAATGTTCTCAAAAGGGTAATCGGGTTAGGGAAGGGTCCTGGGGGACAAAAAAGAAACCATAAAAAAGAACATCAGGGAAGGGGAGGCTCTTGAGCATCAAAAGGGATCCATCAACAGTAAATGGGGGGGGGAGGGGTGGCAATGAAGAAAATATGAGGGGGGGGGAAGGGAATGGACAACATAAATGCAGAAAAATAGAGGAAGCAAAGAAAACTCAAGATGGTTTGTAATTGGGGAGGGGGGAGAACCCAGAAAGACGTTGTTGAGAGGGACCTAATAGAAATGGAAAAGGAAGTGGGAGAGGGGAGGTCAAAGAAGACTGAGGGAGAGCTATGAGGGGTGGGGGGGCTAAGAAGGCCTAGAGAAGAAGCTGAAGGGAATCCAGGCAGGGCCTGAAGCCTCGAGGCCCACAGGGAAGGCCCCCTCCCCGGGACACAAGCAGCCTCCAGTGGGACCGACGCCCAAAGGATCTCTGTGGCCCCCTCAGGGATCTCTCAGGGGCCTGCCTCCTCCCCCCCCCGCCCCTTAAGACAGATACAGTTACGCAAATTGCGTACCACGGCCACCCGGCGGAACCCGCGCCAAAGAGAGCCTCTAGTTTGCGGCAGTGGCGTAATGGCTTCTAGAATCGGCCTTTCTCGCCTCTCTCCCCGCATTGGGCCGCGCTTCTGCCTATCAGGAATCCCTTCCCTTCCTCTGCTCCGCTTCCATTGGCTGCTAGTTGGACGTACCCGGGTCATCACGTCGCGTTGTTTTGAGAGTTCGCGCCGGTTGGCCCAGCTCCTTGCCTCTGGTTTTCACCCGCCTCGTGAAGCGTTCTCTCACGCATTGGGTGCCGTGCTTGTCTGTCAAGCTTCAAACGCCTAAGCCCGCCTCCCTGTCATATTTCTTTCAAGTCCCGCCTCCCAACTCATTTCGACGTGTGCTATTGGCTGCCTCCCTTATCTGTTCCATCCGCCAATACATAACCTTTCCTTTGACAAACACAAATCTTTTTCCAATTGATTAACGGCATCCGCCTTTCCCTTACTCTTATTGGCTTAGGGAAACCTGAAAGGCTCCGAAATACTACCGACAACTCCCCCTCCCCTTCCGTTTTTGCAGCACAGCGCAAAATATCAAAGTCCGGCTTGTTGGTGCGGCGTAGGCGGAGAGATGGAGTCACGTGTCCTATGACATCCTCGCTCCCCCCCTCCAACCCTCCCCTTATTAAAATCCCTCCCATCTTGACGATTTGAAACGACTACTGCTAAAAGTTAAAAAAGAAAGTGCCAAAGCAGGATTACAGCTGAACATCAAGAAAACAAAAGTAATGACTACAGGAGAATTACACAACTTTAAGGTTGACAATGAGGAAACTGAAATTGTTCAAGGCTTTTTATTGCTTGGCTCCATCATCAACCAAAAGGGAGACTGCAGCTAATAAATCAGAAGGAGATTGAGACTGGGAAGGGCACCCATGAAGGAGCTAGAAAAGATTTTGAAGTGTAAGGATGTGTCACTGGCCACCAAGACTAGATTAATTCGTGCCATCGTATTCCCTATTGCTATGTATGGGTGTGAAAGGAGGACAGTGAAGAAAGCTGATAGGAAGAAAGTAGATTCCTTTGAAATGTGGTGTTGGAGGAGAGTGTCACGGATACCGTGGACTGCCAAAAAAACAAATCGGTGGGTTCTAGATCAAATCAAGCCTGAACTGACCCTAGAAGCTAAAATGACTAAACTGAGGCTATCGTATTTTGGTCACGTCATGAGACGACAAGAATCACTGGAAAAGACAGTCATGCTAGGAAAAGTTGAGGGCAGCAGGAAAAGGGGAAGACCCAACAAGAGATGGACTGACTCTTTTTTCTTTTGTTCGTCTTATTATAAAAATAATAAAAATTTATATTAAAAAAAAAAGAGATGGATTGACTCAATAAAGGAAGCCACAGCCTTCAATTTGCAAGATCTGAGCAAGGCTGTCAAAAGATAGGACATTTTGGAGGACTTTCATTCATAGGGTCGCCATGAGTCAGAAGCGACTTGACGGCAATTAACACACACACACACACACCCCTTGACAAGACAAGGCTGTCAAAAGACAGGACATTTTGGAGGACTTTCATTCATAGGGTCGCCATGAGTCGGAAGCGACTTGACGGCAATTCTCTCTCTCTCTCTCTCTCTCTCTCTCTCTCTCTCTCTCTCTCTCTCTCTCTCTCACACACACACACACACACACACACACACACACACACACACACACACACACCCTTGACAAGACAAGCTCCTGTTCTTTGTCCCGCCTACACATCCTTTCTTCCCATTGGGTGGGAGGGTGCGGGTCACGTGCTAGGGTTTGGCCAGTGGGTGACGTCGGCGCGAGCCTCCCCGCTGGCCAATCCGCGAGCGGCGCGCGCACGCATACACACGCACGCACAGAGCCGGGGTGGGCGGAAGCTCAGCCCGCTTCCGGTAGGAAAGGGACGCCATTTACCGGCGAGCGGCTCTCTGAGGCGGCGATGCCGGCCGGCGCACGGCGGTCGCTGGCTTCCCCGGTAGTGAGCGGGGTGCTCTGTCAGTGCGGCGGCGATGCGGCCGCCTCGGCGTCCAGGGCCGCTGGACACCTGCCGGCGAGCGAGGCGGGCGGCGGCGGCGCCTCGCTTTCTTCCCCCTCATGCGGCCCGGAAGGCGAGCGGCGCCTCCACAGCCTTTTCCTCCTGCTCGACGTCAACCGCGACGGCGCCCTTTGCATCCACGACTTGGCTGTGGGGCTGGGGCGGCTCGGCCTCCACCGCTCCGAGAGGGACTTGCGGGTGAGCCGGTCGGGGGTGAGCGGGGGGGGGGGAGGAGGGCCGCCGGGCGTGGGAGCGCTCGGGTAGGGTTGGGGTTTGCCCATCTGAAACATGTCTTTTTTTAAAGACTTAGGAAGACTTTAACATGCTTTTTTTTTAAGTCTTTAAAGCAGTGGTTCCCAGCCTTTTTTTGACCAGGGACCACTAGGACTTTTTTGTTCGGTGCAGGGACCCCAAGGTTCAAAATAAAAATTCAGAGAATTTGAAAATAAACTTGAATCATAACTGTTAAACTTAGAATAATATTTGAATATATATATTTTATAATAGAGAACTTTTAATTGAAAATATTAATTTATTATGGGTTTATAACTTTGTTTCGCGGACCTTAATTTAGTTCTCGCGGACCCCTGGTTGGGAACCAGAGCTGTAAAGCCTTCTTTGTCATCTTTGGCCTTTGATTTTTTTTTTTATCAATCGCACCATCTATAACTTCGTTAAAGTCGCCCATTAACAGTGTTTGTGCTTCAGGATATTGCAATAGGATTGCATGTAGATGTTTGTAGAATTGTGCTTTACCTTCATTTGGTGCATAGATCCCTACCACCAATGTTTCCTGGCCCGACATTTTAGCTTTTATTATAAGTATTCTGCCTTCTCCATCTTTATATACAAGTTCTGGTGCAAATGAGGCCGGTGCATAAATGACTACTCCTTCAGTGTTACTCCTCTGAAGATGCCTGCCACAGCTGCTGGCGAAACGTCAGGAAAGAAAATACCAAGACCACGGTCACACAGCCCGGATAACCTACAAGAACCAAGGAACTCTGACCGTGAAAGCCTTCGACAATGTTTTGACTACTCCTTTAGTTTTTGTATTTGATGAGGAGATAAAAGTTTGTCCCAATGAATTCCTTTCAAGATTTTTTTTATCTTTCCTGGAAATATGATTTTCTTAAACATTTTTTTTAATTAAACATTTTTTTTAACCCCGAAGCTCACTGGGTGATATCAAGGACAGGGTCTCTCATCTCACCCCTACCCACCCCGCAGGGTTGTTGTGAGCGTAAAAGAGGCAGCAGGGAAGCTATGTAAGCTTCTCAGGAGAAGGACAGGGAAATGTAGCTGTAATTATCGCTTCAAAGTGTCTTTTGTACTGTTCGGTGGCTTGTGATTAAAATAGGCGGTGCTTGCCACAGTGTCTGTCAGCCCTACCCACCTCGCAGGGTTGTTGTGAGGGTAAAAGAGGCAGGGGGGAAGCTATGTAAGCTTCTCAGGAGAAGAACATTGAAAATGTAGCTGTAATTATCGCTTCAAAGTGTCAGGTGAACAGTTTGGTGCCTTGCGATTAAAATAAGCAGGAGGCGCTTGCCCCGTGGGTGCATGATGTGGCACTGAGCCTGACAGGCACTGAGCCTCAAGGCCATCTACAGAGAGTTCCCGATCCAGAGGGGAATTTGGATCCAAGTTACTGATCGCTGGATCTTTGAACGAAAACACGGGAAGCTTAGGTTCCCTTCTCGCCATCATTGTCAATCTGAGTCTTGGCTGAAGCTACAGACTGAAGGTGTGAGCGATTGTGGCTGAATGACTCATGACTGAATAGGGAACATATCAGGTTAGGGAGAAAGATAATGTTGGAACGCATGGTAGTGATAAGTAGGGCATGGGATGATCAGGCTTCTTTCTTGGGACACAAAATGCTTCCTGATTTTGATGTGGTTTTCTGTAAAGGAAGCTGGGCGAGAGAGGCTACATTACTGGGGTGTAAGTCTCCAGGGATTCAGTGGGGCTTGCTCTAGGTTATTCTAGGTGGGCTTTCTTGGGAGAAAGCTCCGCTGAGTTTGCTGTGAGACTTACTTATAAGTAAATGGGCAGACAGTTGCAGCCAAGGTTCTACGTAGCTCCCAGGATATGGTTGGAAAGCATGAGATGTAGCCTCCTTGCTGAAGCAAAGTGTATCTGCATCTAGTCAATGTCTGGGTGGAACAGCTGGGAAATCCCATCCAAGCTGCTTTCAGTTTTGTACCTCTGAGTATATAGGAGATTTCTTCAAATTCATAGCTACGTTTCTTTTCTCAAAGACTTCAGGGTAAAGTGTGTTATAGTAGTCCAGTCCCGAGATTACTGTAGCATGAATTAGAATAATAGAGTTGGAAGGGACCACCAGGGTCATCTAGTCCAACCCCCTGCACAATGCAGGAAATTCACAACTACCTCCCCCCCCAGTGACCCCTACTCCATGCCCAGAAGATGGCCAAGATGCCCTTCCTCTCATCATCTGCTTAAGGTCATAGAATCAGCATTGCTGACAGATGGCCATCTAGCCTCTTCTTAAAAACCTCCAGGGAACGAGAGCTCACCACTTCCCGAGGAAGCCTGTTCCACTGAGGAACCGCTCTAACGGTTAGAAAATTCTTCCTAATATCTAGATGGAAACTCTTTTGATTTAATTTCAACCTGTTGGTTCTGGTCCGACCTTCTGGGGCAACAGAAAACAACTCGGCACCCTCCTCTATATGACAGCCCTTCAAGTACTTGAAGATGGTTATCATATCCCCTCTCAGTCTTCTCTTCAGGCTAAACATACCCAGCTCCTTCAACCTTTCCTCATAGGACTTGGTCACTAGACCATTCACCATCTTTGTTGCCCCTCCTCAGGACACGTTTCAGCTTGTCTACATCTTTCTTAAATTGTGGTGCCCAAAACTGAACACAGCACTCTAGGTATGGCTAGGTAGGCAGAGTCCAAAGAAGGGGACTGTATTCATGCCAAATGAAGTTGGTAGATGGCTCTCTTTGCGACCTGGTTTACCTGCTTTTCCAGTAAAATCAGAGAGGTGTTTTTTGTATCTTCAGTTACCCATTTCTTTTCTGTTTTATTGCTGTTTAGAGCACAGCATTAAACTCCAACTTAATCCCTAATTATTTTCTGTATTTGACATCATCATCTACACTGTTTAGCAGACAAAGCCTAATCCTGCTTTGCCCGTTCCTTTGTTTCCTATTTTCAATCTCTTCAGTCACGCAGTCCATTTATAGCATTCTTATTTGTTTGCAGAAGACTCATGTGATCTCTTCATAGGACTTTTAGGTGTGTCAGTCCATGGCAATGGCATCATGTTCATATATTGCTATCAGTGTCCAGCATTACTTGTTCACTGTTCTAAGGAGGCTTGCCAAAAGCCAGTTCAAGGATGAATCCTCTTTGAGGCAGTGGGTGGGCACAGTCCCCTCTCTGTGACGTGGTGCGGTTGGAATTTGACATGGGTAAAGCTCTTCTAGCGACTTCTGCATAAGAGCATACTTTATGTTTTCTGTAGAGAAACTATGGTGTGATAAGCATGATTGGTGTTAAGCAATTTCTGTGGGGAGTGAATGATAAGCGATTTCTGTGGGGAGTGAATGATATGCATCATCTATAGAGTAGGGGTTTTTTTTGTGAGGAATATGTAACATCTCTTTCCATATGAAAATTACATTCAGGTCTGATTTGTCATCCCTGCCAAATAAGAGTTATATCATTTGTCACTCTACTAAAATATTTCTTTGCCATAAATAGTTTGACTGCCTGACATGTGTCTTATAATCTGCATTAAGTCAAAATAACATCTTTGTGCTCTGGTGGGTGCTGTAATTGCACAATTTGTATTTATTTGGAACATTTTGAGCCCATCTTTCTCAGTATAGCATTCTTGACTACTATTATCCTTACACGATTAACTTTGTTGAAATCCTACCTTTGTTGCATATACTATATGAACATATCAATATCTAATTCTGAAATAGGTGATAGTGTGGATTAAAAATGCACATAATAAGGCCACTGACAGACGTTGGGTATTGTGCTACAAACCAGGTAGACGCCCCAGTTTTGCACGAAAACATGAAATGTAAAAAAATATACATGAGTGGTTAGCCCCCCAATTCGTAGAAGCAATGTCTGCTTCTTTTAGAAAAAAAAATGCCACTTAGATCTTGTGAGATGACATTGTGAGATTTTGCTAGGTGACCTGTAACCTACATTGCATAGAATTCCAAGTCTCATTTAGAGTTGTGAAGGGAGAAGAGAGACTTACAGCCCATTCCTGACTTCTGAGGATGTAAGTTTTCAGGAGGCCAGGAAGGGGCTCTGCCGGCATTGGGGGCCCCCGTGCCGGCATCCGGGCTACTTATGCCGCCGTTTTTTAAATACTTTTCATTGTTGTGAGATATAGAAATGAAATGTTTGTGCTTCAGAAAAAATAAATAAAAGGTTAGTATGGAGTGCTGGATTAAATTTGGTTTTGCCAAATATTCTGGTGTTTTGCTTTGACATCTAACCTCTGGGGTGCTGCCCAGAATTGTATTCTGAATATGTGCATGTCTTTGCTGTTCATACTGTTGGGATAAATGCATAATTTGTAGAAAGTTGTAAAAAAAACACCTGCATTTGCACTGTGGCCTATTAAAATGCTTTCAAATGTAGTTCAAGATCAGATTAGTTGATTAATATGAGTAATATTTACTTTGGCCAGAAAACTCCTTTGCATTACAAATGCCAATTTTTTTTGCTTTCTCTTTCAAATATCAAATGCTGGTGTAAAAAGATCAAATGTGACATAAAAAGAGGCTCAAAGGTAGCCTCTTGTAAAAATATTGTGTGTTTCTGCTGTCTGTAACCTTGTCTACCATGAACCCGTTGACTCTTACTAAACTTGTCCTAGCATGAGTCTGTCTGTCGACTTGACCTCAGTACTTTCCTGGTGTGGCATTTCTTCCATCTGCACTTGTGCTGAATCCTCATCTGCTCTTTAATCTCTTCTCTTGTAGACTCTGGAAGCTCTCCTGTCATTCGTCTTCTCGTGTGTCTCAGCTGTCACATTCCAGCATGTGAGCTGCGTTTCTTGCCTTCTCGTGCATATAAAGAAGTATGGCCAGCTCTCTCCCTCCATAAGCTACAGGGGCTGGTATCTGTTTGCTGATCTGGTTCAAAAATTGGCAACTGTGTTAATGTCTCACAGAAGTTTGATGTCATTTTATCTTGTATGTCACTTTTGTGCACTACTAGCTCATGGTAGCGTCCGATGAGATGCTTTGTGAGTTGTGTTACAGCTTCATTGCTTACATTTTTAAACACAGCCTTTGATTTCTCTTTATTTGAGTATTATCTGTCTTTCTTTGACATATTTGGGTTGCCTTATAATAAACTGCTGCTTACATGTGTGAGTAGTTGAAAGTTGTGGATGAGTCTCATCCATAGAAATTAAAAACAGCCTAAGATTTCATGACAGTTCAGACTGAACCGTCTGCTTTGAATTATGTCATGAGCTACGTAGAAGCTCACTAATTTTGGCTGATGGGAGCCAGGCATTATTTCTAGTTGACATAGACTCCACCTGTGTCTCATGCAAAGGATTTAGGGAGGGGCTGGGTCAGCTTCTGACTTTGTCAGGATACTTGGAGGCAGAAAGAGAAGTTATTGCTGCTTCTGAGGTCTCCAAATCCTGGCACAAAGTTAAAGAGATCTTCCTGTCCTTTTGGTGCACAGTGAACTTGGGAGGGGCAGCCTCCCCTACCCCCCGCTCAGCATGAAGGGAGAAGTCATATTCTTTTAAACTTGAGAGGGGTGGAATCCCTGCTGTAGAATTATGTTAACCATGAAACACAACAACATAATAAGCATTGCAGTGAAGGGGGTGTCAGGGGACCTTGCTCACCATCAGCCCATTCTCTTACGTCACCTGTAGCTGCCAACTATTGGAATCAGGAGGAGAGAGGGTTCCCAGTACATTGCTCCTCCTTCTCTCACCAGTTTTCCCCTCTTACAGCCTGTGGAGGCCGAGAACCTTCCTCAGAGAGCCAGCGTGGTAGTTTGAAGCGGTGGACTCTGATCTGGAGAGCTGGGTTTGATTCCCCGCTCCTCTACAAGAGCAGCGGAGGCTAATCTGGTGAACTGGATTTGTTTCCCCACTTCTCCACATGAAGCCAGCTGGGTGACCTTGGGCTAGTCACACTCTCTCAGACTCACCTACCTCACAGGGTGTCTGTTGTGGGGAGGGGAAGGGGATTGTAAGCCAGTTTGATTCTTCCTTAAGTGGTAGAGAAAGTCGGCATATAAAAACCAACTCTTCTTCTCGTAGTTCACCCAACAGGCCTTATGTGGCTCCTGCCATCCCCATCCTCTTGCAGGGATCTCTCTGGGAGGCAGGTTGCTATCACCGAGACCGGAGCCACCACCATTCAGTTGTTGCCACTGCTCCGTAATGGGGAGGCTTCTATGGCAGCTGCCCAAACTCGTCCCATGGTGGCCTCTTGATGAGTCTGGGAGCCTCTTTGCCTCTGGACAATTGTGTTGTGTGGAATTCATGATCTGTTACACTGATCTAGCTTGATATTTTTTCACTTTGTAAATTTTATATATTTCAGATTTTGCAATAAAACAGATTTTCTGCTTGTATTCCTTTATGTCTTTTTTCTTAAATTATTACCACTACTTTACCAGTGTAAGCATACACTGGAAATGTTTCTTGGAAAACACAGCTTCGTGACACAAGGTGTGAAAGCTGATGTTTCAGCATCCTCTGCTGTTGTATCCTCTGTTCCTACACAGTTGCTTGGCTCTGCCCCAATAGTTGAGGAACTGCTGCTGTCATGTGCAAAGGACTTTGGCGGTCAGGCCATTGCAGGATAGCTGAATTCTAAATACCAGGCAGAGCAGCCCTGTAGTGATTGCATAGCTTGCCACATCTTCCACAGGTATGTTAGAAATTCTACAAGGCAATTGGGTGGATATGGATAATTCCCCATTTCCCCCTTCAAGTTCACATTTCCAGAACAGGCCTCTGTAATGAGTTGCTGGATACGCTGCAACTCAGATATGAAGAATGCCATTTCCTTTGTCATCTTGCCAGCTGATGGGAGGTGTTGCCGTAGAGCTAAGAAAAGCATGGTGGCACATGGCCCAGAACTTCTAGTACCCATTTGAGAAGGAGGAGTGAATAGGGGGTAGATGAGGACTTTACTCTGTCCCATATTCCCTGTGGTGCTTTTGCCAGTTTGTCTGGCGTTGGTTACATAACTGGAGCCATGACTGGAGCCATGGTAATGTGATCCTTTGGCTATTGTTTGAATGCCTTATGCAGTATTTCTGAAAGTGTCCAGACTATTAGATGGATGATATTCCCGAGTCTGCTCCCTTACATCCTTTTAAATGGAGATGTCAGGGATTGAACTGGTGACCTCTATATCTGATGTACCAACTTCTTCATACATTCACCTTCCTGGTGTTCATAATCTGCTGTTTAGTTCAGAAAAGACCAGATCACAAGGTTACACCGCAGCACAATATAAACAATAGAATTTAAATGTACATAGCCATATAAAACCCAGCAATAAAAAGAGAAAGCAAGCACACTGTACTGACCTCAAGGTCGCATCTAACGTAGAAGCTACATTGCTGGCTGCTAAAAAAAAGTTGGCCGTTCTGCAAAAAGGGGACTATTGTACTTTTTATTATCTTCATTGTACTCTGTTTTCTTCTATGTAAACTATATTTTTGTAGACTGGAGTCCCCACTGGGGAGAAAATCAGTGTAAAAACGCCAAAATAAAAATTGAGTGTTATACCAAAGCCATTGTTTAATAAACTTTCTGGTTGCATTGGTTAGTCTTCTATGAAACACATTGGTATCATGGTACCAGCACTGCCAGTTGGTACCTTATGCCTGCTCTGGAGAGGGGAAATATGTGACAAACACCCCCCTGTATGGGGCAGAGAGTTTACCAGTGACACCAGAATTCATAGCAACTCTGCTGCAAGCCACCATGCTGATTGATGTGCCCATGCTCCCCCTTATTTTTTTGTTGCCATCAAGTCACAGCTGACTTATGGTGACCCCATGGGGTTTTCAAGGCAAGACATTCAGAGGTGGTTTGCCATTGCCTGCCTTTCCTCCCCCTTATACTGTGCAGCTGTTGCCCTTACACAGACTATACCAAGAAAAAAGGAACAAAGGAAACACAGTGCCCTACTGGAAGCCGACTGGCGTGACCAAGAGAAGCCCTGGAATGAATAAGCTGCAGGGAGCTCTTCAGATGTGGGTTCAAGTCCACTCCTGCTACAAAGCTCCTTTTTGTCAGGTGCACACATAGGAAGGAACACATCCACTCCACTCACAGCATTTGCTTGCTTATGTAGCTCATTTGGAAGAGTCAACCTGATAGAACCACCAAGGGATCTCAGACACAAGGATTCAGGTTTTGTGCAATGTGAGACTTTCCAGCACCAGGCTTTTGCCAGGTAACAAAAATGGGGCAGACACTGGGGCAGCAGCAAAGGAGTACACAACTGTATAGTCAAATCAGCTGAGATTTTGCCCCATCAAACACAACTGCATGAGATAGAATATTTGTGATTTGCTTCCACACATGCCTGTCATTGTGCCCAGCAAGGTCTCATGCGCCATCCCCTTACTGCATCCAGGTGTTCACTATTGCCATCTATTCCCATCCCCCTGAGCAATCTTTCTGCCTTGTTTGTGGGCTGCTCCCCAACTTCCTGGCTTATTAGATGTCGTCAATGATCTGATGAAGTATGCAGCCTGTGGACTTCTCAGGCCCACTCTTCCTAATTAGTCTCATGTAGCTTTCATCGGAAATCTCAGAACTAAATATTAAATGGCAGCTTTACTGGTATTTCTCTTTCATGGCACCACTGGTTCAACCTAAAGTTTAATATAATTTGAGTGCAACCCAGTGTCACACATGACTTCCTGTATAACAGGAAGCAGTCTGTCATCAACATGGAAAACATGTTAGTTAGCCACTGAGTGCTGCCCTCTTCAGCATCCTGTCTCAATGTGGCAATAATCTTTTGTCTGGGCTGTACCACTTCAAGAGGAAGCTCACGTACTGAAAGTTTTTCTATACATGAATAATTCCTTGAACATAACAAGCTAGTATGTCTCTGATCTCGGGTTTTCTCTGTGAACAGAAGCTTTTTATCTAAGGTAATTTACGTAGTTTAACCATTAAGATTTTCAAACCAAGGTCAATATGTGGAACTGTTTTAGTCTGTACCAACTGGGCAGGAATGCAAGAAGCTTGAGTGATTCATGTTTCTGGAGCTTGGATATTTCACTGCAGGGTGGGTGCATGACTCCTTGCTTTAGATGTTATACCAGAATTGCAAGTTGACTACGCTACTTTCATTGATGTTTGTTCATAAATTTATGTTTTGGACATATTTATCCTACCTTTCTCCCACGAGGGATCCAAAACTGCTCTTAAAAACCACTCATTTCCTTAGATGCCAACTATTGAATGATGGCTAGAATAGATGCTGACAAGGCAATATACTAAACAAACTTGAGGATTTATAACCAATGGAGCAGATAATAATTTGGCACTAGCAGCATTTCCTGTTTAGCCACTTGAGCTTTGTATGTGGTTGCCTGCTTCTCAAGGCATTTTTAATGATGTACCCAAGTTTTTTTCTTTCCAGACTACACTCATGAGTAGTAAGCTGGATTTGGGGCAGCTAGTATTGCCTTAATAAATATAACTTGCCCAAATCGATGAGCTTTATACCCCCCTTACTGTTCCTGAGAGCAATTCTGTGGAGAATTAATTCAAAGGAATGAAATGGGTGGAAGTTTTCTCCTGCACACATCCTTCTCCCAATATTTATTCACAGGCAAAATAACATTTTGAGAAGTACTCTTGTTCTAAAAATAAGAATTTGCCGCTACCTGCTGATTTTGGAACAAGAAGTATTTCCAGTCAAAAGGAGGGCTGGATGTTGTGAAGCTGTAAGCACAATATCATTAACATTGTGAATACTCTGTGTGTGTGTGTGTGTGGGGGGGGAATGCGCCTGTGCCAGAAACCTCCAGTGTATTTTATTTCATTTATACTTTGCCTTTCTCCTCAATGGGGACCCAAAGTGGTTCTCAATGTTTTCTTCTCCATTTTATCCTCTATCAGGTAGGTTATGCTGAGCCAGCCCTAGGTCACCCAACAAGCACCCATGGCAGAGTGGAGATTTAAACCTGGGGCTCCCAGATCCTAGTCAGGCACTCTAATCACGGCACCACACTGGCTTTCACTGGGTTTGCTTGTATCTGAATGAGCCTGAGGGATCTTTGGGCTTACACTCATTTGCCTCCCCTCACACATGGCCAGTAAGCTGGGTGATTTTGGTGTGGTAGCAAGTCATGATTAGCCATTATGTTTGAACCAGAAAACTAATTTGTGTTTGCCTTGCAAACCAAGGTTCTAAACGGTGGTTGATTCCCAACTTGGAATCTTAGGTTGCAGGGAGGATCCAGACAACAGACAAACTGTGGCTTAATTCTCTGGCTGTGTGTGATGATAGGAAGGAATATACAGACTGGATTACCACACTACATCTGAACAAAGCCAGTTCAATATTCAGTTTTGGGAACATCTGTTTGTTAAAGCTACAGGTGCTTTTCTTATCCTGGGGTGTTAACCCAATGTATTTACTTAGATTTCAGATTTCTTTCAAATCTGAGCTTTCCTCGGGTTTCTAGAAAGATCTATCTTGTCTGACCTGGCCCCAATCTCTAGGTTTAAGTATCCACAGAAGGGGCCATGTTGAGAATGAGATATGATGATGATGATAATGATGATGATAGTAATTTCAGTGCATTGCCCCCTGTGAGTTCTGATCTTTTGATTTCATGTATCCATGAAAGGAGCCAGATTTGGGGGTCAAATCTGAGCAGGGATGTTGCTTAGCAAGTGGACGAGTGAATTTTAAAGACCATCTGACATTTGTTCTTTCCAAATTTGTCTAAATGTAGAGGTCTGCCTCCTTCATACACAGGGCGTAGATTATTGCTGGAATGAACCTGGGGATCCTCGGGCTTCTGCACTGCCCCCTCCCTAAATGCAGCAGCCTAATTTAATTCTTACACTTTCCCATTCTTTTAAAGTTTTTGGCTCAGATATAGCAGACTCCTGCAAAAGCAGTACTCTAGTCCTTAATTTGGCAGACTGCATGAGAAAGCTTGAAAAGAGTATGCAAGCTCATGGATCCTTTGTGCTTGTCTGCAATATAGAATGTGGTTTGTTATTGCGTAGTGTCTGAACGTTGCCAGTGAACTGGGTATTTTCATGGCAGCCAAATCATTAGTAGTCTTTGTCCTCTTCTAAAAGAGCCAGTGCATTGTCGTAGTTACAGTGTTGGACAAGGACTGGGGCAACCCAGTTTCAAATCCACACCTGTCATGAAACTGTGTGTGTGTGTAAAGTGCCGTCAAGTTGCAGCCGACTTATGGCGACCCCTTTTTAGGGTTTTTATGGCAAGAGACTAACAGAGGCGGTTTGCCAGTGCGTTCCTCTGCATAGCAACCCTGGACTTCCTTGGTGGTCTCCCATCCCAATACTAACCAGGGCTGACCCTGCTTAGCTTCTGAGATCTGATGAGATCAGGCTAGCCTGGTCCATCCAGGTCAGGGTGTCATGTAACTACTGGGTAACCTTTGGCCAGTCTTCCTCTTTCAGCTTCACCTACCAAACAGGGCTGAGGTAAAATTAAAGCAGAAGAGGGGAACATCCATGTTTTGAGCAGCTTGAGGAAGGATGAGATATAAAACTGTGCTAAGTGAATAAACACAGCCTCCCTTGTAGTCATGTCAGATGGGCTGGAGCCATCCTTCCCTGTATTTTATTTTTAAACAGGTAAGCATTTCTTACTGTGTGTCTTACACTGAATTCCCTGCACTGGCACGAAGGCCTTGTGTACTTTAAAAAAAAAATCTGCAATGATTAGTTTGTCTCTGATTCTAGAGGCATAGCAAGGAGCAAATTCCATTTATTTTTTGTGAAATGTGAAACGTGTAATCTTGCAAGTAGTTTGGTGTGACCAAAGTGATACAGCTTTATGCAGAAGGGGCCAGGAAGCAATAGTGTGGCATTGTGTGATGTCTTATCTGCTGCCAGCAACTCCTCTTCTTCTTGGCTCAGCCTTCTAGGAGAGCTTTGAGATGTGATGAGTCACTGCAGAAGTCATTTGGGGAAATAGTATTGCTTGCTCTCCTTTTGGGTTCTTTGAGAATGAATGTGAACTATCTGGTAAGCAATCATTTCTTAATTCTTTGCCACTTCTTTGCTGTGGGCTCTTGAGAATGTTAACTTTCTGAAATATGTTTTTCTTTTAAACTACCATAAGCACATTTATTTTTATTTATACCTCACGTTTCTTCCCATTGTGGACTCCAAGCAGCTTACATTATTCTCCTCTCCTCCATTTTATCCTCGCAACCTGTGAGGTAGGTTAGGATGAGAGAGTGTGACTGGCCCAGGGTCACCCAGCAAGCTTCCATGGCACAAATGGGGATTCGGACCCAGGTCTCCTGGATGATAGTCTGACACTTTTAACCACTACATCACACTGGGTTGTCTATCTCTATTTTCTTTTAGCGCCGGCCTAATACTCTTATAGCATCAACATATCACAAAGCAGAGATGCAAAATTTTGAGAAAATTTCAAGTGATGGGGGATATTTTTTTTGGGGGGGGATGACATTTTGGGGGAAATTGAAATATATGCAATACTTATTTTCCTACCAAACCTAAATGTATTTTGCTGCTTTAACAACACAAAATGCATCATTTATAATTTAGCAGATAAAATTGTATTAACTGACATACTTATGGAGTTTGAAAATATTAAAACCTTGGATTTCTGTAAACAAAACTGCAAATACACCCAATGCTAAAGTGAGGCAGCTGCAAACTGCTGCACCCTACGCTGTCTTAGCACATTTCACAAGAAAACCATGATTTTTTTCAGTGCACCCCGACATTTCTCTATTGTTCTGATGGAAAAAAGATTTTAAAGGTGTTCGGACTTTTTCGTGCTATACATTTCGTCTTTAAAAGCATTTAACTCATTTCAAAATAAAATTAAAAAATAGGAGTTTTCCCCCCAATGCTCCCCCACTTTTTCTATCAGAAGAAATTTGGAGGGGGGAAGTTCTGAGGGGGCTGGTCCCCCCTCCCCTGGAGTGTTGAGTCTTCAGTACAAAGCACTGTAGTGAACTGAGTATTGTTGTGGTCCCTTCTCAGGGGCATATAGTCTACACTAGTCAGATAAGAGCAATGGAAGAGAGATGTTTTGGAACTGGAAGGTGTGGCTAGGGTTATTCAGGGAATGTGTGTTCCTGGAATGGTGTGTTTTCAGAATCAAATGTTAGCTGGCGTCAGTTGGACAGCAACAGGCCATGTGTGGGTACAATTTTAGTACTTTGAACCTCAAAGTCCCTTGTCTTTCTCCCTGTGCTCCAAGTCCTGATTTGAGTGCACCACCAAAGCAGGGCAAGGGTGGCTGTGGAGTCAAATCTGGCACTGCTGTATATTGAACCCCTTGTTACCCCTCTAATATTCTCTTCTTTTCACCTTGCGTATTGGAGAAGGGGGCCTGTAAGCGCAGTGGAAGATGGAGCATCCTTCCTCAGGTTGCATACCTCTTGGTGCAAAAGGGACATGGGACACACAGGGCTGTTGCTAGGCTGTTGTGCTTTTGGGGGGCAGTTGTGCATGGAAGAAAGCTGAAGTAAGCTTGGTGCAAAAAAGTAAGGATTGAGAGGAAGGAGCTTACTCATAGCCTTTATGCTTGCTCGTCTGAACATTGCGCCTTCAGCAGTGCTAAAAGGAAGGTATGGCAATTTACCCTACTCAGAAAGATTTTGCTCATGTAATATGAAGAAAATCGATACGCTTGCTTGCATGATGCTGGAGTGCCCCCATTTCAAACGCCAACGTGACCAATGGATCACTCCTATTTTAATGAAACTACCTGCCACTGCAATAGGTGATAAAATAGTCCCCTTTTTGCTGGCGGAGAGATATCCAAGTATAACACTGGCAGTGGCCAAGTATCTCTCTGCCACATTTTCCTTAAAGAAATAGAAAAAAACTCAGTAACTGCTCAATGAGAGCCAGCGTGGTCTAGTGGTTAAGAGCAGTGGTTTGGAGCAGTGGACTCTGACCTGGAGAACCGGGTTTGATTCCCCACTCCTCCACATGAGCGGTGGAGGCTAATCTGGTGAACTGGACTTGTTTCCCCACTCCTACACACAAAGCCAGCTGGGTGACCTTGGGCAAGTTACAGTTCTATTAAGAGTTCTCTCAGCCCCACCTACCTCACAGGGTGTCTGTTGTGGGAAGGGGAAGGGAAGTTGATTGTAAGCTAATTTGAGTCTCCCTTAAGTGGTAAAGAAAGTCGGCATATAAAAGCCAACTCTTCTTCTTCAAGACCAGTGGGTCATGGGAGCTGGGAAGGAAAGGAAAGAGCTTACTCATAACCCTCAAAGTCGCTCTGAACACAGATCAAGCATGCAGTGAAACAAATTTCAATCTTTAATTTTTGGGTGACTCTACTGAAACATGCATGCTTTTGCCCCTCCCCTTCTGTCCTCTTTAATGCAAGATTGGGGCCAAGCGGGGCATTCAGTGCCGTGTTCAGGCATAGTCCTACCAAGAACTTTCAGTTATAATTATTATTTCCTTTTTACCTGATGAACACATATGCCTGGTCCGTATGAATAGATTAGCAGTTCAACAGTGTCTCAGACTTATTGATGGATATGTGGGTCATTGTAATAAGACAAAGGTAAAGCATAGATACTATGATTTGAGTGTTATCACAAAATGCAGTTAGTAATAGTATTATATTAGACTTTTATATTATAAGATAGAATATATAATGAACTCGTATGTTTTAAGTTCACCATTTGCAAAGAACGTTTCGGTATATTATGTTGTGTTGTGTGTGATATGGTGTTGTGTATTGTATGTTTAGTTTGTATTTTATAGATTTGAAAATAAAAATTTGATTAAAAAAAAACTGTCTCAAACAGAATCTCATAAAATGCTAAATGTGATCCCGAAGCCCCTTGTCATTATACCATACAAGCTTTATAAGCGTTTCATTTTTTATAGTGTAGTGTCAGCACTAGAACTGAATTTTTTCGTTGCTTTTCCCGTAATATGAAGTGTAAGCATCACATGATATTAAGGAAGGGAAAATTCTCAGGATGGCTGTGGAGTGAATAACTGGCCTGCTTTGTAAGCCGAATGTTCAAAGTAATTCATTCATTGCTCTCTGATGACACAGTCAGTTTGGAATTTTTAGACAACCTGCTCTTGATTTGTTCCTATAATTGGGCAACCTCTTTCCTTGTCGACAAAACTTATTGAGTTTGCTACTCAGGATGGGGCTGTACAGGCTCTGTTGCTGCATTCTTATTTCTCAGTCTCTTGCGATTTCCTCTGGTTGTAACTTGCTCATATATGTATTTGGATTTTGTCCTGCCTCCATTTCAAAGGCTCACAGCAACTGATGGGATTCAGTTTAGAGTATCCTGTATGCTTGCATGAAACCCCCCACCCCCCAAGAATCTTTTGTAGCTAGACTTGATAACTGTATTCAAAACAAAGTTACAGTTCCACTGTTAAATCTCTACGATACAGAATTTGTCATTGCTTCAAAATGTTCTGTCTAATTTATGCATCACATAAAGTTTACTTTCATATGGCATTTCTGCACCCATAGGTTTGAAATGTAAGCCAGTAGTTTTTTCCTCCATAGTCCATGAGAAGATCTGAGCTCAAATTTCCACTTCAGTTTCAGATACCATTGTCTTAAATTAAATATGAGGATCTCATGGGCAGTTCAGGCACTTGCTGGTTGTTAATCCACCAACTCTCAACCAAAGTCCCAAACGAAAAGTTATCTTACCAGTTCCAGGCTCCAGACAATACAGCTGGGAGCAAATTCCAAATATTTGTCTTGTATTACCGTCATGAAACGTGAAGCGATTGTGAACACTGTATTCTGCAGTTTAGCCTTGGGGAAGACAGTGCAGAAAGGTCCTTTATGCCTCCTGTGCTTGGGAATAAAGATGCAGAGCTGACTGGATCTTATTTCTGCTACCCTGGAACCAGGTGTTTATACCTGGATCTCTCCCAAAGCATGTAGAGAGTGGGTGGGTGGCCTAATTTGAAGTGCTTATCTCGTTGTTTCTTCCCTGGAAGGCTGGGGCATGTTGGGGTTAACCCCCCCCCCACAGACACACCTACAGGTCATGCCACACCCTTTTGAGTTAATCTTGTTAGCTGTCTTTCTTTTCAAGTTTTGATGTGTCAAGACAATATGTTGCAGGTTAATGGCAAAGTCTGGGAGTAGTTTGTCACAAGGTTATGCATTAAGCAAGTGGCAAAGTTGTGGCTTTGCTAATAGACAAAGCAGACGTTTAGCAGTGTGTGATTAGGCCTGAGAAAAGCAAGTATGTCAGCCGACAAAAGCCATCTGCTTCATTAATGAAGAACAATGATCCAGCTGGTTGTATAGTGTGGGTAATGGCTCAAGAAAGAAAGGGAATTCCTTGATCTGTTTCAGGGAGTCGTATATGGGCTGAGGCTTAGATTCTGACTGCCTGAGCATCTTTTGAATGGTGTCCCATCCAGCCTGCCTCCCTGTCTGCCTTTTTAAGAGCTGCTCTCTTCCATTGATAGCCAGGTGATTCAACCTCATCGTAAAGGTTACAGTCGGCACTCCTTGGCAGGACCGTCTGGCTGCCTGCTAGAAATTGTCCAGTCACACACGTTCCTGATTGGCTTGAGATTGCTGGTTTGAATAATGAACCTGTTAGTGTTGGCAGCGGTGATTGGTCGGGCACTGCTGCAGTGAGAATGCAGGCTGGATGCTCAGGGCTTGTATTCCTTTTGATGTGCATTGGGTGAGCTCGGAAGCACAGGTCAATCGGTGCAGCTGCCTAGACTGAAAGGATCCATCTTCTTAGCTATCTCAGAGCCGTGCCTTTTGCCTTTTTTCTCCCCCTGTTTGGGATTCCTGTAAATTGCCAGCACCTCGGCTTCATGCTAGGGGAGACTCTTTTGTGCTTTTGCCACTGGCTGTTGGAGTGAACTGCTTGTGAGGCCAGACACGACAGCACTAGCAGCAATTCCAAAGGCAGGAAACGTCTGCAGCAGCATGAGCCTCTGACGTTGCTGCCTTTGAAGCTTTTACTGCAATATTCAACAGAGCAGTCGCATCTTCCTGAACCACTGACTTCAGGGGTTTCCTTTCCAGGTCCTGAGCAGAAAGTGATGCTGCAGTCGCTTTGGCATTTTCTTTCCCATCTTTTTTCGAGGGCTGTATGCCAAGGCCCCGCTGAAGCAAAAGAGAATGAGGCCAAGGACTCTCCAGTTCCCAGCTCTGGGGGACAGGGGCCAAAGGTGTTGGGGAAGTCACCCAAGGAGGCTGACCCCTCCGAAAGGAGACCCACTATTCTGCTTGTGGTTGGACCTGCAGGACATTTCCAACAGGTAATGTGGCTTCTAAATCCCGCTCAAGTAAGGGTGACCTATACTAGCCAGAACAGGAGTAGGATCTGTCTGCATTTTTTAGTAATGCCTTTACTTTACAAAGGTTGTGTCGCTGAGGAGGCGGGGCACTTGGCCTGTGCCCTGATAGAGATTTAACTGTAAGGGGCACTTGGGGTGGAGGGGGGAATAGGTAGCTCCCTCAAAGTGTGATCTGTTTTAGTATTCCACTTTGCCAATAGACTGCGTCCTTGGAGATCCAAGCTCCTGTTAGCACTGAAAGAAGGGTCTGAGTAGAGGGAGATCCTGTTAGCACTGAAAGAAGTGTCTGAACAGAAGAAAAAAATGTATAATGCCGTACAAGAGACATGTTGGATGGGTTTTCCTGGCTCTGGGGACTGGCTGTGGTGAAAATTAAAGCAAATTAGCTCCTGCAGCAAGGGAGGAACCTATAGATTCCTGCCGCACAATAAATGGGGTCTGACATTTCTAGCTGTGTTAGATGCGGTAAGTGAATATAGTACTACAGATATAGCAGTGAGCCTTAAGTAGTTGATGTAATACTGCTTGAGTACAGTAACCTGGGATTGATTTCAAGTGGTCAGCTGGATGCAAATATGGACTTTTGAAATGTTCAGCTGTTTCCTCATGCCATAGAGTTTTATTTGCTTTGTGTGTGTAGCGTGATAAGGCATGATAACAGAGACTTTTCTGAGAGCACCGCCTTGCAGGTGTGAGTAGAGAGCTACGTGTCTTACAGTGGAAGAGGTAATAATTAAAGCAATATTGGCCCCAATTAACAATTCAAGCTGGGGGCTTGCAGATAATTTTCCCATTTGGGAAAATGACAGAAAAAATTGCATGCAGCTGACAATTAGAGGGTGCTTTCAAGCATTTGATGACGGACTTGTGTTTTGCGTTCCTGGTTTGAAATAAGAATTGTTGATTCTTGAGGCACAGTTTGAGATGGCTAAGTTTATGGCAATATTCATCACTCAGAAAAATACATGCAGGCATGGTCTACATATGCAGCAAGAAGAGGCAGTAGACTTCTAAAGTGGATGCGCAGACAGCATCATACTACGAGAGGCGAATGCTGGTTTTGCTTCACAGCAGAAAAAACTTCCTACAAGTAGAAAACTAGTAACCCAAACTGCTTCTTGTCATACAACACTTCTCCCTGTGCTATGGAGATTTTTAGTGGGGAAACTTAAAGGCATCCTCTCCCCGCAGCCTGAGGCGGTATCGTCCACTCAACTGCTTCAGGATTTTAGCACTTCATTGTGCTGCCTGTATAGATGTGTCCTCAGTCTTTCCATTTTGGTGCCTGTGAATGTATAAAAGCCAAATAGGTGAGGGGCTGTGGCTCTGTGGTAGAGCATCTGCTTGGCATGCAAAAGGTCCCAGGTTCAGTCTCCATCTACTGCCTCTTCTTGCTGCATATGTAGACCATGCCTGTAAGTATTTTTTCTGAGTGATGAATATTGCCACAAACTTAGCCATCTCAAATGGTGTCTCATGAACCAACAATTATTATTTCAAACCAGGAACACAAAAAGCATCTCCAGTTAAAAGGACTAGGCAAGTAGGTAATGTGAAAGACCCCTGCCCGAGACCTTAGAGAGCCACTGCCGGTCTGAGGAGACAATACTGACTTTGATGGACCAAGAGTCTGATTCAGTATAAGGCAGTATAACACATAATTCATGTGTTCATGTGTCTAGTAACAGACTCTTCCATCCGTGAGCATTGCAGGCCAGCTATCTGTGTCTGAAGTTATGGTTCAAATTTCAGCAAGAGGGCAGAAAGCAGATGGTAATAGTGGTTTCTAATCCTGGGTGTACCCTTGACAACATGAGTTAAATTTCTCAATTCTTGCTCATCTCCCGTCAATATGATAGTCTTGCATTTTCAAAAGTTGGGTAAATCCCTGCTTTCCGGTTGAGGCTTCCAATAGACAGAGCCCTGACATTTTCCCTTCACAATTTCCTGGCAGAGTTCCAGCATCTTCATTCTGGCTCTAGCTTAGAAACTTTCTCAATTTGCTGTTGAAGTTGTGAGCATTCACGATTCTCACTGCTTTCTAACCAATACAGAGGTTACCCAGTTTTAACTTGCATTTTAAATAGATCACGATGGGTCTCAGGCTTTTTTTCTATTGCATTTTAAATAGTGTCAGGATTCTAGTGAACCTGGGACTCTTATAGAAGTATTTTAGAGGGAGGGTACACTTGCATGGTTCAGCCTTCCTGAAGATTACCGTAGATCTGCTTACACCTTCTTGAAAGTGTCAAACTCAGAATAATTTAGCAGGAAGCATTTGAAGGAACATCCCGATAGTGTGATTGGGGACATACATGCAAGGCGATATATCAAAAATGCTAAATACAAGCGTATATCTATATCTACTATATCGAAATACTTTCCCTTGGCTTCTTTCTTCCTCTTTCCTAAAATTCCTCCCACCCACTCTCCCTTTTCTTCCTTTGTCTGTCACTTTTATATTGCAAGCCTGTGGGTAGAACCTTGTGATTAAATATATATATACATATACTGTAACAAAGTACATCACCTTCTCTCTAAATAAAGTACCTAGCATGTGGCTCCTGGTCCCCTGGATACAGAAGATCTCTAGTTATATTGGCTACCGAGCTGGCATTTGTTGAGGTACTGAATGTTTTCAGCTTCTGCATGGGGACAAGAATATTTTAGTTGGGCATACAAGAGGAACGCCCTGACCTGGATGGCCCAGGCTAGCCTGATCTCGTCAGATCTCAGAAGCTAAGTAGGGTCGGCCCTGGTTAGTATTTGGATGGGAGACCACCAAGGAATACCAGGGTTACTGTGCAGAGGAAGGCACTGGCAAACCACCTCTGTTAGTCTCTTGCCACGAAAACCCCAAAAGGGGTCGCTATAAGTCGGCTGCGACTTGAAGGCACTTTACACACATACATACAAGAGGAGCAGTAATGGAAAAAGCCCAGGATGAATATTTCTTGGGGACATTGCAATGAGGATTCTTCTTTCATCAGTGATGCTCAAACTTTTCTAGGTGGAATTTCTTGCATGCGTTATTCATTCCTCTAGAGTGGAGGAGAGTGGTTTTTGTATTTGCAAAGCTGATATATTGCTGTTGTTTTGGGTATTTGCAAGAACTTCGGTCAAGATGGAGAAACCTGAATTGTTTCAGGTGGAAGAAGTAAAGTTTGGCCTAAGTAGGGATGAAATGGGTTCTGTTCCTGTTTTGCCAATCTATGTCTCCCAACACCCATTGTCTGTTCTCTTGTGATGTGATAAATGGCTCTTTAAAAGCTGATATTGCGATGCTGTAGAAAGTGATGAAGGGCCCCGTGGCGCAGAGTGTTAAGCTGCAGTACTGCAGTCAAAAGCTCTGCTCACGACCTGAGTTCGATCCCAACGGAAGTTAGTTTCAGGTAGCCGGCTCAAGGTTGACTCAGCCTTCCATCCTTCCGAGGTTGGTGAAATGAGTACCCAGCTTGCTGGGGGTAAAGGGAAGATGACTGGGGAAGGCACTGGCAAACCACCCCGTAAACAAAGTCTGCCTTGGAAATGTCGGGATGTGACGTCACCTCATGGGTCAGGAATGACCCGGTGCTTGCACAGGGGACCTTTACCTTTACCTTTAGAAAGTGATGATGACACAGGGATAAATAAACAAAGGACAGTTAAGTAAAGCAAGTCCCTCAGTCCAGTAATAAATGGTTTTGTTTTCCTCATGGTTGGGCAGGGTATCTAGCAGGGATGACGTGGTGGGGGGGAGATTACTGGAACAAAACTCTTTTTCTTCCTTGTATTTAAAATGTTGATAGAAATGATATATTGGCACAACTATTGTGTTCAGTCAATCACATTTCTCCTTGTCACCCCCAACTTCTGTTTTGGCGGTCATAGAGGTTAATTCTGGAGTTCAGCTGCTTTCTTTATAAAAGACTTTTACCCACCCCAAAATCTTGATTGAGTTGCCCTTTGTCAGCTATAGTATTAAATGGTTTATTTTGTTTCTGCATAGTATGTTTTCCCCTTCTCTGTTCTACCTTGTGGCAAATGCCCCCTACAGTAATGACTTGTCCTCCCGAATAATTAAGCATAAACCAGCCCTGACCTGGATGGCCCAGGCTAGCCTGATCTCGTCAGATCTCAGAAGCTAAGCAGGGTCGGCCATGGTTAGTATTTGGATGGGAGACCACCAAGGAATACCAGGGTTGCTGTGCAGAGGAAGGCACTGGCAAACCACCTCTGTTAGTCTCCTGCCATGAAAACCCCAAAAGGGGTCGCCATAAGTCGGCTGCGACTTGAAGGCACTTTACACACACACAGTTTTCAGGATTCACAGTGTGAAAAGCAACAGCTAGTTGAGACCTTTTCATCAGTGTAATAATAGAAAGCTTGCTGGTTTACCAGAGGTTCTCTGCATGTTGTAGATGCTTCCTGGCACACTAGGAAAAAACCCTCTTCCTGAGTATTTGTAAATTGGTTTCATTTTAAACTTTCTATTTAATCTTCCATTGCAGGGCAAAATATTATTCTACTCTATTATTCTATTATATTTCTAGAAATTGGGTAGCGGATTGTACATGGAGGGGGTGGATCCCACAGATCCACTGCGTTACTGGCAATGCTTTCTTCTGGTGCAGAGAGCCTTCTGCTTCTCAAGGGCCTCTTGTGCCAGTGGAAGACTCCTTGCCCTGGAGGCAAGGGTTACCATTGATGAAAGAGACCTGCGGGACCCAACCCAGTGGTTCATTTCAGTGTGCCGTACAAAGGAACACCACTGTAAATATCCGAACTTCTTGGTCACGGCACCAAAGCTCTTGTACTCTCTCTTCTGAATTCACTCTCCTCTACTTAAAGACAGATGGATTCACATTTTAGCTGTATCTGAAGAAATGAGCTTTGGCTCACGAAAGCTCATACCCTACCAGAAAATATTTTTGTTAGTCTTTAAGGTGCTACTGGACTCTTGCCCTTTTCTCTCTCCAGGGAGAGACACCTGTCTCCTTCTGTTGCTGTCTTCCGCCAACAGGTGAAGACTTTTTTGTTTGTTTGTTTGTTTGTTTCATTTGGCATTCCCTCCAAGATCCCTCCTTCCTAATCAAAGTTTTAATTGCTGTTGTTATGTTTTCTATGTATTTTAACTCTGTTTTTAATTTGTTTTGATGATGTGTGTTGGGGGGGTTTGATTTTAATGGTTTTAAAATGTGGTTTTATCAAGTAAGTTTCAAATTATTACCTGCCTTGGTGGCCCTTGCAAGGGCAGAAAGTGGGATACAAGATTTGTAAACAAATAATAATAAATAAATAATGTACTGAAGTTTATTCTGCACTGTTATGAATGCCACAGTATTTTTTTTTCTTCAGGATTACTTTATCCTGTGGGATATTTGTTTTGTGAAGTATCTCTAGGGCAAGAATTAGTAGACGTGAATTAAATTCTGAGGATTGCTGGGGATGAAGGGCTTTGTTGTATTGCTTAGCGTGAGTGGACACAACATTGCATTCTGATGTGGCAATTCAGGGACAAAGGTCCTCTAAAACTGCGATGCTTGAAAATGTTAGAATTGCAATCATTCTCTCTATATATAGTTAGATAGATAGATAGATAGATAGATAGAGAGAGAGAGAGAGAGAGAGAGAGAGAGATGACAGAAGGCATTAATATTAATAATAATATAATATTCTCCCTAAGAACCAGTTGCTTAGAAGTCATAGACTAACTTCGTGCTTGGTGTTCATGGGTGGCTTTTTGAAGTCATTGGATAAGTGCATGCCCATGGTGGGGGGAGGTACATTTGAACTGTTTATCTGGCTCTTTCTGAAGGCTGTCTTAAGAAATGGAAACCTAGAATCTCTGCTGAAAAATCTTCAGTGAGCATGTGTTGTGCACACCACACTCCAGTGCAAATTTTCCACCTGTATGCTGACACACAGCCCTTTCGCACAACTCTCTCACCAGCACTGAATATTAGTTGAAAGGAAACGGTCTTGAAATGAAACAGGAGGGTGCAAGCCAGTGGGTATGAGCCAGGTGCTGCTTTGGTACCTGTTGCTTAAAGAAGCAGCACAGCTGGTCAGAACTGCAGAATAACAATTCTGGTTCTGTCTGGAATGTTTATATATCTAGTCACCATTCTGAGGCATAGATTTCATTTATTGTAGCTGTGATGGTATCCAATGAGAATACTTATATGTGCAAAAGCAGCTACGCCACTGGAAAGAATATCAGTGAAAAGCATTTACAGAGTGAGTAGTGTTTTATTAACACTGCATTACCAAAAAACAGCATTAAATCCCGTATTTGTGTTTCACACCCTTTTGAAGCAGAGCTGAAGTTGAGTGTTTTGCCAAAGAATGTTGGTGTGTGTGTTGGGGGGAGCATTAGTACTATTCCTTTTCCAACAGTCAAATAGAATGAATGTAGATTGTAAATTCCAAATACTTTGATTTGTCTCCCGACTGATGAGTATGCACCACTACTGCAGGAGCTAGGTGGCTCTTTTCTGGCTTTTTCCAGGTTTTGATCTATGCCAAGTAGAGGTGAATTTTAAATGTCTATCTCCAGATTACATCTGTTCACTTGGAGTTGGCAGCTTAATATGAGAGAGAGGGGGGGAGGATCCTGTTTTCTATGGGGACAGACGTCAGAGAGGGGGTTAAGCCTGGTTAGGTAACAGAAATAAAAGGGCACAGTTTGTAAGATGGTAATTAAAAAAGGATCTAAGTGGTCAAACAGGAAAATGGGATAAATGTGTGCCGAAAATGTGACATTTTAGTTCGGTGTAACCCTGAAAATTGGGGCAAATGTGTGAGCCTTTTATCACATGATATTTGTGTAAAACTCAGAGCTTAACACTAGAAAGGAAGGTAGGGTGGAATTAGCTGATCTAATTAAGGGGTTGGAGCGCTTTTCCTATGAGGAAAGCTAAAGAGGCTAGAACTTTTCAATTTAGAAAAGAGATAGCCGAGAGGGGATATGTTAGAGGTTTATAAAATTATGTATGGGATGGAGAAAGTGAATAGAGAGAACTTTTTTCTCCTTCTTACCATAATACTAGCATTTGGGAGCACCCAACGAAGTTGATGGGCAATAGATTCAGGACAGATAAAAGGAAGTACTTCTTCTCAATGAGTATTTGAACTGTGGAATTCACTGCTCAGTGACTTTGAGCATAGGTGGCTATAAAAGGAGATCAGACAGATTAATAGAGGAGAGGTCCATCATTGGCTATGGTGGCTAAAGGGAACCTCTATATACAGAGGATGCAGACCTCTGGATTACTAGGGCTAAGAGGCAACATCGGGGAGGAGGTAGCCTCTCAACCCTGTTTATTGGTCCTCCAGGGTGACTGGTTGCTGTGTGAAATAGGTTGCTGGACTAGATGGGCCACTGGTCTGATCCGGCAGGGCTGCTCTTGTATTCTTATGTAATCTTTTGATATTTATCACTTCGGTCATGTGAATAGAAGAAGAAGAGTTGGTTTTTATATGCCGACTTTCTCTACCACTTAAGGAAGAATCAAACCGGCTTACAATCACCTTCCCCTCCACACAACAGACACCCTGTGTGGTAGGTGGGGGTGAGAGAGTGTGACTAGCCCAAGGTCACCCAGCTGGCTTTACTTGGAGGAATGGGTAAACAAATCCAGTTCACCATATTAGTTTTCGCCACTCATGTGGAGGAGTGGGGAATCAAACCCGGTTCTCCAGATCAGTCCACCGCTCTTAACCACTACACTACGCTGGCTCTCCCCCCAATAAAATAGTCCCCCCCCAATAAAAGATAGAGTGTTCCTGGTCCAGGTAACATTTATGCTGTTAACTTGCATGAATACCGTAGGAAAAATACATCTTCAGACTCATGTTGGGGACAAAATACTGTTTAAATGCGCTAAGGCCTTACAGTCAGATAAAGGAATAAATACCCACACCAGATTGCAACAGGGTGCTGTTGTACAGCAGCTGAACTACTGTTCTGAACAGAAGGTAGGGAAAATGACATGGCACGTTTTGTGCTGGCAAAATCATGTTTGCTTTGGAAACTTGGACTTGATTTTGATGTGTCCATCCAGTCCGCTTACCTTTCTTTATTTGCCCTTCCTATCCTCCCTCCCTTCTCCTTCAGGACTTTGAATCCATCTTCCAGGCCAGCAAATAGCAGTCCCATGACTAGTTGGAAGAGTTCTGTGCTGAGTCTGTGCGCAATCATGACCACATCTGGCTTGGCTCTCCCACCACACCCAGCTGTGACAGTGTTGAAGCCTGTAGCCTGCTTTAAGTATTGGCCAGAGATGCTGAGGCACTCTCCTCAAATGTATTTAATGCTTATTTTCTTTGTGGGAGAATTGTCTAACAGAGAAGACACGTTTTAAAAGCAGATGTACAGGTGTTTGAAAAGTTTATTCCTGTTTTCATCTATAACTGAACTGTGTTCTGTATGAGCACATAAGGTGTGGGGAGATAATTAAACTTTGTACAACTTTGCCACTGTGAAGTTGATTCACTGTGTTGTGTATGTGCTTCTTGTCTTGTTTTATGGTTCTTTTATGGGGTGGCAAACATTGTCAAATACATTACCAGTTCTAGTGAGTGCTACCTCCGAGGGCTTATTCGGGTTTATTCCAATGCAGCTCCACATTGGAAACTGTGCTTGTGTGGGACAGCTATGGAAACTTCTATAACTTTCTGAGGGTAAGGCATTCTCCTTGTGCCTAAAGTTAATGTTTTTGCCTGCCTCTTCTTACCCTGAGCTTCTCTGCTCAGTCTTCTCTTTGACAACATAGTATTGCTTTCAACCCACAATAAGGGTGAGTCATAAATACCAAAGCCATGTCTCCTGAAAGTCTTGTTTTATAAGTCGTCTACCCCCCACCCCCCAAAAAAGCATTTGATTTTCTGAGGAACCACACTCCCTTTCAAATCAGCTGTGGCCTTAGGGGCTAGAAACTTGTTAATTTAAAAACAAACATGAGAAAATTGGGTGTTTCTGGTTTCTTTGGCTGTTTCACTTATTTCAGAAGCACGCCGGGCAGAAAGGCCTAAGAAAAGAAGCTAAATGGAGTATGGGCCTCAAAAAGACCACGGGAAGCAGAAAGATATGGAACAAATGAGGGTTGGGGTTTGAGAGTGGCCTAAAGGGATGCAGGGAAAAGAAAGACAGATGTAGGGAAAAGAAAGCCAGTTGTTTTCTGTTGCCCCAGAAGGTCAGACCAGAACTAATGGGTTGAAATTAAATCCAAAGAGTTTCTGTCTAGACATCAGAAAGAATTTTCCAACAGTTAGAGTGGTTCCTCAGTGGAACAGGCTTCCTCAATAGGGGGTGAGCTCTTCCCTGGAGGGTTTTAAGCAGAGGCTAGATGGCCATCTGTCAGCAATGCTGAGTCTATGACCTTAGGGAGATCATGAGAGGGAGGGCATCTTGGCTATCTTCGGGGCATGGAGTAGGGGTCACTGGGGGTGTGGGGTGTGTGAGGTAGTTATGAATTTCCTGCATTGTGCAGGGGGTTGGACTAGATGTCCCTGGTGGTCCCTTCCAACTCTACGATTCTGTGATTCTATATAGGGGAGCTGCCCATTGCAAAGGTGAGCAATCGTGTAGTGACGAGAAATGTTAGTGTTTTATTTGCTAGAGCTAGTGTTTTATTTATAGGAACACACACACCCCACACACACAAAGAAAAAGCCCTGGGAAGCATTCCATCATCCAAGTCCCAGTTTGCAACTTGAAGTGGTATAACACAGATGCAGGTTACCCATCTTGGTGAGAATTAGACCACCAGTTTACTTCCATGTAGGATTGAGGCAAAGTACAGCCCTATAATATGGAAGGGGCAGTGAAACCGGCTAGTAATCTCATAGTTTAACTTTCCTTTTTTTGTTGGAATATTCTTTCCAACAGTATTTCTGGTGTAGCCCTGGAGACCGCTTGAGGGAAACAGAAATACTAAGTAGCAACCTGCATCATCAAAAAACACGCAGAAGCTGAATTTTGCCCGTATGCCTCTGCAGCACCTGGAAGAAGCAGTCAGGCATTTCCATCAGTCTGGCCAAAGAGTACTTAGCGTGGTGTGCTGGAGGTACCTGTGCAAACCTGCCTGCCCGCCCCAGCAGGAACTGTTTCAGAAGCACTTAGACCCCATTCCAGGGCTCATTTCTTGCCCTCATTACCCGTACCCAGGATGTTGTGAGCCAGTCCCCGGTCTGTTTGTGAGGCTAAGACAACTAGTGAGCGACTAGTACCTGCCTCTCTATGCTTGCTATGGAAATATCCCATGTATTGAAGTGAATGGACGCAAAAGGAGAATTGCCAGGTTCATGTGAGCTGGGCCAGAGTCTGCAGTTCTAGAGTTGGTACGAACAGGCTTGTGTGAAATGCTCATTTGTTGGTGGCATTCCAGTTTCTCCTCAAGTGCAGAGTCTCCTGACCCAGCAGCTGAGTATTAAATTACACATTTGCTTTGCAAAGTATGTTTGTATGTCACTGGGCACAGTGAGGTGCATGGTGGAGGGGCTGTGGCTCAGTGGTAGAGCCTCTGCTTGGCATGCAGAAGGTCCCAGGTTCAATCCCCGGCATCTCCAGTTAAAGGGAACAGGCAAGTAGGTGATGTGAAAGACCTCTCTATCTGAGACCCTGGAGAGATGCTGCCGGTGTGAGTAGACAATACTGACTTTGATGGACCAAGGGTCTGATTCAGTATAAGACAGCTTCATGTGTTCATGGTGCCTGCCTGTGGTGTACTTGAATGCAAAATGTTTGCAGCTGCTCCATTTCGCCTGGCAATTCTTTTCACTTCCTCTTACAGTAGAAAAGGACAGTCTGTCCATGAGGGGCGAAGGTGAAATAGATCACTGTTCATACCCACATCCTCTTGAATGGATCTTTTGAACATTGCCTCAGCACTGAGGCACAGGCTCTGAAGCTGTGGCACATAGATAATTGAGTTGACATGAGCCCTGTTTTGTCTTAAATCATGTTCCAGCTCTGTTCAGCTGGAGGGTAAATGTCTCTTGCCTCTCCTCCCCACCCACATGTATTTAATGGAAAGGACTGCTAAGGTATGCAGAGGGCAGCCTGAGCTGCTTAAGTGCCTTTCAGATAGGACTTACACCCTTGTGTACTCAGTCCCTGGTGAATCTACCGTGGATCTGTCCTCTCCTTATAATTGCAGGGCTTTTCGCACCCTCTTGAACTGGATGTTGGAGCTGCTGCGTGGAGCAGCTCCGAAGTCTTGGGAGAGTATGTGGAGGGTTTACCCGGCACATGACGACAGCGAAAGTGACGTAGGCTTTTACGAAAGCCCAGAGTTGAGCAATCCAGCCTCCGCTCACATGCTCTTGGCCAAGAATCCAGGGCTTCATTGGCTGTCTGGGCAGGGCTTGAGCTAAGAAGGCTTTCCTTTTAAGCAAAAGGGCAGGGCTCCGGCAGCCAATGAAAGCCGGTCGGGGACAGCTCATAGACATGTGTCATGAGACTTCCCGGCATTTCCTCCCAGCCTGCTGAAGGGAGCGAGTGAAGGGAGCCGGCAAACTGAATGAGCAGCTGAGAGGTTGAAAATGCTCTGCCTGTGCCTTTACGTGCCGGCGTTTGGCGAGTCCCAGGCAGAATTTGAGTACTTTGAATCAAAAGGGCTTCCTGCTGAACTCAAGTCCATCTTCAGACTGAGCCTCTTTGTTCCTTCCCAGGAATTCTCTACCTATCGCCAATGGAAGCAGGTACGGATGGAGACTCGGCTTTCCAAGTAATATTGTTGGGTTCTTCCGATCTGTTCTTTCAGTGTATAATCCCACCTTCTTTCAAGAAGTTTAGGATGGCATGCTTTGTCTCCCCTCTCCTTTTCAATCTTCACAGTAACCTTGCGAGGTAGGTTAAACTGTGTGTTGGGCCCACCCACACACAGTGAGTTTCATGACTGAGGAAAGATTTGGACTTAGACCTCCTTGTTGTAAGGCCAACACCATGTGCTGTACAAACTGGCTCTCTGTTCTGGAGCTGGGCTGCTGCCTTGGTAGCTTCCATTGTGTGTGTGTGTGTGTGTTTGTGTTAAGTGCCGTCAAGTCGCTTCCGACTCATGGCGACCCTATGAGTCAAAGTCCTTCAAAATGTCCTATCTTTGACAGCCTTGCTCAGATCTTGCAAACTGAAGGCTGTGGCTTCCTTTATTGCTGTTCCATTACTGCTGTTAATTTCTATATTGGTTTTTTTTTGCTCTTCTCCAAATTCTTATTTTCTTCATGGGATTCCGAAGTAGGTTATGTTGAAAAGTAATTGTATGCCCACTCTGAGAGCTTCCTGGCTGGGTAGAGGTTAACAATGGGTTTCTCACGCTCAATCCCATTTCTTTCCATGGCTTCACACTGCCCCCCCCCCCCAATTTTCCAAAGGGCGTAGGTTTTCTCATTTCTGATAATTGCAGATCATGTCCCTTTGTCTTCAGTGGTTCTATCTATAGTCAGAAAGTTGTGGAGAATCCCCAGTTCCCTATCCGTTTCATGTGGATTAGGATGAGCAAAGTCCTTCTGCAGTACCTTGGGGAAATAATTGGGGGGGGGGAGACAGACTAAAGGTATAAAAAGTGTACTGGGTAGCATTGTTGAGGGAAAGGGACTGTGAGGAGTAGAAGGATACCCACCGATTTTCCCTTTGGCAAGCATAGGCTGGAATGGAAATGCGAGTGGGAGCAAGCGTTTGTCAGAGAGCTGTCTTCACGGGGTGTTGCTTAAGGAATTATTTGACCACGGTTGTCTGTTAGAACACAGCAGAGACCCAGCTGCTTGGAGGTCTAATCTGAAGATCAGAAAAATCACAGGTTTGCCTGCACGGCTTCAGATCAATGCAACCCGTCTGCCACATATCGCAGCTAATCTCCATTTTTGGCTTCTTGCCTGGGACTGCATGAGCAGGACTGTCAAGCGCCTGGCAGGCATGGTTGGGCATGACCGAGCTGCATTGAGCTTGTTGAGTCAGTTTCTAGAAGTCAGGGCTAAAGTGTGAACTACATGAGTTGTGGCACATGTGTTCCAATCTTACAGCACCATCAGTTGCAATAATCTACAGAACTCCTAGCCACAAGTTTTCTTGGCAACCACAAAAGCTGCCCTTGTGGTCCTACGGAAAAGAAGAAGAAGAGTTGGTTTTTATATGCCTACTTTCTCTACTACTTAAGGGAGAATCAAACCGGCTTACAATCACCTTCCCTTCCCCTCCCCACAACAGACACCCTGTGAGGTAGGTAGGGCTGAGAGAGCTGTGACTAGCCCAAGGTCACCCAGCTGGCCTTATGTGTAGGAGAGGGAAAACCAACCTGGTTCACCAGATTAGTGTTTGCTGCTCATGTGGAGGAGTGGGGAATCAAACCTGGTTCTCCAGATTAGAGTCCACAGCTCCAAACCGCTGCTCTTAACCACTACACTGCGCTGGCTTGCAAGAGTGCAAGCATGAAACCTTGAGGGTTGTTAGTAGTTGACAGTGGGTCTTCATTTCATCCATGCAGTGGCACCTGTTTCTTTCAGCCATCCAATTTGCAATTTAAATGTTAGGTGCTTTTCCTGAGATAATTGGAGTTTGTGCTACTAGGATCATTTTGATTTGGGTATCTTTCTACAGCTCGGCAACCAGTACCTCCTGCACAGGAATGGGTGCGCAATAATCCACACACATCTGCTGGTTGTTGGAATAATTGGAATAACTGGCTGTTGCAATAATTTAAATCATACCCAAATCCAAAACATAGATTATGCAAGACTGAAATTGGCCTGTTCTACTCAACCAAAGTGGTGTGCAAACCAGTCTACTTAACAGAGATTCTTCAGGTAGTCATTAAACTGATTACTCATTTGTTTTCAGGGAAGGTAAAGAATAAACACTACTTCACTTGTAGAGATTTACAGTGCAACCCTAACATGCTTACTCAGAAATGAGTCCCACTGAGCTCAGTGGGGCTTACTCCATTGTAAGCGCTGTCAGGATTGCAGCCAAATTATCAAGACCAGAGAACTGTCCGCAGATGTCCATCTGATTCTTTCTTTTTGCTGTAGTACCGGGTTTTGTGTACTGCTCTTTAAACTAATATCTTGTCATTATCCAAGTAGCTACGTGGGAAGAGGGTCTGCATTTGTAGAACTGTGCGTTAGAACTTGGTTATGAGGGAGGACTTACAGGAACTTAGAGGGCTATAAGCTAGGAAATAAATGCTGCCTGAGTTTTTGAAGCAGAGTTGTAAAAATGATGTGTTCTGCTTGGTCAGAGCTAATCAATGTGTGGGCTTTCTGTGCATGTAGGAAGTGCGGGCCATGATGCAAGGCTAGTGATGTAAAATTAGAGGCCGTTTGCATCACAAGCAGGAAAGAATTCAGCAGCTAATTTGACTGTGCAAGTAGACATTTCACCATGTCGTCTCTCTCCCCTTCACCCCATGCCGCCACAGTGTGCCTTCTGGAGGAGTCCTGCATTTTCTAGCTTTTTCAGGACTTTTTTTTCAGGAATTGCAAAATCTGCGGCTCTCCCAAGGGGATATTTGAGAGAGCGAAATCCTGAATCAGCTGGTTGACAGTTATCTGCTGACATGCCAGAGGTTTCTTTCTATCTTTAGCACATGAATGGCAGCCTCTCCTGTCTCCTGGTTTTTTGTTTTTTTTTACAACCGTCATATGACTCCAGATTAGAGGCACCTTGGACATATGAAAGGTCATTGGAGATGATAACTGGGCACCCGTGTTAAGGTTAAATTAGGAAAGGTATTAAATTATACTAAGGTCTAAGTTTAGCGTTAGGCAGAACCGGGGGAAAAGGAAAGCATACTCCTGTATGTATAGGTACAGGAATGGTCCTTCACAGGGTTCCCATGCAATGTGATATATGTTACATGACCTTAATATATAGAAAGCATATTGCCACTGAAAAAAGCACACTCACATGTGTGTTTTATTTTATGGCCTTCCAAGAGAAAATAGATTTTGGCAGGACCTGTAACTTCACCAGCATCTACCCCAGGCACGTTCTGATCTGATAACTCCAGCTAAGGGAGACCACATATGAATATATGAACCTGCCTTATACTGAATCAGACCCTTGGTCCATCAAAGTCAGTACTGTCTGCTCTGACTTGCAGCGGCTCTCCCGGGTCTCAAGCAGAGGTCTTTCACATCACCTACCTGCCCAGTCCCTTTAACTGGAGATGCCGGGTTTGAACCTGGGATCTTCTGCATGCCAAGCAGATACTCTACCACTGAGCCACTGCCCCTCCCTAAGATCTGAACTCACCCAGCCCAAACACATGAAGCTGCCTTATACTGAATTAGACCCTTGGTCCATCAAAGTCAGTATTGTCTACTCAGACTGGCAGCAGCTCTCCAGGGTCTCAGGCTGAGGTCTTTTCACATCACCTACTGCCTGGTCCTTTTAACTGGAGATGCCAGGGATTGAACCTGGGACCTTCTGCTTGTCAAGCAAATGGTCTACCACTGAGCCACAGCCCCTCATGTGAATCAAAGTCTTGTGATCTGTGGGGATTAGCAGGCAGGCAAGTGAAGCCTGGTTAAGGAGTAACTTGGTCCTTGCTGGGTGACTTACATCATTAATTGTGCTGAACAAATATCCTCATAGATATGCAAAAGCCACAGCCACCTATTGGCCAAGGTCTGAGGCACTCTTTTCTGCTTAAGGAAGCTAAGTGGAATGTTACAGGTGAAGTTTCCTACTTTTCTGGCTGTTGCTCCAAAATATACATATTCCCCCAAGATCTTGCACAAGTGTCTAACTGCAGGGTGACCAAACCAGTTCATCCTTGAGTTGCCATTATCTTTGGAAGTCACCCTGAATGTTAGTTTTGCAAGCAAGACTTCTCTGGCTGCAGTTAGTTTTCCCCAGAAATTGCTGGTCTAAAAATAGGCATGAGTGTATGAAGCAACTGAATTGCTCTGATATCTATGAGTCTCTTCTGTATTTATTTAGCAAGAGTTGTGTGTGTGTGTGTGTGTGTATAGTCGATATGTGTAAGTGTACGTACATGCATGTATACATACGTAGTCAAGGAAGAAGGACTTGTAAACTTTACTTGCGCTTGGCAGGCAGTTGCTATTTCGAATAGCTCATGAGGCTCGGCTTTCTGATCTACAGAGACCACGTTGTGCCCTTTTCGCATTCCACTGTTTGAAGAAGAGTTGGAAGGGACCATACAGACCATCTAGTCCAACCCCCTGCTCAATGCAGGATCAGCCTAGAGCAGGGGTGGGGAACCTCAGGCCCGGGGGCCTTATGCGGCCCCCGAGGACATTTTTTGTGGCCCTCGGGAGCTCCGGGAACCCTGCCGCGGAGGCGGGGCGCAGGGTGGCCCTCCCCGAGGGTGTTCCTGGGGCCACGGCTTACAGCGCTCTTGTAGCACCCTTTGGACCTCCTCTCACTGACTGTTGGTTGTTGGTCGGTGAGAAGGGAGGGGGAGGGACTCTTCCCCCAAGGCTGCCCCCTACAGCTGCGGCGTGCAGGAACGCTGCAGCACATTGTAAGCCCCTCTCACTGCCTGTCGACTGTTGAGCAGCGGGAGGGGGGGAGAGGCCGGCGGCAGAGCATGCATGCGGGAGACGATTGGGCTTGAGGGGGGCTTTTATGGACTCTGGGGGGGAGTGCACGGAGACTGGGGCCCGGTTGCTTGGTGCTCCGTGCACCGCCGGGTGTGTGTGGGGGAGGTGGGGTGGCTGGGCCCCGGTCACGCAGGCCGGCATGCGTGGGTGTGTGTGGGGGGGGGAGGGAGGCTTTTCTCTCTTCCTCTTTTTCTGTCACTCTTTCTCCTTTCTCTCCTTCTCTTCCTCCCTCTTTTTCTGTCTCTTTCTTTGTCTCCCTCTGTTTTTTTCTTTTCCTCCGTCCTTTTCTTTCTTTCTTCCCCTCTCTCCATTTCTTTCTCCCTTTCTCTCTCTTTCTCCCTCCCTCCCTTTTCCTCTTTCTCTGTTTTCCTTCCTCCCTTCCTCCCTTGCCAATCGGCTGTGGGCTGCGCCCCTCTGGCGCCTCGTTTTCTGGGGCCCACCGCTGGCTGCCCTCCCACCTGGGAGGGGGGAGTGGGGGCGCCCTGCAGGCCTTCTCTGGGTGGCCTCCCCTGGGGTTGCCAACCTCCAGGTGGTGGCTGGAGACCTGGCAACCCTAGCCTCTTCCCCCCCCCCACCGGGAGATCTACACCTGGTATGGCCCCCGAAAGATGTTATAAATGTGCGAATGGCCTTTGGCAGGAAAAAGGTTCCCCACCTCTGGCCTAGAGCATCCCTGACAAGTGTTTGTCCAGCCTCTGCTTAAAGACTGCCAGTGAGGGGGAGCTCACCACCTCCCTAGGCAGCCGATTCCACTGTCGAACAACTCTTACTGTAAAAAATTTTTCCCTAATATCCAGCCAGTACCTTTCCGCCCTCAATTTAAACCCATTATTGCGAGTCCTAGGAAGTTTTACAGGGCAGGAATGATACTGTGTGTGTGTATGAGCAATTTGTGGCATACTGCCCCAGCACCATTTTGAAAGGTACTGGTTTCTTGTGGTGTCTGCTTTTTTCCTAAAAAAAAAAAAAAAATACTCCTGTGAGGGAGTATGCTGGAGTCTTCAATATTAATCACCCCAGTGGTTATTTGTGAAACCCTGCAGAAGCAGCTTTTTGGGGTATCTAGGGCACTGTGAGCAAGTTACCCTCAAACACGTGTGGTTGCAACTGTCTTTACAAATCTTGAAAAGAAAAAAGAACTTCAGGGGATATTAATTCCCCCCCCACACACACACACACATACAAGAAAACAACAAAGCTTATTTTAATTTCCTCTTTGTTTTTAACAGAAAATTGTAAAAGCTGGAGATAAGGACCTGGATGGGCAGCTGGACTTTGAGGAGTTCGTTCACTACCTCCAAGACCACGAGAAGAAACTGAGGCTGGTTTTCAAGAGTCTTGATAAGAAGAACGATGGTGAGTGGGTGCTGATAGCTCCTGGGAGCCAAGACTTGGACTTCTCATTCTGGGAGCCGGAGCCTCATGTGTCATGTCTTTTCTTTTTGCAGGCCGCATCGATGCCCAGGAGATTGTGCAGTCCCTTCGGGATCTGGGAGTCAAGATCTCCGAACAGCAGGCAGAAAAAATTCTCAAGAGGTGAGCATCCCAACCGCTTGCACCGTTTCCACTCCAGGGAACACAGTGTACAGCACGACCTTAGGTTACCTTCTCTTTCCCGTCTCCGTTTTCCATGAAACTTCTGCTGTGGGGCCTTTTCCTCGTAGCAACTAGCGTTAGAGTAGTGATCACAAAGCAGGTGAGTAGGCACCCACCCCTTTTCCCGGAATTGCAGGACAGTTTAAAGTGAGGACACAGCTCAGGCAGAATTCCTAAGAGCATGTGATGCCAAAAGCAAATACAGCCTTCCACCACCTGAGATGGCAGTGTGGAGACGGCAGTCTGCAGAAAGGGTGTGCTCCGCTCTGGCGGGGGGTGGGGGTTTGTGCTTGTGACTTTCCTCCTGCTGACTGGACTGAGAGGATGCTGGTCTGAATATTGTGACAGCTGAGCAGGGATCTCTGCCAGGAAAGGGCCGGTTCGTAATCTTGCCAGCCAGCTTGGTGCAGAGGTTAAGAGCGGTGGTTTGGAGCGGCGGACTCTGATCGGGAGAACCGGGTTTGATTCCCCACTCCTCCACATGAGCGGCGGAGGCTACTCGGTGAACTGGATTTGTTTCCGCACACCTGCGCGTGAAGCCTGCTAGGTGACCTTGGGCTAGTCACACTCTCTCAGCCTCACCTACCTCACAGGGGAAGGGAAGATGATTGTAAGCCGATTTGATTCTTCCTTAAGTGGTAGAGAAAGTCGGCATATAAAAACCAACTCTTCTTCTTCTTCTTCTGGATCTCTGTTCTTAGAGCGGAGTGTGCTTTACTAATACAGGAGTGGTGGCTTAAATGAATGACTGTCCTAAAGCGTGTCTTCCGGTGCTCCCCACTTTCATGTGCGTGCTTCTTAACACCTTGAAAATGCTTTCCACTGTGTGCATGTGGCACTAACTCTTAACTCACTTGTTTGTATCCTTTTACCTCCCCCACCCCCCGTTCTCATCCTCCCCTCTGTCTCTGCCTACCTGTCTGTCTATCAGAATAAGGACGGGGCACTTCTGGGGTCCTGTCACATAGTAAGTACCGGTTTGTGTGTTCTTGCCTGCTTCCTTGTCCTCTGTGTGCCAGTGTTTTGTGGTAATACGCAGTAACTCCTTAGCGAGACTTGTTAGCTGAGCATTAAAAATCTGATGGAAGGTCTCATTTACTATGGCTGCTTTATAGTGCTTTCCTTGAGCCCTCAAAGGGTTTCACCTCCATGAGGTTAGTATCTGTTACAACAACTTTGCAGGGTAGGCCATGCATCTCCAAATTAGTTTTTTTTTTTTTTGGTGGTGGGGAGTGGAGGCTTGCCCATAGTTATATATTGGGCTGAGATGGAACCTTCCCCACGCTCATAGCTGCAGTTAAAAGCCAGCTCTTCAGATGGGATTCTTATCCAGGTCCTAGTTACATCTAATTGGAAAGAATCCCTCAAGTTAGATTTCTCTTCCCTCTTGCTCTCACAAGGCGGGTCCCACGTGCGTACTAGTCTTCCACAGAAGAAGTCATGCAATCCAGAGAATCAAGAATTACGTAGAGAACAAGCATTAATTTGTCTGTACAATAAACAGATCCAGCTTGGACCATGCCCTATAAAAGAAGGCATGCAAGCACATACCAGTCATTACGTAGCCTGTTAGAAAAATTTCCTTTGCTTGGCCCCAAACATGGTCATCAGTCGATTCCTGAGCAACAATGATCTATGGAATTTTATTTCGTACAGAGATTTTATTTGGCCATGTCATTCCCCAAATACATCAGGAGTCTAGTTCTTGCAGTCATGGGTGACTCAGTGACCACAGATATGCCCATCTCTCCCTGGGCTTCCATCAAAACATATGCTCCTACAGCTGCATGAGACACTTCCAGAATGTTATGCCTTTGTACAGTAGAGCTTGCTCGGCTTGTAGTTTCGTGTCCTCTGGGACCCTCTCCACCTAATGCTTTGTTGTGTGATTCTGTTTGGTGTTGAGAACATGGTCTGAATCAACTGCAGAGTGAGGATGAAGCTCTGATTCATTTTTGCCTTGTCCAATTGATTCTTGCAGCATGGATAAGAACGGGACGATGACGATAGACTGGAACGAGTGGCGCGACTATCATTTGTTGCATCCTGTGGAGAACATCCCCGAGATCATCTTGTACTGGAAGCACTCAACGGTAAGATATGTGATGTGTGATAAAGTTTATTGTTTGTGGCTGAAGGCCATCCCAATCTATTATACAAATCATTAAAATAACTTTAAAATAACATTGAAATAACTTCAAAACAGTCTGACCCCCAAGAAGCTAGTAATTAAATATGTTAAATTCCCTGATTAAAAACAGCTTTAGCTCGAATTTTCTTGGCTGCTAAAGCAAAGAGTGAAACTTTGTAAGAAACATCAGGATTGGCATCTGATAGGAGAAAGAGCAGCTGATCTGGAAAAAGATTTAGGCCCTTTAGGAATGCTCCGAGAAATTTAGATCTAGGCTCTGTGTAAAGAAGACAGAATAAGGTGTAATGAGTTAGGTCCTCTGGAGCGACTCCACAAATACATAGGCGAGAGGCCCATGGTGTCTGTGAGTAACGTCCAGCTATCCAAGCCATTAGCATGGTTTGAAACCGGAGGGAGATAAAAGCTATTCTGAGGTTATGGAAGGGGATACTACTCGACAGTAAGACATTAAAATGTCTCCTGCACAACGACTGTGAAATCCTTGGTTGAACTACTGTTATCCTCTGCCATCAGTTCCTCTGAGAACAAACTGCCTTCTAGTTCTTGTTCCTTCCTGCTTCTGTGAGTTTTGGTTGTTTTTTTGTGTGTGTGTGCCTCCAGGGTCTAGTTTTTTAAAATGTCTGGCCCAGGTGAAAATTAGTGTTCTTATGGAAGTGGAAAGCCTGTGAACTGCTTCACTGGGTCTCTCAAAGTATGCTAATGACTGGCTCCTGCCAAATCTGGAAACCGATACAAGCCGCCTGTGATATATTCGGCATTTAAATGCTGCGTAGCAAGATCAAATCAGCCTGTGAACTCCAGTACTCTCCCCATTTTTTTCCTCTTGGTTAGTCATTTTGAACAGGCAAGCTAGGCAGCTGGCTAATGACCGGCACTGTGAACCAGAACTGCTACAATGCAGAGGGCCTCTGTGAAGAATGTCAGACTTATGAGCGATCCTCACAGGCATAGGGGAACAATACGGCTGCTCTTGCACAAATGTGATGTGGGTCTTCAGTAGCGAAGCTGAGCTAATTGCTTCCCTGTTCTTAGATCTTTCCTCTCGGAGCACGGTCACAGGTGACCAGACCTCTTGAGGAAGTCACAGTGCTCTTTTTTTAATAATCCTGCTCAAGGAAGTGGTTTTATTTGTGCGTTATCGCCTTGCAGATTTTTGACGTGGGAGAGAACTTGACAGTACCGGATGAGTTCACCGTGGAAGAGAGGCAGACGGGGATGTGGTGGCGGCACCTGGTTGCAGGTGGAGGTGCGGGAGCCGTGTCTCGAACCTGTACTGCTCCCTTGGACCGCCTGAAAGTGCTCATGCAGGTAGGTTGAAAACTCAGAAGGAGACACTACAGTGTTGCTTGCTGCACGGCCCAGAAGAGCTGTTCTCACAACACAAGCCCTGAAATGGGCCGAGGCCCTGGGCTGTGCAGCGTTGGCAGAACAAGCGTTCCCTTAGAGGTGGCTTTGAGGGTTTTAGCTGGACAGGATGACCTGTGACTTGCTGGCTGTTTTCCCTGTTCTGCGCTCAAAGGGCAGAGAGGCAGAGCCTCTGCTAGAAAGCACATTCTGAAACGAAGAATTTGGACTTTGCATAGCAGGGGTCAGGACCGCCCTGACCCCGTTTTTCATGATCAGTTCTGTTTTGGTGCCAGAGTCCAGCCCCCGTTTCCTCCCCCTCCCCTCCTTGCTGTTCATGAGATTACTGAATTGGATGATAAGCAAGACCCTATGAAAAGGCTGCCTCTTTCTCTTGGAATTGTGGGGCAGTAGGGAACCTTGCTGTTAAGCTTGCATGACAGGGTCCAATTTGAAATCCCTTCTCCCTTTCAGGTCCATGCTTCTCGCAACAACAACATGTGCATTGTCGGTGGCTTCACCCAGATGATCAGAGAGGGCGGCCCGAGGTCACTTTGGCGAGGGAACGGTATCAACGTCTTGAAGATCGCTCCAGAATCTGCCATTAAATTCATGGCCTATGAACAGGTAAAGCCCAGGGAGCACAAGTGGGTGTGTTGTGTGCCTATGGGAGTGGAAATTGGTGGAGTTTATGATCCACCAGTGAGAATAATGTGGGAGGGAGAAAGAGGTGAGTGGATGCAGGCAGTTGCATGTGGCTCTGTCAAAAATAATGCCTCGCTGTTCTCTTGTTTCTGTAGATCAAGCGCTTAATTGGTACTGACCAGGAGGTGCTGAGGATTCACGAGAGACTCGTAGCTGGTTCACTGGCAGGAGCCATCGCACAGAGCAGCATCTACCCCATGGAGGTGAGCCGCTGAGGTCACTTTTGGCTGTTATGCCCAGACAGCCATCAAGAGTCGTTATTCCTTCCTCTCTTGGGTCCGACTCAAGCTGATTTCAAACGTTCAGAAGCCGTTCTCCCCACAGTGGCTGCATCCTTTGTGGCGCACCAGTTGGAATTTCCTCTAGCAATGTGCTCTTCCTTAGTACCACTCGGGAAAATCTTCTCCTCTTTCATGGCCTCTGCGCGGTTGGGCTTGGCACCTACATAAAGCACATTTGGGGTCTTCTAGGATGGTAGCAAAGGAACGGATTCTCCTGCTCCCCCCTTTAGAATAGAGAGCTGAGCACACCCAAGGGGAGGGGTGTGCGCCTTCCATTTCTTTTGACCTTGTGGATTTGCCTGGGAGTGGAGTTGCAGGACTATTGCAGTGCTTAGCCAAGGAGTCCTTTCCCCCCTCTTAGTTCCACTTCAGC